>NW_006399790.1:3999380-4000040 GCF_000299155.1 Elephantulus edwardii | reverse complement strand
TTGGCACAGGACAGAGCGGAGTTTAGGGCTGTTGTACATAGGGTCGCTATGAGTCGCAGGCAACTCGACGGCACATAACAACAACAACAACATGACTAGACAATTTTGCAAGTATGAAGACAGCAAGGATTTAAGCAAATGCAAAGTAAATGGGTATTAGAAGAAAACTTTTTCTGGTTAAAAGTGGAATAGATGTCTTGGAAATATATAAATAACTATTTACTTTTATTGCATCCAACTCTTTTTAATGCTTTGTTTTTAGTCTTTTTTTAGAAGTACTTGTAATTTTGATAGGGTGAGTGTTTATTTTTTATTGTGATTTAATGACAATTTAGAGAAAAGTTGAATTTTCATGAATCCATTTTGGGAAGATGAGTGGAGCAGATGTGTTTTCTGGTTGTGGTTGAGGCATGGGTGTGGAATGTTTGCTTGTATTTGGGTGTGAGCTAATTGGATTTGACCTCTAATTGAAAAAGGCATTTGGTTTTACTTGTTTTTGGTCAAACATTCTTCTAAGTGGTATAGCACTGATCTGTCTATTTGCTGTATAGAGGTAACTTGTGGTTGCTGTAATGCTAACCACTGTGACACTGATGTGTCAAATATGATATTGGCCACCCATGGCAGACAGTGTTTGGTGGAGCTCTCTGATTAAAACAA
>NW_006399790.1:3964807-3999083 GCF_000299155.1 Elephantulus edwardii | reverse complement strand
AATTGTTGTTGTATTTTGTTGGTTTGGAATCGATCCACAGCTCACCCTCCAATAGATTTTCAGAGGCATTATATCACACAGGAGGAGATTGCCCTCTTTCTTCCATGGCATAGCTGGCGATGTGCCTTTGGGTTAGTAGTGCAATTCCTTATCACTTAGCCACCACAGCTCCATATTAATGTCAATACAAAACAAAAATTCTTAACATGGCATTTCTGCTGAGGACATTATTCCTGATAGACTCAACTACATCGTAGGGATTTAACTGAAAATGACCCTTTGGAAATACGAACTCAAATTAGCTCTTTTATATAAGACAAAAATTTTTTTGGTTTTTACTTTTTAATCTTATGGAAAATTATCAATTTATGGTTTCTTGTTGCATGTGAACGTACAACTTCAGTGTACTTCAAATACACACTGAACTTCATGTATTTCACTCATATAGTATTTTCTGAAAAGGTATTGCAATCCTTAATATAACAAGTATTTCTTGGCAATGTGTTTGATGATGCACTATGTTGAAAGTGAGGATAAGAAAGTGGACAAAATATATTCGGACACTGATTATATGAAGCTTATCCTCTAATGTTGTTGTTAAGTGTCATCGAGTTGTAGACAATTCATATCGACCCTATGAATGAAAGACCTGAACACTTGTATAACTTTCATAGTTGCTCCAAGTTCATAGAGTGTCCGGAGGCAAGCTATTTTGGAAGTGTATGCCACTCCTGCTTCCAATCTTGTTTTAATCGTGGAACTCCACCAAACACTGTCTGCCATGGGTAACCATTATCACATTTGACACATTACAGCAACCATGAGTTACCAATGCTATATCACTTAGAATATTTGACCAAAAACACTGAAAGCTAGGTCTGAGGGTTACAGATTAAAATCACCCACCTTTGCCTTGGTAGTATCACTTTCTATCCACTAGGCCAACAGAGCTCTCTCATTGTTGTTATTGTTGTAAAGTACTGTCAAGTTGTAGATGACTAATAGCAACCCTATGAATGTAAGACCTCTGTAGAGTCAGACTGCTTCAGAACACTTCCCACTGGATCCCTTACTGGTGGATAAATGCATTTTTAAGTAGGAGGCCGAATACAATCAACTCACAGCCAATGACCAGTAAACAATGTCCCAGTCTCCAGAACCAGGAATCAAAACCTCTGTAGAGTCAGACTACTTCAGAGTACTCCCCACCTGGATCCCTTCCTGGTGAGAGACAAATATAAATCCAACTCAAAAATAAAACCAAAAAGCAAAAATAAACCCAACCCACTGCCATTAAGTCCATTTCTGATTTATAGCAACCCTCTAGCTTTTGTGGCCTAGAGGTAAGAAGCTGTGTTAACAACTTGAAGACATGTGGTTCGAATCCACCAGCTAGAGTGAAAGAGAAAGATGGACAGCCCCTTCCCGTGCATTTTTTTTTCCTCTGAAAATCTGCTGGAGGGTCAGCTCTGGGTCATTTCTGACTCTTTGGTACATAACAACAGCATAAGGCAAAGTAGAACTGCTAATAGGGTTTCCAAGGCTTATACATCTGTGCAGAAGCAGACATGTCCGCTTGTTCTTACTGAGCTATTAATGAATGTGAACTGCTCATATTTTGCTTAGCAGTCAGATTACTTAGCCAGTATGACACCAGGGCTCTTTATAAGTCAAATAAACAAGTACACATATACACTAGTTGAAATTTTTGAAGGTTAAATGATTTTGTTGTTGTTGTTATGTGCCATCAAGTTGCTTGTGACTCTGTGTACAATAGCCCTAAATCTTGCTCTATCTTTTGCCAATCTTATTGTATTTGACACATCCATCCCCATTACCCCAGTCACTGAATCAATCAATCTCATCGAGGGTCTTCCTCTCCTCTGCTGTCCCTCCACCCTCCCAAGCATAACATCCCTTTCCAAGGACTGACCCGCCTTGCAGCATGTCCATATTATGTCAGATGAAGCTTCAGAACCCTAGCCTCCAAGGAACAGCGTGGTCTCACCCTCTCTGGGATGAACCCGTTTGTTCTCCTAGTAGTCCATGGTATATTCAGAATTCTTCTCCAGCACCACAGCTCAAAGACATCAATTCTTTTTCTGTCATCCCTTGTCATTGTCCTGCTTTCTGATGCATAACAAGTAATTGCAAAGACTATGGCCTGGATCAGGCACCCCTTAGTCTCCAGCCTGACATCATTGCTCCTCAGTTCCTTGGAGAGGTCTCTGACAGCAGATTATCCCATTGCATTTCATATTTTAATTTCCTGGCTTCTGGTACCAAGAGTATTGATTTGTGGAACCAAGCAAACAGAAACTTTTAACAATCTGAATCTCTTCACCATGCATCATGTTGCCACCAATTGGCCCAGTGGTGAGAATCTCTGTTTTCTTGATGTTGAGCTTCAATTCATATTGAAGGCAGCAGTCCTTCACCTTCTGTGACAAGTGCTTCAGGTCCTCCTCAGTTTCAGAAAGCAGGGATGTGTCATCTGCATAACGCAGATTGCTGATGAATCTTCCTCCAATCTTGATGCCACATTTCTCCTCATAGAGCCCAGACTCTCAGAAAATCTGTTCTGCATACAGATTGGAAAAGCATGGAGACTGGACACATTCCTGGTTAAATGATAGGGAGATAAAACAAGTTTTAGAAGAATGCTCTGTAGAATTAACATTCAAATATAGAAAAACAGGGTGAGCATGAGTTTAATTGGCAAGTATGGATTGATAAGTTCAAGGACTTCTCTTCAAGGGACCTGCCAATGTCAAGGTCTGGCTAAAGGTAAGCCCTGGTGTACACAGCACACCAGAAAAAGACCGCTTTTGTTTGAGTGTAAAGTTGTTGATTAGGTGCCATTGATTAGATTCTGACTTATCACTGCTACTGTGCCAGCTTCGCAAGTGTAATTGCTGCAGTGAGTGAACTCATTGTTGTAACCACCATACCATACTATCTTGTTGGGAATCTTTCTCTTTTTGCTACCCTTTACCAAACATCATGTCTTTCTCTAGGATTTGAACTGTCATGATAGCATACCCAAGTACGTGAAACAAAGTCTTAGCATCATTGCTTCTAAGTAGTATCCTGGCTGTGCTTCTCCCACAATAGCTTTGGTTCTTCTTTAGGAAGTTCATGCTGCATTTAGCATTTATTGCCAATATCACAATTCAAAGGCATCGGTTCTTCCTTAGTCTTCTTTATTCATTGTCCAGCTTTCAAATGCATAGTAAGTGATTTGTTGTTGTTGTTGTTGTGTGCCATCTAATTAGATCCAACGCATAGCTGACACTCAGGTTGCTCATCCTCTCCTGTGGAGCAGCTGGCGGCCTTGAACCATATGTCTTTGGGATTGCAGCACAGCTTCTTGCCACTAGGCTACCAGAGATCCCTACTTTAGTTCTCAAAATGATACCTTGCTTTATGAGGTTTGAGGTGTTTTTGAAAAATTTTCCTTTTTAAAATTGTGATTTGAGTGAAATTTTATAAAGCATATTGGTTTTTATTAACTCATTCATACATATTTTTTGTAACATTCATCTGCTTATTGTATATGGCCTTTCTCTGTAGCATTTGAAAGATAACCTTTGTAGCTGATTTCTTGACTGCTTTTTCCATGGGCATTGATTATGGATCCAAGTAAAATGAAGTCTTTCATAAACTAAATCTTAATTTAGCATATGTTTCTTGTTGGTTGAGTTCTGAGGATTTTTATTTTCATTATGTTAATAATATTCCATACTGAAGGCTAAAAACTTTGGTTTTCGTTGGTGAGTGCTTCAGGTTTTTTATTTCAGCAAGCCTGATTTTGTTTGTTATCTGTATATAATAGGGGGCTAATGATTTTCCCTCTAAACCTTATATCTGCTCCTTTTTCATATAGTTTCTTATGTTATTTGTTCAGCAAGACAATTGAATAGGTATGGTGAAAGGATACAGCCCTGACACACACCTTTCTTGCCTTTGAACCATGCAGCATCCACTTGTTGTGTTTGAATGATTGCTTCTTGATTTATGTACAAAGGCCTTTGCGTAAGCAACAAAATATAGGTAAACATCTTTCTGGCATTCTCTGCTTTCAGCTAAGATCTTTGTTGTATTAGCAGTGATGTCTTTCCTTCCGTATCCTCTCCTGAATCCTACTTGAATTTCTGGCAGTTCCCTGTATATGTACTGCTGCAGCTATTTTGGAGAGATCTCCTGCAAGATTTTACTGGTATGTGGTTTTAATTAGGGAACTCTGGTGACCCCTTAGGTAAGGAGTTTTGTTGTGAACCCAAAGTCAGGCAGTTAGAACACAACCTCAGGACAGTCTTCAATTTATGCAATTTACAGACTCTGAAAACCTGCTGCAGTCAGCTATGATTTGATTTTGACTTGATGCCAGTGAGTTTGATTGATATTAATGATATTGTCCATAATAACTAGATTCTTTTGAATCACTTTTAACCCCCCACCCCCCAATTTTTATTTTATGTTGGTGTACATTCAATTTTCTTTTTTTTCTCTCACTTTTCTTTTTTAATGAGCACAAGTATTACTCTCTTTCAGTTGGTTAGCTAGGATTTCAGATTCAGATTTCTTGGCATAGATGAATGAGCATGTCTAGAGCTGCACCCTTTTGTTAAAACATTACCATTGATATTCAGTCAATTCTTTGCCAGTGACTTCTGTACAGCATGAACTTCTTTCATTGTCATTGGTTCTTGGTCATATGCTACCTTCTGAAGTGGGTGAACACTGACAGTTTCTTTGTGATACTGTGACTCCCTATATTTCCTCTATCCTTTGATCCTTTCTGCATTATTCAATATTTTGTCCATATATTGAGGGTACCATGGACTGCTAGGAAAACAAACAGATTCATCCTGGAAGGGGTTAAACCAGGTGGCTGCCTGGAGTCAAGGATTCTGAGGCTCCGTCTAACATACTTTGGACATGTTGTAAGGTGGGACCGGTCCGTAGAGAGAGACATCATGCTTGGTAGGGTGGAGGGACAGCGCAGAAGGGGAAGGCCCTCTATGAGGTGGATTGATTCAGTGACTGGGATAATCGGGATGGGTATGTCGGAGGCAATGACATTGGCACAGGATAGAGCAGGGTTTAGGGCTGTTGTACATAGGGTCTCTATGAGTCGCAAGTGACTCGAAGGCACATAACAACAACAAACAACAATTCTTCAGTATTGCAATCTGAGCCATGCATTTTACTTCTGTTTTTACAGCTTGAGAAATTCTGGGTATGTTATTCCCTTTTGGTTATAACTATAGGTGTTTGAGCATTTCATTATAATACTTTGCTTTGTCTTCTCAAGCCAACCTTTGGAATCTTCTGTTCATCTCTTATTTTTGTTTATTTTTTTGAACAAACTTCAGAGTCTTTTCTGACATCCATATTAGTAGTTTGTTTATTTTTTGGAATGGAATAAATTAGTAAATGGAAGTAAGTACATAAAACACAAAATAGGTCTTGAATATATCACTCTCACATTTAGAGACCATATCAAAAATAATGACCAAAGGCATGGGTCATGCGATGACATCCCAGATAACATACATGAAGAATGCAAAAAGTTTAATTAAAAAGACAAGAAGAAAGAATATGAAGATAAATGGGAGAAATGTGGTGAAGAATTTTTCATTTTTTTCCCTTAGGTAAAAATGAAAATCACTGATGGCTTTAAGATAGGGGCAATGACTATATGAAATATGCATTTTGAAAAGACCATTGTTGCTGCAATGTAGAAAACTGAATTTAAGAGAAGGGGGGGGAAATGCAGGGAAAAAAATTTGAATGTTCTTAGAGTGTTCCAGAGTGGTAGCATTGAATATGATGTTGTTGTTAAGAACTGTACAGTCACGACTTGACCCATAGCTAACCCTTCAACAGGTTGTCAGATTCCGTAAATTGCACAGGAGGACATTTCCCTATCCTTCTTCCATGAGCAGTTGGTGGATTTGAACTTTGTGCCTTTGAGATTGCAGTACAGCTTCTTACCACTAGGAATTCCTTTGTGGTGCAAACAGTTAAGTGCTTAGTTACTAATAAAAAAATTGTTGGTTTGAAGGTATCCAGAGGTGCCTTGGCAGAAAGCTCGGTCTACTTCCCAAAGGTCACAACCACTGAAATCCCTCTGGAGTGTTGAAATTGACTCAGTGACAACTCTTTCTCTCTCTCGTTGCTGTTGAGTGGAAACTGACTCATAGTTGACCCTCATTTGATTTCTAAGGCTACAATTGCATGGGAGGAGATTTCCCTTTTTTCTCCCAATGCTTCTGGTGCCTTTTTAACAGCCAGATAGACATGAGACCTAGGACTAGTTTATGTGCTGGTTTGCATATGGGTGATGTAAAAGAGGACAGTATCAATGATGCCTCTATTATCCTTGCCATGTATAATTGGATTCCGAATTGCACTATCTGTTGAGAATTCTATAAGCTGATAACTGGGCATGGGGGGGGAAGGGATTGAATGTCTCTTGATGGCCCAACCACCTTAGGATTGACTATTAACTTAAAGACATGGTTCAGTGCCACCCAGCAGCACCAAGAAAAAAATGCCTGACAATCTACTTCCATAAAGATTACAGCAAAGGAAACCCCCTGGGACACTTGTTCTTTGTTACCTGTGGGATTGTCATGTCTCAGGATTGTCTGGAGAGTGATAGGATTGCATTTTGGTTTCAGGGGTGATAAAAATGGACTTCATTGGGAGATAAGATTGTGAGTTCAGTTTTAAAAAGGCGATGTTTTCAGCGGCTTTGAGAAATATTTGAGTGAACATCTCAAGTAAGCAGAAATATATATATGGAACTAGATAGGAGAGAAGAGAGGCTTGTATTGGAAATGCAAATATCAGATCTGTAAGCAGAAATTTGAGGTTGTCCTAAATGAGAGTTCAGCATGAGGTGAAAAATATGAAGGCTAGCTGGCATTTGGGTAGCAGAGTCAGTGTGGAAAACTTAGAACATATAGGAAATATACTGAGCCATCCTTCATTTTATCGCACATACATAAAAACATTAACATTGTTTTGTCCGAGTTTGCAGTCAGTGTGAATATAGAGGAAATCTTTGTATTTTTATTTAGCAGTGAAAATAAGCAGCCTTCAGTGTTCGTGAGTAAATAATCCCCTCAGAATATTATTAAATTGTAAATATAATAATGGATTACTAAATAAACCCATTCCATAAAGAGTTAAACCTATATAATCAGTACTTTTAGTTACAGCATCTAGTGAATTGGGCTAGATAAACTAAACACATGACATTGAATACTGTATTTGTTTGAGGAAAACTTCATTACTGCCATTTGAAAAACAGCATAAAGCATATGTTTTGCTGATGGTGGCATCGTGTTGTTATGTGAAGGACAACACATTAAATATACATTAAGATGGCAAAGTAGAATAACTCATTATTGGTTTTCCCTGGATTGAGTCATTTGTGTTCCTATTATAATGAATATTAACTGGCTCATTTTGATTTGGTTTCAACTTGTACAGCTTTTAAAAATGTCAATGACTACAAGCATAAAATGTTTTATTTAAATGCCCCAGAAATCCATTTGCAAGAAAAGAAAACAATTGTATGCATTATATTTATGTGTAAGTGGAAAATTGATAGCAAAGTTTATTGTGATTAATGTGCATTATTTGACATTTACTTTCAAGAGGCCTTTTTCTCCTTCCACTGGTACACAGTTTACAGGGCCTGTTGCAGTCATATTATGCATTATATAAGACACCAGCTGAGCCTTGAGATGAGTATCATATTAGTTTATTTTCTCAGAATGAATCATCAAGTTTGAAGTAATTAACTTCCAAGTTATTTTGTTACAGTCTTGCTTTTACAGAGTTTAATAAACTCTAGAATTATTAATTTCAGATTTCATTATATATATTTAAGGTTAATTGTGATAACTATTGAGACATATGTTGTTGTTGTTGTTAAGTGCCATTGAGTCGTAGGCAACTCATAGTGACCCTGGTAACAAAAGACCTGACCGCTTGTGTAACTTCCATCCTTTATCCAGGTTCATAGGGTTTCCAGGGGCAAGCTATTTCGGAAGTGGATGCACCTCCTGCTTCCAAGCTTGTTTTAATCGGGAAGCTCCACCAAACACTGGCGCAGTGGATGTGTGCTGGGCCCATCACCCAGAGGTTGATGGATCAAAATCATCCTCTCCTAGCAGCAGGAGCATAATACAACTATATAAAATAATAATTTTCCCTAGTATAATCAAGAGAGGGATCATCCTCAAGTAACAAACATCTTTGTGTAACAAATGTGATTGACTGCTGTTAGTACCCAAACATTCAGCAACTCCCTGAAACAGGTTAACAAACCTCTGAGCAGTAGGCTCTAACTGGGACAGATGAAGCTTGTTTGCAGGTATGCATTGGCTTAGAAAATGGCAAATGGTATGATAAGAGAGAGTTTACTTCTACTCTGAGGGTACTCAGGACGTGGGCAGAGGGAGAAAGATTATAAAGACAAGTTTCCCTACTCAATAATATTACCTGAATAAAGGTACTTGAAATCTTGCTGCTGGAGGAAAGATGGAGGGAGAAAGGCAGGAAGAGATAGCATTTAAATGTAAAGTACAGACCATGTTTTGGATAATTTGTGAAAAAAACTTTAGAAAAGCTACATGAGAGGATTAAAAAAGGAATTCTGATAACTGACTTGCTTTAAAAAATGATCAGGGTTTTTTTATTTTGTTTTGTTTCTTTTTTTAGAAGATATGATAATGTCAATACAACATACCTTGCTTTCAAATACTAACGATTAGAGGGTAAGAGATAATAAAATATGATTCCATTATTGAAATTTCACCAAAGATGTATTTATGATGTGATTTCTATACTTGTCTCTGTTTTACCTCACACTAAAGAGCCTCAACTCATTATTACTGCACGGAAACTGACTCAGCTGATGCTTCAGGGCATTTTCAGATGTATTATCATTTTAGCAAGTTATTTCTAAGAAATCTTGGGTTATTAAGGCAAATTAAGTATTTCCTATTATGTTGTTGTTGAGTTTAATTTAAATATTGATTCTTTTTTCCTTTAGCTACTGGATACTTTTGCTGTACTCTGTTTTGATTATTTAGCATTTTGAAAGCTGTTTAACTGAGCAATAAGAAATTTTTGACATACTCATGGTCATGAGGTATAACATAAGAAAATATCTAAAACCCCAAACACACTGCTCTGCAATCTAGATGAGACTGACTCATAGTGACACTCCATCTGCTTTCTGATGTTGTAAATCTTTACAAAAGGAGACTGATGGAGCACCTGATGGATTTGAAACACT
Source organism: Elephantulus edwardii (assembly GCF_000299155.1). Taxonomy (NCBI): domain Eukaryota; kingdom Metazoa; phylum Chordata; class Mammalia; order Macroscelidea; family Macroscelididae; genus Elephantulus; species Elephantulus edwardii. Next base: position 3,989,761 of record NW_006399790.1, on the reverse strand, counting down.
GACTCTTTGGTTAGTAGTACAACATGTAATGCACTATGCCACCATAGTTCCTAAAAAAAAATACACAGAAGAATAAATAATGCCGGGGGAGGGGGGCCCTGGGATCTAGAGTATAAGGAGTTGTACTACCATCCCAAAGGCAGACAGTTTAAATCCACCAAACTGCTCCATGGGAGAAAGAAGAATCTCCTTCTGTATGATTTACAGCCTATGAAAACCCACAGGAGGGCCAACTATGAGTCAATTCCGACTCGGCAGCACATTACAACAAGAACAAATAATAAGGAATAATATTTGAAAATCTCAAATATGGTTTCTCAACTAACCTCTGTTTTTTTATCCTTCTGCTATGGAAAATCATTTACTATTTGGATGAAATGAGTGTTTGGTTCCTTTCCCTGGTTCTTGGACTTAGGATCAGTTACCCTAAGACAACAAGGAGAAAGAAAGATCATTTCACAATGACCACATGCATGAGTAGCTGAGTCAGATACATCAACTTCAAACAAAAACATTAGGGAGGGAAAAACCTGACCACCACCAATGAAAGCAAAGCAGCCTATTTACATATTTTAGGAAATATTGATGGCCCTGAAAAAAAAAAGAACAGTCATAGTAACAGTCTGTTTATTGAGAGGCTTTATTTCGAACCATTTGTGCCAGTGTCTAGTGCTAACCTGTCAGGCTTATCTGTAATATCGGTGCAAGAATACATCAAAACCTCACTACCGTCAAGTTGCTTCTGATTCATAGTGACCCTCTGTCAGATTTCTAAAGCTATAAATCTTTTTTTTTTAATTTTTTTTTTATTTTTGTGTGAGTGTACCGTCAAATCAGATCTGACTGGTACAGGAGGAGATTGTCCCTCCTTTTCCCGGCAGAGCATCTGGTGGATTCGAACCGTGTGCCTCTGGGATTGTAGTTGCAGCTCCTTACCACAAGGCCACCAGAGCTCCCCTTAAAGCTATAAATCTTTAAGGAGGAGATTTTTAAATTATTCTCCCTCAGAGTGGCTGTTGGGCTCGAATCACAGGCTTTTGGATTAGCAGCTCAATGTGTAATGCACTATATAACCAAGGCTCTTTGTTAAAAAAAAAAAAAGTTAAAAAAATTCCCGTTTATTTTTTTTTTTTTTACTTTTGTAAAGAGAATCTCCCTTTTCACTAAATGGAAGACTGTGTAAAATACAGAAAGAAATAACAATAGCCAGTCTCTTTGTGTGCATAGGTAAGATTTTATATGGCAGAGAAGTACCTCTAAATCAAATGGATTTAAAAATGACTTAGTACTTCAGGGTTTTAAGCACATAACGTGATCATTTCAGTGCTGAAGCAATATGGGCGTTTCCTCCATTTTGTGCATGAGGAAGGAAGCTGAGGAACACAGAAGCTAAATGACTTGCTGGTAGCTCAGAAAGAAAATATATTTCTCAGAGAAGGCTGGTGAAATTTGGAATATTGCACTATGCTTTCTTCTCATTCTTCAGCATCAGATTTCTCTAAGTTATTTTTATGATTCAGTTATCCAAGATCATTGTCTTCATTTGTTAGTTACAGAAGTTAGAAGAGGAAAGGTCGAGAAACAGAGTGAACAGGAATAGTAGGGAGACTTTGGAGATAACCAAGTCAGCAGGAAAGATTTGAATAGTTGTGACACCTTGACATGAAAATAAAGACAATTGATCAGAAAGTTCCCACGTGAGTCTCCCTCCTATGCCTTTTGAACTCTTGGCCACACTTGGTTTGGAGGTCTAAATGGTGCAAACACCTACCTGGTGACTTATGCCAAAACCCATTTCTTCCTGATAGATTCTTTTTTTTTTATATTTAAATTTCTTTTATTTGGTGGGTCAAACTCATTACAGTTGTTATGATAGATTCTAACTCATACAGACTCTACAGGGCCTTTTAGAACTGGTCAGAACTGCCCAATAAATTGTCCAAAGCTGTAGTCTTTACAGAAGTGGATTTTCTCCTGCAGAGTGAGTGATGGGTTCACACAGTCAATCTTCTGGTTAATAGGCTAGTTCTTAATCACTGTACCACCAGAATACCTTTAGCAGCTTGTAAAATATGTTAATAAATATTTGTTGAATATCAGCACTGATGGAAATGTATGTATATTTTAATACTAATTCATAGTAATTTTACATAAATAATATTTGAAGAAAATGCTATTTTCAAGTGATCCTAAGTTTATATAGTCTAACAATTCTAGCAATAAAGCAGTTGAACCTAGCCTGAGTAGATATTATGGAACAAATATTGCCTGGAAAGAATTTAAAAATAACCTACATAGTTGTTTGAATCAGTTAAATTTTGCTCCTATTGTGTTGTATAAGAAAATACCTGCACATTCAGTGTACACCACAAGCATATATTTGTCTGCTTCTTTCCATTCACTGGTGTTTTGTGATGTTGGTTGAGATTGTCTGGACTTGGCTCTAAGCTGCACCTAGTGTTATGTGTCTCTTTGCTTGCACCAGAGAGTATCTGTGCTGTGTTTTTTTGCATGACAGCAGTAATATGTGTAAGAGAACCAACACAACCATACAAGCTCATTTTAAGTTTCCTCTTAAGTCCAGCCTTCTATTATGCCATTGAAAAACCAAACTACATGGCCAAATTTAACATCAGGTACCATGAATACATATTCTTCCTATGCAGCTGGGGATAAAGTTGTGAGTGGTTATTTTTGTTATGTACTGTTGAATCAAGAAATCTGGAGAACAACCACTTGGCCAACTGACTGGAAGAGATCTATATTTGTTCCCATTCCAAAGAAAGGTGATCCAACTGAGTGTGGAAACTACAGAACAATGTCATTGATTTCACATGCAAGCAAGATTCTACTGAAGATTATCCAAAAACGATTAGAACAGCACATCAGCAGAGAACTGCTGGAAGTCCAGGCTGGGTTTAGAAGGGGTCGTGGTACTAGGGATATTGTTGCTGATGTTAGATGGATCTTGGCTGAAAGCAGGGAATACCAGAGGAATGTCTGTGTTTCGTTGACTATGCAAAGGCATTTGACTGTGTGGATCATAACAAACTGTGGCTGACTCTGAGAAGAATGGGAATCCCAGAACATTTAATTGTGCTAATGCGAAACCTATACTTGGATCAAGAGGCAGTAGTCAGAACAGAGCAGGGTAACACTGCATGGTTCAAAATTGGGAAGGCTGTACGCCAGGGATGCATCCTGTCTCCATACCTTTTCAACATGTATGCAGAGCAGATTATCTGAGAAGCTGGGCTCTATGAGGAGAATTGTGGCATCAGGATTGGTGGAAGATTTATTAACAATCTGCGTTATGCAGATGACACAACCCTGCTTGCTGAAACTGAGGAGGACCTCATGTACTTGCTGCGAAGGGTCAAGGACTGTAGCCTTCAGTATGGACTGAGGCTCAATGTCAAGAAGACAAAGATTCTCACCACTGGATTGGCAGCATCAGGATGGATGGCGAAGAGATTGAGATTGTTCACAGCTTCAGTTTGCTCGGCTCCACAGTCAACACTCTTGGCACCAGCAGTCAGGAAATCAAAAAGCGTATTGCGATGGGAAAGTCTGCTGTTAGGTACCTCTCTAAGGTACTCAGGAGCAACAGTGTCTCTCTGGAGACTAAGGTGCGCGTGATACAGGCCATGGTATTTGCAATCGCTTGTTATGCATCAGAGAGTTGGACAATGACTAGGGAGGACAGAAGGAGAGTGGATGCTTTTGAGCTGTGGTGCTGGAGAAGGGTACTGAATGTACCATGGACTGCCAGGAAAACAAACAGATTCATCTTGGAGAGGGTTAAACCAGGCTGCTCCTTGGAGGCAAGGATTCTGGGGCTTCGTCTGAGATACTTTGGACCTGTTGTAAGGAGAGACAGGTCTTTGGAGAGGGACATCATGCTTGGGAGGGTGGAGGGACAGCGCAGGAGGGGAAGACCCTCTATGAGGTGGATTGATTCAGTGACTGGGGTAACCGGAATGGGTGTGTCAGAGGCAGTGCGGTTGGCGCAGGATAGAGCAGGGTTTAGGGCCATTGTGCATAGGGTCGCTATGAGTCGAAAAGGACTTGATGGCACATAAGAACAACAACAACAACAACTGTTGAATCAATTCCAACTTATACTGACTCTTGGAATGGATTAGAACCTTGTCCTATCCTATGCTGGGTCATCCTCACAATCTCTGACATGTTTAAACCATTGTTGCAGTCACTGTGTCAATCCTTCTCATTGAGTGTCTTCTCTTTCAATGACCCTTAATTTTTCCAAGCATGATGTCTTTTTTCCAAATATATGTATATATAATCTTTAAAATAGTGATTTGTTGCACATTTTCCTCCCTACCCTTGCCCCCCAGTTCACCTTTCTCTTTTAAAAATTGGTTCATTGTCGCACAATTTCCTCCCTCTACCCCACCCCATTCCACTTTACTATGCACCTCTTATTCTGGACACTTTTCCTATGGACTGGAGCCTCTTGACAACATGCTCAAAGCATGTGAGATGAAGTTCCATCATCCTTGCATATAAGGAGCACCTTGATCACTCCTCCTCCAAGAGGAATTGGGTTCTTCTGTTCACAGTGCATAGGGTACTTAACACTTTCTTTGGCAACCCCACAATTCAAAGGCACCTGTGGTCCTCTTTATTTATTATCCAACTTTCACATGCATGGGAAGCAATTGTATATATCATGGATTGTGTCAGATGCACTTTCATCTTAGCGGAAGAGACTGTGAATATTTGCATAACGGATAATCTCATATACATATCTTAATTGCCCTTAATTTTCTTCCATTAGGGATCCAATCAGAACAGAAAATATTTTTCTACTTTATATTAAAATAAAGAAGGAGAATTGATGCCTATGAGCTGTGTTGCTGGAAAAGAGTATTGAGGGTACCATGACCTGCTAGGAAAACAAACAGATTCATCCTGGAAAGGGTCAAACCAGATGGCTCCTTGGAGGCAAGGATTCTGAGGCTCCGTCTCACATACTATAGACATATTTTAAGGAAGGACCGGTCCTTGGAGAGCGGTACGGTGGAGGGACAGCGCAGGAGGGGAAGGCCTTCTATGAGGTGGATTGATTCAGTGACTGGGGCAATTGGGTTGGGTGTATAAATATAATTAAATATAACAACAGTATGGGGGGCGTTTAGAGTAATACCATCTTTCTGTATTGGGTTACAGTTTTTTTACGACATTTCTTTGATTTAGAAATAATGAAAAACTTGAGTTTTATATATACAATCAAGGCTCTCACTTATACACAAATATTTTTCTCATCTTTTTCTTCTTGAAATTTGTCATCAAATTTTTAAATGGTCGGCAAGACATCCTAGATGCTGGATTTTCATAGTAATATTTAGAAACAAGAAGACATAAACTGTAATCCACTTCTTTGACATGGGACTCAAAGTCATTGTATTTTGAATTAGAGATTCATCAGGAAAAAATGCAAAGATAGAATTCCAGCTATGGATTTGTTGATTTGCCTAAATAAAGACTTGGAATTTTTGAATAAGCTCAAGATTGGCAATTTTCTTCAGAGAGCCATCATTACTTAGAAGCAAACATTTGGTAGTCTCAGTTCTAGGCTGCCAACTGAGCTATCATGAGTCTTTCTGTGAGAGCACAATGAAATATGATTTTGCATTTTGTACTCTGAAAATTTTTTTGAACCATGTGACCTCCCTTTTATCATTACCTTAATCAATTTGCTTAATTTGATCACTTGCTTGTTTTTTTAACTCTCTTTAGTTTCAAAATAATATGAAAACTCTTGGAAATTGCCCAATGTTTTATATAAAAATGTTTCTATGTAAAAGAATAACTGACTAGCTAAACAAAAGAATTCTAAAACTATATACAGGAGATATAAAAAAGAATCACAACAAGAAGCTGAACCACAAAATCAGTGTAACCCAATACAGAAAGATGGTATTACTCTAAACGCCCCCCATACTGTTGTTATATTTAATTATATTTATACAAAGAGAAGAAAAAGCTGATTCTTTTATGAATCTTGCATTTAACAATTGAATCAGCTTTTTCTGCATAATGAAAATTATGCTTTTGATAGGAAAGGTACTACTGAGTGAGAACAAGAAATACTTCATTATGAGCACTTAGAGTCACTGGCGCTCTGAAGAGTTAACAAAGAGCATTCAAGTAACAGTCATTCTTTGGTTTGTTTGTCTCAGTAATCATAAAACTTCTTGATCTTTTCATCCTTCTGTTAAAAATATGCAGTGACATAATGAGAAAGCTGACTGTATATTAAACACTTCTATCTCATTCAACTCTCTTAGTTGTAATTTTTATGGAAGTAGAGGCCTTGCTTTGGCAGCACTTTTATGCTAGCAGATTATAAACTGCTTACTGCTTACACCATTCAGAGTCCTTCAATTTAGGTAGTAAACCACATTCTATATTTATTTGTTGGATGATTGAATGACATCTGTCTATGAATACAAATAGTCTCTGACTTGCATGTATTTGAGTTAGGACAAACTGTGTTTATGATCATTCTGCTTCTTAAATGACTTCTGTGTTTTTAATGAGTGCTTTATTAAAGTGTATCTTTGGATTCATCTATAATGTTTTCAAACCCCAGAGACAAATGAAGATTGGGTTTATAAGAATACTAACAACAACAGGCAATAATGATGAAAACTGGCAATAAAAGAAAATATTTGACTTATGTCAGAACCACTTATGATGGCATTATTGGAATAAAACCTTGTTAAATGTTTGGCACCACCTGCGTTGTACGTGTTTTCTAATAAGAATTATATGATTTAATAGTTGAAAGTATATTAAAGTCAAAGGCTGACTACATAATTTGCCATACCTCTTGCAAAATGAAAATGTAGAGGCCTTTGTTCAAAAATTATGCAGGATTTCAAGATGGTGACAGCAAGGCTTTCAACTAAGCATGGTGTATTTTAAGTGCAAGGCACTATGAAATTACACAGGAAGTATGCCCAAGAAGCTGGGCATGGTTGAAATACTTGCTATGTGGATTTTTAGAATGATATTTCTTTTAAATAACGCATTATTGTCTTTGCGAAAGTGAACAAACACTATCTCTATTAGCATATCTGAGTTTGTCATTATTGTTTTATACTTTAGAGTCAAAACTGACCCATAGCTGACCCTCCGGGAGCTTTTCAGAGGCAGTTAATTACACAAGAGAAAATTGCCCATCCTTCTCCCATGAAAAAGCTGGTGGATTCGGACTACCTGCCTTTGGGATGGCATTGTAGCTTCTTGCCACTAGGCCACCACATACATATTTACAGATATATGTAATAAATAAAAATATGTACCTATATTCATGTCATATATGTTGTCTTTCAACAGTCCTTTTTTCTCCATAAGTAAATTGATTGGGGGAGGGGACTCTGTGGTTTATGGGAAAGGTAGAAATCTGCTATCTCTCCTTCAGGGCCAGCTTCTAATTCTGAATGTGACTTATATTTAGTTGTTTCGGTTTTTCTTCAGTTTTGTAGACTCTTGACTCTAACGTCTAATGTTAGAAGGCCAGGGTATTTCTCATTCATTTGAGATATCTTTTTATTGTATTATAGTTATGTGCCATCAACCCACTTGCAACTCATAGTGCCCCTATGTACAAGAGCCCTAAACCCTGCTGTATCCTGTGCCAAGCTCATTTTCTCTGACACACCTACTCCCACTACCCCAATTACTGAATAGATTCATCTCATCGAGGGTCTTCCTCTCCTGCCCTGTCCCTCCACTCTCCCAAACGTGATGTCCCTCTCCAAGGACTGGTCCCTCCTTCCAACATGCCCAAAGTATGTAAGACAAAGCTTCAGAATCCTTGACTCCAAGGAGCAGCCCGGCTTCACCCTCTCTGGGACAAACCTGTTTGTTCTCTTAGCAGTCCATGGTATATTCAACACTCTTCTCCAGCACCACAGCTCTTTCAGTCTTTCCTAGTCACTGTCCAGCTCTCCGATGCATATCATGCAATTGGGAAGACTCTAGCCCAGATCAGGTGTACCTTAGTCTACAGCCTGACATTGTTGCTCTTCAGTACTCTGGAGTGGTCCCTGACAGCTGACTTTCCCAATGTAATTCGTCAATTTCCTGGCTGCTGGTACCAAGAGTGTTGACTGTGGAGCCAAGTAAACTAAAACTGTTAACAATCTCAGTCTCTTCACCATCCATATTGATACTGCCAATTAACCCAATGGAGATATCTTAGAAGTACAAAATGTTCTGGTTTTCACTTTTCAGTTATCCTGAATAGCAGCAATTCTAGCAGCAGGAATTCTTCTGACGGAGTCCTAGAAATATCACTCACATAAAAAAACAACAACAATAAAACTTATAAGCCCTACATGTATGCATAAGGGATTTCTGGTGGCCTAGTGACAAGAAGTTGTGCTACGATCTTGAAGGCACACAGTTTAAGGTGACTAGCTGCTCTGTGGGGGAAGGGTGTACAATCTCCTCCAGTGTGATTAACTGCTTCTGAAAATCTGCTGGAGGGTTAGCTATGGCTCAGTTCCTCTATGGTATACAACAACAGATGTATGCATAGGAAGTTTTGGTGGCCTAGTGGTAAGAAGCTGTGCTGTAATTCTGAAGGCATTCAGTTCATGGGAGAAAGTTGAGCAATCTCTTCCCATGTGCTTAATTGCCTCCTGACAGTACCCTGGAGGGTCAGCTACTGGTGGATTCCAACTTGATGCTACACAGTAAGAGCAAGAGATGTATGCAGCTGTTTTATATTAAAGCTCAAACGTACTACTGTCAGTCAGAACCTGCTTATAGTGATCCTGTTTTCAAGTGCCATCAAATTGAGTACAGCTCAGAGTGACCCTATAAACAACAGACCTGAACCTTGTCCTCTCCTGTGCCATTCTCATCATCTCTAACAGTCTTGAGCCCATTAATGCAGTCACTGTGTCATTCTATCTCATTGTGGGTCTTCCTTTATTTTGTTGATCCTCCACCTTTCCAAACATTATGTCCCTTTTCAAGGAATAGCCTCTCCTAGCAACATGCTCAAAGTATGAGACATGAAGCATCACCATCTTTGCCTCCAAGGAGCACTGGCTCTTCCTTTTCCAAGACATATCTATTTATTCTTTTGGCAGTCTATGGGATATTCGGTGCTGTTCTACAGTACCATAACAGAAAGACATAAATCTTCTTCTATCATCCTTGTTCACTGTCCAGCTCTCAGAAGCATAGCAAGTAATTAGGAAGACCATGACCTTAATCATGTGTACTTAAGTCTTCACACTGATAACATTTTCTTAAGTATTCTGGAGAGATCCCTGACAGTGAGCATGCCCAAACAATGTGTCTCCTGATCTGCTAGTACCAAAGGTGTTTATTGTTGATCCAAACAAGAAGAAATCATTTACAGGTTCGATCTTTTCTCCATCTATCATGATGTCTCTTTGCCTAGTGGTAAGCACCTTTGTTTTCTTGATGTTGAAATTAAATCCATGCAGATGGTTGTGATCCTTGACCTTCTGCAGCAAGTGTTTCAAGTCCTCCTCATTGTCATAAACAACGTGTGTCAACAGCATAATGCAAGTTTTTGATGAGTTTTCCTTTGATCCCAATGGCACATTTCTCTTCATAGAATCTGTACAGTGTTCCCTTGCTCTGTTCGGACAACAGGTTTAGGTATAAGTTTTGCATAAGCACAGTTAAGTTTTCTTTGATTCCCATTCTTCTCACTGTTAGCCATAATTTATTATGACCCATGCAGTAACATGCCTTTGCATAGTCAATAAAGCAAAAACAGACATTATTTTAGTATTCTCTGCTTTTATCTAAGATCTGTCTGACAAAAGCAGGGATATCTCAGGTGTTATGGCCTCTTCTAAACCCAGCGTGAACTTCTGTAAATCTCTGTCAATAGTGATTTTTGGATGATCTTCAGCAATATTTTGCTTACATGTGATATTAATGATTAATAATAATGAAATTATGTGATTATAATTATTGTTATAAAAGGAAACATATATGAGTGAATGAAAATCCATAAAAATAAACAAGAAAGGAATAAAAATGAATATAATAAACATGTTTCTGTATTAGTTGCTTAGAAAAGAAATAACTAAATGAAACATGAAAAACAAATTTAAAAACCCAAAGAATGATATTCCAATAAACACAGAATTCATTAATATCACACAAGTGCATTCTTGCTAAAGAATATTAGCAATAGTTATGACAAGGGACATAGAATAAGCAATATCATTCCTAATGTCAGATTTCTTCAAAGCAAAGGATGCCAGAAAGATGTTGACCTGTTTTTTTTCTGATTATACAAATTAGTTAAGCTGTATGAATAGTAACAAATTATGAATAATATGGAACTTTTAGAAAACATAATGGAATGTGTGTGGAAGCTGTACATGAACCAAGGGCAACAGGATGGTTCTTGATTTAAAGATAGGACATATATGCACCATGGTTGGTACTTCTACTATACCTGTTCAGCCTGTATGCTGAGCAGATCATCAAAGAAGCTGGCCTACATGAAGAAGAATACAGCATCAGGATTCAAAGAAGACTTCTCAACAACCTGCAATATGCAGATGCACAGCCTTGCTTCTTGAAAGTGAAGAGGACTTGAAACACCAATGAAAATGTAAAACTAACCTTCAGTGTGGATTTCAACTCAACATAAAAACAAACTCCAAATCATCCCTCTTTGGCCAATAGGCGACATCCTAGTAAGTGGAGAAGACATTGAAATTGTGAGGGATAATTCACGCGATATCTACTCTTAAAAAAATTGAAAAACTAAGCTATTACTTTGAAAACTAGTGTACCTCACCCAAACCATGGTATTTTCACTTGACTCCTATACATGTGAAAGTTGGACAATGGATAAGGAAGAGGGGAAAAGAATTACTGGTTTTGAATTAGGTTTTGATTAAGAATATTGACAATACTATATGCTTGCAGAAGAGTGAACAGATCTGTCTTTGAAGAAGTGCAGCCATAATGTTCCTTAGAAGCGAGGATGGTAAAATTGTTTCACATGCTTATATATCTATTGTGAGGGGCCAGTCTCTCAAGAAAGATATCATGCTTAGTAAAGTCAGCAAAGGAGAGGAAGATTCTTATTGAGGTGAATCAGCACAATGGTTACAACAGTGGGCTTAAACATAGCAGAAATTGTTGGGATGGCCTGGAACTGAATGTTATTTCATTCTGTTGTACATTGAGTTCCCACGAGCCAGAACTGACTCCTGACAACAATAGCAGCAACAAGAGATGTAGACAGTTCTTTCTTTTGGATCAGAACTCCCTTTGTGACTGACCTCAGCCTACAGAATAGGGTAATCAGTACTCAATTTGAGTCCCAGCACTATAACACACAACAGCAACTAATTTTTAAAGGCAGTTTGAAGCTCCTATCTATAGGATTTTATCTCTACCATGATGCTAGCCACCATGGGCTAGAAAACTGAATGATAAAGTAGCAGGTGAAAATAACCAGGCAGAAGAACAACAGACTTCTGAGTGAGACTTGGACCTTCCAGACAACTTGTACCGTTGGCTGACAACTCGGTATAGCCAGAGAATGTCAGGGGAACAGATTAAACTCCTCAACCAACCAAACACAAAAAAGCTCTTAAACTTGTTGCTGTTATGTCAGGCTTAACTGGCAGTGACCTCATGTGTTACAGAGTAGAGCTACTTCAGAGTTTGCTTTGTTTTGATGTTTATGGAAGCATTTTGTTGGACTATTTTTTCCACAGACGGGCTGGTTACATTGGAACTACCTATCTTTAGGTTAGTTGTTACTTACCATCAAGTTGGAACCAATTCATAGCTGACCTTCTAGTGGGTTTTCAGAGGCAGGGAATTTCCCACCTGTGTGCCACTCAAGGCCCAGGCAAGACCTGATGAGTAATAAATTGTGGTTGTTTTAAGCAATGAGCAGATTTGTCTCATAGCCATTGATATGAAGCACAGAGAAAAATAGGGACTAGATTGATTTAGCAAAACTGATAATTCCTCCACAGCTGCAAAGCCCTGGCTGTCTTTACCAGAAAGCTATGCTTGGGAGATGAATTCTGAGACTTCTCAGGATCTCCACAGTGGTGGTTTACATTTCCTTTAAATGAAAATCTGTCTACAAAGGTTCTCATGTTACTTGTATTTTTTTTATCAGAATTGACCAAAACAAAACAAAAGCCACCTGCCCCTCCCCATTAAAGACAAAACAACCACCAAAAAATACAACTCAAATCCATTAATATTGAGTCAGGTTTTTACCATCGCAACCATATAGGATAAGAATAAGACTGTCTCCACATTGTTTCTAAGATTGTAATCTTTACTGAAGCCGACTGCCATATCCTTCTCCTATGGAGTGGGTTGTGAGTTTGAACTGATGACCTTACAGTTGGCATCCAGGCACCACTGTGCTATCAAGTCCATTTAGTTGGTAGAAGAATGAATTACCAAGAGAGGAATAACCTGGCTGGTTGTGTTAGTTTAAATCCACTCCTTTACCAAGATGTCAGAGGCATGGAATCTCTGTATCCTGTATCCTGTTCTGCTTTAAGGAGAAAAAAAAAGGCTTGAAATAAATTATAGGGGAAATAGGATTTTGGGTGGATTATACTTTAGCAGTTCAGCCCTGCTCACTACTACTTCCAGTTTCTAAATTTATTTTTTTGTTAATACTTTGTGACCACATTCTAGCATCCACAACAGCACATTTGGGGGTTAATAGTTCAGAATTTTAATATGGACTCAAAGTTTGATGTGAAATGCACAGTGAAATAATCTTAAAAAAGAATTTAATATAATTTCATTTAATGGAAAACCTTATGAAGAAAGCATACTTGATAAAAATTCATCTGTATTTCGGTAGAATGCAATCAGTCTTTGCTGTGGCAACAAGTTAAGAAACTAATTGAAAAATATATAATTGGAAACCAGATTTCTAAGTCATAATTCCTAGAGATTAATGCTAAGTCAAAATTTTTATACACTAGTTATACAATAGAGTTGTATCATATATTTTTGTAGATAACTAAAATTTTCACTAATGAGGAAAAATAATACTTGGGAAATGATGATTTTTCCCCTGTGCAAGATAGTGCATCTTATTATTCAACCAACCATTGCTCCTTTCTATAAGTACATATTATTTTGCATGAATAACAATGGTTTGATTTTCTCACTTAGTATCTCTATGTAATGGTGGGGCATTTTGTTTAAAACAAATGTATTTTTGTTTAAAACATATGTCTTCTAGGGTTTTCTATATACCAGAATATTTCTGCGGCTCTAAATGCATATATGTCACTTATGCAACCAGTGAGTAATAACTAGAAACCAAAAAAACCCTCAAGCTCATTGTCATTGTGTAGGGTCCATTTAATAGTTGACCCTCCAGCAGTTTTTTATACGGTATAAATCTCCAGGGAGATGGCCCATCCATCTTCCTTGGAGCAGCTAGTGGATTCAAACTAGGTGCCTTTGGGTTAGCAGTGCATCTCCCTGCTCACTCAACTACCAGAGTCTAACAAATATGAAGAACAGTAAATACTTTTTATTTGATGTTCTGGCAATTCTGCCCAAATTACTTCTCACATAAACCCACCAACATGAAGCCAATTCTGACTCATAGTGGCCCTTCCTAGGCCATAAGTCTTAATGGTAGCACCCTACCTCATCTTCTCTTAAGTGCCTAGTGGATTTGAACTAGTAACCTGCTATTCGGGTAGCAGCCCATCCTCATGCAGTGCACTATACTACCACAACTCTAATGAACTATGATAGTCCACCAGCTATTTTGTGGGAGAAAAATTGGTACGCTCCTCCTGTACAATTCATTTATAGTGTTTGAAAATCTGCTGAAGGATCATTAATGAGTCATTTCCAATTCAACGGCACAAAACAACATCCAACATAACCACCACAGAAAGACTATAAAGAAAGAACAACATGACACTTCTGATGGTGGTGGTGGATGAGAAGAAAACAAGAACAACAAAATCCAGTATCTTCAATGAAAACATTACAACCTCCTTTTGGCCTTTGGATCATAATAGCGGTAGTTTCCCTTTTGACTAACGCATTAGATCAGAACACTCTATTTGTGATTTAAACCCCAAAACAAACCTGTTGCCGTTAAGTCAGTTCCACTCAAGTCAACTTCAGGTGTTGCAGGATACATCTAAAGTCCGTGGAGTTTTCTTGATTATTAAAATCTTTACAAAACTAATTGCCAGGTCTTCCTTTTGCTACACCACATGGTGGGCTCGAAATGACAATTTTTTGATTAATTGTGGGATGCATACAGTTTGTGCTACAGAGGGATCTAGTTGCTATCCCATCCTTCTTTCATGGAGCAGCTGATGACTTCAATCTGCATGTCTTTGGGATTGGAGCATAGCTTCTTGCCACTAGGCCACCAGAGATCATTATAGGGGAAGGGATTATACAAAGGCTTGACTCACTGAGAGTCATCTTAGAGTGTATTTATCACAGTGGTGAAGTCAAGGCTAGTTATTCAGACTAGATATTAAACTGGAAGCGCTCTTAAAGAAAACATAAATTATACAAATGTAAATCTTGCAGGTACCTGTGAAGTTTAAGCTTCATTGGCTTCATGGTGAACCAGTCTGTACTTGAGATAGTATAGTTTCATTAATGTTGTATTCTAAAGGAAGCTACACAAAACAAACAAGCATACAGATATATCAAATATACTAAAATGTGTATCAAATATATATCTCAAAATATAGAAAACATTTTTGAGATATTAAACTAGAACAATTCAATGATGCCTGGACATTTCAATTGGACATTTCATAAATAAGTCTTCAGAAGAATCTTGATCAAAAGGAAGGGAGATATGGAACAGAATTTCAAATTCATGTGTGGAATCCAGATTTTAGGGAGCCACTGAGACTGGATAAGGCCCCCAAACAATGACTTTGAGGTAGCTTTTAAGCTTTAAACCTTAACCTAAAACTATTCCCTAAAGTCTTGTTTGAACAACAACAAAATCATTTAGATTAGGAAAGTACATCTGCTTGAAACATTGTTGTTTTATAAGAATTAACTATGTGAGATCCAATTAATAATAGAAACTCAGAGAGCTGGATGAGATGCTTAGAAATCAGTGTTTGTGAGATAATGATGGCTAGAGAAATGTCCTTGGTCCCAGCAGTCAGAACATAAGGAGACACATTGCACTGGGAAAGTCTGTAGTTTGGTACCTCTCCAAATTGTTGAGGAGTAATGATGTCGGTTTGCGTACTAATGTATATCTGATTCAGGCCATAGTCTTTCCAGCCACTTGCTATGTGTCTGAGAGCTGGACAGTGAATAAGGATGACAGAAAATGAATTGACACCTTTGAGCTGTGGTGTTAGAGAAGAGCATTGAACATCCCATGGACTGCCAAAAGAATAAACAGGTATGTCTTAGAAACAGTGCAGCTGGAGTACCCTTTGGAGGATGATGACACTTTGCCTCACATACTTTGGGCATGTTGCCAGGAGGGGCTATTCCTTGGAGAAGGACGTGATGCTAGGAAAAGGTGGAGGGTCAGTGAAAGAGAAGAAGATCCTCCACCAGGTGGATTGATGTGGTGACTCTTGCGTGTCAGGAAGTATGATGATGGCACAAGGTAGAGCAGGATTCAGATCTTTTGTTCATAGGATTGCTATGAATTGTACTTGACTCAACGGCACCAAACAATAACAACAAGAGGAATATGGCAGAGTATAGTGAGAAGAGTAGTACAACCTTAAGACTATACATGTAGAAATGTTCAAATGTTATACCTTTGGCTCTTTATATTTTTCTAAATGTAAGAAATAAAATAGGGAAAAATTGAATAAAGATGAGAGTATTGTAGTAAGATCATAATCTCTCTCTCTCTCTCTGTGTGTGTGTGTGTGTGTGTGTTTGAATGGTGAACGAAGAGTAAAAGAAAGCCTCTTTAAGCATTTATCATTTAAATCAAGGCATAAAGGCAGGAAGGGGTTGAGCAGAAAGCATTCTTAGCAGAGGACATTGTAGGTGCAAATGCCTTGAAGCTGGAGTGACTATTCAAGGAATAGAAGAGCCAATGTGCTTTTTATTGTGGGGTTGTTGTTTGGGGTTGTTGTTTTTTTTTTTTTTTAAATCAGTGGTAGAATCTTTCTAAGTGTGAATCCTTGTCTTTTCTTTCATTTCATAAAGTTTATGACAGTTGTGCTGGACTACATGCTTAAGATGGCCTTGGGACGAAACACATCCCTTTTCTGATCTGGTCATGCATAATAATTTAATATATACATTTAAGTTCCCAGAAATGTAATGGCTGTTGATGTGCACAAAATAGTACCCATATTTCACTTTCTTACCAATAACAGTTTGAGGAGGGAGTCTGATTCTTTAAAGAACCAAATCACTCAAATACCACCCCCCAGCTACTCCTGGGATTTCTCTAGCCACAATCATATCAAAGAGGATAAAAAAAAGATTCAACTCTTTGCTCATTTTGAAGTATATGTTTTTAATTTTCCTTTTGATTCTTTCAGTCTTACTAGTGATTCATAATCCAAGAAATAAATCGATAACTCTTCAAGGAAGACTGAGTTTACGTGAAAATCTAGGCTCAGGAAAATAATTTGTTCGTTGAGGCAAGAGTGTTCCTTTCTGCCAACACCAAATTTTCAAGAAAGATTCTCTGTTAAAATGATGCCTAACAGAAAATACTTCATAATTCACTTCCTGTGTACAATAAATCTATTGTAATCCTCTTTATGATGAAACCTGGGAGTTTCAGAAGGTCCCGGTTCCTCAGGAGAGTACTACAGCACCGGTAAAGTGTTATATATCCACTCAGAGTGTCACAGTAGAAAACACAGGCAACATGGGAAATGAGAAACTAAGCTTTGCCTCGGAGAAACTCGACATTATATTAAGTAAGTTATCAAGAACTCACGGGCAATAGATTTGCCTTGGTGCTTCCCTGAACTTTTAAAAGTTCTAGTGTCTGGGTGAATAAAAAATTTAACATGGAAGAAAGATCTATGCAGCTTAAATTGTACCCTTACTTAAACTTATATGGAGTATCTAATGGCCAGGGGATAAGGAGTTGTGCTACCAAACCAAAGGGAAGTAGGTTTGAATTCACCAGCTACTCTATGCTAGAAAGATGAGCATTCTCCTTTTGTGCAAATTATAACCTCTGAAAACCCACTGGAGGGTTAACTTTGAATCAGTTCCAACTCAGTGACAGTAGGTTTGAGCTTTACAGTAAACAAAATGTTGGCAGTTTGAGCAGCTCAGAGTTGCCTCAGAAGAAAAACCTGGCAAGCTGCTTCTGAAAAATCATCCATGGAATACCTTATGCAGCACAGCTACTCTGCCACACATAGTGTCACCATGCATCATCTTAGTACCTGCCAATTAGGGCTTGATGTGTTTTTCTTTTCTTCAATTTTAGTACTACAATGGTCTATATCCTAAATAACTAGGGGTGAAAAAAGAAAAACCAAATTGGTGAAAGATATATCAGTAATCTGCATTATGCAGATGACACAACCTTGCTTGCTGAAACTGAGGAGGACCTGAAGTGCTTGCTGCAGAGGGTCAAGGACTATAGCCTTCAATATGGATTGAGGCTCAATATCAAGAAGACAAAGATTCTCACCACTGGGCCAATAGGCAGCATCAGGATGGATGGTGAAGAGATTAAGATTGTTCACAGCTTTAGTGTGCTTGGCTCCACAGTCAATAATACCCTTGGCACCATTAGCCAGGAACTTAAAAGATATATTGCGATGGGAAAGTCTGCTGTTAGGGACCTCTCCAAAGTACTGAAGAGCAATGGTGTCACTCTGGAGACTAAGGTGCATCTGATACAGGCCATGGTCTTTACAATCACTTGGTATGAGTCAGAGACTTGGACAGTGACCAAGGAGGAGGGAAGGAGAATTGATGCCTTTGAGCTGTGGTGCTGGAGAAGAGAGTATTGAGGGTACCATGGACTGCCAAGAAAACAAGCAGATTCATCTGGAGAGGTTTAAACCGGGCTGCTCCATGGAGGCATGGATTCTGAGGCTTCGTCTAACATACTTTGGACATGTTGTAAGGAGGGACCGGTCCTTGGAGAGGGACATTATGCTTGGGAGGGTGGAAGGACAGCGCAGGAGGGGAAGACCCTTTATGAGGTAGATTCAGTGACTGGGGTAATTGGGATGATGTCAGAGACAGTGAGATTGGCACAGGACAGAGCAGCATTTAGGGCTCTTGTTCATAGGGTTGCTATGAGTCACAAGCTACTCAACGACACATAACAGCAACAATTGCCATTTAGGACTGTTTTTATTATGTGCCATCAGGTCACCTGTGATTTATAGTGATCCTATGAACAATAGGTCTGAATGCTGCCTTATCCTGAGCCTGTCTCACTATCTCCAACACACCTACCCCCAGTGTAGTGCATGTAGAGCATGCAGAAAACCCAGCTGGGAGATGAAGGAGATAGAAGATAGTGATGGTTTTCACTAGAGCAGTTCTTATCCAGTTTTATTATTCATAGAATTGCCTTCAGTGGACCAATAAGCAACATCATGATAGATGGAGAAAAGATTGAAACTATCAAGGACTTCATCTTACTTGGATCCACAATCAACACCCTTGGTATCACAATCAAGAGATCAGGTGATGTAGTATACTTGGAAAATCTGCAATCTGGGACCTTTCTAAATTACTTAGGAACAGTGATGTCAATTTAAAGACTTAAGATGTACCTGATTCAGGCCATGGTTTTTTTTAATTTGGACAGTGAATAAGGGTGACAAAAGAAGAATTGATGCCTTTGGACTGTGGTGTTGGAGAAGAGTGCTGGCTACCCCATGGACTACAAAAAGAACAAACAAATATGTCTCAGAAAAGGTGCAGTTAGAATGCTCCTTGGAGACCAAGATGACAAACTTGTCTCACATACTTTGGGCATGCTGCCAGGAGAGGGACATCATTCTTAGAAAGGTGGAGGTTCATCAAGACAGGACAACTCTTGATGATGTGGCTTGACATGGTGACTGCAGCAGTGGGCTCAAGGGTATCAGAGATTGTGAGGATGGCACAGAATAGGACTGGGTTCAGATCCATTGTTCTTAGAATTGTAAGTTATATTTGACTCAATGGCACCTGATAACTACAGCATGCTATGTATTAAAAGAACCCTGGTAGTGAAATATATTATGTGGCAGGCTGCTTAACATCAGAGGTTCACACATGCCAGCTTCTCTGCAAGAGAAAGATTAGTACCCTCTTTCTGTTAAGATTTACAGACTCAGAAACTCAATGAAGGTGTGCCATGAACCAGAATTGACTCAACAGAGGTCATGTTTTTTTATACTTTTGTCAAGTCTAAATTTGTGGGTTCTCAGCGATCATCCAACAGGTTTCTGAGGATGTAAATTGTGACAGGAGGAGACTGTCCATCTTCCTCCTGCAGACCTATTGGTGGACCCAAACCACTAGAGAGGCAGCGTCTTTGGGTTGTTGTTGTTGTTGTTGTTATGTGCTGTCGAGTTGCTTGCGACTTATAGTGACCCTGTGTACAACAGCCCTAAACTCCGCTCTGTCCTGTGCCAATCGCACTGTCTCTGACACTCCAGCACATGTTGGTACTGACTATGCTGGTAGAGCACCAGATGTGACGACTGTAAGGTAATGACACTGGTCTCCATCCTTCAAGTACTTGAGATCTACCGGGTCCTTTGTGGTTACACAGTGATGATTAATCACACTTATTGGACACTAAATCCTCATTCCAGAAACGGGATGCACTGCACAATGTGAAACTCTTCTCTTCCAAGTGATCAAAGATTTGGAGCCAGCAAGTACCTCTGGAATCCTTGAAGTGATAGAACATACTAGAAAAAGTGTTGACTTTAGAATTGAGAGCCCTAGTTTAAACTTAAGGCTGGTCAACTCACCAGCAATATCAATTTCCAGAGTTTGTTGTTTTTTGGTTTGTTTTTTAAAAAAATGATGTCCATGGGTGGTGCCAGAGGTTAAGTCTTTGACTACTAACTGAAATGTTGCACTTTGAACCCACACAAACTTGTCTCTGAAGAAAGGCCTGGCAATCCTTTACTAAAGTAATTACTGCCTTGAAAATCCCAACTGTCATTATTTGTACAAATTTGTAGAATATGAATATTTATACATGTCTAATATGGATGTAGGGAGCTCTAGTGGCCCAGTGGATAAAGAATTGTACTACCAAGCCAAAGACAGACAGTTCTAATCCATGAGCTACTGCAGAAGAAAGATAAGTAATCTCCTGTGCATTTTAAAGCCTCTGAATGTCAGCCATAAGTCTATTCCAACTCAGTGGCAAAGAGTTGAGTTTTATGAGTGTAGCAGCCCTGATGGCTTAATTGTTGAAGCACTTGGCTGTAAATTGAAAAGTTGGTTGCTTAAGTCCATCAACTGACCTGCTGGAGAAACACAAGGCAGTGTGCATGCATAAAGATATAGAGCCTTGGAAAGCCCAGCAGAGCAGTTCTGGTCTGTATTGTAGGGCTGCAATAAGTCTTCACCGACTGGAGGTTAATTGCCTTGTTTATAAATCTATGCATAAATGTGCTTGTGAGTTTATCCTTATGAAATCCTCAATGCTTGTTATTGTTGTTGTTGTTGTTGTTGTTATGTGCCGTTGAGTCGTTTGCGCCTCATAGCGACCCTATGCACAACAGCTCTAAACCCTGCTCTATCCTGCACCAACCGCACCGCCTCTGACACACCCATCTCAATTACCCCAGTCACCAAATCAATCCATCTCATAGAGGGTCTTCCCCTCCTGCGCTGTCCCCTCCACCCTCCCAAGCATGATGTCCCTCTCCAAGGACCCATCCCTCCTGGCAACATGTCCAAAGTATGTCAGACGAAGCCCCAGAATCCTTGCCTCCAAGGAGTAGCTTGGTTTAATCCTCTCCAAGATGAATCTGTTTGTTTTCCTGGCAGTCCATGGTACATTCAGTACCCTTCTCCAGCACCACAGCTCAAAAGCATCCACTCTCCTTCTGTCCTCCCTAGTCATTGTCCAACTCTCTGATGCATAACAAGCGATTGCAAATACCATGGCCTGTATCAGGCGTACCTTAGTCTCCAGAGAGACACTGTTGTTCCTGAGTACTTTAGAGAGGTCCCTAACAGCAGACTTTCCCATCGCGATACGCTTTTTGATTTCCTGACTGCTGGTGTCAAGAGTGTTGACTGTGGAGCCGAGCAAACTGAAGCTGTGAACACTCTCAATCTCTTCGTCATCCATCCTGACGCTGCCAATTGGTCCAGTGGTGAGAATCTTTGTCTTCTTGACATTGAGCCTCAGTCCATACTGAAGGCTACAGTCCTTGACCCTTTGCAGCAAGTGCATGAGGTCCTCCTCAGTTTCAGCAAGCAGGGTTGTGCCATCTGCATAACGCAGATTGTTAATAGATCTTCCACCAATCCTGATGCCACAATTCTCCTCATAGAGCCCAGCCATTGCAAAAAATGGCTCTGAAATGAGAAGACAGATCTTAGAAACTGCAGGGAGCCTCTCTGGAAGCATTATGCACCAAATTATAGGAGTAAGAAATCACGTAGCCAGATAACACAAATCAAAATTTTGATGGTGTTATTTTATACCATCTGGTCAGAATCGACCCATATCTGACCACTCAGTAGATTTTCAGCATTATTGCATTAGAGATTACCCATGTTTCTCCCTCAGAGCAGATGGTGGAGTTGAACCACATGCCTTCAGGTTGGCAGCATATGTCCTTACCACTAAGCCACCATAACTCCCTTTTGATAGAAAAGAAATAGGATATGTTGGGTACAAATCTTTATTCTGACAGTTCTAGCATAATCAGTATCAATCTCGAGGGTTTTAAGAAGTGGCCACATGGGAGTACAATTCATCTCTGTGGGAAAACAGAACTAATACAGGAGGTGTCCATTCAATATCTGGCTCGTTTTAAGCTTTCAACACTGATTAATCTGTGCAATTTTCTTTTTATTTTCTGATGAAAAAAAAACCCTTGCTTTTTATGCTCTTACTGTGTCTTCTTTAAGGTCTTTTTGCTCCCCTGTGATGACAGATGGCTCAAAATTATTTTGAGGGTCTACATACCTAATATTCTTCAACAGCCTTGAAAACTACAAAATAAACAAAAAGGGTTCAAGAAAACACTACTGTATAAAGTGACAATCTATCATACCTCCTGCATTTTCATTTTTTTTCGTTGCCTTATAATGAGTTGCCTTATAAAGAGAACAGAAACTATGGAGAAGTATAAATAATTTCTTCTTAAAGATCACCACCTAGAGGAAAACAACATTTTTCTTGTATTCTATGTATTCAATTTTTACACAAATAAAATGCTGCATAAGTTATTCTAAAAACTTGTAAATTATTTCTCACTGACTAATCCCTTGCCCTTGAGTTGGAACTGACCCATATCTGACATTCTACTGGATTTTCATAGGCTGCAAATTACAAGGAATGGAATTGTGTGTGTGTGTGTGTGTGTGTGTGTGTGTGTGTACATATAGATTTAAATTTTAAAAACATATTGTGACAAATTAATATCAAGAATGTTTGGTCATCAGTTTCTGCTTTCCTGATACACAAGTCAACATTCACTATTCTCATTCTTACTGGCAGTTTGGTTAGTTGAAATTTATATTTTATAGTGCTTTGATTTGCATATATCTCACTAAATGTTGAATTACAGGGTTTTTTTCCTATCTTTTGACTCTTGCATCAGCTCGGTGTTGTGGTGCATTGCAACATCTGATATTGTGGTGGTACATTCTTAACCAGAAGCTCAGTAGTTAAAATTCACCAGATGATTCACAGGGTAAAGATGGGCACCTTCGTCAGTAAAGATTTATAATTACGGAAATCTGATGAAAGGTTAGTTTGAGTTGGAATCATCTTGATGACAGTGGGTTTTGTCACTTGAGGAGCCATATTGATTAAAATATTCAGCTGCCGACTGAAACTCCAGCATTTTGAATTCACCAGCCAATCCACAGGAGGAGGATACGGCAGTCTGCTTCTGTGAAGATTACAGCCTTGTAAACTCTATGAGATTGTCCTCTTCTTACTGTTTTTGTGTACAGTTGAGTTGAAAACAACTCATAGCTGACCCTCCAGTGGTTTTTCAGAGGCAGTAAATCACACTAGAGAAGATTGTCCATTTTTCTCCCATGGAGCAGCTAATGGATTTGAACACTTTACCTTTGTGTTGGCAGGTCAAGTCCTTACCACTCAGCACCCAAGCTTCCTTGGGACAGTTCTATTCTGTCTTAAATGGTCACTCTAAACAAGACTTGACTAAATAGATATGAGTTTTGGCTTTTTATTAACCTCATTATGATGTTTATTGAGCTATAAACTTCTTGTACGCTTCCAATGAAATGTAAGCTTTGTGGGTTTTTGCTCTAATTCTCTGTATATTTAACTAGGCACAAAGTAGCGCTCAGTTAATATTATCTATAGTTATAATCCTGAACATGCTTATTTAGGCCTTTTGCTCCTGCTGTTGAGTTTATATTTTTTAAAAAATTAAGCTCCTTAATATATTAAATATATAAACATTATATAAATATGATTTTCCATTTAATAAATGCATTGGCATTTTACTATAGATGTTTGCAGAGTAATATGCTATAAATCCATGGAGCAAGTTTTTAGAATCTCTTCAGACTCCATTTTGGTATTTTCTTTTGGTCTTTTTTTTCTTTTCTGTCTTTTTAATGTCCTTTTGTTTTCTTAATAATTGATGCTCTTAATGTCATCCCAATCCTGGAAACAAGAGCGGCATCCACTTCCGAAATGGCTTGCCTCCAGAAACTCTATGTACGAACAGTGCTCAGGCCTTTTGTTCATAGGGTCACTGTGAGTTGTCTGTGACTCGATGGCACCAAACAACAACTACAACAATGTCATCTCATAACTCATTTTATCTTTAGTCATTATTGTTCAATAAGTCAAATCTATTCTGTTTAGATAATCTCTAAATTCAGGAGGGATATACTTAAGGTCATAATTTGGTTCTTGAAGACTTAATTTCGTTTTCTCCAGCTTCACCTGGAACTTGCACACGAACAAATGATGGTTTGTTTCCCTGCTTTTGTCTGACTGTTGACAATGAGTTTCACTCTCTCTTCCCACAGATATAGTTGATTTGATTCCTGTGTGTTTCATTTGCTAAGGTCCACGTGTATAATAGTGGTATATGTTTTTTTAAACAGGTATTTTCTATGAATAATTGATTGGTCATATAAAATGTTATCATGTGATCTCTGGCCACATTTTTATCACTATGGACATATATTCAGGCTACCAGTCCTTCTTTGTTCAAGACTTTTTAATTTCATTCACAATTACTGTTAATGCGTGTGTCATATTTTAAACCTAAGGAATGTTAAATTAAGAAAACAACAGAAAATTTCAAAGAACAGCTCAAGAAGTAAAGTATTATAATGAAAATCACAAAGACTTGAGTTAAAAAAGGGGGGAATACGCTTGGCATTTCTGTAGCTGAAATAACTGATGAAAAAGTAATTTATGCTGCAGTACTGAAAGATTCTGTGGACAAATTATCTAAAGATGTAGGAACCATCAAAAGAAGATGGGAAGAATACAGAGTCACTGTACCAAAAAAGAATTAGTTTATTCTTAATCATTTCAGGTGATAACATACTATCAAGAACTCATATTACCAAAGGAAGAAGTCTAAGTTGTACTGAAGGTATTAGTGAAAAATAAAGTCTTGGAATTGATGGCATACCAGTTGAAGTATTTCAACAAACAGATGAACACACTTACATATACCAAGAAATTTGGAAGACTGCTGCCTGATTTACTAACTGGAAAATAATTATATTTATTTCTCTCTCCCTCCCTCCCTCCCT
>NW_006399790.1:3955296-3964707 GCF_000299155.1 Elephantulus edwardii | reverse complement strand
TCCCTCTCTCTCTCTCTCTCTCTCTCTCAATTTATTAAATAAGTGCTCCAACAGAATGGAGAAACTAATGAGCAGTATCATTACACAAGTAAAATCTTGCTGAATGTTATTCCAAAATGACTAAAGCACTACATTGACACAAAACTACCAGAAATTCAAGCTAAATTCAGAAGAAGCCGGAAAGGTACATTATTACTGACATTGGTTGAGACTTTACTGAAATCAGAGAATACCAGCAAGCTATTTGCTTGAAATGATTGACTATGTAAAGACATTCTACTGTGTGGATCGTAGTAACTTATGGATAACAATTATAAGAATGGGAATAAACACCCTTGGTATCAGCAGTCAGGAAATCAGGAGGTGTATTGCACTGGGAAGGTCTGCAGTCAAGAAACACTCCAAATTATTGAGGAACAGTGATGTCAATTTGAAGACGAAGGTGTATCTGATTCAGGCCATAGTTTTTCTGAGCACTTGCTATGCATCTAAGAGTTGCCCAATGAATACGGTTGACAGAAGATGAATTGATGCCTTTGAGTTGTGTTAGAAAAGAGTATCAAATATTCCATGGACTGTCAAAAAAACCCGAAATATGTCTTAGAGAAAGTTCAGCCTGAGTGTTCCTTGGAGGCAGAGATGTTGAAGCTTCGTTCCACATACTTCGGGTATATTGCTAGGAGGGGCTATTTCTTGGAGAAGGACATTATTCTTGGAAAGGTGGACAGTCACCAAAGGAGGGGAAGACCCTCAACCAGGTAGAATGATGCAGAGACTGCCACAATGGCTTCTAGTGTGTCAAGAAATGTGAGAATGGCACAGGATAGGAGAAAGTTCAGATCTGTTGTTCACAGGGTCACAACAGGTTACATTCAACTCAGTGGTGCCTAACAATGACAATACATAGACCAAGAAATAGTTTGAGCAGAACAAGAAGATACTACATGATTTACAATAAAGAAAGGTCTGGTCACGGTAATATCTTTTCACCAAACCTATTCAGTTTGTGTAGTGAATGAATAATTTGTCATAAATGTCAGGATTACTCATCAGCAACCTGGAATATATAATTGACTCTTTCTTGTTGAATGTGAAGAGGTCTTGTAACACTGAAGGCTATAGCCTTCAATGTGGAATACAGTTCAACATGGAGAAAGCGAAGACTCATAGAGGGACTGATAAACATCATCATGGTAAAGGGAAATTAAGTTGTCTAAAACTTATACTTGCTTGAATCCATAGTCAACACTTATGGAAGCAACAGTCAGGAAATAAAATGATCCACTGCATTGGGCAAATCTGCTGTTAAGGACCTCTCAAAACCATTAAAGAGCATGGATGTCAGTTTAAAGATTACGGTATGCCTGGCTCATGCCTTGATAGTTTCAATTGCTTCATGTGCATGCAAATGTTGGACAGTGGATAAGGAAGAATGAAGAATCGATGCTTTTGAATTACGGTGTTGATGAAGAGTATTGGATATCCCATGGAGTGCCAAAAGAACAAACAAATCTGTCTTGGAATAAGTACAGCCAGAGTGTACCTTTCAAGCATGGCTGGTTGGGTCTGTTATCTGGAAGACCTGTTCTCTGGAATGGTACAACATACTTGGAAAAGTAGAGGATCAGTAAGAAGAGGAAGACCCTCAGTAGATTGATGTAGTGATTGCAACATTTACCTTAAGCACAGCAGAGATTGTGAGGACAGCACAGGATTTAACTGGATTTCATTCTGTTGTTCATAGGATCAATGTGAATCACAGTCAAGTTGAAGGCAGCTTACAACATAAACCTGTGTGTTTGTATGCCTGTATCCCAAACCAAAACACTGAGTCTACTACAGTTGAGTAAATTCTGACTCATATTAACCCTTTTAAGACAAAGTAAACTTGTCCCATTTTTTCAATTCTTTAAATATTTATGAAAGTATACTGCCCCTTTTTCTCCTGTGGAGCAACTCGTGCTTTAGAACCACTGACCTTTTAAATTGTTGCTGAGGATTTTAAAGGCTGCACTGCCTTCTGTGTACTAATATCTACTTAAGATAGTAAAAAAAGTGTATGTGTTCATTTCAACCTTTGTCTTTTAGCTTGCATATGAAGGTTGCTGCCCAGAATATTGCTACTTGCTATTTGTTTAAACTTTCAGCAAATAGATCACTCTTCTTTAAAGTATAATGCTTTGAAAAATTTTCTCCAACCCTTAATTAAATGAATATATGATAGACAGGTAGATAGATAGATAGCTGTCATCAAGTCAAGTTTGAGTAATGACAACCTTGCGTACAACAGGATGAAACATTGACCAGTCCTCCATCATGTTTAAGTTCACTGACATTGCAATCTTTCTCTTTGAGAGTCTCTCCTCACTCTCATTGGATTTCTTCTTCACCAAACATGGCCTCATTCTCTACCAACTAAATCCATCAGATATTGTGTCCCAAGGAAGCAAATCAGTGTTCTGTTTTAATTCATTAGAATGTTGACTAATTTTTTGCTTGTTTGTTTTTAAATAAAATTTTTATTTTATTCTGGTTTAATTATAAAATGTGTATATATTGTTTTCCACATTGCATCTTTCCAATTTCCTTTACCCACCCCTCCCTCCACCCATCAAATTGTGCAACCCTATTATTAACACTAACACCACCAACACCACACCCTGCCCATCCTCATTCCTCTGCTCCAACCATCCTCCACTTGGATCATCATACACATTTTACTGGTTATCTTTCTAATTCTACAATATTGGTCTTATATAGTATTTGTCATTATGGGACTGAGTTCGTTCACTTAGAATAATGCTCTCCAGTTCCTCCCAAGTTAGGTAGTGATTTTCAAAACCATTGCTCCTGCATGCTGCATAGTATTCCATTGTATCATACTTTCTTAATCCATTCGTTTGTCGTTGGACATTTGGGCTGTTTCCATGTTCTTGTGATGGTGAATAACCCTGCTATGAACATTGATGTACAAATCTCCATTTGTGTTCCAGAGGGTTTGTACCATTTTACAATCTCACCAACAGTGTATAAGAGTTCCAATCTCTCCACATCCTCTCCAACATTTATTACTTGCTGTCCTGTTAAACTTTGCCATTATTACTAGGGTGAGATGGTATCTCATTGTGGTTTTGATTTGTATCTCTCTATGGCCACTGATTTTTGAGCATTCCTTCATGTGTCTTTTGTCCATCCAGATAATTTCCTGTGTGAAAAGTCCTTCCATGTCTTTTGCCCATTTTAGAATTGGGTTTTCAGTCTTTTTCTTGTGGAGGCCCTGTAGGATTCTATAAACTTTTGATATGAGACCTTTGTCTTAAATGATATTGCCAAGTGTTTTTTCAGTTAGTAGGTTTTCTTTTCACCCTGTTGGAAAAAGGTTTTGATATACATAGAGATTAAGTCTTTAGAAAGTCCCGTTCATTATTTTTATCCTCTCCAGATTGTGCATTTCTGGCTGTATTTGACAGTCTCTTTATACCATTGAGTAGGCCCTCTAAGCTCTATCCCAGTTTGTTTCTTATGAGCTTTATCATTTTAGGCTTTAGTCCCAGGTAAGTGATCCACCTTGAGTTGATTTTTGTATATGATGTGAGATGTGCATCCTGTTTCAGCTTTCTGCGGGTAGCAGTCCAGTACCAGCACCATTTGTTGAAGAGGTTTATTGCCTAATTTTTAAAAAAGTTTGCCAGGCCTTTTTCCTCCTGTGTCTTAGGCTGTAATTTTCATTGAAACATATTCACCATGAGTGGGTGCTGATATTTGGCATATTGTTGCTATAGCTTCCACTTTCATAGCAACACGTAAGCCATCCCCCTACAGCAAACTGGAAGAGAGGAAGAGTATGTATTCATGTTTTATTCTAGTAATTATATGATTTAACTTTTTATATTGAATAAAAATACATCTGACTCCTATTTTAAGATGTGAAGAGGGTTTTGAGTTAGGGAAGACAAAGCTAAGCTTTTGTGTTTTTGCTTTCCACAGCAAGAATGCATCTGCTCCTTGGCACTTGTACATATGCGGATCATTATAGTTTGCTTTTAACTCCCAAATGGTAAAACAAGATCTTCTGATAGTTCACCGTATTCTCTGCTGCAGTGCTCACCAGCGACGTGGTCTCCTTGTTCTATTCTTCCCTCTTGTGACAGTCTAGGTATTAAAAGTCTTGTTCATTGTTTGTCAGTGGATGGTCTCCTCCTCGCACCTTCTGCTCCCCTTTCATCCAGAAATGCAGCATTAGACCTTAACTTCATTCTCTATTTGTTGCCCTCTTGTAGGGAGGAAAAATAATAACCTCCATAGCTTCCCAAGCCTTTTAGTGAACAAGTTTTATTGTGCCTCTGAATGAACTGTGGAAAATATCTTCACTTCTCATGTGTAGTCATATATAAACTGTGAAACGGAACTATGTCAGACACATTTCAGAGCATCTCTGGATAGGTGTGTTGCTCTGTGTGCCTCTCAATCAGGAGATGAGGCCACCTTTTGTCTGACTTCTGTTCCCATAGATAAATTGTCTTGAGCCTGGGGATGGTAATAACAGATAGGAAAGCCAAAACAACTACCCAGACAAGAGGCAATCTGTGCTTCACATCAATTGCACACACTGTATCCGTGTTGGTAAAGGTGATCCTATACCGTCTGATTACACACATATACCATTCTTGAAATGACAGAATTGTAGAGATGGAAAATATAATAGTAGTTTTCAGGGAATGAGACAGGAAGTATATATGACTATAAAGGGATAAAACAAGGGAATTCCTTTGTGGGGATGACACAGTTGGATAAATTGCTTGTGATGGTGCTTACACAAGTCGGTACATGTGATAAACTTGCATAAAATTGTATGCACGGACACACACACACAGGACTGTAAATTAAAATTGATAAAATCTGAATTAGCTCTACAGTTCTGATTTTCACATTGTTCTGTAGAAATATACATTCATGTTACCTTTGGGGCAAGCTGGGTGAAGTTTACGAGGGACCTCTGGATTCTTTTTGCATTGCCTCTACTTATTCCAATTTGAAAAGTCTAAAAAAAAAACCGAACAAAAGGATTTGGAAAAATGGACGTTGTCAAGGATGTTAGTCTACGTGGATCAATAGTCAATGTCCATAGAAGCAGGAAGTTCTAGATAAACATGTTGTAGCACACCAGGATGTTTAGTGGTAGAACACTTGATTCTCTTCACAGGCAGTTGGTTAACTTCTTGGCCTTCATGTGTTCCTACTACCTGTCTCTTAGTGGAGGCTTTTGTGTTGTCATGCTACACACATTTCAGTTGAGCCTCTGGTCTAAGATAGGTTAGGAAGAAAGTCTCAGTGACCTATTCCAGCACCCCACCCCCCAAAAAATGTCAAACAATGAATTCTTTATAGATCACCATGATCTGAACTTATAAATGTGGCACAGGACTAGGAAGTGTTTTGTTCTGTTGTAATCGTAAATTGGAGACTTACTAGTTAATGGCAGCTGGCAAGAACTTGCAATTTTTTTTTAATGTTTGAGGATCAGTTAGATATTTACTCAATTGTCTATTTCAATTTCATTATCTCAGTCATATATTTTATCCTATTCATTTTAGGTGATGTCATATTTGAAATAAAATCCAAGTTCTACAACTTACCAAGTACATTGTCCTTGATTTTCACTTTTACTTCTTTTTCAAATTCTTACTGTTGTGTACCATAGAGGTGGAACCAGTTCATAGCTGACCTGCCAGTGGGTTTCCAGAAGCAGTTAATTGTATGGGAGGAGATTGTCCCATCTTAAATGGTTATAATTTCCCAGACTCTTGTGTGGCATTTGTGGCAATTAAATGAGAATTTATTGTGAGAGTTAATACAATAAAATGAATGTAAATTGTTTATTCAAGTTTCTGAGCTCAAAAATGGTAGCTCCTATTTATAGACGGCCAAAAACAAGGCCCCAGGAATAGATGGTACACAAATTGACATATTTCAGCTAACAGATGTTGCCCTGGATGTGTTTACCAAGTTGTGCCAAAAAATCTGGAGAACAACCACTTGGCCAACTGACTGGAAGAGATGTATATTTGTTCCCATCCCAAAGAAAGGTAACCCATCAGAGTGTGGAAACTATAGGACAATCTCATTGATTTCATATGCAAGGAAAATCCTACTGAAGATTATCCAAAAATGACTGGAAGAGCACAGAAGCAGAGAACTGCCAGAAGTCCAGGCTGGGTTTAGAAGGGGTTATGGTACTAGGGATATTGTACCTGATGTTAGATGGATCTTAGCTGAAAGCAGGGAACACCAGAGAAATGTCTATCTGTGTTTCATTGACTATGCAAAGGCGTTTGACTGTGTGGATGATAACAAACTGTGGCTGACTCTGAGAAGAATGGGAATCCCAGAACACTTGATCATTCTAATGCAAAGCCTATACCTGAACCAGTAGGCAGTCGTGAGAACAGAGCAAGGGAACATTGCATGGTTCAAAATTGGGAAGGGCGTACGCCAGGGATGCATCCTATCTCCACACCTTTTCAACCTATATGCAGAACAGATTATCTGGAAGGCTGGGCTCTATGAGGAGAAATGTGGGGTCAAGATTGGTGGAAGGTCTATCAACAATCTGCGTTATGCAGATGATACAACCCTGCTTGCTGAAACTGAACTGAAGAGGACCTGAAGCACCTGCTGCAGAGGGTCAAGGACTGCAGCCTCCAATATGGATTGAGGTTCTATGTCAAAAAGACAAAGATTCTCACCACTGGGCCAATTGGCAGCATCAGGATGGATGGTGAAGAGATTGAGATTATTAACAACTTTAGTTTCCTTGGCTCCACAGTCAACACTCATGTCACCAGTAGCCAAGAAATTAAAAGACGTATTGCCATGAGAAAATTTGTTGTTACGGACCTATCCAGGGTACTTAAGAGCAATAGTGTTACTCTGGAGACTAAGGTGCGTCTGATACAGGCCATGGTCTTTGCAATCATTTGTTATACATTAGAGAGTTGAACAGTGACCAAGGAGAATAGAAGGAGAATGGATGCCTTTGAGCTGTGGTGCTGGAGAAGAGTATTGAATATACCATGGACTGCTAGGAAAACAAACAGGTTCATCCTGGAAAGTGTCAAAACCAGGCTGCTCCTTGGAGGCAAGGATTCTGAGGCTCCATCTAACATACTTTGGACATGTTGTAAGGAGAGACCAGTCCTTGGAGAAGGATATCATGCTTGGCAGGGTGGAGGGACAGCGCAGGAGGGGAAGGCCCTCTATGAGGTGGATTGATTTAGTGACTGGGGTAATCTGGATGGGTGTGTCGGAGACAGTGCTATCGGCACAGGACAGAGCAGAGTTTAGGGCTGTTGTACATAGGGTCATTGAGAGTTGCAAGCGACTCGACGGCACATAACAACAACAACAATATTATAAATATTTTGTACTTTTTCTTATCTGCTAGACCATGTCTGTGACAAATGATCTGTATGTTTTGACAAAACTCATTTGTTTTAGAGGAAGTTTGAAGATTAAATTCTTCAACCCAATGAAAGGAAAATCACTTAGTAGATGTAGAAGGTGTCACCTTCTGGATGTGGAACCAGATATATCACACTCAGTATATTTCACCTGCAGTGAGCACAACCACTTTGTATTTTACAGTAATAGATTGCTAGATTTTTAAAATCTATTTAACTATATAAGAGAGAGAGAGGAAGAGAATGTATTCTGGGAAAAATTTTTCAACTATGCATTAGTCTTATTGATGGCTGTGCATTCAGTGTTTTTCTGTAAAGAAAAGAGATAGGAAGGAAAAGAAAGGGAACACAGGAAAGAAAAAAATATATATACACATTATATAACCTATAAAGCCAGAGGCAAAGGACTATTAAAATGTAATGATGAATGTGCGATTACTGGGTTTTAATTAAAACTTGTAGATGTCTGGCTTTAAATAGGAGTTGTGAATTTCTTGAATAGAAAACAGTAATATTCTTTGCGTTTCTATTATGGCTTACTTCTCGTGTATAAACAGTATACTAGATAACGGGTAGGATATTGATCACCTCTTGCCAGCCACATACTGATCAATGGCTGGTGGTGGCCTGTTGGGCTTTGTTGGTGATGATTCTGAGGTCCTGTTTGGCATGAGTGGGAAAGCACACTGGAATTATTAGTGATCCCCATTACGAGCACTGGAAGAAGGGCAGTGCCTAGGCATTTGTTTGGATTCCTGTACCCTTGCATCATAATGCAAGCTGACTCTTTAATGAATAGCAGAGTTCTGGAAAGAAATGTGTTAGCTTAATACACAGATACGTGAATACCTGCTTTCTGTTTCTTTCCAAAACAACTTTTCACTGTGATTTGATTTTTATGCTAAAATTTCTTTCTTTTAATTAATTGCTAAGAGAGACTGTATTGACTTTCTTGCCCTCCCCTTTTTAAATTGTGATTTTAATGAAAGATTACAGAAAAGTTGGATTTTCATTCCTTTATTGTTGCACATTTTTCTCCCTACTTTCCCAGTTCACTTAAAATAATTAATTATTGCATAATTTCTTCTCCTCCCCCAGTCCACTTTGCTATGCACCTCTTATTCTGGACTGTTGCGATACAAATAATGCCTAATCATATATTCCTTTTAAGCAATTTTTTCCTTCATGTATTCCAATGTAGTGTTTGTTATTTATCTCCTTTCTTAGTGTTTCCCCAACCCCCATGTCAGTCTTGTTTTATAACAGTGGTGTTATACAGTAGTTTTCCTTTTGAGACTGAGATATTTCATTCAGCATAATGTCCTCTGGGGTCACCAATGTTGTGTAATATTTTATTTGTTCCTCTGTTTTCAGTGTTGCTTAATATTCCATGGTGTGCCATCATTTTTCTATACCATCATTTTTCTATCCATTTGTTTCTTGGTGGGAACTTAGGTTGCTTCCATCTTTTTGCTACTGTGAGTAACAAGGCAACAAACATGGGTTTGTCATGTTGACTTTCAAAAGAATATGCTGATTTATAATAATTAATGGACTTTTAAGGTTGGCTATGATTATGGCTCTTCTTCACAGGTCAAGTAAAAAACTCAATTCCAAAGAGTTGCAATTGACTCGTAGATGACCCTCCAGTAGGTTTTTTCAGGTTGTAAATTGCATGGGAGGAGATTGTTCATCTAACTCCTTCAGAGCAGCTAGTGAATTCAGACTGCCAGAAAGGAGACTCCTTTGTTGGTTTTTTTTTTTTGTTGTTGTTGTTTTTTTAAATTTTTATTTTGTGTGCGTGTACCGTCAAATCAGATCTGACTGGTACAGGAGGATATTGCGCCTCCTTCTCCGGCAGAGCATCTGGTGGATTCGAACCGTGTTCCTCTGGGATTGCAGTGCAGCTTCTTGCCACTAGGCCACCAGAGCTCCCCAGGAGACTCCTTTG
>NW_006399790.1:3903397-3951240 GCF_000299155.1 Elephantulus edwardii | reverse complement strand
TTCATCACCATAGGCTCTTGCTCATTTGTTGTTTCATCAAATTCTTCTGTGCCTGCCAATTTTTTTCGATACAGTGACTCAGTATATTCTTTCCATCTTCTTGTAATACTTCCTTGATCATTTAATGTTCTGCCTAAAGCATCCTTGATTATAGCAACTCGAGGTTTGAATTTGTTCTTCAGTTCCTTGAACTTAAGAAATGCTGAGCGAGTTCGGCCCTTTTGATTTTCTGACTCCAACTCCTTAAACATTTCATTTTAATATTTTACTTTGTTGTCCCCTGCTGCCTTTTGAAGTCTTCCATTCAACTCTTTAGTATCTTGAATTTTTACTCCTGCTTTGGCTTCTTTGCACTTCTGAATGGCAGGACTATTTTTCCAAGTGTACCAAGCGTTCAGAGTTTCTGAATTAGACTAAAAGAATAAACAAAAAGAAGATATGTATGGGGGGGGGAAGATAGATAATGATATTCAAACTATTCTACTTTTGAAATGAGAATAAAAATCCCTAATACTAAGTGAAAGAAGAGAGATATAATTTTTTAAAGCGCACTCATAGGATTTACTCCATACCAAATTTACCTTAAACTTTATAATCTTAATACATATGAAGAGATTTGAAGCCTGTTTTGAGGATCACCTGCGATAGTGGATTGACATTTTATGCAGGAATTAGGTTCCAAAGTCAATTTACACTCAAGTTGCTAAGTGGTAATTGAGAAAATCACATAACTCTGCAGAATGGTGTGTCTACTAACTTGTAGAGGCACACTTCAGTGTAGCCACTAGTACTGCCTCCAAATCCCAGTTCCACTGTTCAGCTTTCTCTTTTACTTCCTCTTCCCCCACAGAAGTTATTTCAAATCATCCCTCTGTGAGTGTCTCCACTCTCCCCAGCCACTGCCTCACTCACGTTCTCTGTAACGAAGATTTACCATCTAAAAGCAACACATAGGCATTTTCTTCCATCTGTGTACATCTGTCAGAAATATGCCTCATAACATGTATGACTTTCTCCTTGTGTTTCTTTTACTATATCTGTCTGAATTTTAACCCCATTAGGTCTTTTCACCTACATCTTCAGCATTCCCCTTTCTAGAGCGCCTTTATCTAGCCAGCTTAAAAAAAATGCTTACCTTTCTTCCAACTTATAAACAAATCTTCTGATCCCCCTTCTCTTATCAGCTCCCTCCCTAACCATTTCCTTGTCTCCGTCTAGAAAACTTCTACAAAGTTCTCATTTCCTTTCCCATTCACTCTTCTGCTCACAGCAGTCTGGCTTCCTCAGTTACAGTGCCACCAAAGTGACTTTTTCTAACATCACCACCAGTGTTTCTCTCACTGAAATCTAACCAGTAAGCAGTTGCTATGGATTTGATTGGAATTTAGGTGAGCCCTCTTGTTGTAGAATACAGCTGCCCTCTGCAGGGATTTCATTGCTGTGACCTTGCATAAGCAGATCACCAAGCCTGCCTTTTCAGGCATCTCTGAGCGGATTCCAACCACACACCTTTCTGTTAGGAGTTGAGTGATTAACCACTTGTACCACCAGGCTTGGCTTTTGAAATATGGTGGATACTTTCTTGGCCTTACAATATGATGTTTGTGTTTCATTTGACACAATTGGACACTCCTCCTCCTTTTTCAACATTCTTGCTTCCATTAGCCTCTTTGATACCAGTTTTCCTGATTTTCTCACTATTCTTTACAAGTTCACATTGTGGACTCCTTTCTTGTACAATATTAAATTGTGGTATTTTACTTTTAAATATTGGTGTCTTGGTGCCCTTGGTACAACGGACTCTGCATACTTTCGCTGGCCCTAGTGTCATCAGTTGAAATATCCTCTGTGTTTTGGAATTTAAGTCTGTTGCTTCAGTGACACAATTACTATCCACAGCCTCTTTATGGCTTGTGACTTCCCACTTTAAATACCATAGAATAGAAGGGAAATATACTGGAATGCTTGAGGGTAGAAGCAGAGAAATGACTCTTTTTTTAATCCTTTGAATTCTGATGTGGTGCTTGGTGCTACAGCACACAGCTTACAATTGAGAGGAGACAAAACAAAACAGAAAACAAACCCAACATTCTAGACACAGAACAGAAACCTAAAAGGGGTGAGTTCTTGATAGAATTTTTGAGCAACAATGCCTGAAGCTGCCTGCCTCTGAAATTGTTTTTAGTTAAGAAAAATAGACTTCTGCTGTACTAATAACTACTGGACACATTTTCTATTAAGTAGTGCTAAAAGACTTCCCAACAACAACAACAACAACAAATTCTTAGTCACTTCAGCAAACTCCAGAATGGAGTGCCCAGGCTTTACGCAGCCTCAGCATTTGGTTATCGCAGAACAACATCAGCCTCACTAAGACCACAGTGGGGATTACCAGCTTCTCCCCTGAAAACTGCTTTTCCTCCTAGGTCTCCTCATTAGTGAATGACACAGGAATGTCAGTATCATCCTTGCTTTCTTAATCCTGCTACCTCTCACTCCAAGATCAATAACAGAGGATTAAGAAGAAAAAGTAAAAATCAATAGCTTAACCCTACAACTTAAACAAATAGAGAGCAGCAAAGCTAGCTTTTTTGCATAGTCACCAGAAGAAAGGAAATAACAAAGATTACTGTTGTGTATGAGCTGATCCATAGCTGACCCTCAGAAGCGGCAAATTGAACGGGAGGAGATTGTTCATCCTTCTCCAGCAGAGCAGCTTGAATACCTGCCTTTGGCTTTGCAGCACAGCTTCTTATCATTAGGTCACTAGAGCTTGAATAAATGAAACGGTAGCAAAATGATAGAAAGAATCAAGCCTAGAAGTTGGTTTTTGGGAGGTTAAATAAAATAGACAAACCAATGGCCCAATTGACAAAGGAAAAAAATAAGAAGCAAGGAATAACCAAAGTAACAAATGAGATGGGTGATAAAACAAGAGAACTAAGATTAAAAGGATCATAACTGAATGTAAGGAAAAATGATACTTTGACCAATTCGAAAGCCTAGAAGAAATGGATGTTGTTGTTGTTGTTGTTCAATCCACCTCATAGAGGGCCTTCCCCTCCTGTGCTGTCCCTCCACCCTCCCAAGCATGATGTCCTTCTCCAAGGACCGGTCTCTCCTCACAACATGTCCAAAGTATGTTAGACGGAGCCTCAGAATCCTTGCCTCCAAGGAGCCACCCGGTTTAACCCTCTCCAGGACAAATCTGTTTGTTTTCCTAGCAGTCCATGGAATTCTCAGTACTCTTCTCCAACACCACAGCTCAAAGGCATCAATTCTCCTTCTATCCTCCTTGGTCATTGTCCAACTCTCTGATGCATAACAAGTGATTTTGAAGACCATGGCCTATATCAGATGCACTTTAGTCTCCAGAGAGACACCATTGGATAGATTTCTGAAAACGCACAACTCAAATTGAGGGAGAAATTTTGAACAGTTTCATAGTATAAAAAATAAATTGAAGAGATTGTAAAAAAATTCCCACCACTACCAGAAGAAGAAGCCATAACCCAGGCAGATTCACTGGAATTTTATGTCAGGCATTAAGACAAGCGTTGACTCTCATCCTAGTTAAACTATTCCAGAACATATAAAAGAAAGAAATTATTTTAATTTTGTTCTGTGAAGCCACCATGTCACTGATACACCATCAAGGCAAAGACAATACTTAAAAAAGAAAGATTATAGACTACTTATCACTCATGAATGTAGATGGAAAGTTTCTCAATGAATTCTAGCCAACATAAACAAGTGGAAATCTTCCATATCTAGGTTTCATCATTGTAAAAAGAATCAACATGAGTCAATACGTATATAAAGGAAAAGAATCACATGATGGTGTCAAATGATACAGAAAAAATATTCCATAAAATCCATTACCCTTTCATTCTTGATAAAAAATCTTAGTAAAATAGGAATTGTAGAGAAGTTCCTCAGTATAATTAAGGACAAATAAACAAATCCAACAGTTGGAGAGACATTTTCTTTTAGAATGGGATCTAGACTAGAATGCTGTTTATCTTCATTTATATTCTGTATTTATATTTATATGCTACATTGTACTGGAAGTGCTTCCTAGGACAGTATGGCAAGACAGGAAATAAAAAGCATCCAAATTGATGAGGTAAAACTATCCCTATTTGCAGAGCTCTGGTGTCCTAGTGGTGGGGGGATGCACTGGCTTATTCATTAGCACAGCAGAAAGATGTGAGGTTTATTGCTTCTGAAAACCTGCTAGAGGGTTAACTAAATGTCAGTTCTGTTCTGACTCCACAGAACACCAAAATCCCTGTTTGTAGATGACACAGAAAATCTTAAAGATTCTACAAGAAAGCTAGTGAAACTAGTAGAAGGATTTCACAAACTGTCAGAGTCTAAGATCAATGTACAAAACTCAGGTTCCTCTATACTAACAAAGAGAACTCAGAAAAGGATATCAGGAAAGCAATCTTGTTTACAGTAGTCCCTACAAGGATGAAATACTTAGGAATAACGCCGATTCGAGAGCTCTGATCAACATGGGAGAGGAAGACCTTGGGTGAGGTGGAT
Source organism: Elephantulus edwardii (assembly GCF_000299155.1). Lineage (NCBI taxonomy): Eukaryota > Metazoa > Chordata > Mammalia > Macroscelidea > Macroscelididae > Elephantulus > Elephantulus edwardii. The sequence goes on along the minus strand of NW_006399790.1, from coordinate 3,946,689 downwards.
TGACAATGACTGTGGCAGTGGGATCAGGTGTGTCAGATGTTATCTCAGGATAGGGCATGGTTCAGAGTCATTGTTCATAGGGTCACTGTGAGTCAGAGTCTACTTGACAACACATCACAACCACCACCATTGTGGCCTAGTGTATAATGTGTTGAGTTCCTAACTAAAACTTCAGTGATTTGAATGGTAGCTGCTCCTGTCAATATTTACTGTCTCAGAACCCCTGTGGAGGGTGGCTATGAGTTAGTATAAACTTGATAGGGTTTTGTTTCGGTTTAGAGTCATAAAAAACTTCAATATAGAAAACTATAAATCACTACTGCAAGAAACCAGGAGAGGCCTACATAAATTGAAAAACATGCCATGCTCCTGGCTAGGAAGACATAATACTGTGTGAATGTCAATGCTAGAGTGATCTATAGAGAGAATTCAGTCCCCATCTAAATTCTAGCCACATCTTTAACAAGCTGGGGGGAAAAAATAAACAACCAACTTCATATGGAAGGGAGAAAAATTCTAGATAAGTATATCATTACCAAAGCAGAACAGTGTAGGAGGCCTCTTACTTTCCAGTCTTAGAACCTACAGTACAGCCTTGGTAGTGCAAACAGCCTGGTACTGGTGGTACAACAGTAGATGCAAAGATTAATGGAACAGAATTGAGAGCCCAGATAGAAGTCCATTCACCAATGGGTAGTTGATCTTTGACAAAGGATTGAAATCTATTAAACGAGGGGAAAGTAGTATCTTTAACAAATGGTGCTAGCAAGAATGCATAACCATTTTAGAAGAATGAAATAGGATTTATACATCAAAGCTTACAAAAAAAACTAGCTCAATATGAATTAAAGACCTAAATGTAAAACCAAAAACTATACAAATCATAAAAGGCAAAAAAAGAAGAGCAAACCTAGGAACTCTAATTAATGACATAAATATACCATCAAGCAAAACTAAAAATACACAAACAGCAAAAGGGAAACTGGGACAGGAATTTAATAAAGATCAAGCCCTTGTGGTCATGAAAAGACTCCTTTAAGAGAAAGGAAAAAAAAATAAAAACGAAACCAACAAACACAACCAAAGACTGGAGGAAAAAAACTTGACAACATTTCTCACAAGGTTCTGATCTCTAAAATGTTTAGAAAATTACAGTAATACAAACTACCCAATTAAAAATGGCAAAGGCCATCATCAGTAGATACTTCTGAAGAAGACGTTCAAGTACTCGAAGAGATGCTACTGATCATTGATCATATGACAGTCTTGCGTTCTCTCATTGCCATCAAGTCAGAAGTGACTCATATAGCTTGGCCCTAGAGCCCATTTTCAGAGGCTGTAGATCTTCCAGAGACATGACAACAGATTGCCCATCTTTCTTCAATGAAGAAGTTTGTGGATTCAAATTACCTGCCTTTGGGTTTACCATGCAACTCCGTACACACTAGATTAATAGAACTCCCTTATTTTTTTTTATTGGTTAACAAATAATCCTTTATTGAAATATTTTCATCTGTAGTTCCTTAGCTAGCTGGGCATTCCACAGCACCACTGTTGATGTCTTCTATGATGTCATGAGGGTGACGGCCATCAACATTGCAGCCCACAGATTGGGCAGTTCCCAGGATCTCTTTAATAGTTCCAGAGAGTTCTCTGGCTAAAGACCGGTGTCGCATCTGCCGGGCAATGCCAACAATCTCATCAAAAGTGATATTTCCATTGTGCTTAATATTTTTGTGCTTCTTTCTGTCTCTGGGTGGTTCCTTTAGGGCTTTGATGATCAGGGCAGAGGCAGAAGGCACCACTTCAGTCTGTGCCTGTCTGTTCTGAAAGGTCAGTTTCACTGTAATCCTTAGTCCCTTCCAGTCACCGGTGGCCTTGGCAATGTCATCAGCAACCTTTTTTGGAGACAGACCCAGGGGGCCGATCTTGGGGGCCAGAGCGGAAGTGGTACCGACTTCCCCACCGGTACACCACAGGTACATGACTTTAATCTCATTGGGGTCGAACTTGGGCGGCATGGCGGAGGCGGCTGGTGTCGGATGAACCCGGATGCGGGACGACCGAAGAAAGTTGCACGGAGGCCTCCTCGAGCCGAAAGCCGAAAGAGAACTCCCTTATTAACCAGTGTTGTTATTTACCGTTGAGTCAGAACCCACACATAGTTGACACCCTGGTGGGTTTTCAGAGGTAGTTAATGAATGGGAGGAGATTTCTCTCTTTCTCCAATGGAGCAGCTGGTGGGTTCAAACTGTGTGCTTTCAGGATTGCAGCACAGCTTCTTTTTGATATGCACAGGGATTTAATCTGTAGAAGGTTTCATTCATCAATTTTATCCTCTCCAGATTGAGCATTTCTGGCTGTTTTGGGCAGTCTCTTTATACCATAGACTAGGCTGTGATGGAACTAGTGGGATGCATAAAGAAACTCCAGTGGCCTAGTGGTAAGCAGCTGCACTGCAATCCCAAAAACATAGAGTTCAAATCCACCAGATGCTCCATGGGAGAAATATGGGCAGCCTCCTGTCATATGATTGACTGCCTCTGAAAACCCACTGGTTCACTGTGGGTCGGTTCTAAGTTGACAGCACACAACAACAACAGCAAGTGGAATGCATATATCCCAAGAAATCTCTTATGCTGAGTTTGGTGAAATGACTTATGCAGTTATACATGCCACCAAGCAGATGGGTGCATATACCAGAAGTAGAATAGCAGCTTCCCACTAAACAGCACAGGTAGAAAATATAGGTGGATACTATATGTCCCAGGGGTCATATGAAAGCACCAACCAAAAGGGTGAGGACTAGAGCCAAACCAGGGTTATCTTGAAAGACAGGTTTGGTGATAAAATTCTGAAAAAGAGAGAAGAAAAAAAAATACAAACCCCAAACCAAACCAAGCACTGAAAATCCTTTGGCGCATAGTTCTACCCTGGCGCATGTGATGTCATCATGAATTGGAATTAACCAGCTTTTTCATCCAGAAATTCATCACTCCTTTAGCAGTAATTCCCTGCTAACAGCAAGCTTTGGTGACCACTAATGAACTTTTGTCTAAAAAAAGAAAAAAGAAACAGTAAGGATTGTGGCTATTGTTGTTGTTGGGCATTCAGAACCAGTCGAGGAGCAGCTTCTGACTCATAACTGTATTATGTCTAACAGAACAAAACAGTGCTCAGTACCGCATTAACATTTTTTTTCAGTTACTTGCTATGTGTCTGAAAATTGGACAATGAATTAGTGTGACAGAAGAAAGATTGATGTCTTTGAGTTGTGGTACTGTAGAAGAGTACCAAATATCTCATATATTTCCAAGAGAACAAACAGATATATTTTGAACAAGGTGTAACCAGTGTCCTTAAAGGGAAAAATGAGAAAACTTCATCAGGATGATTAGCAAAAGGCAGGAAGTCCCTCATCAAGATTAATTGACACAGTACCTGTCACATTGGGCTCAGGTTTATCAAAGATGATGAGGATGGCACAGGGTGGGGCAGGATTTATATCTGTTTTTCACAGTCACTATCAGTCATAACTTACTCGATGGTACCTAACAACAATCACATTACTTAAAGGCATCAATTCTTGTGCCACCTTTATTCTCTGTCTAGTTTTTGCTTGCAAATAAAGCATTTGAAAATACCATAGATTGAGTCAGGTGCACCTTAGTCCTGTTTTTCTTTTTAAAGAAAATTTTTTTCTTTTTAACAATTTACAGCAGATTTTTCTAATGTCACTTGATGTCTTCATTGCTGTAACTGTGGCATCCAAGTGAAATAAAATTGGATTGAGAATCCAAGTGAAATAAAATCTTTGACTAATTTGATGTTTTCTCCATTTATAATAACTGTTTTACTGATCCGTCTATTAGGACTTTTTGTTTATGTTAAGTTGAGGTGAAATCTGTAATATAGGCTGTAGTCTTTGATCTTCATTAATAAATGCATTACAGCCTTTTTCTTTTCAGCAAGCTAGGTTATGTCATCATATGCAGATCAGTGGTTCTTAATGGGTATTCCTCCATTCTTGAGATGGAATTCTTCTAAGTACAGCCCAGCTTCTAATATTCTTTTCTCAGCTTGAAGATTGAACAAATACGTTCAGGTCAAAGAATGCAACCCTGATGCACACCTTTCCTTTCAACCATGCTGTTCCCATGTTTTGGTCAAATGATTGCTTCTTGATTTGTACAAAGGTTTTGTATGAGTAAAATTACATGTTCTGGCATGCAATGTTACTTGCAATTATCCACATGGTTGAATGCCCTGTACAGCACAGGTAAACATCTTTGTGCATTTCTCTGCTTTCTGCAGAGGTACATCTGACTTCAGTGTTATTCCGTACTCTTATCTCTTCTGCTGATTGTAGCTTGAATTTCTGGTGGTTCCTGGTCAATGTACTGTTTGAGCCATTTTTTAAATCATCTTCAGCAACAGTTTACTTGTGGGTGATATTAATGATACTGTTAAAAAGTGTCTTCATTCTATGGGATCATCTTTCGTTACAATTGACCCCAGTAGAGATTTCTTCCAGTCACTTGGCCAGATAGCTGTCATCCAAATTTCTGGACAGAGACAAAAACATCTCAACTTGGTATTTGTTTTATCAATTCGTGAAGTGCAGCCTCAACTTCTTCCTTCAATACCAGTAATTCCTGATTATATGTTACCTCCTGAAGTTGATGAACATCGAGCAATTATTTTTTATACAGTGACTGTGCATTCACTCTATCTTCTTTTGGTGCGTTATTCAATAATTTCATCATATAATTCTTTGGTGTTGCAAATAAAGGCTTGCATTTCCCCCCCCCCCCTTTGGTTCTTTCAGCTTTAGAAAGTCTGAGTGTATTCTTCCCTTTTGGTTTTCTAACTCTAGGTCTTTGTAAATTTCCTTGTAATAATTTACTTTGTCTTGAACTGCCCTTTGAAATCATCTTTTCAGCTCCTTTTCTTTGTCCATTTTCTTTAGATTCTCTATGTTCTTGAGCAAGTTTGAGAGTCTCTTCTAACATACTTTTTTATTCTTTTTAATGACCTTTTCCTCTTTTCACGTATGATGTCCTAAATGTAATCCCACAGCTAATGTGGATTTTAGTCATTAATTTCTGATGTATCATGTCTATCCTTAAGATCTTTAAGTAGTATATATTCAAGATTGTACTTTGACTTGTGTAACCTTTTTTAATTTTCTTTTTCACTTTAAATTTGCGTATGAGCAATTAATGATCTGATCTACTATTGGGCACAGGTCTTATTCTGACTAATAATCTTCAGCTTCTCCATCATCTCTTTCCACAGATGTCGTGGGTTTGATTGAGGAGCATTGTGTAATACTGATTTATTTGTTGTTCTTAGATGCCGTCTAGCTAGCTACAACTTACAGCAACCTCAGAAGCAACAGAAACTCTGCACTATTCTGTGCCATCTTCATGTCTCTCTTACTCAAGCTCATTGTTATAATTTCTGTGTCAATCTCTCTAATTGGAGGATCTTCCTCTCTTTGACCTTCCACCTTTCCCAGCACGATGTCTTTTTTCTAAGAACTGGCTCCTCCTAACAGCGTGCCTAAAGTATGTGAGATGACACCTTGCCATCCTTGCTTCTCAGAAGCAACTTGGTTGCACTTCTGCCAAGATAGGAAGATTTCTTTCTGACTTTTTAAAGAATTATAGTTAAAACTATGCCAACCTTATAATTTTTACATGCATAGTTTAATGGCATTGATTATATTCTTCATGTTGTGCAACAGTTCTCTAGTCCTTTCTAAATTATTCCCTAGAAGTTGCAAAGACTGTGCCCACAAAGCAAAACTCTCTTTCTTCTCACAAATAATTTGATAACCCTCAAGAAAAGTTCCTCGAAAGATGTTTTTTTAATTGTTTTTCTCTCTATGATTTTCATCCAGTTTGGACAATTTGAAGGAAAGTCTCATAACAGATTTTCAGGGCATATATAAAGCTCTTAAGTCTGCAGTACCAACTATAATGTGTCTCCCTGTTAAATATATCAAATGTGTCATAAGTAGTAATAAAAAGCTCCAACAATTCATTGCCATCGAGTTAGACCTGACTCATAGCAAGTGTAACTCAAAAAGCAGCAGGTTTTCTTTTTTTTTTTTAAGATTTTGAGACATTTATTAACCGATATAGCATGATTGAAAATGACAATAGCTAAAAATATCAATTAGTAATTGGAAGGAGGATAAATAATGTAGAAAATTGGAAGTAGAGGTTTCTTTAGTATTTATTTATTTTTTGTTTGTTTGTTTTTTGGTTTTTTGTTTGTTTATTTTTCATTTCAGTGAACATCTACAGAGATTTTGGAATTCCATTCATTCATTGTTGCACCCTTCTCCCCGCACAAACCCCTTCCCCCACCGTTTGCTCCTCTCCCCCACACCTCCCCAAACCCCACCCCCACCCCCAAATATAATCCACTCTGCAACCCTCATTGCGTACTCCTACGATAAAAATAATGCCCTAAAATATAATACTTTTAGACTATTCTCTCCCCCATAGACTTCAATGCCGTAAACATATTTCATCCAGTTTTTCTCAGTCTTACTCCCACCCGATGCCAGCCTCATTCTACAACAGTGGCACCATATAGCATTTGTCCCTTTGTGACTGAGATACCTCACTCAGCATAATGTCCTCCAGGGTCACCCATTTTGAATAATATTGCATGAGCTCCTTGGTTTTCAATGCAGCATAGTATAAGCAGCAGGTTTTCAAGAGGCTGTAAATCACCCAGGAAGATATTGCTCATCTTTCTCCCATAGAGCCACTGGTGGAAGTAAGCTTCTGAGAGGTGTTGTGTTTGGGTTAGCAGCGTAACATTTCACAGACTAGACCACCAGAGTACAAGGTGATTTTGATGACTTTTTAAAAGTGGAATATTCTTAATACTTTCATGAATATTTCAAAGAATTCACTCCCGTTATCTTAGGCATTAAAGCTTATTTCTTTATACCTCCAGGTAGTGCAGAACTGGTACTTCATGGCATGTAATAACAAAATAAGTGATACAAGTCATAGTAGTGGGAATTCAGTAGTAGAATTCTTCCCTTCTAATTGGGAGAACTGGGATCAATTCTTGGCCAGTGCACCTCACGTGCAGCTGCCCTCTCTCTGTTTGTGGAGGATTGCATGTTGTGATGCTGACCATGTTTCTTCAGTGGAGTTTCTCTATTGAGACAGACTAGGAAGAAAGTCCTGGTTATCTACTTCCAAAATCAGTCAGTGAAATCCCTTTAGATCACAATTACTTGATCTGCAACCAGTCATGCAGATGATGTGGAACTAGGCAGTGTTTTGTGCCATTTTTACATGGAGTCACCATGAATTTGAGGCCAGCTCTACAGCAGCTAACAACCACAGGAAAGTCAGCATTAGTAAAAGTCAAAGTGAATAGCATCTTCTTGCTTCATAATCCTATTAATTCATTGTTTAGTATTGGAAGAACTCTAGAGGCTGTCTTAAGATGATAAAAGCATAGTAACCACCTTCATTGCATTAAAATGCTTCATGCTTCAATATGGTCTCCACAAAGGATAATCATTTATACCTTCGTACATGTGTTGTTTACTTTGGTGTTTAAACTGCATTAATCACTACTCTTTCCTAAATTGATAAGCACATTAAAATGAGTGAAGAGCCACCTTCTAGCAGTGATAACTGCAAGCAGTAGACTATAGTCTGAAGCATCAGTTAATCAACATACACGCACGTAAGCACACACACATATATATATACCCGCACCAGCACACAGGCACCAGTTGAGATTCCTGAAACACTGTAAATAAATTTAAGCAAAAGACATCTCTCTCTGTAATGACTTGAGGGGAGGTGGGAGGGTGAGGGTCGGGGAGAAAAGATACTGTCCAATTTTGCAGGCGTTTTTAAGTTGCCAAAGTAATTCCAGTAAGTCAGTGATGTTCTCTGTTTCATAGGCAGCTAATTAAAATTGTTGTGTAGCGTGATGTCTTAGTAGTATGAATTTCACAGGTAGAAATAGCTAAAGTAATGGAGTAGAATTCTTGAATTAAACCAATTGGTATCAAGGGATTTACTCTCAGAAGGCTGGAAACAACTTAATAGCCTAATCTGAAAAGCTGGACTAGAGTATATTTAGAAAACAGGATTATGCAAATGGGAGAAAAGCCTGGAGGCTATGTGGGAGAAACACACTCCTTTCTACTTCCTAAAGTGCACTAAGTGCTCCAAGTCCAAATTTAGTAACTCTTTAAATGTGGTTGTTCTGATTCAGTGGTTCTTAATTTTCTTTGTGCATGTTCGAATCACCTGAATGGCTTTGTTCTAGCATGGCTGCCTCATCCACTACTCAGTCCTACTGAGTCCAAAACTCCAGAGTGGAGTATGAGCATCTGCATTTCCACTTGTCTCTTAAGTGATGCTCATCTTGCTTGTTTGGGGATCACACTTTGAGAACTAGTGCTCTGAAAAATTAGGTCCTTGATCAGTACTATGCAAACTAAAGACTGGTGGTTTAAACTCACCAAGCAGTACTGTGAAAGAAAGACCTGGAGATCTACTTTTATAAAGATGACCTGAATCAGAAGTGCCTCAATTCCTCAAACTGACGTCATTACTTCTCAATAATTTGAAGAGGTCCCTAACTGCAGATTTTCCCAGTGCAAGGTGTCTCCTCATTTCCTTTCTGCTAGCACTAAAGATTTTAATTGTGGATCCAAGTAAGATGAAGTTGTTGAGTTTTATTTTCTTTCCCATCTGTCGTGATGTTGTTTATCAGTCCAGTGGTAAGAATTTTTGTTTTCTTTACATTGAGAGGCAATCCACACTGAAGGCTGTATTCCTTGATCTGCAACAAGTACTTCAAGTCCTCACTTTCATCAGGGAAGGTTGTGCCATTTGCGTAATGCAGGTTATTGATGGGTCTTCCTCCAAACCTGATGCAATGCTCCTTTTCACAGAGTCCAGTTTCTCCAATAATTTGCTCAGCATATAGATTAAATAAGTATATAGAGAGAATACAGCCTGACACACTCCCTTCTTACGCTAACATGCCCCATTCACATGTTCCCTTCCATCTACATAGCAAAGTCACATAATGGCTGGAAAAATCATAATGAAAGACAAACTCCATAGGTATATAGCCTTTTCAGGTTAGAATAGCGACCTCAGAGGTTTCTTAAGAGCATGCATAAATGTTCTGGAATTTACATAATTTGGGATGATATTAATAATTTATTATGATCCACAGTCCAGTACCTTCGGACACAATGCAGTGCCTTTTGACACAGGTGAGGATTGTTGGACACAGGTAAACCAATTTCTCATAGCCTTTGCTTTCAGTTAAGGGTTGTCATCAGGATTGGAGCAAGACTCATTAACAACCCTTCTTGCTAAAAGCAAAGAGAATTTGGAGCACTTACTCAGGAAGATCAATGACTATAGTTTCTAATATGGATTATATCTCAGTATAAAGAAAACAAAATTAACATCATTGTGATATGATGAAGAAAATATTGAAGTTGTCCAAGATTTCTATTCACAAAGATGCACAATAAATGTCCATGAAAACAACAGTTAAGAAATCAAGTGATACATTACATCAAACACATCTGCAAAGGACCTCTTAAAAGTGTTAGAAAGCCAAGAGGTCAGTTTGAAGACTCCTGTGGGCTTGATCCTAGCCATGATGTTTTCAGTTACTTCATACACATAAGAAAGCTGGACACTGAACATGGAAGACTGAAGAAGAATTGACACCTTTGACTTATACCGTTGGCAAGGAATATGAAACATACCATGAACTGTCAGAAGAATAAAAAAATCTGTCTTGGAAGAAGTGCATCCTTGAAAGTGAGGATGAACAGACTTCATCTGGAGTACTAGTGTCATAGTTATGTTGTCAGGAAGAACCAGTCCCTGGACATAATGCTTGGTAAGATAAGAGGTTCAGAGGAAAAGAGTAAAATCGTCAGCGAGATGAATTGACACAGTGGCCACACCAATGGCCTCATATACCAACAGTTAAAGATTATGTAGAACTGGACATTGTTATCTTTCTTTGTTCATTGGGTTCCGATGAGGAGAGACTGCCCTAATAGCACTGAACAACAGATATGATGGCACCACTTTCTTTGCTCTGTGGAACAAATTTTGGAAAGCAAGGAATCCCTGTTAAGAATTTGACTGCTAACAAAAAGGTTGATGTTTCAAGCACACCGTGGGATGTCTGAAAGGGAAAGTCTAATTATCTTCTTCCACAGGGTCACAGACTTGAAAAGCTTACTGAGCGACTCTGCTATGCACACATTGGATCACTATGCATTGGAATGAACTGGATGATAATTGGTTTGGCTTGGTTTTGGTAGAGTATAATTTTGTAAATATCTTTAGCATTGCATTCTGTCCTCAGTGGGGGAAAAGATGTAAAGCATAAATGCACTAGTGGGGGAAGGACTCTGCAAGAATAAAGAAGCTTGTAAGAAAATTGAGGCTAAGCTCAAATAGAAGGCATAATATTAAAAATGAGCTACTTTGTCTTCGCAGTCCTGCAAAGTACTAGAACTTTGTAGCTCTACTGAGTTTGGCTTATTCCGCGCCCCCCCCCCCCCCAAGTATAAGACTTGAAGCGCTTGCTGCAGAAGGTCAAGGACTGTAGTCTTCAATATTGATTGAAGCTCAGCATCAAGAAGACAGAGATCCTCACTACTGGGCAGCACCATGATAGTTGGAGAAGAGACTGAGGTTAACAATTACAGCTTGCTCAGCTCCATAATCAACACTCTTGGCACCAACAGTCAGGAAATAAAAAGACAAATTGCCTTGGGAAAATCTGCTGTCAGGAACCTCTCCAGGATGCTGAAAAACAACAATGTCCATCTACAGCCTAAGGTGTGCCTAATCCAGGCCCTGGTCTTCGCAAAGGCATCAGAGAGCCGGACAATGACTAAGGATAACAAAAGAAGAATCTATGCTTTTGAATTGTGGTGCTGGAGAAGAGTCTTGAACATACCACGGACTGCCAGAAAACCAAATAAGTCTGTCTTGGAGAGGGTGAAACCAAGTCTGTCTTTGGAGGCTAGGATTTTGAAACTCCATCTCACATATTTTGGGCACATGGCAGGGAGAGATCAGTCATTGGAATAGGACATCATGCTTAGAAGGGGGGAGGGACAGCGCAGAAAAGGAAGACCACTGATGAGATCAGTTGATACAGTAACTGGGGGAGTGTGGGTTAATGTGTCATATTTAGTGAGACTGGCTCAGGACAGGGCAGGATTCAGAGTTGCTGTATATAGGGTTGCTATGACCTCTCCAGAGTACTGAAGAGCAGCAACGTCAGTCTGGAGACTATGGTGTACCAGATCCAGGCTGTAGTCTTCACAGTTGCTTGCTGTGATTTGAAAGATAATTAATGCCTTTGTTCTGTGGTGCTGGAGAAGAGTTTTGGATATACCATGGACTGCCAGGAGAACAAACAGGTTCACCCTAGAGAGGGTGAAGGCAAGTTGCTCCTTGGAGACCAGGATTCTGAGGCTTCATCTGACATACTTTGGGCATGTTCCAAGGAGGAACTGGTCCTTGGAGAGGGACATCATGCTTGGAAGGGTGGAGGGACAGAGAGAGAGAGCCCATTGATGAGATGGATTGATACAGTGACTGGGATAATGAAGATAGATGTGTCAGAGACAGTAAAGTTGGTACAGAATAGAGCGGGTTTCAGGGCTGTTGTACATAGGGTCGCAAGTGACTCAGTGGCACATAACAACAACAACGTGTGTTAAAGGCGACTCAGCAGCACATAACAACAATAACAGCTAATAGTGGGGAAACTACTATTTTACATAGCATTTATCTGACTTTGAAAATTAAGTCTCCTGAACCCAATGTATTTGAAATAAAACGTTGTTGAATTACCCATATTTTCTGGATAAGTTTATTTTAGAATTACAAAAGGAAACCTAATGGGAGCTACACAATTGTTTCTTTTTTAAACAATAACCTTAGTTGCCTGGATTCCCCTCCACCACCACCACTTTCAAGTTCACAGCCATCTCACTCTCTAGAGGGAATATTCAGCCTTGAAGGTATCTGGTGATTATAGATGAACCAGTGCTTTACTACAGCAGAAAGTAATTAAGTATTTATGACTATGCTTGCTTTATTTTTTTTTAAAGCCTTATATAAATTGATAAAGTATAAAGAAAGAAGCCCCAACTATTTTTCTTCAGTGGAGAATTTTTTAAAATTAATTTTAATGAACATTTACAAAGATTTTGGATTTCCATTCATTCATTCATTGTTGCACTTTTCTCCCCACCCACTTCACCCCAACCCCCAGTTCGCTCTTCTCTGAAAAGTGGCAGAAAAATTCCTTCCTTGGTATACAATCCCCCCGCAACCCCCCCAACCCCACCCCAAGTATACTCCACTCTGCAACCTTCATTCCAGACTCTTATGATAATCATAATGCCCTAAAATGTATTGCTTTTAAACTGTTCTCTCCCTCATTGGTTTCAATGCATAATTCATCTAGTTTTTCTCATTCTTACCCTAACCCTGATGTCAGTGTCATTCTACAGCAGTGGCACTATGCAGTGTTTGTCCTTTTATGACTGAGATATTTCACTCAGCATAATGTCCTCCAGTCACCCATTTTGAATATTTCATGAGTTCCTTGTTTTTCAATGCAGCATAATATTCCATTGTGTGAATATACTACAGCTTCTCTATCCATTCATTTTTTGGTGGGTGAAAATTTTTATTGCATATACTAAGAAGCTATATTGGCCTTGTGGGTAAGGAATTGCACTTTGGCAATTCAAATCTGCCTGCTGCTCCAAGGGAGAAAGATTGGCATCTTTTTCTTGTGCAGTTTGCATCCTCTGAAAACCCACCTGAGGGTTAGATACAAGTTGCTTCTAACTTAGTGGCAATGTGTTTAAGTTGAACACATACTTTGTTCACATATTTGATATAAAATAGATTTTTAAAAAGTCATGTTGTTGTGTACCAATGAGTTAGACCTGACTCATAGCTGACCCTCCAGTGGGTTTTCAGAGGCAGTTAATCGCGTGGGAGGAGATTGCCCATCCTTCTCCCAATGAGCAGCTGGTAGATCCAAACCGTGTGTGTCCAGAATTTCAGTGCAGCTTCTTGCCACTAGGCCACCAGTGCTCTATTTAAAATTATGACACAATGATAGTTTTAATTTTTCATTGGCTGTATTTGGTTTGATGAGAACAGTGGTATCCTGGCATTTTGGGGAGTTGCCTATACCTTGGCATACTGGAAATGTGCTCAGCTTGAATTATCCTAGAATTGGCTAGAATTCCAGTTAATTGGAAATGGAGCCTAGAAGGCTAGAATTGAAGGGCATGGCATTGAAAAGGCACTAAACTGTGCTAGAAATATCCCACATCTGATATCTCCTTTCAGAAGTATTTGAAACTGTTGAGAATCTCTTCAGCACGTTCAATTGATACTGTATGAGAATTTCATTATAAAGTAACTAATGTTAATTCCGTTAATATCCTGTGTTTAATACAGTATTACCTGACATAATGTTACAGAAAGTCTGGGTTAATATACTTTTCCCCCCCTTTATACAGAAATTTCTATAATTAAAGTTTTATTCTTATAAAAATAGTAGTGTTTGGACTTTAAGTCAATCTCTTTGAAGATATGAGGAAAACCATTTAGTGTTCACATTACTTACTTCTTGAAAAGTGACACATGCTTTTTCAACACAACTTGTTTCATTTTCCCCTACAAGCTACCACTTATAATTTAACCTCAAAGTAAATATCACTGAATCTAGTGTACACTTTTAGTTCTGAAACACATATATATAACAGAACACAGCTTACTAGGGAAAGAACGTCAATGTGTCAGATAGGAATAAAAGACATTTTCTGAAACTTTGAAAGTTGTGCCAGTTAGAACACATAAATTATTTCCTAGTGTTTTACAATTTTTACATACTTGTAGGTTTTTACAGTTTGATTAATCAGTTCACTAAAAAGGGATGGAAAGCCTGATGCCTTGCTAAGTGCAATATGTGTGGGTACCCATGAGTTTCTTTGGGTGAGGAGTGACTTTTAAATTAATATAAAGTCAGATGCTAGATGCGATTTCTTTTTCTTTAAAATTTCACCTAATAGGCATTAAATATAAATATAATTTATGAAGACCCACGTTTTGCTGCTAAGCTGTTAGTCCCCTCCTACTTCCCTCCACCTTATATACATAGGCACCTGTGAAGAGTATAGACTGGCTTTCCCCCTCCCTATCTGGTTTTAGGAGAGCTCTGGTGACCTAGTGGCAAGGATCTTCACTGCCAGCAAGAAGGCATGCAGTTCAAATCCACCAGTTGCTCAACAGTAGGAAAGAAGGTCAGTCTCCTGTGCAATTTACTGCCCCTGGAGGGTCAGCTGTGAGTCGATTTTGATGGAACACAACAACAACATTTGGTTTTAGGGAGTTGTAGTGGCATAGTCATTAGTGAGCTCTGTGCTAACTCACCACCAGTTCAAATTCATTACTATCTCCTTGGGAGAATGATGGCTATTCCTCCATTTCAATTTACAATCTTGGAGAACTGTTTGAAGGTTCTTGTGAGTCAGAACTGACTCCATGGCAGTGAGTTTGCATTTGAGTATGTGGTTAAGGAACTTCTAGATCAGCTTGATATAAGACAAGAATAATGAGAGAGTTCTTGAGAGCAATTAGCATGTTTGCCTGGGAGAGTGGGTCCAAATATCACCTCCCTACCTTGAGCTTTCAAAAAGTAGGAGGGTGATTTTATAGATAAAAATGACGGAATGAGGACAAAACAAAAGTAGAGCAATTTTGAGCAGCTCCTATTTTGACCTGGGCAAAAAAAACAGTATTGACTTTCTGTTGGACAATGGCATTTGGATTAGAATCACCTCAGTGGAAACTTGTCCATGATCCAGATATAAAAGAGGTGTCACAATGTTAAGCCAAAATAGGACATGGCCACTAAAGGGAAACGTGCATCCCAGAGATAATCATGGAAGGAATCTCAACTTTTAAGTCCTCTAATGATTGAGTGTCTCTCTGGAGGCTAAGGTGCGTCTGATACAGGCCACGGTCTTTGCTATCCCTTGTTATGCATGAGAGAGTTGGGCAATGACTAAGGAGGATAGAAGGAGAGTTGAATGCCTTTGAGAAGCGTATTGAGGGTACCATGGACTGCTAGGAAAACAAACAGATTCATTCTAGAAAGGGTTAAACCGGGCGGCTCCCTTGAGGCAAGGATTCTGAGGCTCTGTCTAACATAATTTGGACATGTTTTGAGGAGAGACCGGTCCTTGGAGAGGGACATCATGCTTGGTAGGGCAGAGGGACAGCGCAGGAGGGGAAAGCCCTCTATGAGGTGGATTGATTCAGTGGCTGGGGTCATCGGGATGAGTGTGTCAGAGACAGTGCTATTGGCACAGGACAGAGCAGAGTTTAGGGCTGTTGTACATAGGGTTGCTGTCAAGTCGCAAGCAACTTGACAGCACAGAACATCAACAACGATTGAGAATTCTCTTTCTTCAACAGGTGGGGCATGTTGGTGGCCAGCTTTGGTCAAGAGAGAACCATTTGTACTTCTCTCTTGCCCCTCAGTGATCCCTGACAAGAAACCAGAAACAGAGCTAGGAAGGAGGAGGAGCAGGGAAGGAAGACACTATATTTCTCTCCCCATTGTGCAGGTGTACATCTCATGAGTAAGACCTGAGGTGGGGATGGACAAGAAGATGAGTTAGGATTTGAAATTAAAGGTCTGACTTGCACTTTATAATTCAATAACAAAAATTGATTACTGATTATCAGATGAGATTATTTTCATTTATTAGATTTACGGGCAAGTTTAAAGGAACTGCATAGAATGTCATGTGGAGTAGTGATGGGCATATAGTCAAGAATGGTAAACAGAAAAACTATTAGCATCTTGACCTATCCACATTGCTCTCAAGTTGGTTTCATTTCAGAGCAGCCCTCCTTTAGGATTTCAAGAGTATATATAAATCTTTATAGATGGGAGAATACTGCCCATCTTTCTTCAGTAGGTTGACCAGCAGATTTGAACCACTGGCCTTATGGTTATCAGTCAGATACATTATGTGCTCTGCCACCAGGACTGCTTATATTTTTAATCCTCCCTCTTCTCTTCCCTACCCGCACCCCATCCACAAAAACCACTGATCCCTGGGATTTCCTTGGCTTTATGAGTAAAGTCCCATAAAAATGGCGAAGCACTCAACTACTAGCTGAAAGGATGGCAGTTTGAACTCACCCAGTGGAACCTTGCATGATAGGCCTACCAATCTGCTTCTGAAAGATTGCACTGAAAATCCACTTAAGCAGTTTTACTGTGCACACATGGTATATCTGTGAGTTAGCATTAGCATTAACATCACCTTGGCAGCAACTAATAATAGCAGTCTTTACAGAAGCAGATTACCAGGCCTTTCTTCTGTGGTGCCACCAGATGAGTTCAAAATATCAGTCTTTATATTAGTTGTAGAGAGAACTGTGCTACCAGGACTATTTGTACATTATAATCTAGTTCATGTAACAAACTGATTCCCAGTAAATTGTTCTAATAAAAAAAGTCAGTGGTCATGATTGTGTGTGTCAGCCTGTCCTATCCTGCACTGTCCTCACTGTTTCTGCTGTGCTTATGCTCATTGTTGCTGTTACAGTCCATTGCATTGAATGTCTTCTGCTACTCTTCCAGGAATAATGTTTTTTTCCAGAGAGAGGTCCCTTCTAACAGCATTCCCAGAGTAAACAAGATGAAGTCTCACCATCTTTGTTTCTAAGGAGAATTCTGGCTTTACTTCTCCTGAGCCAGATTTCTTTGATTTTTTTTTTTTTTTTTGGCAGGACATGGTATATTCAGTGTTCCTCACCAACACCACAATCTTCTTTTTCACTCCCTGTTCATTAACCAGCTTTCATTTCACTTTTATCTGAAGCAATTAAAAATATGGCATAGCTCAGGTGCACCTTAATCTTTAAACTGACATCCCTTCTCTTTAGCACTTTCAAGAGATCCTTGGCAAATGCATTTTCCCAATGTAATATGTTGTTTGATTTATTGATTGCTTTCACCATGAGTGTTCAGTACGTACCCGAGTAGAAGAAAATCCTTAATAACTTTTTCTTCTTCATTTAATATGGTGTTTATTGGTTCACTTGTGTGGATGGACGCTCAGACATTTATTACCAGAGGACGTTTCCTTAGAAAACTACTTTCATATTAAGGAGTCTCTAAAAGTTGCAGATTTACAAATGAAAGTTTATCTTTGAAAGACAAAAGTGAACATTCTAATAATTTAAACATATATTTAATTATAATTACATATGTACAGTTATAAAACAGTATCTTAATTTCCCTAAGATAAATATACCAAATAAAATAATAAATTAATTTACAAATTATGGAAAGCAAAACTCCAGAGAAGAAAAAAGTTTAATTTTATGTTTTGATAGGCCATAGCATACTTTTGTGACTTGCTACTAATATGCCTTAACAGTTTCATTTTAGCATCTTTTTTTGCCTGTAATTTTTTAGTTCTTACTAATTATTTTTATTTTGTTAATGGTGATAATTTACCCTTTAAAGATGCAAGTGCTTGGTAATATATTGATGAATATCAATATTTGTCTTTTTTTACAACTTTTCCTTTTAACTCTAAATTTACTAATTACTTGAGAGATCTCTTGAATCAACAGTTTTATTAAATTACATTAGTACAAGCCCCAAACTAATTGCTAGGCTATTTCAGTTTTTCTCCAGACTTTTTTATTAAAACTCCTAGCTGTTCTGCATTATCTAAAGAAAAAGAATAAAATTATAATTAAAGAAGAAGCACTAAAAAGGCCATATCATTTTTCCTCAAATCTTCAAAATAGCTTGTATCTTTTATTGAAATATATTCTTTAAAATTAGTTATTAAGAATTATTTATATGGTATCAATACCAACAGTTTGCCCTGGTAGCATGTTGGACTGTTAACCAGAAAGTTGGCAGTTGGAGTCTATTTCCTTGGTAGAAAGGTGGGCATTCTCCTCCCCAAAGATTTACAGCCTTGGAAACCCTGTGAAGAGTCACTAGTAGTTGGAATCAACTAGGAAGCAGTGGTATTGTTGTTGTTAGGTGACATCAAGTCGTATATGATTCATAGTGACCCTATAAACCACAGCTCTGAACCCTGTCCTATCCTGTGCCATCTTTATCATCTCTTACATATTTGAGCCCATATTTGTTTGAAGATCTTCATATCTTTCACTGTCCTTCCACCTAACAGTGTGCCTAGAGTATGTGAGATGACGCTTTATCATCTTTACCTCCAAGGAGCACTCTGGCTGCACCTTCTCTAAGCAGTATTTGTTCTCTTTGCAGTCTAGGAGATGTTAAGTGCTCTTGTCTAACACCACAGCTCAAAGGCATCAGTTGCTAGTCTGTCATCCTTATTCTTTGTTTCTCTCTCAGATGCATAGCACGTGATTAAAAAGACTATAGCCTGAATCAGACACTCATTAGTTAAGTAAAAATAAAAAGCAACCTTTTATTAGAGTTAAAAAATTAAAATAAGCACCTGTGTCATTACATTCTGTAATTTAACTTGTACCAGGATCCTTTTTTTCCCCATTTTTCTCTTTCTTTATATTGAATCAAATTATACAACAGTAATGGGTTGATCATCACAAATTTTAAAGCACATTTCCAACTGTGTATGCTTTATTATTTTTTCTGAAAAAATAAGATTGATGATTTAATTAATATTACTTAAATCCTTGTTATTTCCCCAAAGTTGCTCTAGAATGTGAAAGATAAACATTTTTTGTTAGTTAAATGCAATAAGACAGAGTATTTGTATCTATTTCCCATGTCTACTATTAAGAGGCAATAATAAAAAAAGCAAACAATATTCCTCTCATAGTCATAGACACTAACATTTAGAAGAAAGCTTGACAGGAGGCAACATTTACTGTGATGTGTTGTTCAGAAAGATTGTAAAGGTAAGATTTCCGTTTTAAACATTCCATGTGAAAACATAATTGAGGGAAATTGGTATAGTTCTAAATAAAGCTTTGAGAAATTGATACACACACAATAAGCACAAGTTTAAATAAATTGTGGTTAAATTTGGGTAGTAAACCAGAGGTCAATGTTTTAAACCAATTAGCAGGAGAGAGATGGGCAGTCAACTTCTGTGGGATTTATTGCCTCTGAAAAGCCACTGGGGGATCAGCTATCAATCGGCTCTGACTCAATGGTACACTACCACCACAACAGCTGTAGGATGATGTGACAGTCCACTTAAGAAAAGATTACAGCCTTTAAGGCTAATAGTATCAGGCAGACAGTTCTGCTCTATCCTATGAGGTCTGACTATAATTCAGAATTATCTTGATGTAAGTAAATACACTTCATTGGAGACATTTTGAATATGGAAAAGAATACTTTAATTTTAAAAGGTTTTTTACTCAAAAGAATAAAAACTAAACCCTTTCCTACAGGGTAAATATGAGTGTGATCAACTCGATTGCATTAAATTTGTTTTTTGTTTTGTTTATATTCATATCCATATATTCTCTTAGTTGTATGTTTTGTGTCATATTAAACCCAAACCAGAAAAAGTATATACTGGAAGAAAAATCATCATTTATCCTCCCTTCATTTGTTTCTTTTAAGACATTATAATCTTAGATCTTAAGTATGACTCCATTAAAGCATAACTCCATTTAAGCATAACTCCAGTTTCAATCTCATGATGTCATGTGCCAACCACTAATAATAACCTTGGAGATCCTACTGAATAATCTGTATATGAGCAGGGTCTAAAATGAGAAAGACATTGGGGGAACTTCTGCAGAGATTTTGAAAAACCTGGAAATACATCTATCCCCTCGGATCGAATATCACTGGCTAGCACAGTCTTGTGACCTCACATAACTGCCAAGGTCCAAGAGAACATGTGTGTCCCAAAAGACGACTAGAAGCATGAATATTGAGGAGAAATAGCATTCTCTGCCACAATGTTTTTTGCAAATGCTATCTGCCACAATAATATACACATTACACTCAAGCAATTGGATTTTGTCATCTTTCTCAGGAAAGCAACAAGAAGATAAGCAATATTTTTATTTAGATAACTTGGATCTTATCAAACATACTGCTAGGTTTTTCGTTCTTGTTTCCTCCCCTACTCTACTCCCACGTTTATTTGATCATCTCTGTCTTCAATATCTGTCACTAAAAACAGGAAAAATATTCTATATCATTGTCAATACACATTCTTTGCAGTAGTGATTTGTGTTTATTCCTCTCCTAAACATTCTGTCATGGATTTATGTTGTTTTTAAGTGTGGTTCAGTACGATTCATAACCAATCTGAACACTATCCATCCCATGTCATCCTCGCAATCTCAAACCCATTGCTTCAGTCACTGCCCACCTGGCAGAAGATCTTCCTCTCTTTTGCTGCCACTCTGCCTTTTTAATCACGGTGCCCCTCTACAAAGAATAACCTCTCGTAGCCACATTCCCGAAATACGTGATATGAAGCTTTGTCATCTTTGCCTCCAACAACCACTCTGACAGCACCTTCTCCAAGACCTATCTGGTTTGTTTTACAATGTTTGGGGTTTTCAGCACTCTTCTCCACCACCATAGTTCAAAGGCATCAATAATTCTGTCATCCTTATTCATTATCCAGCACTAAGATATAGCAAATGGTTGAAAAGACCATGGCCTGACTCAGGCACATCATAGACCTAAAATTGGAATAATTACCCCTCAGTAATTTGGAGAGATCCCTGACTGCAGTTTTCCCAATGTCTCCTAATCTCCTTGCTGCTGGTACCAAGTGCATTGATTGTGAATCCAAATAAGATGAAGTTGTTGACAGCTCAATCCTTTCTCCATCCATCATGATGTTACCTGTCAGTCCGGTGGTGAGGATTTTTGTTTTCTTGATCTTGAAATGCATTCCTTACTGAGGATTTCAGTTTTTTCAGCTTTTACAACAAGTGCTTAAAGTCCTTCTCACTTTCAGCAAGCAAGTTTGTGTCATTTGCAAAATGAAGATTATTGATGAGTCTTCTTCCTATATTGATGATGTATTTTTCATTTTTATTGGAGTCCAGCTTCTCAATAATTTGTTCAGCATATACATTAAGAAGGTGTGGAGAAAGAATATAACCCTGAAACATGCCTTTCCTAATTTTAAACCATATTGTATTCCTCTGCTCTGTTTGCACATCACCCTCTTGGTTTAAGTATAGATTTTACATGAACACAATCAAGTGTTCTGAAATTCCCATTCTTCTCAATGTTAGCTCTAGTTTGCTTTATATACACAGTCTTTTGTGGAAAGAAAATGCCTTTGCAATAGTCAATAAAGCACAAATATACATTCATTTGGTACTCTTTGCTTTCAGCCAGGATCCATATTCTAAATCTAGATTGAACATCTGAAAGTTCTCTATGTACTGCTCTAGTTGTGTTTGAATGATTCTCAGCAGTATATTGCTGACATGTTATATCAATGATATTGTTCAATAATTTCCATATTCTGTTGGATCTCCTTTCTTGGGAATGTTTTCTGGGTAGTACCTTATAAAGGGTAGGTCAGACAGAGAGAGACACACAGAGTTGTGTGAGACCATGTGGCTATGATGACTGATCCATAAACAAGTCTAGGAATGCTAAAGATGGCCAGCAGCTAGTAACATCTGCAAGAGATAAAAAGAATTGTCCCCTAGAGGTCAGGCACTGAAATCAGATTTCTGCCATTCTGAACTATGGGAATATAAACACCTATTCTTTGAAAATGTGTCCACTTGCATTATATTTGTTTGTTTCAACAGCATTAGGTTACTGAGACTTGAGCCTGTACAAAAAAGTTTGCCAATTCCCGCTTTAAATCCATGGGGTATAAGCAAGCACTGCTTCCTTTTTAATATTATAAACCTTTCCTTTTTATCCTGTAGAAAACAAACTACAGGCTATTAAAATCCAAAGGCAACACCTGGTTAACAATGTCAATTGTTTAGTTTCCACAAGGTTCAAACTGAAATTGAATTAAGGAACATGGGGAAACATTATTGAACGGCAGGTCTTTGTAATGATTTCCTGCCTGCGGAGGTCTGTTTTGAACATATTTTATAGTTATCTTTCATTTCTAAATATATGACATGAAGACAAACTGTCTATAAAATTACAGTTTTTAGTCTCAGATATATTCTATCCCAAGTGATAGGAGTTTCAATCTTTGTAAATAGTTTGAAAAATAGGTGTTAAGGGGTTTTAAAATGTAGCATAAATCTCACTGCTTCCTGGGGCACATTTTAAATAGTGGGCCAGTAAGGAGTTGCCAAAGTCAAGCTTTGCATCCTCAAACCTATTTGTGCATTAAATAATGCATTATGCAGTCTAATTTAAATAGTGTATACTCAGGTAGGTGCCTAATTTCCATTTTAATCATAGGTATTAAAATTGTATCTCACATTTTTTTCCTTTTTTAAAAAATCTAAGACAAAATATCATGGTACAGACCACTCTTATCATATGACTTCATATAAAAAAAGACAAATTAGCCCCATTAAGGACAAGTGTGCTCTAGTTGCTAGAACCATTACAAAGCAGGCAATGTTTTTTCATTATTTAAAGTCTCTCCACATACTTGTTAAACATTTTGTTGTTGTTAAAGTTGTTGTTGTTTTGTCATAAATTCTCTTGTCAACTTCAGGCTAAAAATGTCACTAGATTGTTTTGTTTTCTCACTGACACATATGTTTTCATCAAGTACATAGCTGAGTATGATTTATCAGTCTTTTTTTTTTTTTTGTTAAGGTTAAGGTTTTCCCATGATAAGTTTCAGTGATAAAGGAAGTACAGATAGATCTGTTCTTTTTTTTTTAAGAGTATCTATTTTCTTGAACCTAACAACAAAAAGTTCAAAGCAAGTATTAATGAAAACCCCCTAGAAGCTTTGTAGGGGAAATGATCTCAGGTGGTCGGACGAGAAAGCCTTATATGGATGCTTGCGTTTTCGTTTTTTGGTTTGCTCTTGTTTTTTAAAAAAGGTAAAATAGAAAAGATAGATTTCTTTGAAAGTTACATTTTCAAAGAGATAGACCTCCCTCGTCGAAAGGCAATATGGAAAAGAGGCCTATGGGGTAGTTTTGTTCTATCATTTGTCACACAAGGCTGCTGTGAATTGAAGTAGACTTAATGTGCTCAACAACATTTCTTTAGAAAACACTAAAAAGTAGAGATATCAGATACTGAGCTGGTTTTAATCAATAATATGAGAGTTTTGAAGAAGCAGAAAATGGTACAGAGCAGGTATGTAACCTCAATTTATGTTGGGCACTGTTTGCAAGCCTTTAATAGTAATTTCTCAGACACTTTATAGCAGCAGTAATGGCTAAAATGAATGAAGATGTAATCCAGAATTTAAATATGACCATAAAATGTAAATGAAACATATTTTTGGAGTCTTCCTTGTTAGCTTGTACTTTATAGCTGTTTCTTTTTACTTTTATACATATTTTAATAGAATTCAGATACTGCTGAGGGAAGGCTAATCTAAAATGGACTCCATACAAGGCTAGCTAAAGTATAAAATAGATATGGGGGTTTTTCGTTCAACAATTTCTACCTTATTTTTCTATTTTTGATTCCCCAGCTATTATTAGCTTTGTGCAATAGCCCTGTCTTCCAAGGGTAACATTACTAAACATGTTTTACTAGACCGATCACAGCAGACTCAGTGGTTAAAATATACAGATATCTCAGCCCAGTTTCAGTCCTACCCTATGAAATTCTGTTGGAGACAGGCCTAGAAATGAGACCAACCTAATCAAAGCATGTAGGCTATGGGTGGACAATACCATAATGTGTTTTTCTTCTGAATTAGACGTTACCATCTTAAGAGAGTGTTTTTTGTGTGTGTGTGCTTTTTTTTTAATGAGAAAATTACTTAAACTGGAGGAGTGCTGGAAGAGTTTCAGATGAACTGGGATGATTATATAGGTATATGGATATCTTTTTGTACTTCTCTATTTTTGGCATATATCTCTGGTCATCCAGTTGTTTGAGCACTTGACTGCCAATTGAAAGATCAGCAGCTGGGAGCCACCAGCCACTCTGCAGGAGAAGAATGTGGCAGTCTACACAGGGAAAAATGTACAGCCTTGGAAATCCTTTGGGGCAATTCTTTATTCCATAGGGTACCTGTGAGAGGGAACCAACCCAGAGGTCATGGATTGGATTTGGATTTGAACTTGAAATGCATAGTAGATGCATGAGGTTCCATGCTCATTCCAGCTCTCCATTTGGTTTTGCTTACACAGCTCAGTTTCCACCACCTTGTGTTGCCTACTAGAAACAAAAGCCACAATATTTGTTTTACTACTAATAAATTTTTTTTCTTTTGTGATTTTAACAAAAGTTTACAGAAAAGTTGAATTTTCATTCATTCATTGTTGCACACTTTCCTCCCTCCCTTCCCCCTCCCCAAGTTCACATTCTTTTTTAAAAACATTTATTTTTGGACACTTTCCTCCCTCCCCCAGTCATCATTTCTATGTACCTCTTATTCTGGACTGTTGTCATAAGCATAATGCCTAATCTTGTATTCCTTCTAAACATTTCTTTCCTTCATCTGTTCCAAAGCATTGTTCACTATCTATACACTATTCCTATTCTCCTCTCAACCCCTCATGTCAGTCCTGCTTTGTAACAGTGGTGCTGTGCAATATTTTTCCTTTTATGACTGAGATATTTCACTCAGCATAATGTCCCCCAGAGTCACGCATGTTGTGTAATGATTTCTTTAAGAGCTCATTTTTTTTTGGTGCTGTGTAGTATTTCATTGTTTGACTACACCATATTCATTTGTTTGTTGATGGACACTTGGGTTGCTTCCAACCTTTTGATATTGTAAATAACACAGCAGTAAACATCTGTTTGGATGGCAGCTGAGGTTTCTTTAGAGTATGTTCCCAGAATGGTATTTCTATTTCCAACTTCCCCCAGCCCACCCTGCAGTGATAGGAAATCAATCAGACAGGAGCAGATAGGATGTTGTGTATCCTGTTTATGTGGAGACATTAATGACATATCATGTGAGCTCCAATCATCATGTTATCTCTGTTTTCACAGGTAAGGATTAACCTTACTGACGATATATTTCCAACATGATGATGATGATGGTGATGACGACGACGACGACGACGATGACGATGTGTGTGTACCATCAAATTGGATCTGACTGGTACAGGAGGAGATTGTTCCTCCTTCTCGTGCACAGCATCTAGTGGATTCATACTGCATACCTCTGGGATTGCAGTGCAGCTTCTTGCTACTAGGCCACCAGAGCTCCCTAATATATCCAACTTTTTGAGAACGTGCCTAACTACCTTCCATAGTGGTTTACCATTTTACACTCCCAGCAGCAGTGAATAAGGGTTCCGTTTTCTCCATAACCTCACCAGCATTTGTTATTTGCTGCTCTATTCAACTTTGCTATTGTTAATGGGGTGAGATGATATCCCATAGTTGTGTTGATTTGCATCTCTCTGAGAGCTAGGGATTTTGAAACATTCCTTCAATGTTTGTTTGCTATCTGAATGTCTTCTTTGGTGAAGTGTTTAGGCATATTCTGTGCCCATTTGCTATTGGGTTGTTTATGGTTTTCTTTTGAAGTGCTGGAGTATTCTATAATTTATTTTTCCAAATACTTTTCCTCTTTCTGTGGCTTTCCTTTTTACCCTATTGGAGAAGTTTTTTGATGAGCATAGGGATTTAATTCTCACAAGGTCCCATTCATCAGTTTTATCTTCTCCTGGTTGTAGGCAGAGTTGACTTTGACTCATGGTGGCCTCTCGTGGAATAGATCTCCCTAGGATTTTTAAGGCTGTGCATTTTTAGAGGCAGATCACCAGGCATCGCTTCTGAGACAGTTCTGGATGGGTTCAGACTGCTAGCTTCTTGATTAATAGTTGAGTTTGACCATTTGAGCCATTCACAAACTCCTCATAGAAAGTACTCATAGGAAATTTCCTAACATAGGAAGTAATGGTGCATTTGCCCACATATTAACACATTATTTTGCTGGGTCTAGACAAACTAGCACGAATGTTAAGTGAGTATCACAGTACTTACTAAGTCAGAGGGGGCTACTTGAGGGACCATTTTCATTTTTTGGTGTATATTTGGAAACATAGGTCCTATAACTTTGGGTATAGGTATTTTGTTATGTAATTCTTCTTTTCTTACATTTTAAAAAATTTTATTCTGATATATTTGCAAAGTTTGAATACGCTGTGTTTCACAAAAGATCCTTCCAATTTCCTTCACCCCACCCACCCATTGAAATTGTGCAACTAACTCCATGATTAATACCCTACCTCCCCAATCCTGCCACCTCATCCCCGCCTTGGATCCTCATACTCATTCAACAATAATGGGGATTTTTTATATACACTCTTTGTCCTTGTAGGAATGAGTTAGTTTACTCAGCATAATGCTCTCAAGTCCCTCTCAAGTTAGGTAGTAATTTACAAAATCATTGCTCCTTTCTGCTTCATTGTATTCCATTGTATGAATGCACCATAATTTCTCATTCCATTCGTTTGTGGTTGGTATCTGGGCTGTTTCCATGTTCTTGTGATGGTGAATAATGTTGCTATGAATATTGATGTACAAGTTTCCGTTTGAGCCTCAGTTCTCAGTTTTATTTTCATTCATTCATTGTTGTACATTTTCCTCCCTTCTCATCCTTCCCTCTCCCCAGTTCACTTTCTTTCTTTAAGATATGCCTTCGCTGTTGCACAGTTTTCTGCTCCTCCCTCCCAGTCATCTTTGAAATGCCCCTCTTATTCTGGAACATTGTTTTACGTATAATACCTAATAATATATTCCTTTCAAACAATTCTCTCCCTCATCTATTCCAATACAGTGTTCATTATCTTTCCACTCTTGTATTATTTTCCTCTCAACCCCCTATGTCAGTCCTGCTTCATAACAGTGGTGTTATGCAGTATTTGTCATTTTGAAACTGAGACATTTCACTCTAGCGTGATGTCCTGCAGGGTCACTTATGTTGTGTAATGTTTTACAAGTTCATAATTTTCAATGCTGCATCATATTCCATTGTGTGAGTATTTCATAGTTTCTCTATCTGTTCATTTGTTGTTGGGCACTTGGGTTGCTTCCATCTCTTTGCTCTTGTGGATAATACAGAAATAAACATGGGTGTGCACGTCCTCATTTCTGAGGGGCATCATGGTGACACTTCTTCCAACATAAGTTTGTATGTTCTTCTGTCAGTCTTTGGTATGTTGTGCTGTTGTTGTTATGTGCCATCGAGTTGCTTGCGACTCATAGTGACCCTATGTACAAGAGCCCTAAACCCTGCTCTATCTTGTGCCAACCTCTTTGTCTCTGACACACGCACTCCCATTACCCCAAGCACTGAATCAATCCATTTCATAGAGAGTCTTCCCCTCTTGCACTGTCCCTCCACTCTTCCAAACATGATGTCCCTCTCCAAGGACTGGTCCCTCCTTGCAACATGTCCAAAGTATGTCATACGAAGCTTCAGAATCCTTGCCCCCAACGAGCAGCCTGGCTTTACCCTCTCTAGGACAAACTTGTCCATTTTCTTAGCAGTCCATGGTATATTCAATACTCTTCTCCTACACCACAGCCCAAAGGCATCAATTCTTCTTCTATCATCCCTAGTCATTGTTCAGCTCTTCGATGCATGGCATGCAATTACTAAGACTAGCCTCCAGCCTGACATTGTTGCTCTTCAATACTCTGGAGAGTTCCCTGACAGCTGACTTTCCCAGTGAAATTCTTCTCTTGATTTTCTGCTTGCTGCTACCAAGAGTGTTAATTGTGGAGCCAAGCAATCTAAAATTGTTAACAATCTCGATCTCTTCATCCATAATGATGCTGCCTATTGGCCCAGTGGTGAGAAACTTTGCTTTCTAGATGTTGAGCTTCAATCCAAATTGAACGTTGCAGTCCTTGACTTTGTGCAGCAAGCACTTCAAGTCCTCCTCAGTTTCAATAAGCAGGGTTGTGCCATCTGCATAACGTAGGTTGCTGATGAATCTTCCTCCAATCCTGACACCACATTCCTCCTTATACAGCCAAGCATCCCAGATGATCTTTTCTGCATACAGATAGAAAAGGTATGGAGACAGAATACATCCCTGGTGGACACCCTTCCCAATTTTGAACCCTGCAGTGTCTCTTTCCTCTCTCCTGTCAATTGCCTCTTAGTTCAAGTATAGGTTTCGCATATGCACAATCAAATGTTCTGGGATTCCTATTCTTCTCAGAGTCAGCCACAGTTTACTGTGATCCACACAGTCAAAATCCTTTGCATGGTCAATGAAGCCCAGATAGACATTCTTCTGGTACTCTCTTGCTTTCTGCCACGATCCATCTAACATTAGGTATAATATTCCTAGTACTATGACCTCTTCTAAACCCAGCCTGCCCATCGAACAGTTCTCTGTTGACATGTTGCTCCAGTCATTTTTGGATCATTTTCAGCAGAGTCTTTCTTTCATGTGATATTAATGATATTGTTCGATAAGTTCCGCATTCCGTTGTGTCACCTTTCTTTGGAATGAGAACAAATATTGATCTCTTCCAGTCAGTTGGCCAGCTGGTTGTCCTCCAGATTTCTTGGCACAACTTAGTGAGCACATCTAGGGCAGCATCTGTTTGTTGAAATATGTCAATTGATATGCTGTCAACTCCTGGAGCCTTGCTTTTTGCCAGTTCTTGCAGAACAGCTTGAACTTCATTCTTCATCACCACAGGCTCTTGTTCATATGTTGTTTCATGCAGTTCTTCTGTGTTAGCCAATTCCTTCTCTGTCCACTCCTTCCATCTTCTTTTAATGCTTTTTGGATCATTTTACATGCTTCCCAATGTATTGCCACTTGTGTTTGATATATCCACTGGGTTTTCCCCCCCAGAACCATAATTCAAATGCATCAACTCTTAAGTGTTTATTGATTGTCCAACTTTTACATGCAAATGAGATGACAGGAACTACCATCTCTGAGTCAGGCATGCCTTAGTCTTGCAAGTGATAGATAGCCTTGCTTTTAAGAACTTTAAAGAAGTCCTTGGAAGAAAGTTGCAATTTACTATTTGATGTCTTGAGTGCTAATTCCATGGGTCTTGGTTTTGGACCCAATTTAAAAGGAATCTGTGACAGTTTCATTCTTTTCTCCATTTATCATGTTTTTGCCTATTGATCCAGTTGTAAAGATAAAAGTGAATGCTCATTAACCAATAATTTCAACATTTGCACTGTTTCCACACTCGTTGTACTGACCACAGGCCACTTTGTTTGCAGTCTCCTTGTATTTCCATAATTATTTTATTCAAGGTATTATAAATAGAAGAATGACAAAGACTGAAGTAATACTGTTTAACATTATATTGTATTAACCTCTTCTCTCAGGTCAGGTTGGCCTGTATTCTTATCTAACCTTGAGCTGATTTGGGATGTAATGACAGCTTTCATTAGATTACATTTATTAGTGATGTTCAGTGTTATGGGGTGTGGGATCTGGAACTGTGATTCAGCAAGATCTTCACTCTGGGCATTTATAAGACCCTGGAATTTTTGCTTGACTTTCACTCTGACCAACATCTTTCCAAACTGGGTGGGGTTGCTGTCTTCTTTTTTGCTTGGTTGGCCATATTTTTATTCCTTATAAAATTCTCCTTGGTCATCAGTACACACCATAAATGTTGTAAAGATCAGGGTGTGTCTATTTCTGTTGCTCTGACCTCAGTCCAGAGGGCTTCTGAATGCACTCATTCATTGGGAATTTTCTCAGTTTTCCTACCTTACATCAGTCTTCAGAAGTTGATGGTCCATTTTTGTAAAGTCTTTACTTTAGAGCTTTGAAGGAAATGTTCCTAGGGTACTTACTTTGCACACATCCTTTGACAGGTAGTTGCTTTTCACTTGATGAAGATTTGTTATACCTTATGGGGAAACCTCTTCTTTTCCCCCATTACACTTACAGGGGTTGGCTTTCTTAGCTCTCCTTCCTTGCTTTCAGATTTCTGTGTATTGCCTTTGGACATTGAATCTTTCATAAAGGTGTGCAATATAGGGTTTAGTGAAGCTCTTCATGATCCTAGTATATATCATCATACTCTCAGCCATTACAAGTTTGTTAAGAAATTGACTGGTTTCTTTTTAACCCCATGTACAACCTGTAAAGTTCTCAAGAGCAAGGATGTCAGTTTAAAGACAAAGATGCACCTGATCCACTATGATAGTTGTTTTTTAATAATGTTTTCTTTCTCAAAGTATACCTATTCATGCATCTCCACTAGCAGCTGGTGCATCGCCACCCTTGGTCTTCCTGCTGTAAATTACTTGAGTTTTGTGTTTTGAAACCAGCTTGATAAGTTCTTCGCAGCCCCTGAAGGACCACCATGGCTAAGAACTGCAAATCTTTAGTCTCTCCAAGACAACAGCCAGGGTTGTAAGTTTATAATTGGGAACTTCTTTGCAGAGTTTGTTATATATGGCTTTGTCAAACAAGACCAGGTTATTGAGCTTATCCTGAACTTTGCCTTTGGACTGCTTCTCTTTTTGCCTTTTCCCAAATTTGTTCACTGGATCTTTGTCCTTCTTGGCCAACTTTTCAGCCTCTTCCTTTTTCTTTACCAACTTTCCAGAGTCTCTCTTTTCTTTGTAGTCCTTGGGTGGTATTGCAAAGCTCAAAGAGGCTACCACAAGTACAGCCTTATTAAGATGGTGGGGAAAGAGCAGGCCATGATATTATCAGTTGCTTTAGATGGACATGAAAGTTGGACTATGAATAAGGAAGACTAAAGAAGAATTGATGCCTTGGAATTATGGTGTTGGCAAAGAGTATTGATTACACCATGGACTGCCAAACCCCCCCCCCCAAACAAATCTATCTTGAGGGAAGCACAACCAGAATGCTCCTTTGAGGCAAGGCTTGCGAGACTTTGTCTCCCAAACTTGGTCATATTGTCTAAAGGTGCCAGTCCTCAGGAAAAAGACATCATGCTGGGAAAAGTGGAGAACCAGTGATAAAGTAAAATATCCTCAAAAAGATGATTTGACATGGTCCTTGACTATAACAATGGCTTGAGCATGGTGGAGATTGTGAGGATGGCACAGGACAGGGTCAAGTTCCAGTCTGTTGTTTGTAGCCTCAGTAAGAGCTGTGGTTGACTGGACTACATTTAACATAGTATCTTTGCTTTCTTCTACCATTGACCCATTACAGTGAAAGCAAACATCTCTTCTAAGAAGAGTTTGTCACTTTCTGGAATCTAGTGTATTTAGATTTATTTTCATCCTCTGTTCTCTTGAAGGCTTAAAAATATGCATGCTTTGATTGTTCCATTTGCTTTGAGTGTTAAAATGAAACAATTTTTTAGTGGTTGTTTTTCAGATTTTCTTTATACTACCTAGAGTGTTATCTCTTTGCTACTTCAGTTAAAAATGTGCTAAAAGCAGCTTGTTTCTTGTAGTTAATTCTTCCCTATTCCGAGAACCATTGCTCATATAAGTACTCAACTTTGTTCTCTGCACATAACCTAAGATAAAGGTCTTTTGGCCATATTTCCAATTCAGTGGTTAACCGAGAGCAGGCTAATGATACCTTATGAAAGCATAATAAATGTACATTTGTTTTCTATACCCTGTGTAACCTACTATCACAAATGTGTTGGCTGGAAACAACACAAATTTGTTATTCTATGGTTTTGTAGCTCATAGGTTTTGTTGGATTAAAATCAAGGTGTTGGCAGGGCTATGTTCCTTCTGGGGAGAATTTTTTTTGCCATTTCCAGCTTTTAGAGGATGCCTGTATTCCATTCCGTGACTTACAGTCCCATTCCTCCATCTCCAGAACCAGCAGTGTCAGATCTCTCTGATCCTGAGTCCTTCAGTATCTGGATGCCTTTACTTCCCTCTCTCACTTTATTAAAAGAACTTGTATGATTCTATTGTATCTATCTGGATGACCCAAGATAATCACTCTATGTCCACATGATTAATAACCTTAATTTCACCTACAACTTTACTTTCCTTTTTCCTTACAGCATAATATATTGGTAAGTTCTGAGAATGAAAATGCAGGTATTTTTGTGAGGTTCATGATCCTGCCTACAGCCACAAACTTGTCTTAAGGAGCTTCCAGATTCTATCTCTCACTCACTCATTGCCCTTGGATTGCAACTCATAGCTGACCCTCCAGGAGATTTTCGAAGGCTGTAAATCACACATAAGCTTCTTTCCTCTACAGAGCAGCTAGTGGATTCACACTGCAGTATAAGTCCTTACCCGCTAGGCCACCAGAGTTTCTATTCAGATTTCATAATTAGCCTTAATTCTACTTTTATGTAATATATTGTGAATATTTTTTTAAATGTATAAATAAAAGATGTCATTTCTAAACTCTTAAAATTTAAGATCATTTTAAATTAAATTGAGTCTGCTGAGCAGGTATTTTTAATACTTTCAAAATGCTTGAATTTATAAGTAAAATGCATATGGAAATTTCTTCTTAAATTAATATTCTTAAGTAAGAAAAATGAAAATGGCAAGTTAGACTTCTGATTGCATCAACTATTTTATTGGAATATCATAACTAACTGGAGACATCACATATCTCTCTGATGAGGAAAAATACCTATGTCCTGTTCTGGAGACAACATACTATGGGATAAATAATATGCTGAGAATTGCCTGGCAGAAAGCAAGCCATATTTTATAATATCTAAACCATTTTAATGGAGAGCTATTTATCACACTTTCCTATTATCATTTGGTATTTGAACCATAAAGGTAATTAACTAGGAATAAGTGAACCGAATAATATGCCTACACCTGTCCACCCTTTATCAGCATGACTTTATGATGCAAGTGGTAGGAGAAATGTTTTAGCTGGGAGGCAAAAGATAAAATATTAATGCTTTTAATATTGAATGCCTTTAAGCCTCTGGAACAATGATTCAATAATGTGAGCCAGGCCCTGGGACTTAGAGGTGTTAAGGTCACACCTGAATAGCATAGTAGCTCCTTTGTCAGCCTCATATATTCTGACACAGAACTTTTACATGAAATTATCACTGTAATCTCTCCCATGTTTAAATGGTACCTAGCATTATTTAGCCACATTATCATACTCACTGGCTGGTAATAGGGATTTTAGTTACAATTGAATGTCCAAGATGTTATTGTCAAACATTTGGTTATTGACAGAACAATTGATGAGAAACAACTAAAAATTAAAAAGAT
Organism: Elephantulus edwardii; assembly: GCF_000299155.1. Classification (NCBI taxonomy): domain Eukaryota; kingdom Metazoa; phylum Chordata; class Mammalia; order Macroscelidea; family Macroscelididae; genus Elephantulus; species Elephantulus edwardii. Next base: position 3,913,331 of record NW_006399790.1, on the reverse strand, counting down.
GTTATTGTCAAACATTTGGTTATTGACAGAACAATTGATGAGAAACAACTAAAAATTAAAAAGATCAATAAGTGATCAATACAAATAATTGGCTTTTGTCCTCTCATTTTTAGAGAATAATACATACTATTTTCATTACCTTATAATAATGTACTATTGTTCTTGTGTGTCAATGAGTCAGAACTGACCATAGCTGACCCTCCAGTGGGTTTTTAGAGGCAGTAAATCGCATGGGAGAAGATTGCACATCCTTTTGCTGCAGAGCAGCTTATGGATTCTAATTCTTACCACTAGTCCAATGTACTAAGGGTATATAATTATATATAAAAACTGTAAACTATAATGAGAAAGACTATAATATTTTAACATACAACAGAATTTCTTGAAGGAAGAAAGCATTTTTTGTTTCTTTTAAATAAAAGAAACCAATTCAAAGCTGACCCTCAAGCAGGTTTTCAGAGGCTATAAATCACAAGGAAGAAGAGTGTCCATCTTTCTTCCTCAGAACAGCTGGTGGATTTGAACTGCCAGAGAGACACTGTCTTTGGGTCAACAGCACAACTCTCTATACACTATCCCATTATTGTTTGTTGTTGTTAGGTGATGTTGAGTTGAGTACAGATCTGAACCCTGTCCTAGCCTCTGATTGTGAGAAGTCTCACCATCTCTGACACTCGAGCCCATCACTGCAGTCACTGTGTCAATCCATCTGGTTCAAGGTCTTCCTCTCTTTTGCTGACCCTCCACTTTTCCAAGCATCATGTTGCTCTACTAGTAACATGCTCAAAGTGATATGAAGTATTATTGTCTTTGCCTCCAAGGAGCACTCTGGCTGCACTTTTTCCAAGACACATCTGTTCTTTTGGCAATCCATGATAGTCAGTACTCTTCTCCAAGACCACAGTTCAAAATGCATCCATTCTTCTGTCATTCTGAGGAACCAAAATGAAGAATTTGTTTAAGACAATAAGGGAAAAAGGAAACAACACATAAAACGTAACTATCTGTTGTTTTGGCACTACAGATCCCCTTTTTTAAATGGTGAGGAATCAGATGTGGAGAAACTGTGATCTAAATGTGAATTGTGGAGAGAAAGTAGAAATTGAAACCAATGATAATATGCAAATAATTTAGTTAGTTCTCAAACAAGTAAATTAGGGATATTTGACATAGTGTCTGTGTCTAAAGCTGCATGTCAAACGTCAGAAGACAGGATGAGAAATGTGGAAAAAGAAACAAGAATACAACTAGAGAATCATCCTTCACTCGTGGCAGCAATTAACACAGCTGTGCAGCTTATTGCCCTGGCCTTGTCCCCGGATTTTCTCCTTTTGTGTATTAGGGAGCAATTCAGACAAGTGCATTTCTTGTGTTTCTAATGTACAGCCTCTCTTGAGAATTTTGACAATCTATATTTTCAAAAATCAAAGTCCCAGGGGACAAAACCTAAGCATCAAATACATCAGTAAACATTGGCAAGAGTTTAATGTGTAAGGATTTAATCACACTGATCTTTTTGGGGGGTGGGGGCTGTCTCACCAATGTTCCATGGAGGCCAGTTAGTGGCATAAGAATATTTTGGAAATTAGTGCACACTCAGGTGTTAGGAGTAGCAAAGGAAGAGCACTCTGTTTACAGAACCTCATAAAGGTTTAATACATTATTTGACATCCTGGAGAAAAATCAATGAGTTGGATCACTAACTTATTTTCATTTTTTATCTTTTGTTTGTCTTTGTCAATACTAACCCCTAAGAAAATGTTTGGACATATCAATAGGTTCAAGTTAGGAAAACACATAGAGAACTAACCAACCAGGCTGACTGTCATTGAGAAGCTTCTGACTCGTAGCAATATTTATAAGATAGATTGTCTTGGACCTTTACAAAGTCCTGAAGAGCAGTGGCGTCAGTTTAAAGACTAAAGAGCACCTGATTTAAGCCTTAGTCTTTCCAGTCACCTGCTATGCTTCTGAGAGCTGGAATATGAACAAGGATAGCAGAAGAAGAATCACTGTCTTTGAGTTATAATGCTGAATAAGATTGATGAATGTCCCATGGACTACCAAAAGAACAAATATGTTTCAGAGAAGTTGCAACCAGAGGGCTTCTTGGAGGCAAGGATGGCAAAACTTCATCTTACATACTTAAGGCATGCTGTTATGAGAGGCTGTTCTTTGAGAGGGCCATCATGCTTAGAATTCTGGAGTGACAGTGAAAGAGAAGAAGACCCTCAATGAGATGGACCAGCGTCGGCAGCAGAGAAGTGTGTCTGGGATGGTAAGAACAGCACAGGACAGGGTTCAGACCTGTTGTTCATAGGGTTGCTATGAGTCATACTGAGCTGAAAGGCACTAAATGACATCAAACAACAAATCTTAATGGAAACAAATAGGGACAGCTTTCTCATATGAAACAACTGGTGGATTCAAACTTATGACTTTTGGTTAGCAGACAAGGATTTTAATCACTTCTCCACTAAAGCTCCTTGTAAAGAACAATTGTAGAAATTCTGTCATTCAGTACTTCAAAATTGTTGGTGGTAATGCTGATATTATACATGTAAAAGAAGTTGCTGAGTGATTTCCTGTTTCTATTAACCTAAAAGTTGGAGATTCCAGTCCGCCCAGTAACATCACAGTACAAAGGCCTTCAGTCGGCTTTCTTAAAGGTCACAGCCACCCTCCCCCCTGCCAAAAAAAAAAAAATCTCGTAAAGTTAGTTTGGATTTGTAAAATAAGGGGTTGCCCTGTGTTGGAATAAACTAGATGACAATGAGTTCTTTAGATTTATTTTAGTATATGTGAGAAAAAGAGGACCATTTGTTTTTTAAGGAGCCCTGGTAGCATAGTAATTAAGTGCTTAGCTGCTAAATGAAAGGTTCACACTGACCAGATGCTCCGCAGGGAGAAAGATTTACAGCTTTGGAACCCTATGAAATAGTTCTGCGCTGTCTAGTAGAGTCACTTTGACTTGGGATCAACTTCTCTAACTGGTTTTGTTTTGAATTTGGTGGTTTTAGTCATACCAGTGTATTTTTGTTGTGGATTGCTTTCTAGTTGGGTACAACTAAGAGTGACCCTACGAATAAAAGGCCTTAAGCCTTTCTATAACTGTTGACATTTATCAAAGTTCATTGAGTTTCCAGAGGCACGTTGTTTAGGAAGTAGATGCCACTCCTACTTCCAAGTAAAATATTACTACAATGCTAATAGTTATTAATACATGACTGGCCTTAGCAATTTTGTACAAATATAAGTAATAAATGTCCTTAAGAGTTCTTCCCAAATGTAATTATTATATATGTGATGAATATATAGAAATTGAAACTGAGAAGGTCCTGAAGTGCTTGCTGCTGAGGGTCAAGGACTGCAGCCTTCAGTATCATCAATATCAATATTAATGTCAGTAGCAATGTCGAGAAGACAAAGATTCTCACCACTGGACCAATTGGCAGTGTCAGGATAGATGGTGAAGAGATTGAGATTGTTTACAGCTTTGGTCTCCTTGGCTCCACAATCAACACTTTTGGCACCAGCAGCCAGGAAATTAAAAGACATATTGAGATGGGAAAGTCTGCTGTTAGGGACCTCTCTAAAGTACTGAAGAGCAATGGTGTGTCTTTGGAGACTAAGGTGGGTCTGGTACAGGCCATTGTCTTTTTAACTACTTGTTATGCATCAGAGAGCTGGACAATGACCAGGGAGGATAGAAGGATAATTGATGCTTTTGAGCTTTGGTGTTGGAGAAGAGTGTAGAGGGTATCATGGACTGCTAAGAAAACAAACAGATTCATCCTGGAAAGGGTTCAACCGGGTGGCTCCTTGGAGGCAAGGATTCTGAGGCTCCACCTAACATACTTTGGACATGTTGTAAGGAGAGACCGGTCCTTGGAGAAGAACATCATGCTTGGGAGGGTGGAGGGCATGCGCAGGAGGGGAAGGCCCTCTTGGAGGTGGATTGATTTGGTGACTGGGGCAATCGGGATGAGTGTGTCGGACACAGTGAGATTGGCACAGGACAGAGCAGAGTTTAGAGCTGTTGTACACAGGGTCGCTATGAGTCGCAGGTGACTCGATGGCACATAACAACAACAACAACAACAACAATGAGTACATCAATAGAGAACTGCCAGATGTGCAGGCTGGGTTTAGAAGATGCTGTGGCATTAGGGACATCATAGCCAATGTTAGATGGATGTTTAACTTTGTGGATCACAACAAATTGTGGCTAACCTTGAGGAGCAGAGGGATCCCAGAACACTTAATTGTGCTCGTAAGAAACCCATACTGGGACCAGGAAGTAGTAGTCAGAACAGAGCAAGGAAACCCCACATGTTTCAGGATGAGGAAATATGTGCATCAAGGATGCATGCTATATCCATACCTTTTCAATACATTTGCAGAACAGATCATTCGGGAGGCTGGATTTTATGAGGAGGAATGTGATGTCAGGATTGGAGGAAGACTAGACTCATCAACAACCTAAGTTATGCTGATCACACAACCTTCCTTGTCTTGGGAAAATCTGCTGTCAGAGACCTCTCTAGAATACTTAAGAACAACATTGTCAGTCTGGAGGCTAAGATGCACCTGATACATACAGGCCATGGTCTTCACAGTTACTTGCTATGCATTAGAGAGCTGACTAAGGACAATAGAAGAAAAATTGATACCTTCGTGTTTTGCTGCTGAAGAAGAATATTGAAGAAGATACCTTGGACTGCTAGGAGAACAACTGGTCTGTCCTGGAGAGGGTGTGAAATCAAGCTCCTCCCTGGAGGCATAGATTTTAAAGTTCCCTCTCACCTACTGTGGGCACATGGCCAGGAGCGTCCAGTCTTTGGAGAAGAGCATAATGCTTGGAAGGATAGAGGGAACGCACAGGAGAAGACAACTCAGGATGAGACAGATTGACTCAGTGGTTTGAGAAGTGAGGTTGGGTCTGTCAGAGATGATGAGACTGGCTCTGGACAGGGCAGGGTTCAGAGCTATTGTACATAGGGTCGTTATGAGTTTCAGGTGACTGGACAGCATATAAGATCAACATTTAAAAAAAAAAACACACAACATCAATGAGTAAAATGAAAAACCATGACATAGTTCTTGTGCTGTTAGAAAGTGATGTTATGTGACTTATAAGACAGTTTTTAGGTTTCGAAATCAAACAGTAGTTCTTAATTATTATGTGTTCATGGGTTTTGAAAGGAGATTGGTGACTTGAACCTGATCGTGGCCACCTCAGAAAACAGGCCTGAGGCTCCACTTCTGAAAGGTCAGACTTGAAAACTCCAGGATACAAGTGTCTGCACACATGGGGTCACTGTGTTTCAGAATTCATTCCATGACAACTACCAAGAAAACTTTTATTTTAAGAGTTGTAAACAGGACTGTAAAACCTTTTTATTTATTTAAAATATAACTTAATACACATGTACACACACACCACCCCCCGTCAATATTTAGCCTTTACCGAAGCACATATAGTGTATATGGTAAGGACATTAATTTGATATTTGTGTGGAATTTCATACTATCAATTTTTTTAAACTCATAGTCTGTAGAGGGAGCTATGATGGCCTAGTGGCTAAGATATTGGCGGGTGGTTCAAATCCATTCAAATCCATCAGCTGCTCCATGCCATTTCCAGATTCTGAAAACCTTGGAGGCTCAGCAGTGAGCCAGTTCTGATTAGACAGCAAAGAGGTTTTTTTAAATAGGTTGTAGAAAAATTTTCCTCTGATATAATATCACTTGTTCATCATACTTGGCTGAATTAAGCCAACTTACATCTCATCCTATGAACACCCTTTTTGTGAAGATGGCACCGAAAGCAAAGAAGGAAGCCCCTGCCACTCCCAAAACTAAAGCCAAGGCAAAGACATTAAAGGCAAAGAAGGCAGTCCTGAAGCCACACACACACGCACACAAAATAAAATCTACATGTCACCCAACTTCCAGCACCCCAAGATGCTGAGACTCTGAAGGCAGCCCAAATACCCCCAGGAGAAACAATCTTGACCACTATGCCATCATTAAGCTTCCCCTGACGACTGGGTCACCCATGAATAAGACAGAAGATAACAACACACTTGTGTTCATTGTGGATGTCAAGGCTAACAAGTTCCAAATTAAACAAGCTGTAAAGAAGCTCTGTAACATTGACGTGGCAATGGTCAACACTCTGATTAGGCCTGATGGAGAGAAGAAGTTCGACTTGCTCCTGACTATGATGCTTTGGATGTTGCCAACAAAATTGAAATCATCTAAACTGAGTCCAGCTGGCTAATTCTAAATACAAATTTTTCTCACAAAAAGAAAGAAAGAAAATTAATCCTACAAACTGCGAATCTGAGCCTTGCGCTACCACACACCATCCTCATAATCTCTGTCACTCCACTTCATTGAGGGTCGTCTTCTCTTTTGCTGACCCTCTACATTTCCCAGCAGGGTGTTTCTCTCCACAGACTGTTTTTTGTCTGGGGAAAAAAACAATATCCCCAAATAAGTTAGGTGAAGTTTCACCAGCCTTATCTTTAAGAAACATTCTAGTTAGACTTCAAGAAGTGCATTAGTTTTAAAAAAGAACAAAAAACCCCAAACAAACAAAAGTTAAAACTCCACAAGAAGTGCATTACTATACTATCATGATGGAAGTGAAAAGATTAAGTCATTGCCATTTTGCATAGGAAGCACAGTTTTCCTGTTTTACCGATACTCTATTCCCTTTGAGGTCATGAGCAGTTTTGAGTTAGTTTGAGAGAACATAAGGAACAGGAGAAGTGCTCATATTTTTCAGTGCGCAAGAAAGGCTTTGCATTTATAGCCACCTACCTATTTTTTTCCCATTGAGTAAATATTAGATTCTGAATTTACTTACTTTTGTATATTATTTGCATTTTCCTTATCATAATCTACAGCTTTCAGTTCTGTCCTTATTACGATTTTCCATTATTTGAGGGCTTTCAGTGTTTTAATCACATTTAATTGAAAACCAAACTTGCACACATTGTTATCTTTGTTAATTTTCATTGCATCTCTCTCAGAGTGATTTCTAATGCTCGGGAAAAACATTGCCTTGATAACACAGTCTGGTTTGATGTTTAAACAAAAGAGATAATTTGATTTTTATTCTTTTTTATTTGTTCCATTGGACCTACGCAATTGTAAATATTCTTAAATTCTGCTTTATTCATTTCTGTCACTAAAATGTGAATTTCTCTAAGAAACTTAACAGAATGTGCTCTATTTCTGGCATTTTTGTATTCAACATGAGTAGCAATATAGTATGATTGAGAGAACATGAATTGGAAAGATTTGGTTAAACCCCTTCCTCTAGCATTGAATAATAGTATGAATTAGGGCAAGTGTATTAGCTCTTCTTATACCCATAGTCTCTTCTCTAAACTGAAGAAAACATACTTACTCTCTGAGATCTTATTAAGCTTACATGAGAATTTTAAATTTATTCTAACTCATTGAGACTCATTAAACTTCTGAGGCTATAAATCTTTTTGAGAGGAGACTTCCTGAAGAGCAGCTTGTAGAATTGAACCACTGACCTTTCAGTTAGCAATGCAGCATGTAATGCACTACCCCACTATATATGTTTGTGTGTGTGTGTATGTGCAAGTGTGTGTACAGGCTCATAGTACATTGAATCCATGTGTGCAGAATAGAATGTCTCCATTGGCTTTCTAAGGCTATTATCATCTAGAAGTAGATTGCCAGGCTTGTCTTCTGAGTGACTTTTAGGTAGGTTCAAATTGCCAACTTTTCAGTTAGCAATCATATAATGGCTACATTTTGGTTGACATACGTACAAATGGGTTGGTACTTGTAGCTGATGCTAACTGATGGGGTTTGTGTATTTTGCCTCAAATATCTGTAAGGATACTATTGGGTCCTACTGAAAAGCTTGCCAAGTAAGACACAGGATTTTTAGCTCTGGTGGAATTTCACAGAAATCAACCGTGTGTGTGTCTGTCCCCAAGGGAAGTAAGAGGAGATACATGGATAATGTGAAATTGGCTGTGTCTAGTCAGTTGAACTGAGTTTGTAGTGTAAGGTGACAGGCCGTCAAAGTTGGATTCAACATTATCAGGTCCAGAAGCCCCACACTGTGTATGGTATTACACTGGACATGGTATGTGAATGATAGCAAAGCATGGTGAAGGATCTACAAGGTGAGCATCAACTGTTTTTTGTCAGGCCTCAGACAGTACCTCTTTGATGATTTGAATCTACCAGAAGATTTACAGGAAAAAGATGGGCAGTCTCCTATTGTATGATTTACAGCCTCAAAACCCAATGTACGGTTGACTAGGAGTTGGCTCTTAGCAAGTCAAAGATAGTGTGAGAGATAGAAAATGAGAGATACCTCATTTTTAGTTAGTTGCCTGTTAATGCTACAGAATTCATTTTTTAAATATATAACACAAAATATGTAGAATTAAGAGATGACAATAATATTAAAATATGTTCTTGTGTGCTGTAGAGAAAAACCAACCCATAGCTGACCCTCCAGTGGGTTTTAAGAGACAATTAATAATATGGCCGGAGATTCCCCATTCTTCCTGCAGAGCAGCTGGTGGCCTCTAACCATGTGCTTTTGGGATTACAGCACAGATTCTTGCCACTGGGCCACCAGAGCTCCCATTAAAATATAGTCATTACTACCTATAACCAAGAGAGGTTAAATAGATGCATGGGACCTTCTAAGAATAAAATGCCTATGCACATCCAAAAACTTCTCCAACAGAGTAAAAAGGGAAGCCACAGACTGGGGAAAAATGTTTGGTAATGACATGTCAGATAAGGGACTTATATCCAGAATTTATAAAATACTTGAGCACCACAAGATAAAGGTAAACAACTCAATTGCAAAATGGGCACAGGATATTAACAGACACTTCACCAAAGAAGACATTCAGATGGCTAACAGGCACATGAAGAAATGTTCAAAATCCCTAGCTCTAAGAGAGATGCAATTCAAAACAACTATGAGATATCATCTCACCCCAGTAAGAATAACAAAAATGAACAGAACAGCAAACAAAAAATGCTGGCGAGGTTGTGGAGAAACTGGAAGCCTTATTCACTGTTGGTGGGAGTGTCATATGTTGCAACCACTATGGAAGGCGGAATGGCACTTTCTCAAAAAGTTGCAAATAGATTTACCATTTGACTAAGCAGTTCTACTACTGGGAATATACACTAAAGAAACCTAAGCAGATATATGCACACCCATGTTTATTGCTGCTTTGTTTACAATAGCAAAGAGTTGGAAACAACACAAGTGCCCATCAGCAAGCGGATGGATAGAGAAGCTGTAGTATATTCTCACAATGGAATACTGTGCTGCATTGGAAAACAAGGAGCTCCTTAAATACTACACAAAATGTGTGACCCTGGACAACATTATGCTTAGTGAAATATCTCAGTCACAAAAGGACAAATACTGCATAGTGCCACTTCTCTAAAACGGGACTGACATCTGGGTTGGGGGGAACCTAAGAAAAGGGGATAAATAATCTATACTGCATTGAAACAGATGAGGGAGAGAACTGTTTAAAAGGGATATGTGATTAGGTATTCTTGTCATGACAAGATTCCAGAAAAAGAAATGCATAGTTAAGTGGACTGTGGACTTGGCAGGGAGGGAATTGTATGTATAACAATGAAAGAAATTTTTTTTATTTTTTAAAATCATTTTAATGAGCATTCACAGAGATTTTGGATTTCCATTCATTCATTGCTACACTTCTATCCCCACTCAGCCCTCCCCCCGCCCCCCAGTTCGCTCCTCTAAAAGAAATTTTTGTTAAAAGAGAAACGTGAACTGTGGGTGAGGGGTAGACAGGGAGGAAAATGTGCAACAATGAATGAATGGGGAAAAAATTTAAGTGAGAAGAATTTTCTATATATGGCTTATTCT
>NW_006399790.1:3895167-3896507 GCF_000299155.1 Elephantulus edwardii | reverse complement strand
GTCCAAGTATAGGTTTCGCATTAGCACGATTAAATGTTCTGGGATTCCCATTCTTCTCAGAGTCAGCCACAGTTTGTTATGATCCACGCAGTCAAATGCCATTGCATAATCAATGAAACACAGATAGACATTCTTCTGATATTCTCTGCTTTCAGCTAAGATTCATCTAACATCAGCTACAATATCCCATGACCCCTTCTAAACCCAGCCTGGACTTCTGGCAGTTCTCTGCTGATATACTGTTCCAGTCGTTTTTGGATAATCTTCCGTAGAATCTTGCTTGTGTGTGAAATCAATGATAGTGTTCTGTAGTTTCCACACTCAGTTGGGTCGCCCTTCTTTGGGATGGAAACAAATATTGACCTCTTCCAGTCAGTTGGCCAAGTGGTTATTCTCCAGATTTCTTGGCACAACTTGGTGAGCAGATCCATGGCAGCATCTGTTAGCTGAAATATGTCAATTTGTATACCATCTATTCTGGGGGCCTTATTTTTTGCTATTTTCTTCGAAGAAGCTTGAACTTCTGCCTTCATCACCATAGGCTTTGGCTCAGATGCTATTTCATTAAATTCTTCTGTATCTGCCAATTCCTTTCGATACAATGACTCAGTATATTCCTTCCATCTTCTTTTGATACCTCCTGGATCATTTAACATTCTACCTAAAGCATCCTTGATTGTAGCAACTCGAGGTTTGAATTTGTTCTTCAGTTCCTTGAGCTTAAGATATGCTGAGCGAGTTCGGCCCTTTTGATTTTCCAACTCTAGCTCCTCACACATTTCATTGTAGTATTTTGCTTTGTCATTCTTCAAAATGGATTATATTTCAACATCAAGAAAACAAAACTACTCACCACTGAACCAGTAGACAAAATCATGATAGATGGGGAAAGATTGAAATTGTCAACAATTTCTTTATACTTGAATCTACAATTAACACCCATCATAGGAGCACTCAAAAAGATAAAAAAAATGTGTTGTGCTGTCAATCTGCTGTCAAAGACCTCTGCGGAGTTTGGGTTGGCAGTGCAGCTCCTTAACCACTAAGTCACCAGAACTCCCTTAAGCACCTAAATCTTTCACACTCAGACTCATTGCTATAGAGTTGGTTCTGACTCATAGTGAACCTCTACTGGGTTTCTGGGAATGTAAATCCCAGTGGAAAATTACATTTTCCCCCCATGGATACACTCGTAAATTTGAAGTGCCAGAGATGTGCAGGACAAAGCTCAAATGTGTTCCAGTCAACAACTTGGAACCAACTCATTGTTGGCTTTCTCTCTCTCCCTCCCTCCTTCCTTCCGTGTCTGTTTGTCTCTCCCTCTCTGTGTCTCTCTCTGT
>NW_006399790.1:3888636-3895067 GCF_000299155.1 Elephantulus edwardii | reverse complement strand
GTAATCTGAGTAAAGATTGTTAAAAATAAAATATAGTCATCCATATAATCTAAAACAAATGGTGATATTATACAAAATCCACTGTTGTCTAATCAATCTTGACTCACAACTACCTTCCATTGGATTCCCAAGGTTTTAAATTTTAATGGAAGAAAACTGTCCATTTTGCTTTTTTTCAGAGCAGCTGGTAGGTTTGAATTGCCCAACTTTTGGCTGGTAGAGTAAGTGATATAATATCCACTACACCACCATAGTTCCTTGTTGTTATTATATATGTGCTTTTAATTAAGATATTAAATAAGAATTTGTGGATCCAAATGTCTATAGTTTCAGAGTAGTCATGGATATAAATAATTCAAGGTATGTAAAATAATTATGACATGGTGTAAAAAGGATTTCTGCTTGTTTAAAAAAAAACCTCTCAGATACTTTTAAAACTACTTTGGCATGTTGTCTAAATAATCAAATGAAATGTTAAACTTTAGCTGAGCATTTGTGAATAGAAAGAAGTAGATTGTTTAGATTTTCTAAATGCACAGAGCCCATGGATTTTTATTTATTTTATTTATTTTTTACTTTTCATAGTTTGACACCTCCTCTAGTATTGTATTATTAGAAATATTGAGTTTAACATTGAAAGAGTTTTATAGTTTACATCTTTCTATACCCTCATGACTTGTCCCATTAATCTTTTACTCCATTTACATAGTCTGTATCTCCATCCATCTATCCCATGGCTGATCTCACTGAAGGAGACTTGGTTCTGACGCATAGCCAGTCTCTGCCCAGTTTCTGAAGCTTTAAATCTTTAAATCTTTCTCCCATGCAGCAGCTAGTGGATGCAAATCCCCCATCTTTTGGTTGGCAGCTCAATACGCATGCACTATGCCACCAGGCTTCCCTAACCATCCATGTTGTTGTTATTATGTACTATTGTGTTGGAACAGACTGATAGTTGACCCTCCAGCAGATTTTCAGAGGCAGTAAGTCATCCAGGAGAAGATTGCCTATCTTTCTTCTACAGAGCAACTGGGTAGATTCAAACCATGTCCTTTTGTGTTGGCTCAGCTTATTCATTGGCCCATTCATTTAAAAAATAGATTGCATTCTTTTGTACAATTTTCTTTGAAATGTATTCACATGAATATCATTATTTTGAAGTCCTTTTTTGTGATAAAAGTCACTTAAAATGAAGTGTGAAGTGAGTGCAGAGGTATGAAGATGGGCAGACGGGAAATCATGGGGTCTCAAAATTTGGAGAGCAGAGAGAGGGGTTAAAGGAAATGGAAAAGATCCAGCAGGGATCTGAAAAGGGTGTGTAATGAATGGTAGACATAGTCCAATGGTGATTCATTTTATAAAACACAACGTATAGGAATGATTGTATGAAACACAATGTGAATGAAGGATAGTGTGAAAGACACTGTATACAAATTCTGTATGCAAATCAACACAAAAGAAAACTTTTAAAAAGAAGTAGAAACATTTTAAGTGTACATTTCCTGAATTTTCTTGAATGTACACAGCGCTATAAATTTCAATCCCTATCAAAATATAGCACCTCTATCCGGTGGCCTAGAGGCAAGAAGTTCCACTGGCAACTTAAAGATATGTGGTTCAGGCGAGCTCTGGTGGCCTAGTGGCAAGAAGCTACACTGCAATCCCAGAGGTGTGTGGTTCAAATCCACCAGATGCTTTGCTGGAGAAGGAGGAACAATCTCCTTCTGTACCAGTCAAATCTGATTTGACAGTACACACACACACACACACACACACACACACACACAAAATAATAAAACAATTTAAAAAAAGATATGTGGTTCAAATCACCAGTTGCTCAGTGGGAGAAAGACAGGCAGTCTCTTCCTGTGCAATTAACTGCTTCTGAAAACCTGCTGGAGGGTCAGCTATGGACTGATTCTGACTCAGTGGTACACAACAACAACAGTCATTTACTTTTTCTCAATCTCTGATCCTGGCATGGTTTACTATGTTGATGATTGATGATTTTTAGGATTGGGTAAGTAGAAGGTCTGCAAAGGAGAGTAAAACCCAAAGGAGAGCAAGATGGAGTTACACAGTGGCTGCAATGAAGGGATTGGTCATGGCAGAGATTGTGAGGAGGGAGCAGGATAGGCTCTTGTATGAGTTGAAATTGGCTCAACAGCATGCATTCGCAATACTGGATGATGCATTAAATATAGAGCTGCCAACCGAAAGATGAGGGGTTTGCATCCACTAACTGACCCATGGGAGAAAGATGAGCCATTTCCTCTTGTAAAGATTTAAAGCCTTAGAAACTGGGCAGAGATTGGCTATGCGTCCAAAGTAAGTCTTATTTCAGTGAGATCAGCCATGGGACAGATGGATAGAGATATAGACAATGTGCCATCTCCTTGTTGTCCTAAAGGTGACCATAGAAAGAAGCTGACAGGGTAGGTGGCCCACAGAGGTTTATTGTTACTATTATTATTATTATTAATTTCAATGAACATTTATAGAAATTGTGGGTTTCCATTCATTCATTGCTGCACTTTTCTTCCTGCCCACCCCACCCCCACCCCCAGTTCGCTCTTCTTTAAAAGCAAAAGAAAAACTCCTTCATTGGTATATAATCCCCCTGCACTTTCCCACCCTCACCCCGAGTATAATCCACTCTGCAACCCTCATTCCAAACTCTTATGATAATCATAGTGCCCTAAAATATATTTTTAAACTGCTCTCTCTTTCATCAGCTTCAATGCAGTAAACATAATTTATCCATTTTTTTCTCAGACTTACCCCCACCCTGATGTCAGCCTCATTCTACAACAGTGGCACCATGCGGTATTTGTCCTTTTCCCACAGAGGTTTTATAGAATTGTGCCCAAGCAAGAGCACCATCAGATGCAAGTGATTCCCAAAAGGCCATAATTCCAGCCCCTTTAGGTTATCTTAGGGTTAATGGAATTTGGTAAAGACTCCCATTCATGAGCCTTTGAGAGGCAAAAATTTCTAGTCTTTGAAGCCAACCTAGGATATCATTCTATGTTTATTCTTGTGTTCATGGTGTTGACTTAATCAAGCCACTTAACCTCCTCACTGTGCCTCATTTTCCTCATCTTCAAAATTTGGGTAATAATCCCATTGGGAATGAGTAAATGAGTTAGTATGGGAAACAAACATAGTATGTGCCTGGTGAAGCTAGCTTTGCCATCACAAATCATTATGCATTGTAAAGGAGCAGCTCTGGTCTTGATTGTTGTTGTGTACTGTTGAGTCAAACCAACTCATTGCTGATGCTCCAGCAGGTTTTCAGAGACAGTATGTCACGAGAGAGTTGATTGCTCATCTTTCTTCATGGAGCAGCTGGTGTATTCAAACCAAATACTTTTGGATTGGCAGCACAACTCCTTACCATTAAGCCACCAGAGTTCCCCGGTCCTGGTTGAATGAGGGAATCATTAAGAACCCTAGCCATGCATTTTCAAGGATGCAGTGTGTAATAAAACCAAGATCAGTCAGGTCTGGCCAGGAGTAAGTGAAAGAGAATTCATCTAGACTCAAGGAAAAAAAAAAACCTTTTCCTTTTTCTAGTAAAGGTCAGTACTTCATTTCTAGGATCCCATAGCCTTGTGGACTCTCATAAAATTCCTGTATCTCTACAGAGATTAAAATTTTACTTAAAGCCACATTCAGATATTAAAAACTTCCCTTATCTTCCAAGACAAGCAGAAAAACAAAACCACAATTAGAAATGAAGTTTGGATTTGAGCTCCAGAGTTGACACCACTAATCCTATGAAGATGAATACATCTCCGGAGTTCTCTAGATCTTTTAATCGTCCAGCCAGTGACATCACTGAGACCACACAGCGTCACGAGAATGCCAAGGTGGTGTTACCATTGTTGAGGGCTGTCAAAGTCACTTCTTACTCATGGCTACACTGTGTGTACTTTCTAGTCTAAAATCTCTACATGAGCAGAGCAGCAAGTCTTTATCCTTCAAAGTTGCTAGTTGGGTTTGAATAGCCAATTTTGGAGTTAATTACCAAACACTCAACTATTGTGACATGAGGGCTCCTGTAGAGTATTGTAGGCAGAGAAAATGAAGGGCATTAGCAACATACCATTTTGGAAAGCACACACAAAAGGATAGTTGTCAAAGGCTTTGGTATTTTTGTTTGTTTTGTGTGGAAGACAAAGATATGAGGATTAAAGGATTCCTAAACTGCTGACTTTGCTTCCATGAGTGGTGCTATTTCATAAAATATTCCTTCAGCACACCATATCCAGCATACATAATGATGCTATCATATACATCTCTTCTCAACTCAAACTAGGCAGCTTGAATGTTTTCAGATGGAAAACTTGCTAGGAAGGGAGTGATTAACTATTGGCCAAAGGAATTTTTAAGACAATTAAAATAAACCCTCTGATTTTTTTTTTTAGTGTTAGATTTAAAGGGTCTTTATAGGAGACAGTTTAACAATACTATGATGGCTTCCAGAATTATAAAAATTAACTGTAAACTACCTAAACAGATGATCATTGTAAGAATGTCCATCAGTTAATTTATTTCGCTACAGGCAGCTGAAACGGCTGGTCATTGGACATGTGTGTGACTCTTTATCCCCAGCCTTAGTTTACCTGCCATACTTTCTTAGTAACATTCTTTTCTGCTTTCTCCTATGCTTTCAGTTTTGCAGTTATTATTCCTGAAAATCATTAATGCCAATTTTGAGCTACAACATCACTCTAAAGTTTCCTTAGTTAAACATTTTGAAAAACAAATGTTATAGAGAAATATTTAAAGGAAGAAAAAGCAGGCTATGAGTGGTGATCTGAGGAGATTTCTTTTGTTTTCCTAAAATGACATTGACTTCAAGAGTTCAGAAGCTCTACAAATATTTTTCTACTTCTAAGCAACCTTCTGCACATAAGAGCTTCTTAGAAAAATACACCTTGCATGAAATGTTATTGTAATGGGGAATTGTGTCACAAAGTATGTATTACATTTAAATTCACAATTCAAGTAGATTAAGAACTTTGTGGCTCATATTTTATATTACTTAAACAGTGGATTATCTAAATGTGGAAATTGAGAGCATAAATCTTTTCTTTTAAGCTAAAGGTCACAAAATCACTTAAGAGCACCAGCCATTACAAAAATAATAGGCAGCCAAATGATAAAGAAGTTGAATTTAAGGGTTTTAGAGCATTGATACTAAATGCCAAAACCACTTTCCATTCCTGTGACTTCTACATCTATGAAATTCTGTGACCAATATATATAAAATCCATAATATCAACAGAGTCTTGATTATATGATTCTGGGATATATAGATCTATTTGTATTTGTTGATGAGTCTTTCTCCAATCCTGAAGCCACATTCTTCTTCATATAGTCCAACTTGTTGAATGATTTTTCTCAACATACATATTGAATAGGTATAGAGAAAGAATACAGCCCTGGTACATACCTTGCCCTATAATAAACCATCCCAGTGTTCCCTTGTCTTTAAAACTGCTTTCTTGGTCTACATAGAGATTTTACATGAATACTCTTTGGTGTTCTAGGATTTCCAATCAGTTTGATGTTAGCCATAAATTATTGTCATCCATACACATTCTGTGCTTCCTGCCAAGATCCATGTGACATCTGCGATGATATCCCTGGTGCCACAGTCTCTTCTAAACTCAGTTTGAACTACCAGCAGTTCCTCTGTCAATGTACCATTGTAGCCTTTTTTTGTATCTTCAGTAATATTTTGCTTTCATGTGATATTAGATGATATTTATTGATAGTTAAGCACATTCTTTTGGGTCACTTCTCTTAGCAATGGGAACAAATAGGATCATTTCCATTCAGCTGGCCAGGTAGCTATTTTCCAACTTTCTGTGCAGAGTAAGGTCAGGGTTACACCTGTTTTTTTAAATGCCTCAGTTGATATTCCATCAATCCTAGGGCCTTATATTTTGCTCTAGGTTCTTATATTTTTGCTAGTGCTTTCAGTGGCAGCTTGGACTTTTTCCTTCCATACTTCCATTCTTTATCATAAGCTACTTGCTGAAGTAGAACAACAATCTGCATTATGCAGATGACACAACCTTGCTTGGAGAAAGTGAGGAAGACTTGAAGCAGTTACTGCAGAAGATGAAAGACTACATACAGCCTTCAAAATTGATTATATTTCAACATCAAGAAAACAAAACCACTTACCACTGAACCAGTAGACAAAAATCATGATGTTGTTGTTGTTGTTATGTGCCGTTGAGTCATTTGCGACTCATAGCGACCCTATGTATAACAGCCCTAAACCGTGCTCTATCCTGTGCCAATCTCATTGCCTCTGACACACCCATCCCGAGTACCCCAGTCACTGAATCAATCCACCTCATAGAGGGTCTTCCCCTCCTGCGCTGTCCCTCTACCCAGCATGATGTCCTTCT
>NW_006399790.1:3862287-3886456 GCF_000299155.1 Elephantulus edwardii | reverse complement strand
CACACACACACACACACACACACACTCCTAGCTGACTTACAGTAGGTTTTTAAGGTTGTAAATCGCACAGGAAAAAATTGCTCATATACTCTAGCTATAGATCAGTTCCAACTAAGTACTCACCTATTAACTGGCTACTGTTGGTGGCTTGAACCCACCCAGAGGTATTTGAGAAGATAGTTTAGTGATCTTTCTTAAGGTCACAAATGTGAAAATTGTATGCAGTGCAGTTCAACTCTGAAATACATGGGGTCACCATGAGTTCAAATCTACTTAATAACTCCTGCTGTTTTTTCCTGGGTGCATTTGATCCATCAGCCTTTCCATCAAGGGCATGTGCTACCCAACAATTTAATTACTCTACAACCTAGTGCCTTATAGTAGATTCTGGCTCATACTGACCCTCCATTTGGCTTCTTAATGGAACGAAACTGCCCCTGTTTCTTCCCAGGAACAACTGGTAGGTTTAAACCACCGACCTTTTAGCTTGCAATGCTAACACTATGCACTACACTGGCTTCCGCAAATCACGTCACTTCCAGGGTTTTGTTAAAGTATCAAGTAAACGGTCTTTGCACACCCTTGTTTTTGTATTTTTCCTTGGCCTTCAACACTCCTCCACATTTACCCCTAATTCCCATGACTGCCTTGCCAACACTTTCTGAGGTCCTCATTCCCCCTCAAACTCTGCCTCCTCAGGTACACACTACACTTTTCCTTCCAGTCACTAAGGTGATGTGAGGACAAAGCTGGTACCAGAGTTGCTGTGATTACCAAATGTGTATTAAAGGATGGAACCATGGGTGGTACTCCCTTGTGCGCTTGATTGCTTACCAGAAGGGTGACAGTTCGAGGCCACCCAGTGGACTGCTAATGGAGAACCTGGCCATGATGCCATGAATCAGAACTGGCCCGACAGTAATTCTTGACAGTTTGGTGTTTTAGTTTACTAAAAGATGGAGGTTAAATGAAGCTAGAGAACTAAAGGGCAAATAACTTTGCATATCAGATAATATTGTTTCCAAAGTCTGGCATAGAGAACTCTTTACTGGCAGGGTTTCTTCCTCTTAGCCTTGGCTTCCTGTATTAGAACTCCTTTTCTGGGAATCCAGAGATATCTAATCATTTCTCAAATCCTCATTTAATTCATTTATAGCTTCCTTTGATAGGTGAGTGTCTCAGGCAACTAGGGGAAAATAGAAATAAATAAAATAGCCATGTTCAGAGAAATATACATTCCTTGTTCTGAATTTTGGGTTTTTCTGAGATTTTGATGTTGTTCCTGTGGGCTTGTTTTGTTTTTGTTAGCTGGATCTAACTCAAAGCTCATCCAACTGCATTACCTTACAAAGAGAAGGGAGACCCTCAGAAGATTTTATCCTTCGCAATGCCCACAATCTTTGAATTGAGAGGGTTTTATTGTTGTTGATTTGGTTCCCCTTCCTCCCAGCCTTCCCCAGAGTCTGCCAGGTTCCAGATAAATTTTGTAGGTGGGGTTGAAGGTGTTTCCTTCTCTTTGAGTATGTATGTGTTGGCCAAAAGTGCTGGTAAGGTTTGTTGTTGGCTTTTCTGAGTAAAATACCAGGTACACGGAGTCACCTTATATTGCAGTGTTGATGTTGTGTACTATAGAGTTGGAACTAACCCATAGCTGACCCTCCAGCAGGGTTTCAGGGAAGGTTAAGCACATGGGAGGAGATTGCCCATCCTTCTCCCATGGAACAGATGGTGGGATTTGAACCACGTGTCTTTGACATTGCAGAGCAGCTTCTTGCCCCTACGCCACCAAAGCGTCCTTATATTGCACTAAGAGTCTTAATTGGTGGGGAAATGGAAAATAGATACTACTCCTCTGTATAAATAGGGTTTTGGAAAATAATTGTTGTGGTTATTAGTTACTGTCGACTCAGGCATGATTCATAGCAACCTTATAAACAAAAGAATTGAACCCTATTCTGTCCTGCGCCATCCACATACTTCCTGACACACAAGAGACCTTTGCAGCAGTCACCATGTCAGTTCACCTGGTTGAGGGTCTTCCTCTCCTTCGCTAATCCTCTACCCTTCCCGACATCCTCATTTCAACTGACTTCCAATCTAGGATCCACCACTACACTGCTATAACTATCCTCATCCTGCTTCCTAGTCTGTCTTAACCAGGGAGCTCTACCAAAATCTGTCCAGGATGGGAAACCCTTTTGGCACTTGACACACCAGTTGCACAGATTTCAGTATCACAGATCTTTGATGGCTTGACAAATTAGGTCTTCATAAAAACAAAATCGCCTGTTAAGCAATAGGAGGAACTTTGTTATAAAAATATATAAAGGTTTATATATATTATTTTCTGATGTGTGAATTTTTCCTCCAACTGGGAGTAAAGAATAAACTCTGCATATTTGAAAATATATCCAGCTTGTCAGATAATTAACTTTACCCAAACACAAATGGAAATGAAAGGAATATTGCTTGTCTCAAACTCCCTCCTTTTAAAAATCTTGACAGCACCTAACACCACCAGTGTTGGGTTTTTGGGTTTTTTTTTTACAATTTAGAAATTCATAATTTATTTACAAGCAGGTGGAGAATGTCCCTTATAAAGTATACTTTGGGATAAGGAAAGTAATATAAAGAAGTAATTGCTGGTTCCATGGTCCATTTCACTGTTTCCTTAAATAATGATTTTGATACCTTTTTAAAAAAAAATAGAGAGAAAAAGACAGTCACATTATTTCTTCATGTTGCATAAGTAAAAGAATTCAAAATTAAAATGCCTTTGCAAAATTCTACAGTCTCTGGCCCAAGGCAACCAGGATGTCCCTTTCATTCAGTGACAACTCCTCATGAGCAACTACCCTTGAACAAAAGATTTAATACTCATCCAGAGTATCTACTCGAAGAATGGAGAGGCCATGATCCTTAATTGCCTGGATTTTGAGCTTCTCTGCTTCCAGTTTGGTTTGCTGTTCCACCCTTTGCTCTTCTAGGATTTCTTCAATAGACACATGCTGGAGGGGTGTCACTCTCTTTTTGTCACTCTATTTTTCCAAGTCTGTTTTTCCTAGTAGAACCATGTTTTCTCCTCTGACCACAAAAATCCCTCAAAGACTGTTATCATATTTTCCCCCCTCTACATGAATTCATTCCATAGTCTGATGTAGTACTAAGTTAGCAAACTGATCAGTGCTTCTTAGAAAGCCAGTAAGTGGCACTATGCAGTATTTGCCTTTTAGTGACAGAGATATTTCACTCAGCATAATGTCCTCCTGGGTCACCCAATTTGAGTAATATTGCATGAGTTCCTTGTTTTTCAATGCAGCGTAGTAGTCCTTTGTGTGAATAGACCACAGCTTCTCTTTCCATTTGTTTGTTGATGGGCACTTAGGTTGTTTCCAACTCCTTGCTATTGTGAACAAAGCTGCGATAAGCATAGGTGTGCATATATCTGCTTTAATGTCAGTTATGGTCTCTTTAGGGTATATTCCCAGTAGTGGAATTACTGTGTCAAATGGTATCTGTATTTGCAACTTTTTGAGAAAGTGTCATACTGCCTTCCACAGTGGTTGCAGCATTTTACACTCCCACCAACAGTGAATAAGGGTTGCGGTTTCTCCACAACCTTGCCAGCATTTGTTGCTTGCTGTTCTGTTAAATTTTGCTATTCTGACTGGGGTAAGATGATATCTCATAGTTGTTTTGATTTGCATCTCTCTTAGAGCTAGGGATTTTGAGCATTTCTTCATCTATTTGTTGGCCATCTGAATGTCTTCTTTGGTGAAGTGTCTGTTCATATCCTATGTCCATTTTGCAATTGGGTTGTTTACCTTTATCTTGTGTGGTACTTGAGTATTTTATACATTCTAGATATAAGTCCCTTATCTGACATATATATCTCTCTGTCTTGGAGGAATTGCATCCTGAGTGCTGCTGAGAGGCCAAGATAGTGAAACTTTGTCTCACATACTTTGGGCATATTGTCAGGAGGCACGAGTCCTTGAAAGCCCCTAGAGTGAAAAGTGAGACTCCATGGCATCTCCTGATGCCTACAGCACGTCTGCCTTTTCTGCCACCTTCCCTTCCTGGTTTTATTCTCCCACCCAGTAGCCTGCAGCCTTTCTCATTATGCAGGGCAGCACCTGTCACAGCTCCTCTGCCCCTGTAGTAGATGCTGGCAGTATCAGCCAGGCCTAGGGCTCCTTGTCTCCAGCCTCCAGATAGCTGCTGCAGCTTGTGATACAGATGATCTGAAGTGGCTGTCTCAACAGGACAGGTGTAGCCAAGGCTCCCACCATGAGCATCAGTGCTTCAGACTTCATGTACCTGCATACCCAATCCCCACAAGCACCTCTATTCACTCCCCTCTCCCCCTTGCCCTGTCTCTGGGACATTACAGAAATCCCCTTCCATTTGTCAGTGACACATCTTACAAGACTGGCCCCCTGGATGAGTGGATGCAGCTCTTGGTCTTTGTTCAGCAGACTCCTACAGTATTTTAATATAACTTTTATTGATTTTTTTGGCATAATCCATAGAGAGTTGTGCTGCTAACCCAAAGGCAGCCCCTCTCTGGCAGTTCAAATCCACCAACATCTGTGTAAGAAAAAGATGAGAATTCTCCTTCCTGTGATGGACAGCTTCTGAAAACCCGCTTGAAGGGTCGGTTGTAAGTCAGTTCCAACTTGACAGCAATTGCTGAGTTTGGCCCAGTCACCTCTGCCTCATAATGAACCTGTGTACCATAGAATGGAGCCCTGCCTGGTTCTGCACCATCTTCACAATTACTGTTATGCTTGAGCCCACTGTTGTTGCTGCTGTGTTAAACCGTCTCACTGAGGGTCTTCCTCTTTCTCACTGTATTTCTGCTTTACCCAGTATGATGTCTTCTCCAGGGACAGATTGTACCTAATAACATCCCCAAAGTTTGTGACATTAAATTCTGCCATCTTTGCTTCTGAGGAAGATTCTAACTACATTTCTTTCACGACAGATTTGGATTTTGTCTTGCCAGTCCGTGGTATAGTCAATAATCTTCACCAACACCACAATTCAAAGGCATCAGTTCTTTAGTCCTCCTTATTCTCTGTTCATCTTTCATATGCATATGATTCAGTTGAAAATCTCATGACTTAAGTCAAGAGCACCTTAGTTCTCAGAGAGACAGCTTTGCTCTTTAATACTTTAAAGAGGTCCTTTGCAGCAGATTTGCCTAATGCAATTTATCATTTGATTGCTTGACTGCTGCATCCAGGGGCAGGCTCTGAATAAAATGAAATCCTTTGTAATTTAATCTTTTCTCCGTTCCTCATGATGGTGTTTATTGATCCAGTAGTGAAGGCTTTTGTTTTCGTTGTGTTGAAACATAATCCATACTGAAAGCTATAGTTTTCATTATCTTCAGTAAGTGCATCAAGTCTGCTTCCTTTTCTGCAAGCAAGATTGTGTCGTTTGCATAATCTAGGTAGCTCGTGAGTCTTCCTCCAATCCTGATGCCACCTTCTTCTTCATATGGTCCCGTTTTGACCAATGTCCATGTTGAATAGATATGGTGAAAGGACACAATGCTGATCACACCTTTCCTGATTTAAAACCATGCAGCATCTCTGTTTCAAGCAATGTTATTTGGCATTACATTGTCTCCAAACAGTGTTCTGTATCCTGCTATGGTGAGTACTAACTTGGGTCTTCAAAGCTTGTGAGTGGCCATCTAAGGTACAACTATTGGTATCACCCTATTCAGAGCAAAGAAGGTGAATAAAATACAAGATTATTAGTCCAGAGGACTAATTAACTGTATGAACATCAGTCTCCATGATCCAGGGACCAGAAAACTAGATAGTGTTGAGCTACCGCTATTTGAAAAGGATTGTGAGAGACGTCCCTTGAAAGAGTGGGAGAAAAATCTGGAGCAAAACTCGAAGTAATTTAAAAAAACCCACCAGGCTTGCTTACTGGTCATATAGATCCTGGTCGAACTCTTCAAACTGTGATCCGTAGTCACTCTTCAAGCCTGGGTTGAAATAACTCCCATGATTTTCAGTCAAACAGTATATAGACCTAAAAGGTGATCATTAGCAGCAGGGAGAAACACACTTCTTAGAACCATACAGCATCAAAAGGGCAGCATTTCCCAGGGAGAAAGCTCAGTAGACAAGAACGGATAGAATAAAGAGGCAGAATGGAAATGAGAAACACAGAAAGGATGTGAGAAGAGGGATGCCATAGTGTTAGGACTGTAATCAGTGTCATGAAACATAGAATGTGTGGACTATTGAATGGAAAATCAGTCTACTCTGGGAAGTTTCAGTCAAGCCACAATAAAATGTGGTGGGTTTTTTTTTTTTAAATGTTATAAACCAAATAGAATGTGGATTTTTTTTTTACCACTCTCTTTTTAAATACAATAAAATGTTTAAAAATAAAACAAGCCAAAAAGTAAAAAAAAACAAAAACAAAAACAAAAAATGCAAAATAGCAACGATACAAAGAAAATCTTAAAAAGCACCCAGTGATTCTATTTCTAGACTTTTAGGTAGTTCCTCAAGACAACTCAGACAGGCAGTAATTTTGCATTATTAGGTCAAAAGTTCCCACTACTGAGCTGATTGCGTTCTGTGATTGTTTGGCCTAAGATAGAGTAAAAGGGCCCACTTCTTTGTAAGATTAGGCTCCTAAACAAGTTATAAGAATGCTAGTGGAAAATAAAAATAAAAATCTGCTGTCAAGGATCAGGCGACAAACAGTCTATACTAAAAGCAAGACTGACTTAATAGTTACCCATGCACTAATTTAGACAAAGTCTCGTGAATTCGACCCAACCTAGAATGCAAGCTGAGAATTTCACGGCTTTACTTAAGTACCTTGTAATTCATAAAGCACTTTGGAATCTGAGTTGCAAAATGATGTTTAAAACAAAAGAATTCAAACAGCCCTCGGGTTATGAATATTCTACATAGGACCTGTACAGAAATGGATTACCCAGTAAGCAAGGTAAGTATTTACTCAGGGCATTAACAAAACTGGGACACCATTTATTCAAAGCAAAGTGTATAGGTGCTAAGCAGATGAGACACAAAGAAAAGTTATTGCCACAGGGGAAAGGAACTGCCAGGGCACTAAATGAAATGGATAACTAGCTCCAATGAGAGAGAATGTACTTGCCAGAAATAAAGTTTGCACCCAATTAGGGAATGCCAAGGCTGTTTAATCTATGAGGATGCTACCTCTTCAACACTTACATTGATATCTCTTTCTTACAGTACCCTCGCATCTAACTGAAACTCCTTGTATCAGCCAGACTAGGAGTTATGAGTTGGAATTGACTTGATAGCCATGGGCTTGGTTTTATTTTAGCTGATCTCTTTCTAATGGTCAAAAGTGGACTTTTTTTGATAGTGAAGCCAAGAATATTATCCTTCTACTTGGCTAAAATCCATGAAAGATCTGAGGCAGTCATAAGAAGTATTCTGGTTCCAAACTCTACTTTCCCCTCCTCTTTTTTTTTTAATACTAGTTTATTTACAAAGTTCTTAATACATTGTTTTTCACATCAGATCTTTCCCGTTTCCTTCAGTGCCCTCCATGATATTATGTGACCCTGTGATTAACCCCCTCCATCTCCCACCCATCCTTACCCATCTGCTCCCCCACCCATGGATCCTCATAGTCATTCTACAATAATGGGGTTTAAAACATTTTATTTATTATTTTTGTGTGTGTACCATCAAATAGGATCTGACAGGTACAGGAGAAGATTGCCCCTCTTTCTCCAACAGAGCATCTCATGGATTCGAACCATTTATCTCTGGGATTGTAGTGAAGCTTCTTGCCACTAGGCCACCAGAAGTCCCTTATAATAATGGTTTTATACAGTATTTGTCCTTATGGGACTGAGTTACTTCACTTAGCATAATGCTCTATAGTCCTTCCCAAGTTAGGTCGTAATGTGCAAAATCTTTGCTCCTGAGTGGTGCACAGTATTCCCTTGTGTGCATATACCATAATTTCTCAGTCCATTCTATTATAGATGGACATTTGGGCTGTTTCCGTGTTCTTCTGATGGTGAATAATGCTGCTACAAACATTGGTGTACAAGTCTCCACTTGTGCCTCAGTTCTTATTCTTGGGGTATATTCCAAGGAATGATATAGGTGGGTCTCATGGAATTTCTTTGTTCAGCTTTCTGAAGAAATGCCAGATTTCCCTTTAGAGTGGTACTAATTCTTGTCACAGTCACCCAATATGCAACTGGATCCCTCATGAACAGTTAAGAGGCCAGATATGTTGTTTTGTACTATTGAGTTGGAACCAACCCATAGCTGACCCTCTAGTAGATTTTCAGAGCACAGGAGGAGATTGTTCATCTTTATCTTACAGAACAGCTGGTATGTTCAAACTGCATGCCTTTGGGTTTACAACACAACTCCTTTATCACTAAACTACCAGAGGAAAATAGATATGGACTCCATTAATAGGTAGCAGGTTTCTGGTCACTTTTGGGAGAGAACAGTCTTATATATCCACTTCTGCTAGTCCAGCAGCTCCAGCCTGGATAGCCAGTTTTGCTTTCTGCCACGATGCAAACATAACCAGTTAGAACTCCAGTCTAAGATGATATGCAAAAGCAAGGGAATTCAAGTAAGTGAACCACTTCAATGAACTCACTCAAGTTACTTGTAAAGAGCATAGCAGGATAGAGTTTGATCATGCTTATGAAAAACCTATACTTGAACCAAGAGGCAGTCATCAGAACAGAGCAAGGAAATGCTGCATGGTTCAAAATCGTGAAGGGTGTGCTCCAGGGATGTGTCCTGTCTCCATAACTTTTCAATCTGTATGCAGAACAGATTATCCGGGAGGCTGGGCTCTATGAGGAGAAATGTGGGGTCAAGATTGGTGGAAGATTTATCAACATTCTGTGTTATACAGATCACACAACCCTTCTTGCTGAAACTGAGGAGGACCTGAAGCGCTTGCTGCAGAGGGTCAAGGACTGCAGCCCCCAATATGGATTGAGGCTCAATGTCAAGAAGACAGAGATTCTCACCACTGGACCAATAGGCAGCATCAGGATGGATGGTGAAGAGATTGAGATTGTTCACAGCTTTAGTTTGCTTGGCTCCGCAGTCAACACTGTTGGCTTCAGTAGCCAGGAAATTAAGAGGCGTATTGTGATGGGATAGTCTGTTGTTAGGGACCTCTCCAAAGTACTGAAGAGCAATGGTGTCTCTCTGGAGACTAAGGTGTGTCTGATACAGGCCATGGTCTTTGTTATCACTTGTTATGCGTCAGAGAATTGGACATGACTAGGGAGAATAGAAGGAGAATTGATGCCTTTAAGCTGTGGTGCTGGAGAAGAATATTGAGGGTACCATGGACTGCTAGGAAAACAAACAGATTCATCCTGGAGAGGGTTAAACTGGGTGGGTCCCTGGAGGCAAGGATTCTGAGGCTCCGTCTGACATAATTTGGACATGTTGTAAGGAGAGACAGATCCTTGGAAAAGGACATCATGCTTGGTAGGGTGGAGGGACAGTGCAGGAGGGGAAGGCCCTCTATGAGATGAATTGATTCAGTGACTGGGGTAGTCGGGATGGGTGTATTGGAGACAATGCAATTGGCACAGGACAGAGCAGAGTTTAGGGCTGTTGTACTTAGGGTTGCAATGAGTCGCAAGCTACTTGACAGCACATAACAACAACAAAATGTATTTAGTGTACCTAAAATTACATATGTTTAATATAACACTTGTTATTTTGTGCCATTGAGTCAGAAACCCCTTGTAGCTTACCTTTCTTCAGTAGATTTTCAGAGGCAGTAAATCACACAGGAGGAGATTACCCATTGTTCTCATAGAGCAGCTGGTAGATTCGAACCATGTGCCTTTGAACCATGTGCACTAGGCTGCAGGAGCTCTCACAATATAACACTATCATGAGTGATAATTTAATACACTATTAACAAAGCAAGCATCTGAAAATACTAGAAATATTTGTTTAATGTGAAGTTTTAATTTATGTAGCAAGTGGGTTTGTTTTTTTAATTGTATGATAAATGAAGCACAGTGCTTGATACTACTCTATATATGCTAATAAAGTGCTATTAGGTACAATGAGAGGATGCAAAATATGTTTCTGTTTTGCAACAATGAGTGTTTATTAATTTGTCTTCTTAGACAGCAACGCAAGGCATTTATCAGAATGTTACATTTCTGTTTTGTCAGAAAATTTACATATCTCTGTGTAAAGAGATTGAACAATTATTTGCGGAAATAAATATTTAGATAGTAAAAAATTATATAAATGTATTTATTTTCCATTTCCCTTCGGATTGACTTTTTTAAAAAGAAATTTATATTGTCATGATTTACAAAAGAGTCTCTGCTCACCAGAAACATTAGTTATGTTCCTCTGCATATAGAAAGCTCTGGTGGCCTTATGCACTGCTAATCCATAGCACGTAGTTTGAATCCACCAACTTCTCTGTAAGAAGTAAATGGGCAGTCTCCTCCCATGTGATTTTAAGCCTCTGAAAAATTGCTGAGTGGTCAGCTATGAGTTGACTTTGGTATATAATGATAAGTGAAAGAAGGATTTGAACAATTCTACAAAGATATAAAACATTTTATAAAATTATTTTAGTCTTTGTGTGCCTACTTATGTAATGTTATGTAAAAAGAACGCTTTGAAAAAATGATAGCACAGACCTAGATAACTTTGTTTAAATTACAAAGCCTATGTATATTCTAGGGTTCTCTGGTGATGTAGTAGTAAGAAGCTGCCTTGCAATCCCAAAGGCAAACAGTTCGAATCCACCAGGTGCTCCACAGGAGGATGGCCAGTCTCCTTTCACATGATTACTGCTTCTGAAAACCCACTGGACAGTCAGCTATGAGTTCGTTTCAACTCGATGGGACACAAGAGCAAGAACAACAATATATATGTTATAAGGGTGGTCTGGTGGCCTAGTGGTAAGATTTTCCTCTCCCAACCCAGAGGCGGGTGATCCAAATCCCGAAACTGTCCCAAGCGAAAAAGATGTTCAAGCTACTCCCATCTCTGAAAACCTGCTGAAGGGTGTATCCACTATTCTTAGCTAACCTCATAATTCAAAGACATTTGTCATATTTTCAGTTTTACTAATTTTGACTGTGAGATTGATAAGCAGTTAACTTTACATTTAAATATTCTGTATGGAAGTTGAAGGAGACCTGGTGGCACAATGGTTATAGAGCTCAGCTGTTAATCTAAAGGTTGGTGGTTAGAACCCACCACGACCTCTGTAGAGGGGATATGTGGCAATCTACTTCTATTAAGACTTGTTGCCATGGAAACCCTATGAGGCAATGATGCCTGATCTTACTTGAAGCAAGTCTTTTGATCTGGCTTCAAAGTGAGAGTCTCTTAAGTTTGTCATCTCCAGGTTGGTAGGACATACAGGGTCACTGGAGAAAATGACTAGATATCAGTGTGTGTCATGTAGAGGCCTTGCTAGACTCATAATAATTCTTCAAGTCTATATTTCAATTTTGGTTATTTTAAAAATATTTAAGTAAAACCGGGGATTTTTTAATGAATGAATATTAAATTATATTTTTATCTTTCATAATGATTTCTTTTTTAGTTTTGCTTATTATAATGTGATAACTTTATTAGTTTATTATTTCTTTCCTAAGATTAACCAAACACTGTCATGCCAAATTATAATATTAACATTTTTAAATGTATTTTTCTAGTTTTTGTTTAGAATTCTGGAGCTAAATTCCTATATGAAATTTCTATGAGCTTCTTTCTTCTGCTGAAAATTGTCTTTCATTCTGTTGTTGTTAGGTGACATCAAGTCAGCAGTCTGAATTGACTCATCGCTGACCCAGTGGGTTTTCCAATGCACTAAAAGCACAGGGGAGGAGAATGCCCATATTTCCCCCTCAAAGAGGCTGGTGGATTTGAACCACTTGTTTTTGTCAGTTGGCAATGTCACTTCTTACCATTAAACCATCAGAGCACATCTGTTGTTGGTTGTTTCAGGAGTTGGAGTTATCACTTCTTTAAATCTCTGGGGAAGTCTTCCTCTACACCAATCTTGACCTGATCTTACTTGTAGCAAGTCTTTTGATCTGGCTTCAAAGTTAGAATCTCTTAAGGTTGTCATTTCCAGGTTATTAAATTACAATTTTTCTCTAAGTTTGCAGTAATCAGTTGATGTTTGATACAGATAATGTTTTCAAATCTCTTGGCATAAAGCTAGCTATCATATTTCTTTGTTATCTTCTTAAAATTTCAGTTGTAATTGGTTTCCTTTTTACATTTCTTTGTTTTAGCCTATCCTATTTTTTATTTTGATTATGCTAGTTGTAAACTTAGCTATTTTATTATCAAAGGTATTATCAAGAACTTTTCAACACTGTTGATTTCTGTTCTGTTTATTTTCAATTTTATTAATTTCTGCTGCTTATTATTTATTTCCCTAAAGTATGTGACAGCTAATTACACTGTTCTTTTTCCTAACTTCTTACGTTGGATGCTTAGGTTTTTAATTTTCAGCCTGTCTTCTTTTCTGACATAGTCATTTAAAGCTCTAAATATCTCACAAAGACCTGTTTAGCATCATTGCACAAACTTGATACACATTTGATTTAAAATGATAGTAAATCTCAGTTGTGTATATTTTCTAGTACCATTATTTTCTTTCATCCATGGATTGTATATTTTTTATATTTCTTTTTAGATCTATACATTTTTACATTTTGAATGATTTGTGAATTTTTATTTTTCATTAATTTAAAATGCAAATTGCATTGTGTTTCAGTCTCTTCAAACTTGAGACTTGATTTATCACACTTTGCACATTTATAAATGTTGTCATTTTTCTTAACTATTCTATACATTATGGAAAAGAAATAAGAATACATTTTAGTATGTGAAATATGTCCATTAGTCAAGCTTGTATTTGTATTAGGGAACTATGAGGCCTAGTGGTAAGAAGCTGTGTTGCAATCCCAATGGAGTGTTTTTTGATTCCACCATCTGCTCCTCCGGAGAAGGATGGGCAAGAAAGAAGGCCAGCTATGAGTTGGTTCCAACATAACAGCATACATCCACAACAACATAGTCTTTTTATGTCCTAGGTATTTAGGGAGCCCTAGTGGGCTAATGGTTAGAAGCAGTGATGTAATCCCAAAGGCATGTGGTTTGATATTTTAAATGTTTCGTCATCTGTATTCAGCAATCACTGTTATCTGTTGTTGTTGTTGTGTACCATCAAGTTGGAACTGACCCATAGCTGACCCTCCAGTGGGTTTTCAGAGGCAATGAATCTCACAAGTGGAGACTATCCAAGCTTCTCCTATAAAGCAGAGAGCAGATTTGAACCACATGCCAGCAAGATGAACCTCTCCAAGGGCTAGTCCCTCCTTGCAACATGTCCAAAGTATGTCAGACGAAGCTTCAGAATCCTTGCTTCCAGGGAGCAGTCCCATCTCATTGTTGTTGAGTTGAAACCACCTCGGAGTTTACCCTCCATCAGGTTTTCAGAAGGCTGGACATTGTGTGAAAGAAATTTCCTGTCTTGCTCTCATGGAGCCACAGGTGGATCCAGGCTGCCAGAGAGGTTCCATAATCTGTAGGGAGAACAGTGCAGCTCCCTACAAGCTACACCACCAGAGTTCCCTTAAAATTCCCTATAAAAT
Organism: Elephantulus edwardii; assembly: GCF_000299155.1. Taxonomy (NCBI): domain Eukaryota; kingdom Metazoa; phylum Chordata; class Mammalia; order Macroscelidea; family Macroscelididae; genus Elephantulus; species Elephantulus edwardii. The sequence continues at coordinate 3,872,772 of NW_006399790.1, read as the reverse complement.
CCTGTATATGATATTTACTTTCGGCCCATCTATGTCTGAATGAGGTAATGCATTTCTGAATCGTTCAGGAAATGGAACCTTCTGTTCAACTCTTCTTTGACCAATTCCGTGGTTAGGCAGGAAGATGGAAGGTATATTTGTGAAAACTACAACTCAGGAAGTAAAAGTTGATGATCTATGAAGTAGCGGTACTGTGGGAACTACAGGAATTACTACAAGACAGCCTTCCTGACAAAGCTGAAAATCAATCATGTGTACCAAGGAGATAATAGTAGCCTCTTTTAGACTGACACTTCTGTAGATATGTCCAATCTTTTGTGATTAAGGTCACCTCATTTCTAATCTGCAACTACTACTGAGCAAGTAATAAGGACTTAGTTTGAAATTTGTGCTGGAATGATAGAATGGTGACATTTTGTTCTAGTTAGTATTAGATGACACAAAATGTATGTCATCTCCAGTCCCCATCAATTAGAATGCCTATTCCACCCTCTAGAATTTTACATTTGATAATTTACATGCATGGAAAAATGAATCCTAACGTTGGTCTCGAGGTCTTGCTGCTCTGTGTGATTTAGTGAAAGTGATTGGAGTGAAAGAGGAAAAGAAGGTGCCAGAGATTTCTATGCTCCATAAAAACTACTCATTAAATGAAACTTCAGATGAAATTGATTTTGACAAAAGAGTTTTCTTTGCATATATCCTGGCACTTTCTGATGGGAGAGAAACATAATTGTGAAAGCACATATACATCCTCACACATCTCAGGCTTCCTTCCTGTCAAAGGTAGACAGACATTCAAATTGAAGGCTAATTTTCCTGAGGATCGATCAGTCTTGTCCCACTGTAGAGTAGAAAATTCAAATAGCAACCTTATTGTTTAATTTTGTACACTTGAGAATATATGAATAGGAGGCTTTTCAAGTTCCTCCTGAAATAATTTTATGAGAACTTTAAAATAAGCTGCTGATTGAAAACTCAGTCGTTCAAATCCATCAGCCACTTGGCAGTCTCCTTTTCCCATAAAGCTTTATAGCTTTGGAAACGCCATGGAGTATTGCTGTAACCAAGAATCAACTCTAAGGCAGTGGGTTTGGGTTTACTTCCATTAAAAATATTTAAGTAACTTAAAAGATTGTTGTTTTGTTATTGTTAAATTCCATCAAGTTGGCTAACTCATCACCATGCCTGTGAACAACAGATTAAAACCTTAGCCCGTCCTGTGTTTTTCTAGCCATCTCTGTCATGATGGACCCAGTTGTTACAGTCACTTTGTCAATCCATCTCCTTGAGAGTCCTCCTCTGTTTCCTTAAACCTCTCCCTCTCCCAGAGTAATGTCTTTTGCCAAGGACTGGCCCTTCCTGAATGATAAGCCCTTATAAAGTGAGGCAGTTTTACTCACCTTGGCTTTAAGGAGCATCTTGCTTTTACTTTTTCTAAGAGAGACGTGCTGATTCTTTTGGCAATTCGTGGGATAGTCAATACTCTTCTTCTTTTCTTTTTTTATTTTAACATTTTCTTTTCTTTTTTAAATGAATTTTAATGAAAGTTTAGAGAAGGTTTCCAGTCATTCAATGTTGCACTTTTCTTCCTGCCCACCCCTCTCCCCAATTTGCTTTTCTCCTTGATGAGTAAAAGAAAAACTCTTTCATTGCTATGCAGTCCAACCCCGCAAGCCCACTGCACTGTGCAGGTTTCATTCTGGACTCCTGTCATGACAATGATACCTAATCATATATCCCTTTTAACACAGTTCTCTCCCTCATCTGTTGCAACGCAGTATACACCATTCCTCTCCTTCTTCTCTGTCTTCCCTCAACCCCGATGTCAATACTCTTCTTCTAACACCACAATTCAAAGGTATTAATATGTCTTTGGTCTTTGTTATTAATTTTTCAACTTTCAGATTCATAGAAAGCAATTGAAAAAAAACCATTATTTGAGTCATGTGCACCTTAGTCTTTAAAGTGGTAATCCTTGTTCTTTAATTTTTTTTGAGAGGTCCTTAACAGATTTTTCCCAATGCAACATACAACATGTCTTTTGATTTCTTGACTGCTCTTACCATAGGTGTTATTTGTGGGTCCACGTAAAATGAAATCTTTGACAACTTGCCTTTTCTCCATCTGTCATAATGTTGCTTGTTGGTCTAGTGGTGAGGATTTTTGTTTTCTTGATGTTGAGGTGTAATCCATATCGAAGGATTTGATCTTTTGAAGTAAGTGCTTCATATTGTCTTCACTTTCTACAAACTAGGTTGTATCATCTTAAAAGATTGTTTGTTGTTGTTAAGTGTTGTCAAATTGAGTAAGACTTACAGCAACCCTATGAACAAAAGATCTGGACCATTACATAACTGTTGTCATTTCTCTACTGTTCATAAAGTTTCCAAAGACCTGTTGTTTAAGAAGTAGATACCAATCCTGTTTCCTAGGGGAGTTCTGGTGGCCTAGTGGCAAGACGCTGCACTGCAATCCCAGAGGTACGTGGTTCAGATCTGATTTGACGGTACACGTAAAAATAATACAATAAAAATTTAAAAAAAAGTCAAGATACCAATCCTGTTTCCAAGCCTGTCTTTTTTTATTATTTCATTATTTTTTGTGTGTACTGTCAAATCAGACCTGACTGGTACAGAAGGAGATTGTTCCTCCTTCTCCAGCAGAGCATCTGGTGGATTTGAACCGTGCACCTCTGAGATTGTAGTTGCAGCTTCTTGCCACTAGGCCACCAGAGCTCGCCTCCAAGCCTGTCTTAATCTGGGAGCTCTGCCAAACCCTGTCCACCACATGTAACCATTATAGCATCTGACACACCAGGCATAGCATTCAGTATTATGGCAGTACAGCAAACTGACAGGCTAATGTTTTACCTCTTAGAACAATGAAATGTTCTTCCCACCCAAACACAATTAACAGCAGGCTTTTAAGGACTTTAAAATACAAAGGCCCACCCATCAGGTCCTGATAGACTTAAACAAAAGACTTCCAGCCCACAGCTGCTTGTTAATGAAATCTAGGTGACCAGTCAGCTTACTCAAGATTGTGAACAAACTAAAACTACCAAACAGTTTACACCCAAACCCAAAATAATAAGTGTTCCATTAAAATGTTAGCTGTATTGCATCTAGACACACTTGCAATAGAACTTGCTTAAATTTCTGGGGAAAAAGAATTTTAACATACCCAAACCCAAGTTTTCTAACCTGTTTAATAAACACCACATCAGGTACAAATGTGATCCCATTCTTTGTAAACATCTGTTTCTCCTTTGATAGGACAACTATTTCTTTGCTTCTGGAATATTTCTTGAATCTGTGGATTCAGATTCACTCCTATCTTGGTGAAAAGTAATTTGATTATACAAGCTACATGATTGCATGACCTTTGACTGAATCCAATCCTGGAACACCCAGACTAACTTCAACTTTCCTAAAAATAATGACATCAATCTTAGTTCAATGTTATAAATCTTCCATGAATTAAACTTTTAGGTAATAGAGGTAAGTCACGAGTCATGAGCTCATATCAGGACTTCATTGTTGTTGTTAATTTTTGCATAGCCTGGACTCATAACACTTTCAGTGTAAATACTTTATGATCATATTTCCATAACACAAAATAAGCCTTTTCATGAATACTTATGAAGTGAATATATAAATGAAAATTCCATATTTACTAATTTCAAGGTTTGGTGCATAGAAAAGGAAAAATCAATGAAGATCATATGAAAAAGATGGAAAACAGTAGAAGAAGAAAAATTTTTTTCTCCCAGTTTATGAGGATGTGACAGTAAAGAGCAAATAAAAGAATATGATAGAGAACTATTATGTCATGGATGATTCTTAAGCAAATATTGCCATTGTTTTTTGAATTTATTTTGATCCTTATAAGTGTGTGTGTGTAGATGTATGTATGTATGTGTGTGTAAGTATGTGTCTACTTTTCTGTTTTTCCATCTATCCATGTTCTCCAAGCACCACCCTTAAATTAAAACTACCTTATTGTTCTCTGTTTATAAATGCTCTACAACCTGTATTTGAAATTATTGTATATTTTGCTCATTTTTTGTTACTGTATTAAAAAGGCTATGTACAGAAGAGAAATCTATGTTCAGAACTCCCAGTTTAATCATTATCCCTTCTATAAGTCAAAGCTGTTTGTTTCCTTACCTAGTTGTGCTATTTTGCTGTAAGTGTACTAACATGATCATCGATTTATAGCATATATAATTTTCTGTTTTTCTTTTTTACTATCTCATGTCTTTCTGACAAGTAGAAGCCAGGTCTTATTCCTTTTTGCATTACTGGATAATGGAGGAGAAAGTTAGAAAAAAATGGAAGGAGAAATCAAATCCTTTCTAAGTAGTTACATCATGAATAGGGAGCTCTGGTAGTCTAATGTATAAGGAGTTGCACTGCCAACCCAAAGGCATGTTGTTCAAACCCACCAGAATGGGAGATTTGAAAGAATCAGTTACATGCATGGAACAAATAAAGCTACGTATATGTTCCAGAAGGTTGTCTCATGCTTTGTACAGCATCACCTATAAATGGTATCATGTAATGAGAACATATTTTTCACAATTGGAGACCAATTTTGAGTAAGTCATATGGAACAAGGCAATGTAGACTTTAACTCTCTGGGAAGTTCCATTCATAGCTTCTATTGGTGGAGACAGCATGGAAGACCCATGAGAAAGTTCCACTCTCAGTGGTGTTGCTGTGAGTAGAAGTCAGCTTCATGGCATGCAACAGTAAATGTTTCTGAAAGGGTGTCAGAGCAAATGACAGTGTGTGTGTGTGTGTGTGTGTGTGTGTGTGTGTGTGTGTGTGTTTCCTTTGTAGCTCAATTTGGTTAATACCTTTTGCTCTAATTAGATTTTCATTAAAATAATTATCTTTTAGTTTTTCAAATAACTCAGCTTGGAAGGAGGAGACAATCCTGTCGCCTACTCATTCTACTCGACATAATTAGTAGTTTTTGCAGGAGGGGGAAGTTTCCAGAAATGAGGTCATTTTAAAAGTTTCTTTATCTTGATAAGGGGAGGGGACAGAAGCCTACCAAAAATGGCCTCTTGTTCTTTCTGATCCTGCCTGGCTTCTGAAAGGGTAAAGTCAGGAAGTGTATGTGTATTCTAGCCACATGATGTATTGGGGGGAAAGGCTTTATGGTGGTCATAAATCTCACAGCCTCTGAGAAAAAGTCCAAAGCAGGCTCGTGATGCCATCTGACTGACATATATAAATGATGTATTTCCTGCCAGAGCCACAGCTCATCTCCATAATCCACACGACTGCTGAGAAGACAAAGCAAAAAATGCAGTCTCGTCAATACCATGGCTAAAACAAAATAAGCTGCAGTTAATCATTTATTGACCTCCCAGGTAATAAGCCCAGAGAGTAAATACCGACAGTAGACTGCAGTGATCCAGGGAATTTTGTGAGGATTCTTGCATTTATGAATAAGACCAGGAACAACCACCCATATTAACATCTAAGTGAAAGCGTGACTACTGTATACCCTTTTATTTCACTCTGATTGCATTCTCAGGAGTGAAGGTTTGCCTTCTATGTGAAGCCATTACAGGAGGAAAAGTTTTCTTTAAACCTCTCAAAGGCAGATTTTCTTGTGAGTGTGTGGGAGAGGGGCATAGGGAAAGTCCAAAACTATTGTAGTTGAATTCTCAAGTAGAGGAAGGAGAATTGCTGCTGAATTTCAGGTGATTTGCTGCTTCTGGGGAGCTGGTACACATGTCACAGGTGATATGCGTTCATTTGAGGCCTGAGAAAAAGGAGATAGACCAGATAATACATGAAAGAGCCCTCCCTAATACCCTACCATCTTCCTCTGCCTTCTAATATTTAATTCCCACTTAGGGTCCCTATGGTGTCCCAAGTTGGTATAAAGATTAAGTGTCTTAGCTACTAACTGAAAAGTTGGTGGTTTGAGGCCATGATCACATCCAAGAAAATCATATGGAGCAGGTATAGCTTGTAACACATGGGTCTGCCATGAGTCAGAATTGACTCAGCAACAGTAAGAGTGTTTCATTCATTTGCTAGGTTTTTTGCTTAAGAGTCCGTGAGCAGGTGAGCTCTGGTGGCCTAGTGGCAAGAAGCTTCTCTGCAATCCCAGAGGTGCACAGGTCGAATCCATCAGATGCTCTGCCAAAGAAGGAGGGGCAATCTCCTCCTGTACCAGTCATTTCTGATTTGACGGTATGTGCACACACATGGATAATAATAAATTTTTTTTTAAAAAAAAAAAGAGTCCCTGAGCAGTGTAAACGTCTAAGCACTGGTTTTGATTTGAGTCCACTTAGATGAACCTCAATAAAAAGCCAGTGATAGATCTTAAAAAAAGAAAAATTAGTCTGGTAAACACCCTGGAGCCCAGTTCTACTCTCATTCCCATGGGATTGCCGGGACTCAGAGTTGTTTCAACGTTTTGAGGATCACTGAGGCAGTAAATGTTACATATTGAATGGTTTAATGTACCATTCCAAACTCCTTTCCCACTGACTTGGAGCAAATTCTGACTCTTGGCGACGCTCCAACAAGTTTCTGAGGCTGTAAACCTTAACAGAGGGAGCTCTGATTGTGTAGTCTGCAGTATTCCAAGAGTTTGGCAGTTGGAATCCAATAGGTGAAAGATGGGCAGTGTCCTCCTATGTGATTTACAGACTCTGAAAACCCACTGGACAGTCAGACAGGAGTTCGTTCCAATTAAGCTGTGATTGAGAGAAAGAGAGAAACCTTAGTGGGAATAAACAGCCTCATCTTTCTCACATGGAGTGACTGACGAGTGGGTTTAAGACTGTTGTAACTTTGGTTAGCAACTCACCAACCTACTGTGTCACCATAGTCCATTCATAAGAATGTAAGCCCATTTGGAAATAAAATTTTCTTTGTCATATCAGTGTAGGGTGATTTAAATCCAGTCATCACTTGTTATGAAAGCAGCAATTGAGACATGGGAACAAGAAGCCCAAATAGGTGACGGTAACTCCCTTTCTACGTGAAGATCATTAAGGAACAGAAGCCATGAAGAAGCAAAATCCTTCCCCTAAACCAAAAAGGAAATTCTGGAAATACTCACTCTTGTATGCCAAGAAATTCAGAAGACAACTGTTGACTGCAAGAGAAAATATAAATGTGGAGGTGATTTGTATCTGTGCCCCTCAAAAGAAAGGTGACACAATAGAATGTGGAAATTATTGAACAGTGTCATGAATTATCACATGAAAGTAAAATTTTTCGAAAGATTCTTCCAGAATACTTACATTGACTGAAAAAGAGGGGATAAATAATGTATACTACATTGAAACAGATGAGGCAGAGAGCTGTTTAAAAGGGATATATGAAGGGGAGCTCTGGTGGCCTAGTGCCAAGAAGCTGCATTGTAATCCCAGAGATATGCGGTTCTAATCCACCAGATGCTCTGCCGGAGAAGGAGGGGCAATCTCCTCCTGTACCAGTCAGATCCAATTTGATGATGCGCGCGCGCGCACACACACACACACACACACACACACACACACACATACACACAAAATAATAAAATTGAAAATAATTTTTTAAAAGGGATATATGATAAGGTATTGTCATGACAGAAGTCCAGAATGAAGGCTGCATAGTGGAATGGACTTGGGGGGAGGGATTGGATAATAATGAAAGAACTTTTTCTTTTACTTTTTAAAGAGAAGAACAAATTGAGGGAAGGGGTGGGCAGGGAGAAAAGTGCAACAATGAATAAATGGAAATCCAAAGTCTCTGTAAACTTTCATTATAATTAATAAAAAATTATAGAAAAAAGAACAGTTACAGCAGTACTTCAACAGAGGACTGCCAATAATTCAAGCTGGATTCAGAACAGAGTGTGAAACAAGGGGATATTGCTGTTGCTATCCGGTGAATCTTTGACAAAAAAGAAAAGATACCAGAAAGACCTGGGTTTTACTGACAAAGGCATTTAACTGTGTAGATCAGAATGAAGAATGAGAATTCCAGAAAACATATTCATGCTCATATGGGACCCTTAGCAGTTTTTGGAACATAACAAGAACATACTTCATGATTTAAAATTGGGAAATTTATGTGTCAAAATTGTATTTGTTTGCCATACTTATTCCATCTGTTGGATGAGCAAATAATTCAGCAAAAGAACATATATAAAGGAAGGTGTCCTAAGGATTGGAAGAAGACTCAATAAAAACTTGTGATATGTAAATGAAATACCTTGCTTACTAAAAGTGAAAAGGACTTAAAGCACTTAACTGAGGAATGTCAAACACTTTGTGGATTGTTGTTCTTATGTGCCTTCAAATCACTTGTGACACATAGTGACCCTATATACAACACATCTGAACCCTGCTCTATTTTGAGCCAACCTCATTGTCTTTGACACACCTATCCCTGTTACCCCAGTCACTGAATTAATCCATCTCATTCAGGGTCTTCCTCTCTTGCACTGTCTCTCCAGCCTTCCAAGCATGATGTCCCTCTCCAAGTACTGGTCCCTCTTTGCAACATGACCAGTGTATGTCAGACAAATCTTCAAAATTCTAGCCTCCAAGAAGCAGCCTGGTTTCACCCTCTTAAGGACAAACCTGTTTGTTGCAGTCCATGGAATATTTAATACTCTTCTCCAGTACCACAGCTCAAAGGTGTCAATTCTTCTGTCATCTTTAGTCACTCTGATGCATAGCATGTAATTGCAAAGATCATAGTCTGGAACAGGAACACTTAGTCTCTAGATTGACGCCACTGTCCCAAAGCAATTAATCTTTTGATTTCCTTGCTTCTAGTACCAAGAGTGTTGATTATGGAGCCAAGTAAACTGAAGCTGTTCAAACTCTCAATCTCTTCACCATCTATCATGATGTTGTCAATTGGCCCAGTGGTGAGAATCTTTGTCTTCTTGATATTGAGCTTCAATCCATATTGAAGACTACAGTCCTTGACCTTCTGCAGCAAATGTCTCAGGTCCTCCTCAATTTCAGGAAGCATGGTTTTGCCATCTGCATAACACAGGTTGTTGATGAGTCTTCCTCCAATCCTGATGCTATATTCTTCCACAAAGAGCCCAGCCTCCTAAATGATCTGTTCTGCATATAGATTGGAAAGGTGTGAATTACAGCTCAACAAAATTTTATACATAGACTAGCAAGCAACATCATGAGAATTGGAGAAAAGATGGACATTGTAAAGGATTTTCTTTTACTTGGTTCCAAAATCAGTGCTCTTGGAATGTCAGTCAGTAATTTAAACAACTTTCTCATGTTAAGCATTTTATTGTGTTGGGCAAATATGCCGGGAAAGCATTTTTTGAAATTGTTAAAAAACAAAGTTGTCTCAGAATGGAGTGGACCTGGGGGGAGGAATTGTAAAACAATGAAAGAATTTTTCTTTTACTTTTCAAAGAGAAGAGTGTACTGGGGGAGGAGAGGTGGGCAGGGAGGAAAGTGCAACAATGAATGAATGGAAATCCAAAGTCTCTGTAAATTTTCATTAAAATTAATTTAAAAAATTATTTAAAGAAACCAACATAAAAGGAAAGATGTCTCTTGGATTACTAAAATGTGCCTGACCCAATCCATGGAATCTTCAGTTGCCTCATATGCCCATGAAATCTGGGAACTGAATATAAAGGTTGAAGAAGAATTGGAATATGCCATGTGACAAGTCTATCTCAGAATAAGCATAGCTAGAATGTGTCTTAGAAGCAAGAATGACTAGATCCTTCCTCATGTGTGTTGAACATATTATTAGAAGGAGCTGACCCCTTGAGAAGTACATGAGGCTTGGTAGAGGTTCAGAGAAAAGAGGAAAACTTCTCAGTAAGATGAATTGATGCTTTGACCACAACAATGGCCTCAAATGTGGAAACAATTGTGAGAAAGGTGCAGGACCAAACTTTTTGTTTTGTTGTACAGAGTTGCTGAGTTGAGACTGACTTGACAACATCTAGCCAAAGCAGCTTGGTTTCACCCTCTCCGAGGCAGACCTATTTGTTTTCTTGGTGCTCCATTGTATGTTCAAGATTCTTCTCCAGCACCACAACTCAAAGGCATCAATTCTTCTGACATCCTTAGTCATTATCTAGCTCTGTGGTACATAGTAAGTAACTACAATGACCATGGACTCGATCAGGTGAACCTTAGTTATTAGAGTGACATTGTTGCTTCTTAGTACTCTGTAGAGGTCCCTGAACCCAGATTTACCTAATGCAGTTCATCTTTTTTTTTCTCTAATTATATTTTATTAATTTTCATAAACATTTACAGAGATTTTGGGCTTCCACTCATTCATTGTTGCACTCTTCTCTCTACCCTCCTCCCAGTTTGTTCTTGTCCAAATGCCACAGTGCTTGTCAAAGCCAGTTCTGATTAAACAGCCTTATTTCATTTTAATAATACACATTTAAGATTCTTTCATATCTTTTTTCTAACTTGCTAACTCATTTCCTCTGGTTACTGAATAA
>NW_006399790.1:3825648-3856890 GCF_000299155.1 Elephantulus edwardii | reverse complement strand
AAAAACAATTGAAACTATCAACAAAACTAGGAGTTGGTTCTTTGAAAAGGTCAACAAAATCGATACTCCACTAGCAAAACTCACAAAAGAAAAAAGAGAGAAGACGCAAATAATCTGAATAAGAGATGAATCAGGTAACATCACAACAGACCCAACTAAAATAAAAAAGCAGTTCATCTTTTGATTTCCTGAATGATGGTACCAAGAGTGTTGATTGTGGAGCCAAACTGTTAACAACCTCAATCTCTTCTGCATCTATCATGATGCTTCCAATTAGCCCAGTGGTGAGAATTTTTGTCTTCATGATATTGAGCTTCAATCTATATTGAGGACTACAGTCCTTGACCTTCTGCAGCAAGTGCTTCAGGCACTCCTCAGTTTCCACAAGCAATTTTGTGCCAGATTCTTTGTGGAAGAAAGATGAGTCTTAATCCCTCATGTAGTTTACAGCCTCTGAAAACCCAGTGAAGGGTCAACTATGAGTTAGTTCTGACTTGATGGCATTGAGTTGAGTTGTTGAGTCATAAAATCAATGCTGAACCTTCTAAAATAAGATTAATACATTTTATGTGCTTTTACTCAAATAATAAGGCCTATACTTATAATAATTCATAAAACTGTATTTATTTTTATTATTTTTCAAAAACTCCAGATAATGTGTTCAGTTTTCTGATTAACTTTAAACTCATGTTGTCAATTACTAAATCAAATTAATAGATCGTAAGTGATATCACCTTGAGTCTCTTTAATAATTTAGGAGAAAAATGTGTATTCTTTCTATTATTAAAAAAATTTTATCCAGAGAAGTCATCTTTCATGATCTTAAGTAATAGTTTATTATTTTTCTGTGTTTAAGAACAATGCGTATTACTGTTACATATATGCTTGGAATATGTAATTATTATTTCGGTTGAGTTTTTAAATGGTATGTTAATTTGTATATTTAGATAATTTAGATTATTTGGCAACAAGAGTGGCATCAGCTTCGTAAACAACATGCTTCCAGAAAATCTATGACTTTTGAGAAATGACGATAGTTAGAGAAAGGCTTCAGGCCTTTTATTCTTAGGATTGCTATGAGTTTTGTGTGTTTTGTTATAGTACTTACTCATTTCTAAAAATATTTTTAATCAGCTACTTTCCACATTCTCTAGAAATAGTTTTCTGTTAAAAATGTGTGTGACTAACTGGTAGATATATCTGAAAAGACTATAATTTGATTTCCTTTGTAACATATTCTCATTTTTCGAATTTGCAGTATTATAATGAAATGTGCAAGGAGCTGGAGTCAGAAAATGAAAAGGGCCAAACTCACTTAGCATTTCTTAAGCTGAAGGACCTGAAAAACAAATTCAAACCTCGAGTTGCAATACTTAAGGATGCTTTGGGCAGAATATTAAATGATCCAGGAAGCAATAAAAGAAGATAGAAAGAGTATACAGAGTCATTGTACCAAAAGGAATTTGTGGACACAGAAGAATTTCATGAAACAATGTATGAGCAAGAGCCTGTGGTGATGAAGGAGAAAGTTCAAGCTGCTCGGAAAGAATTAGGAAAAAAACAAGGCCCCAGGAAATGATAGCGTACCAGTGGACATATTTCGCCAGATGCTGTCTTATATTTTTGCTTACCAAGTTGTGCCAAGAAATCTGGAGGACAACCACCTGGCCAACTGACTGAAAGAGATCTATATTTGTTCCCATTCCAAAGAAACGTGACCCGACAGAGTGTGGAAATTATTGAACAATATCATTGATATCACATGTAAGCATGGTTCTACTAAAAATTATCTGAAAACAACTGGAACAGCACATCAACAGAGAACTGCCCAAAGTGCAGGGTAGATTTAGAAAAGGCTGTGACATTAGGGATAGTATAGCTAATGTCAGATGGATCTTAGCAGAAAGCAGAGAGTACCAGAAGAATGTCTATCTGTGTTTTATTGACTATGCAAAGACTTTTGACTGTGTGGATCACAACAAACTGTAGTTGACTCTGAGAAGAATGGGAATCCCAGAACACTTGATTGTGCTTATGTGAAACTTATACTTGGACCAGGAGGCAGTTGTCAGAACAGAGCAAGGAAACACTGCATGGTTCAAAATTGGGAAGGGTGTGTATCAAGGATGTGTCCTATCTCCATATCTTTTCAACCTATATGCAGAACAGATTATCCAGGAGGCTGGGTTCAATGAGGAGAAGTGTGGTATCAGGATTGGCGGTAGTCATTGACATTCAGCATTATGCAGATGACACAACCCTGCTTGCTGAAACTGAGAAGGACCTGAAGCACTTGCTGCAGAATGTCAAGGACTGCAGCCTTCAGTATGGATTGAAGCTCAACATCAAGAAAACAAAGATTCTCAATACTGGGCGGATTGGCAGCATCAGGATGGATGATGACGAGATTGAGATTGTTGACAACTTTAGTTTGCTTGGCTCGACAATCAACACTCTTATGACCAGAAGCCAGAAAATTAAAAGAGGAATTGCATTGAGAAAGTCTGCTGTCAGAGACCTCTCCAAGGTACTGAGAAGCAACGATGTCAGTCTGGAGACTAAGGTGCACCTGATAGAGGCCATGGTCTTTGCAATTATTTGCTATGTATCAGAGAGCTTGACAATGGCTAGTGACAATAGGAGAATGGATGCCTTTGAGCTGTGGTTCTGGAGGAGAGTATTGAATATACCATGGACTGCTAGGAGAACAAACAAGTTTGTCCTGGAGAGGGTGAAGCAGGCTGTTCCTAAGAAGCAAGGATTCTGAAGATCCATGTGACATGCTTTGGACATGTTACAAGGCAGGATCAGTCCTTGGAGAGGGACACCATGCTTAGGAGGATGGAGGAACAACACAGGAGAGGAAAACCCTCGATGAGATGGATTGATTCCGTTATGGCGGTAATGGGGATAGACATGTCAGAGTCAATAAGATTAGCAAGGGATAGAGCAGGGTTTAGGGCTATTGTACGTAGGATCACTATGAGTCGCAAGTGATTCGATGGCACATAACAACAACATCATTAAAATAGGGTAGAATTTCAGAAATGACAGTTGTTGGATATTCTTTATTGAAAGAACCATTTTGAGTGGCTAGTTTTCTTGGGTTTTATCATTAGAAACGCCAAACTCAATCTCATTGCTGTCCAGTCATAACTGACTCTTAGTTGATCTTTGATTGCATTTCCAAAGTTATAAATCACACAAAAGAAACTACCTCTTTCTCCTAGGACCTGCTGTTATACTCAGTTAACTGGAGAGGCATGACCTTCATTTTTAGGCCTGATAATTCTATGGGGACGTTCTCTTCCATCTTGTATGTTTGCATCCCTATGGACTATGCTACCAGAGCTTCCTATTTTGTGTTGTATTAAGTCTGATTTATTTTTTAAGAATATACTTCTTTTGGTATTTTATTCATTCCATAGTTTGTAAATATGGCTATGTTACTTTTGTGTTCTTAGTACTAACACATCTGTGTATGTGTCTGCTCATTTCTTGGTGTATGACAAACTGTTTTTTCATTTATTGTTGTATTTCTGTGTCATCAGCTTTCTGCAATACCTTGTTTAATGTTTGTATAACATTGTAGCACATGCATATTTTATTGCTATCTTTGTTCAGTGCTGTCAAGTCAACTTCAACCTTTAGCAACCCTGTGAACAACAGATCTGCACTGTGACCTACCCTGTACCATTTTTTATATGCTCAAGCCCATTGTTACATTCACTGTGACAGTTCATCTTTTTGAGGGTCTTCCTTTCTTCATCTGACCTACTTTTCCAGCATGATGTCCTTATGTCAAATGAAGCTACACCATGCTATCCTTTCAGCAACAGCCTGGTTGCACATCCTCTACCTAGGCACATTCAGTACTCTTCCCTAACACCATACTTCAAAGGCATCAGTTCTTCTGCCATATTTATTCACTGTTCAGGTGTGAGGTGTACAGGTAGCACTGGCAAAACCATGGCTTTGATCAGGCACACCTTAGTCTTTAAAGTAACATTGTTGGTCATGAGCACAATGAAGAGGTCCCTGCCAGTAGATTTACCTAATACAACATGTCTTTTGATTTCTTGACTGCTGCTACAATGAGTGTTGATTGTGGATGCAACTAAGATGAAATAATTGACAACTTCAGTCCTTTCTCCATCTATTGTGATGTTGCCTATTGACCCAGTGGTAAGAATTTTTGTTTTATTTATGTTGAAATGCACTCCATATTAAAAGTTGTAACAGTCTTTAATCTTCTGCGGTAAGTGTTTCAAGTACTCCTCACTTTGGGCAAACAAGATTGTGTCACTTGTATAGCGTAAGTTATTGATGAGTTTTCCTCCAATCCTGATGTTCCATTCTTCTTTATAATACCCAGAGTTTTGATTGATTTGCTCAGGATACAAATTGAATGGGTATGGAGAAAGGATACAACCCTTATGCACACTTTTCATGATTTAAAATTGTGCCATTTTCCCTTGTTTTGTTTGGACAGGAACTTCTTGGTCTATCTGTAAGTTTCACATGAGCACAATTAAGTGTTTGTGATTCTCATTCTTCTCAGTGTTATTCATAATTTGTTATGATCCACCCAGTCAAACACTTTTGTATAGTCAATAAAGCACAAATAAATATCTTTCTAATGTTATCCGCTTTCAGCCAAGATCCATCTGCCAACAGAAATTATATCCCTTGTGCCATATCCTCTTCTGAATGTAGATTGAATTTCTGGCATTTCCCTGTAAATATGCTCTGTTCTAGCCATTTTTTAAAAACGCTCTTCAGAAAAACTTTACTTGCATGTGATATTAATGACCAGTAATTTCCACTTTATATCGGAGCACGTTTTTTGGAAATGAGTGCAAATATGAGTTACTTGGCCTGATAGATGTCTTCCAAATTTCTTAAAACCAAAATGTTAAATTCTGGGAAACAGTAAAAATGTTGTATGAAAATCCTACGTATCTTTTCCTTTTCCTGGCTAGAATAAATCAATGGATGTAGAATAGCAGTTTCTTGCCCTCCTTTTTGTGGAGAGAGGGTGGGGGATAGGAGTGTGTGTATGTGTGAGAGAGAAAGTCCATGTGTACATGCCGACACCCCTGGACAAGCAACCACACTCCCACACTCATGCTTCTCTCTTCACTGAGAAAATAAAATCTTTCCTTCCTTTTCAACTTCAAGCTAACCTCCACTATAACAATTATTAGGTCTGTATGTTCCATGCATGTTACTTATTAAGGATGGCTGGAATATGCTCATTTTTGGCTTCAGCTTCACACTGTTGGCCCCAGCTTTGATTTCTGTTGCCTGAGGTAATGAGGTGCCCTCCTACTAACATTGCTTTCAGAGTACTGAAGAACAACGACATCAGGCTGGAGACTAAGGCTATAGTTTCTGCAGTTATGTGCTGTGCATTGGAGAGTTGGACAGTGAATAAGGATGATAGAGAATTGATGCCTTTGAGCTGTGGTGCTAGAGAAGAGTGTTGAATATACCATGGACTGCTAGGAGAACAAACAGGTTTGACCTGGAGAGGGGGAAGCCAGAATGTTCCTTGGAGTCAGGATTCTGAAGCTTCGACTGACATACTTTGGGCATGTTGCAAGGAGGGACTGGTCCTTGGAGAGGAACATCATGCTTGGCGGACTGGAGAGACGGCGCAGGAGAGGAAGACCCTTGATGAGATAGATCGATTCTGTTAGTGGAGTGGTGGGAATGAGTGTGTCTGAGATGGCGAGGTTGGCACAGGATAGAATGGCGTTTAGGGCTCTTGTACGTAGGGTTGCTATGAGTCGCAAGCGACTCAGTGTCACATAACAACAACATCATCCACAATAGTGGACTTTTAAAATGTTAATAAGGTTTTCAGGGTTATAAATCTTTATATAAGTGGACTTTCACAACTTTCTTAGTAGGAAACAGCACTGATGTTGGCTTCAAAACTGCTGATCTTTCCTTTAGGAGCTAATAATTTAACCATTTCACCCCCAAGGCACCCCTTTTATTGCTTTGGATCATCTTATTTCCTTCAATTGTCCTTATGATGAAATCTCAAATCCTTTTATATAATACACAGGGTCCTTTGTGGTTGACCCCTTGCCCTCTGTATACTCTAGCTTTTTGTGCCACTTCTTCTATAGTATAGTCAGACTAAATTTTTCTTTCTGTTCCTTGAACATGCCTTGCTTTCTCCGCTCCTAGTAAGTTTCAAGAAATTGTGCTTTTCTTATTTGCATGTGTCCCTATACTTTGTTTTCCTTCTCAGAACTTCAGGGTCTGTTGAAAGTTCGCTTCCTAAGACAGATCTTCCTTGAATTTTGCAAATACCCTTTCCCCTTGCCTACCTACTTTTATGCTTCATAACATCTATACTTTTATTGTTTATTAATTTTATTTTTGTGAAAATAAAATCTATATATTTGAAATAAAATTATCTTTTAATTTTATTTTTTACATTTGTCTACATTTTTTTATTGTCATTTGAGTGAAAATTTGCAAACCAAATTAATTTTTCATAATAATTTCTTTTTGTAACATTAATTAGAAATCTCCAAAACATGATCATCTTTCTCCCATTTCAACCCTGTAATTATCATTTTCATTAATATTTATTCATATTGAATGTCTGCCTACATATGTGCTATTGATTGTATTTCTTGCATGTCTGTGACTTTCCTTTTCTTAGTGGTATTGTGATGAATATCCCATCATTGTTTATTGCCTTCCCTTTTCAGCCATCTTATTGTGCAACTATTACCTATTTGCTACTGTTTATACAACTTTTCCTGCCTTCCTGTCCCTGGTAACCAAGAATGATTCTTTCTGTGGGTCAGCCTGCCTTTAGCTTTTTATAATAGTGATATTATACAATTTTTGAACTTTTGTGAATAATATCTTCTTGATTTATCCATGTTAGCCAATGTTCCCCAACCTTTTTCTCTTTTCTAAGTGTTGCATAATACTCCATTATGTGAATGATGAACTCTTAGGTTGGTTCCAACTCTTTGTTATTCTAAGTAATGTGGGAATAAATATGGGTGTGCGTGTAGCTGTTCGTTTAACAGTTCTTAATTGTAATTATTTTTAATGATTGGATAATCCCCTCCATGCTGAAAGAAACTTTGTTTATTCTGCTATTTCTTTAGTGCTAAGCCTTATTTGGCACATGCGAGGCATTCAGTATGAGTCCCTTAGTGGTACAGACGCTTGAATACTAATTAAAAGTTTGGTAGCTCAAATTTACCCAGAAGTGCTTTGGAAAAAAAAAAATCTGTCAATCCATTTCTGAAAGGTCACATACTTGAAAACTCAAATGAGCACAAACAACAGCAATTGATCTGAAAACAAACTCTTGATCAAATATGAAAGTTTTAAGCCAATTTTTTTTTATTTCAAATATGTGCATTCTAGTTTGGAGAAGGTTTCCCTCCCCCCCATGCATATTAGGAAACATCTTTCTTCTGTGATGAATTTTTTTTTCTGTGATGAATTTATCAAGAACCTTCCCTTTTCTTTCCTTTTCTGCCATTTCTGTATTTTCCTTTTCTTAATTGTCCTATTTTTTTAGACCCAAGATTTGATCTTTAATTGCATCCAGACTATTTTTGATACTTTCTTTAAGCTACTGATGTTTTTTGATACTTTCTTTAAGCTACTGATGTTTTTTTATTATAGTCATAGGTTTCCTTCTCATTTGAAACATCAACTTGGTACATTCTTCTGCTAACTTATATAATGCTGACTTGTTTTTAAATAGTCTGTTTCTAAGCTTTTTATGTACATTTCTAATGTGCTCTAATCTCTGTGCTCTAACTAGTTAATCTAGTGCTATTACAACCCAAATATTGTAAGTGGACTCTTTAACAAAAATTTCTTTTCTCATGGTTTAGGAGGCTGTCATGACATCTGCCTTCAAGGTGCTAGCACTAGAGGAGAGAGCACTGGTGGCCTAGTGGTAAGGAGCTGTGATGCAATCCCAAAGAAACATGATTCACATCCACCAGCTGCTCTGTTGGAGAAAGATGGGCAATTGAATGCAATTATCTGTGCAATTAAACTGCCTCTGAAAACCTGCAGGAGGGCCAGCTATGGGGCAGTTCTGAGTCCACAGTACTCAACAATAGTAGCACCATAACAGTGCTTTCTCTATTGGTTCTGGATTAAGGTCTTTGTCTCTTCTAGGCTTCTGCTCCTAGGCAAATTTCTAGCGGTTTAGCTTGTGTCCTCTTCTGTTTCTGCTGTGTTTAGTTGTTTTATATTTCAAAAGGCTATGGCTAGGGGAGCTCTGGTGGCCTAGTGGCAAGAAGCTACACTGCAATCCCAGAGATGCATGGTTCGAATCCACCAGATGCTCTGCCGGGAAAAGGAGGGACAATCTCCTCCTGTACCAGTCAGATCTGATTTGATGGTACAAAGACACACATACACACGTACACAAAATAATAATAATAAAAAAATCTTAAAAAGTTATGGCTTAATATAGTGTATAAAGAAGAATGTGGGGTCAGCATCAGAGGAAGACTTATCAACAGCCCATGTGTTATGCAGATGACACAACCTTGCTTGCTGAAGGTGAAAAGGACTTGAAATACAGAAAATAAAAGACTACAACCTTGAATATGGGTTATGTGTCAACATTAAGATGACAAAAATCCTCACCATCAGTCTGATAAGCAACGTCATCATGGATGGAGAAAAAATTGAAGTCAACGATTTCATCTTGATTCCAGCACTCAGGAGATCAAGAGGCATAATGCATTGGGCAAGTCTTCTATAAGGGACCTTAAATTACTGAGAAGCAAGGATGTCAGTTTGAAGACGAAGGTGTGCTTGATACAGGCCATGGTCTTTTCAATCACCTGCTTTTCCTCTGAGAGCTGGATAGTGAATAACTGAGTAAGAATTGATGCCTTTCAGCTGTGATGTTGGAAGAAAATAGTAGATGTCCTGTGGACAGCCAAAGGAACAAACAGATATGTCTTGAAGAAAGTGCAACATGAGTGTTCCTTAGAGGTAAGGATGAGCTTCGTCTCACATGCTTGGAGTATGTTGCTAGGAAAGGCTATTCCATGCTTAGAAAGGTGGATGACTGGCAAAAGATAGAAAAATCCACGATGAGATGGATTGATATTGATACAGTGACTGCTGCAGTGAACTCAAGTATGTCAGAGGCATTGAAGATGGCACAGGATTGGACAGGGTTCACAGTTCTTCTTTAGATCACTGTGAGTTGTACTAGAAGTTACCTAACACCACCAGTCCTTCATTAGCATGACAAAGGCATCCCTTATCAAAGGAGATTAACACCACAAGTATAGAAGTTAGGATTTACACCACATATTTTAGGAGTCATAATCAAATCCATGATATTTTACTTTTCTTATAAATACACTTGTTTTCTACTTTCTCTTGTTGATATGTTTTGGGTTTTTTCCCCCTCAGTTTGAGAGTTAGGCAATTTATTTTTATTTACATTATACTTTTGTTGTTTTATTTCCAAAACTCAGCACAACATCTCATTGTTATTGATATAGGCCAAACACGTAGCTGACCCTTCTGAAAGTTTTCAGAGGCTATACATCACATGAAAGAAGATTGCCCATCTTTCTCCAGAGGAGCAGCTGGTGAGACTGCCTGCCTTTGGATTGGCAGAGCAATTCCTTAAGCACTAGGCCACCAGAGCCCCCTTTCTCAAAGCTAAGAAATAACTATTGAAAACCCAAACAAACCATGAGGTCAATGTTTTTTAGCTTTTCTTATCAGCTACTTTATGTTTTTGGATTTTTCTTTTTTGTCCTAATTTAAATGACTGGTAATTGGAAAGCAAAATTAGGCATTCCATCTCTGACCTCATTTCTATCACTCAGTCCATACTTTCTGACTCTATTCCTTCCTCATTGTTTCCAACTTTTGCATTCCATTTATCATTAATTAATACATCTTGATTGCATATTTGGTCAATTTTGGACCACAAAAGTTGGTAGAGATGCTGAAGTGCAAGGAAGAAATGAAGTAAAAGAGCTTATGAGACGATCTCAAAGGATAGCTAGAGAAGACAAAACAAAGTATTAAAATTTCAAAGACATGGAGTTAAAAAGCCAAATAGTAAGAACACACTTAGCATCTTTTACAGCATAAAGAACTGAAGAAAACAACAATTCAAGCTTCAAGTTGCAATAATGAAGGATTCCATGACAGCATATTCCATAGGGTCCTGCTCTACTAACCAAAAGGCTGCGTAACTCTTATAGTATAAACCCACTAACTATTTGAATAGCTAGCTATTCTTCAGGAGAAGTATGGATAGTACTTGATGGAAGGTTATTGTGAGTGAAAACTGACTCGAGGCAATGAGTCTTGAGTTTGAGCTTAATGTATTGAATGTCATAGGAAATATCAAGGAAGATAGTAGAACTATACAGACTTGCTGTACTGAAAAGATTTGGTTGACAATAAATATTTCAGGAAGTAGCATATAATCCAAACCCAGTGGTACTGAAGGAAGAAGTCCATGCCTCACTAAGGATGTTTGCAAAAGATAAGGCTCTGGGAATTGACAGAATACCAGTTCAGGTGTTTCAGCAAACAGTTGCAGCTTTTGATGCACTCACTTGTCTATGCCAAGAAATTCTGAAGACAGCTACTTGGCTAAATGAATAGATTTATACTTGTTCCCATATTTTTAAAAGATGATCCAGCAAAATGTGGAAATTATCAAACAGTATAATTAATATTGCGTGCATGTTATAGCTTGATAAAGATTATTTAAAAATAGCTGGAGTAATACATTGGCAAAGAACTCCCAGAATTTCAGGGTTAATTCAGAAGGATCTTGAAAATGGAGCCAGTGTATTTCTTTGAAGCTTGGGTGGTGAGACTTGGGTTCACATACTTTATACTTTAGGCATCTGAAGAAGGGAATAGTCCTTGGAAAAGGATATTGTGCTTGGAAAAGTAGAGAATTATCGAAGAAGACACTTAATGAGATGGTTTGAAACAGGACTTAAGAAATGATTTTAAATCAGAAGAAATTGTGAGGATGTTCCAGGACCAGACAGTATTTAGTTTTGTTGTGTCACTATGAACAAGATTAAACTGTACAATACCTAACAATAACAAGTCATAAATTCAATAAGGAATTGCTGGGAAAGATTCCTCATGCCTAGAATAGAATGCAAAGAAGAGTTTTGATGTTCCTGTAAATGTCATAATGTTTGGTTATATTTGGATATGCATTAATTTTATTTCCAAAACTCAATACTAAGAATACCAAGGAAGATAGTTGGATGATATTTGGATCCTTGATGAGATAAGTGAATGTCATATAAATGGATAGAAAGTATATAAATAGGATGGCTTTGTTGTTGTTGTTGTTGTTAGGTGAGTTGATTTATTCATTGATTTACCATTTTATTTCTTAAGTACAATGTAAATAAAAATAAACAGTATAACTTCTAATTTTTTTAAGGGAAAAAAGCAAAATAGACCAGTAAGATGAAGGACACAACCAGTGTATTTAAAGAGAACAAATACAGCATTTTGCTAACATGTCCAAAGTACATAAGATGAAGTATCATCATTCTTACTTCTAAGGAGCCTTCTAGCTGTTTCTCTTCCAAGACAGATTGTTTATTTTTCTGTAGCAATTCATATCTCCTTCCCTCTGGGTTTTCCTTCTCCATTGACATTATAAATACTAATTCACATTTCAGATGGAAATTTAAATACCAATCAGATACTGGTAAATATAGGTCAGATGTCTCTGAAAAATTCTTTAAGAATACTTCAACTAAAAAAAAAAAGAATACTTCAACTAGAAATCAGAGGACAACACTCTAGGTACAAACAGCTGGAAATTAAAGACAAATGGCATTGGGAAAGTGCTGTCAGAAACCTGTCAGTGTGGAGACTAAGGTGTTCCTGATTCAGGCTGTGATTTTTGCAACTACCTGCTGGATAGTGACTAGGGATAGGATGGTGTTGTTGTTGTTAGATAGATTTATTTATTCATTGATTCACCATTTTATTTCCTAAGTACAATGTAAATAAAAATGTACAGCAGCTTTCTATCCTTTCTTGAAGGAGGCTGTGAGCTGTGGTGCTGGAGAAAAGTATTGAATATACCATGGACTGCTAGGAGAACAAATAGGTTCATCCTAGAGAGGATGAAACCAGGCTGCTCCTTGGAGGTAAATATTCTGAAGCTTCATCTGATATACTGTGGACATGTTGGAAGGAGGAACCAGTCCTTGGAGAGGGAAATCATGCTTGAGAGAGTGGAGGGACAATGCAAGAGAGGAAGACCCTTGATGAGATGGATTGGTTCAGTGACTGGGGTAATGGAGGTAGGTGTATCAGAGACAGTAAGATTGGCACAGGATAGAGCAGCATATAGATCTATTGTACATAGGATCACTATGAGTCACAAGCGACCCGATGGCACATAACAACAACAACATTCTGAAATACCAGAGCATGTATAGTTTATCTCTTTATTTGCTCTGTGACACACAAAACTAAGTACTCAATTTATGTTGGCAGTTTAAACCCATTCAGAGGTACCTCAGAAGATAGCCTAGTGATCATTTTCTGAAAGGTCTCTTCTACATGCAGTCACCTTGGCTTGAAATCAACTTGATAACAAGCAACAATAATAGTTTAGAGGTATGATTCTATGTTGGTAGGATATTTTCTCCTCAATAATATGCTTCCTCATTTACTACTTTCAGAACATGAGTTGTTTTCTGCTCTGGTCAACGACCTAAAGGTAAATGCAGAAACCAAGAGAACATACCTAGATGTAGTTAGTAAGATGGTAGACTTTGATATCTGGTTGGATCTTGTCCGCTGCAAAATACATTTCAGATATGGGCAACCCTTGGGTCAACTCTCTTTGTAAGTGTAAAATCTATTAGTAATTCACTTCTGTTGTTGTTTGTGTATACTTTCAAGTCAGAACCAACCCATAGCACATCCTCCTCTGGGTTTTCACAGGTAGTTTAATTGCACAGGAAGAAATTGCCTTTCTTTCTCGCTTGGAGCAGCTGGTGGATTTGAACTGCATTCCTTTGATATTGCAGTGCAACAATGCCCCATACAAAGATTGTTGTTATTGTTGCCGAGTGCTTTTGAGTTGACTATGATTCATAGTGGCTTTATGAACAACAGATCTGAATAGTGTCCTATCTTGTGTCATCTTCACAGTCTCTGATACACTCAAGTCTATTGCTCCAGTCACTGTATTCATTCACCTAGTTGAGGGTCATCCTCCCTTTCACCATCCCACCACCTTTCCAAGCATGATATCCCTCCACAAGGGGTAACCTCTCCTGGTCTAAAGTGTGTGAAATGACACTTCATCATCTTTGTATCCAAAGAGCATTCTAGCTACACCTTCAACAAGAGATATCTATTCTTTTGGCATTCTACGGGATGTTCAGGACTCTTCTCCAATTCCATAGTTCCAAGATGTCAATTCTGCTGGATACATAGATATTCACGAAGATGCACACATCTTAATTCCCAGAATCTGAGACTATATTCCCTTGCATGGCAAAAAGGACTTTGCAGATATAATTAATTTAAAAAGATATAGGAAAATTATCCTGCAATTACAATGGTAGGTAGAATGTAGTAATAATAAATTCTTTATTATTTATTTTATTATATTTTAACAATAATCATCTTTTTAAGATGGATCAAGAGGTTCAAGAGGTTCGGAATCAGAGAAGTATAAGCAAAGATCCAAGAGGTGAGAAAATGGTATACTGCAGGCTTTTAATAAAGCAACAAACTAGTCAGTGCAAATACCCTCTAGAAGCCAGAAAAAGAGAAAGAAATACAGTAATCTCTAGAGCCTCCAAAAAAGAGAAGCAGTCCTACTTTGATTTTAGCCATATAAAATAGATAGCAGATTTCTGACCTCCCTTAACTGTAGTATAATTTACATGTAACTGTGTAAATTATTTGTGGCTACCTGTTACAGCAGCAATAGGAAACTAATACCACTAGCAAAGCATTTATGACATTAATAACATTAATGCTCTTCTGTGTGCATCTTGTCTCCAGAAAGCAATCAACTTAATATTATCATCACAGATTTGCATGTTGTCCATTTATTTTATGACTAAAGAAGCAAAATCAAGCCAAAATAAAATGCAATAAAGCATCTAAAAATGTTACAGGAAAGTCTCTACACTATCTACACTTAAAGGATTCAGAAGTTATAGCTACATTATGACATAGGACAGTTTGCAAGATCTTCCTATCGTTGTGCTGCTTTAGAACATCCTTTTTTTGCTTTTCCTATCTTGGCATAGAATTTCTTACAATTCCCCTCTTCCAGCTGAGCCTTGCAATCTTAAAATTGACAGCACATTTACACTGCTGATAATTTTGTGGGGTTTTTTTCCATTTAGAAAACACATCAAAGCATACACACTAATGACTTTCTGTCTTAACAGAAAATAAATCAATTTCTGGAAAACCAGGAGATTATAAGAGCTTACAACTAACATTTAAGAGTGGCAAAAAGCCTTTGAAAAAGTCAAAACAGAAACAAACATGAAATCTTGCAAGCAAGAAAACCACAGAATGGAAGTAAATAGTCATTTTAAATTATAGACAAGATTAAAACCACTCTCTCTCTTTTGCTCTCACTCTCTCATTATCTCTCTCTCACTCACTATCACACACACACACACACACACACACACACACACACACTCTCTCTCTCTCACACTTCTTTTCTCTGTGCTTTGAGGACAGAACATATAAATAATCATGAATTCTACCCCCAAAGCAAGATTGTTAGTTCAGCTTACATTAATTTATAAAAACTCTACCTGTAATTAAGTAAGCAGGACAATCCAGCATCTCTTAAACTAGAAAATAATTAATATGCTTGAAAGGGGAAGGGCTCAGTGAAAGAGAGAAAGACACCCTCCTTTCCCCCATCAAGGTGGATTGACAGGGTGAATATAGCAATGGGCTCAAGTATATCAGTCATAATAAGGATTGCACAGGATAGGATGGCATTCAGATTTATTGTTCATAGAGTCACTATGAATTGTACTCAAGTGGATAGCACCTAACACCACCACCAACACCATTAATGTAAGTGTTTACATATGAAGCCAATGCTAAAATTTCTTACAGGGGAATCTCATTATAATGATAGAGAAGTGGGCACAGCTCCTATTAAGACTTGCAAGTAAGTCTTCAGTGTCTGGGTTTTTGCTGCACAGGAACATTGATTATTACAGATGCATATACATTGCAATAACACAGAACTAACTACAAGAAATTTTAGAGGAAATCATTGAAGCATACAAAAAATGCTCTAGATTGTCAAAAAAGTTGGATGATGATAGGAAGGTACAACACGACTCCCTAAAGGGATGCCTAGACTAACTTAAGAAAGAAATGGGATTTCCAGCCTCGGGGAGAGAAGCAGATAGTTGTGTGAGGTAGGGTGGAGGGAGAGAATCTAAAGTAAAAGATACAAACCTGGAATAACAAAGGTTGATATGCTGCCAAAAACTATAGAAGATCACTAACCAAAGACACTACAGGAGTAGTTTACCATGCAAACTCTTGGGGTCTTCTGTGGTTTGTTTTTGTTGTTGTTTGTTTTAGGTTTTTGGTGTTTTTTTTTTTTGCTTGTCTAGTTGACCTAGAGCAGAATCCTAGCTGTCACAGGCTCCCTACTCCTTAGTATCTGACTCAAGAAGAGGAAAGCAAGTTTGCTATTTCCAAATACCTGAGTTTACTCCTTTTTTCTTTCTCATATTTAAATCCAAATTTTGTCTTTCAAAGATGAAATAAAATAGACACATGTATTGGTTTCTGTTGTACATAGACAAATAAAACTTAACTCTGAACTCATTTCCATCAGTCAAAACACATAGCTGACCCTCTGTTGGATTTCCAAACCTGTTAAGTTGCATGGGAGGAGACTGCCCATCTTTCTCTCTCTGATGGAGCAACTGGTGGATCCAAACCAGCTCAGCCTTTAGAGTAGCAGTGCAACTCCTAGGTCACCAGTGTGCTACTAAATACATCTCCATCTGTTAGTCTAATACCATTGCTCTCAGGTAAGCTCTAACTATGACAATTCTATATGTAACAGAGTAGAATTAGTTTAATTTCTTTGGAAGTCCGTTACCAAGCCCTTCTAAGGCACTTCCAGATGGCTTGGAACCTTTAAACTGAGTACGTTAACCATTTGTAACACTTTTCCCCTCTCTCACTCTTTCAAAAGAATGATGAGGTGAGATGGAGAGTTTGGGATGAAGTTTTTTTATGAGTAGATTTGGGTTAAAGCAGGACACACTTCAGTGTGTGAAGAAGATGCTTATAATTATTTTCTTTTGCAGACACCTAACTAAAATAGTCCTTAGTCTACTCATTTTATGTTTAGCTCAAAATGCACAGGATTTACCTTCTTACCAAAACAGTTCTTCACTGCTCTGTAAAGAAATTGCTTTATATTTACAGAAAAATTTCAAAGGTGTTATAAAGATTTTTACATATACTTCCAGTCTCCATAATTGAGGAGAAAGATATAGCAGTTGGCTTTAAGAAAGATTTAAAGCTTTAGAAACCCTATGGGGCATGTAATCTGTCCTGTAGTGTCACTCTAAGTCTGAATCAACCTGATGGCAGTGGCATATTTTTGCTGCTTTCTCCCTGCTATTGACATATTAGTGTAAGAAGAGCTGCCAGCCCGAAGGCATGCAGTTCAAATTGACTGGCTGATCTGCAGGAGAAAGATGGGAAGTCTCCCGGCTGATTTACAGCTTCTGAAGACCCCCTGGAAGGTCAACTATGAGCTAATTCTGACTCAAAGGCACATATAAGGAGGTCTGGTAGTGTCGTAAGTAACATATCAAGCTGCTAACTGAAAGGTTGACAGTTCTAATCTACTAGCTGCTCCTCAGAAGATGAGCTCTCTCCTCTAATCAATATTTACAGCCTTGGTGATGGAGAGTTGCTATGGGTCAAAACTAACTCAGCAGCATTGAGCTTGAGGCCTGCAACTCTGCATCTTTAAGAAGTTCCTAAAGATTTGGGCCTGTGGGCACTTAGATCTCCACAGCAGCTTCCGTCGTACCACTGAAGGAGAGGAAACTCATGGATGTTAAACTAGGGGAGCTTTCCAGCTGGGTACTGATGTGATAATTAACCCCAAGTGGCATCGCGGGAGCATTCCAGCAAGACTTCTACAGGTACTACAACAGATACGTCAATGTGAAGAAGGGGAGCATTGCTGGGGTGTCCATGGTGCTGGCAGCTTACATGGTGTTCAGCTACTGCCTTTCTTATTAGGAGCTCAAACAAGAACAGTTACGGAAGTACCACTAAGAGGCACCTTCTGCATTCCTGGACGGGGTGCCTTTGCCCTTCGCTTCTTGAAGAACAGCCCTTTGTCAACTAAATTGAGAATTCTATCCAATAAAAGATGACTCTGAAAAAAACAAAAAAGAGTCCCTAAGTTCTACCATCTGCCATCAAAGAAGACTCAAAGGTCTCAAGAACAGGATGAAGTGAAGAAATTCTAAATTGACATAATAGTCTCAGAAAATTGATATAAAAATATTAAAAATGAAATCAAAGAAATACAAAAGTGAAATTTTAAAAATAATTTTTAAAAAACCCAAATGAAACCTACACACCTGCTGCTGTTATTTCTGACTTGCAGTGATTGTCTTGGAGAGAGTTGTACTGCCCCTTGAGACTTCCAGAGCTGTGAGCTAGTGCTAAGGAGTTACAGTGCCAACCCAAAGATATGAAGTTCAAATCCACCAGCTACTTACTATGGGAGAAAGATGAGCAGTCTCCCGTGTGATTTCCTGACTCTGAAAACCCATCTGAAGATCGGCTGAGTTGGTTCTGACTCAATAGTATGCAACAGCAGTAGCAATCTTTAAGAAAGCTTACTGACTCAGTTTTCTATCATGGAGAAATGGGTGGATTTGATCTTTCAGCATTTGGTTATCAGCTGAATACCTTAACTAGAATGCCACTAGAACTCCTAAATGGTGCAAATTAGGTTTGGCACCACATATGTATGCATGCATACACATGATGTACAGGAGGAAGTGCTGTGAAAAAATAAATGAGAGAAAAAAAATGGCAAAATAAGTGCTTAAATGATCAAAGATTCTTCTACAAAATCGTTGACCAAAATGTCCAATAAGAATAGCAGAATAGCATCCAATTTTGATCATGGCAAAGGATGCAGTTGTTCATGGAGCCAATTAGCCATGCACTGCTAACCCCAAAGCTGTGCTTCTCTGGTGGTTCCAACCCACCAGCAACTCACTGGGGGAAAAGATACGCAGTCTCCTCCCATGCCATTAAAAGCCTTCTGGAAACCAGTTAGAGGATCAGATATGAGGCAGTTCTGACTCGATGCAATGAGTTCAAGCATTTTTTGAGTATGTGACAAAGAAGATGGTGAGTAAACTGAAACAATGGTAGCATTTTTAGTTATCTTGTAAGAGTACAACAACAATTCTCCTTTCAAACTCCCCCCCAAAAAACTCTTAAAATGCTTGTACTTAAATCCCTTCTTGTTCCAGTTGTGTTTCTAATAAGATGGTTTAATATTTTTAATATCTGACAGTGGTTAGTCTCATTTTTGTAACTTTCCTTTTTTAAGAACCATTAGTTCCAAGTCTCATTAATTAGCATTCATATTTCAAGTATTCGTTCCCATTATAAAAATCCAGTTAAGTAAATATGGCTACATCAAGGGTTTTTGGTTTTTTTTTTTTTACTCTCTAGTTTTCCTTCTTCTCTTGCCTTTTTTAATACTTTGTTCTAAGTTGTTACTTTCCACAAATAAAATGTACTTCAACTGAACCAATTCTGATTTGTAGAAATCCTATGTTCCATTATTTGTTTTTTTCATACCTACGCATATCCTTCACCTGTCCTGGGAAATGATTCGGTGTTATTTTTTTGTTGTTAAAAATTTTCTTTTCCTCCTTATTCTGCACATATGTTTTTTTTTTCCTGTCTTAAACTTCTGGATGGCATATGTGAAATCTTTTCAGTAACATTTCTTTCTTCAGAAACTTGCTAAGTTATACTTTTCTTTAACTGATTTTATGGATTTTATTTAACTTCATCAAACCTCCAAATAGTTAACTGAGCTCTTTATATCTGCAAATCTTTTTTATAACAAGAAAATTTTCCCTTCATGCTTTTCCTCTGCTCATTTTTTTTGTTATTTGTTTGAGGTTTTGTTTGTTTTGTCTTTTCACATTTTTTTTGTTTTAAAAGAGTTGTAGGTTTACAGAAAAAAGAAACACGTACAGAATGTACAAAGTGACAGCATGCCTGTTTGTCTTCTCTTGATTTTATGTGTAATTGATCCCATTATTATCATGCATTAGTGTGGTTCACTTATTATTGTTAATGACTCAATACTGATACACTCTTTTTAGCAAAGGGAGGTCTGTCTGGTAGCCTAGTGGTAAGAAGCTGCACTACAATCCCAAAGGAATATGCTGCTTTGTGGGAGAAGGATGTGCAGTCTCCTCCTGTGCTTTGTTTTGTGTTGTTTTGTTTTTTAAAATACAAGTTTATTTACAAAATTTGAATACATTGATTTCAAGAACAGATTCTTCCACTTCCCCTCACCTCCCCATCAAATAGTACAGCTCCATGATTAATCCCCCCTCCCCTTTCCCATCCTCATCCCTCTGCTTCCACCCTCCCCCACCCCCCTTGGATCCTTATACTCATTCTACAATAATGATTTTATACAATATTTGTCCTTATGGGACTGAGTTTGTTCACTCAGAATAATGCTCTCTAGTCCCTCCCAAGTTATGCAATAATTTACAAAATCATTGTTTCTGCATAGTAATCCATTGTGTGAATGTACCATAATTTCTTAGTCATTCATTGTGGTTGGACATTTGTTCTGTTTCCATGTACTTGTGATGGTGAATGCTATGAACATTGGTGTACAAATCTCAGTTTGTGCCTCAGTTCTCATTTTCTCAGGGTATATTCCAAGTAGTAAAATAGCTGGGTCATAAGGAATTTCTACGTTAAGCTTTTGGAGGAAGTACCAAATTGCCTTCCAGAATGGTTGTACCATTTTACAATCCCACCAACAATGTATAAGAGTTCCCTTCTCATCACATCCTCTCTAACATTTATTACTTGCTGCCCTGTTAAACTTTGCCACTGTTACTAGAGTGAGATGGTACCTCATTATGGTTTTGATTTGCATCTCTCTTATTTCCATTATTGCTTCTGGAGCATCAGCTATGAGGTCGTCTGACCTGACAGCACACAACAGCATCAACAAATCTCATCAGGGTATAGGCATTCTTCTCCTGTGTGGTTTACAGCCTCTGAAAACCTATTAGAAGGTTAGCTATGAGTTGGTTCTGACTACACTTCATTACAACAACAATTATTAGTTGTTTGGGTCATGCAAATGGTTAATGCAGCTTGTTGTTAATGGACAGGTTGGAGGTGTGTGCCTACCTAGAGATGATTTGGAAGAAAGCTCTGACAATCCACTTTTGAAAAACCACCCATTGAAAACCCTGAGCATGATTTTACTCTAACACATAGGGAGTCACCATAAGTAACAATTGATTTTATGGTAATTGCAAATAAAATAACTCAATTCATCGTTTACATTAGGTTTCACTTTTTTCTTAAATAGCAGTGTGAGTTATGATAAGTATGTAACGTCTTTAGAAATTCCTTTTCTTCACCTACTCATCCACTCTACCCCTGAATTCCTGGCAGCCACTGATATTTTCTTTGTTTCTGTTATTTTACCTCTGTATATAGTCACATTTTAAACTATGTTCTATCCCCTTAATCTTTCAAGTCAATAATCAGCTTGAACCAGCTGGAAGATCTAGCTTGAACCGAGATTCAGAACACACTAGCCCTCAGCCTGCAGGCATGGCCAAAAATTTGAGTATTTTAAAATTCCGGCAAAATTATTGCCCATAGCATCTTTCAGTATTGCAACATGAGGCTTAACATTTGTTTTTCAGGTCTTTAGCTTGAGAAATGCAAAGTGACTTCTTCCATTTTTATTCTTCAATTCCAGCTCTCTGCACTTTCCATTATGATACTTTGCTTTGTCCTCCTGAGCTGCCTTGTGAAATTGTCTGTTCAGCTCTTTCACTTCAACATGTTTTCCTTTAAATTTGCCTTCTTGATGCTCCAGAGTCTCTTCTGATATATATTTCTATTTTTCTTTCTCCTCTGTTTTTGTAATGACATTTTGCTTTCTTCTTGGATGATATCCTTGATACCATCCCACAACTCATCTGATCTTCTATTATTAATTGGTGTTCAATGCCTCAAACCTATTCTTAAGATGATCATGAAATTCAGATGGAATTGATTCAAGATTGTATATTAGTTCCTGCACTTATTTTAATTTTCCTTAACCTCAAATTGAACTTGCATAGGAGTAGTTGATGATCTGACCCATGATCTGCCCCTCGTCTAGTTTTGACTGCTGATATTGAGCTTATCCAATGATTTCTTCCACAAATGTAGTCATTCTGATTCATATGCAGCCCGTCAGGTGAAATCCACAGTCACAGACCAGAAAGAATTGGTTGTCACTGAAAAATTTCCGAAAGTACCATATAAACAAGAGTCAATAATAAAGAAAGAGGAAGTGGAAGCTATATTGAAGGCATTGGCAAGAAATATGGCCCCAGGAATCGATGGGTTACCAATTGACTTGTTTCAGTTAACAGATGCAGTGTTGGATGCACTTACCAGTCTATGCCAGGAAATTTGGAGGATGGCTGGCTGACTACAGATTGGAAAAGGTTCATATATGTTCCCATTCCCAAGAAGTATGATCCAAGTGAATGTGGAAATTATTAAACAATATCATTGATATCACATGCAAGTAAAATACTGCTGAAGATCTTTAAAAAGTAGCTGGAACAGTAAGAAGTTCAACCTGGAGTTAGAAGAGGTTGTGGCACCAGGGATATCATTGCTGATGTCACATAGATCCTGGCTTAAATTAAGGAACACCAGAAAAATGTCTATTTGTGTTTTATTGACTCTGCAAAGGCATTTGACTGTGTGGATCATGACCAAGTGGCTGACATTGAGCAGAATGGGTATCCCAGAACACTTGATTGTAGTGCTTATGTGGAACCTATACCTGGAACTGGAGGCTGCAAATGAAGCAGGGGAGCACTGCATAGCTTGGAATTGGGAAGGAGTGTGCAAGGGTTGTATTCTATCTAAATACCTTTTCAATCTATATGCTGAGCAAATTGTCCAAGAAGCTTCACTCTATGAAGAGGAATGTGGCATCAGCATTGGAGGGAGACTCATCAGTAACCTGCGTTATGCAGATGACACAACCTTACTTGATGAAATTGAGGAGGACTTCAAGCACTTGTTGCAGAAGATCAAAGGATGCAGCCTTCTGTGTGGATTGAATCTCAGTATCAAGAAAACAAAGATTCTTACCACTGGACCAATAAGCAGTGTCATGATGGATGGAGAGGATATTGAAACTCTCAGCAGCTTTATCTTGCTTGCATCCACAATTAACACCCTTGGTATTAGCAGTCAGGAAATAAGGAGACACATTGCAATGGGAAAATCTGCAGTTAGGGAACTTTCCAAATTATAGAGGAGTAGTAATGTCAGTTTGAGGGCTAATTCAGGCTATAATCTTTCCGATTACTAGCCATGCTTCTGAGACCTGGACAGGATGACAGAAAAAGAAGTGATGCCTTTGAGCTGTGGTGTTGAAGAAGAGCACTGAACATCCCGTGGACGGCCAGGAGAATGAACAGATATGTCTTGGAGAGGGTGCAGCCAGAGTGCTCTTTGGAGGCAAGAATACTTTGGACATATTGCTAGGAGGTGCTTTTCCTTGGAGAGGGACATGATGTTGGGAAGGGTGGAGAGTTGGCAAAGGAGAAGAAGACCCTCAACCAGGTGGATTAACATAGTGCCTGCTGCAGTGGGCTCTTGTGATCAGGAAGTGTGAGGATGATGCTGGGCAGGACTGGATTCAGATCTTTTGTTCATAGGGTGGCCATGAGTCGTACTCGATTCATCAGCACCTAACAACAAAAACAACAAATCTACGTAATTACACAACTGCTAAATTACATCAGTATATGTTTGCCAAACCACTGAGAAGCATAGCCCAATCAAGTTGACATATTTGGGGGAGACATGATTCAATATGTGACAGAATCACCTTCAATTTATTCACTGAAATTTAAAATTGGAAGAACACATTGGTATATTTTAAATTCCAGAAATAGTTCTTTGTTTAGAATGCTATCGTTTAACTGCCTAAAAGCTCTTGTTTACTGTATGTCTAAGATGTCATCTTTCTTTATTAGAATCCACATTATAAATGTTCTGCTTGTTCTTTGGTTGCTGGTTCTACTTAAGCCCATTGCTATTTACTCATGCCTGTATAGTGCTCTATTCATATTATGTTGTTAAATCAAGCTGTTAGGCAAATATGATTGCCAGATTGAATGCAAATATCAAAACTCTTTCTGATTATATTAACCATACAGCTTCATATCACACTTTATGTCATATATAGAAAATGTAGCTAGGACAAGAAACGTGATGAAAAAAGTACTACAGCCTTCATATTTATCTTAATGAAATCATCCACCTTTGACTTGCATAACTTGAAAAATATATTCAGAAACATTATTTTAATAATGAACGTAATAAATATGAGAACTGATGTGAAGCTGTGGTAAATAAAAATAAGCAGAGCTTGCTCTACATTCTGGTTGACACAAGACTTGAAATTAAACTATGATATTGGGAAGAAACAGAAAAATCACTCTCATTTTCATATGACAGTTTTATACCTAGAAATATTAAACTAATCAAGGAAAAATGCTTATATAGATTTTAAGAGATCAATAAATTTCCAGCTTAATAAATTATACAGAGAGTAAAAAATTCTAGGTATCAAATACATGAACAAAATTAGAATAATAATAGCAGCATCAGTGTTGGGAGGGGGAAACCCTGAAAAATATTTGAGATGAAACAGACTTTGAATAAGATAAATAAATGTTGATAGACAAAAGTAAATTTGCATGGGTAACAAAATCAACATATTACTCTGCGGAAAGAGAAAAATGCTGCAATTGTTTCTTTGTAAATTAATTTACAATTTCAGTCTAATCCTAATTTAATTTCTGTATTGGAAGATCACACAAAAATATGTTGCTGGTTTTAGGTGTCAACGAGTTAACTATGACTCATGGCAACCCTGTGAATTTCAGGTCTGAACCTTACCCTATCCTCAAGCTCTTGATCTCCACTATGCTTGAGCCTATTGTCTGAGTCAAGGTGGCACTCTAGCTTGTCTTTTTCATTGACAAACACCTTCCCCAGCATGATTGCTCTCTCCAAGGACTGATCTCTCCTGACAGTATGTCAAAGCATGTGAGAGATAGTTTCACCATCCTTGCCTCTCAGGGTCCATCCACCCTGGTTGCACTTCATCCAAGATAAGCTTCTTTGTTCTTTTGGCAGTCCGTGGATATTTAATATTCTTCACCACCACAATTCGAAGGCATTGATTCATCTTCTGCCTTTCTAATTCCTTATTCAGCTTTTGGGGTTGGAGAGCAGAAATGGGTAGTCAACTCTCCTATGACTTACTGCCTCTGAAAACCCATTGGAGGGTCAATTATGAATTGGTCTCAACTCGATAATAAACAAGTTCAGTTTTGGACTCTCCTTTTGTTTTCAAGAAAATCTGTCTTTGAAAGGTTTAAATAAAACTCTTTTAGATACTGTAATGGCCTCAATAGAAGATGAACCTTAAATCCTGAGGATGCAATCCAAGTGAAAAAAAAAGAATTGTACCGTATTAACACTTTCATCTAGATGCAAATATAAATTATTGTTCATGGTTTAATTTATAAAGGCAAGATTTCCCATGAAATTATCTGGATCATTGGCAGTTAATGTTTTATATACCAGTTCTACAGGATCACAGGTATTCTGGAGTTCTCATTCTTCTAATGTTCCAATTTGTATGATCTGCATAATCACATGCCTTTCTGATCATCTTCTTGTTGTTAAGAGTCGTCAAGTTTAGCCTGAATCATAGCAATCCTATGAACAAGAGACCTGAAGCCTGTTTTATGCCTATTACTGTTTCTCTAAGTTCATTCACTGTCTGGAGGCATGTTATTTAGGAAGTGGATGCCACTCCTGCTTCCAAGCCTGTCTTAATCTGGGTGTTCCACGGAACACTGTCCGTTGTGTGTAACCACTATGGCATTTGGCACACCAGTGGCACAGTATTCAGCATCACAGCAACTCTCAAGTTACCTCACACAGCAAATTGACAGACCAGCATTTTATGACTTAGAAGAATATACCTCCCAAACACAACCCATCTTCCAGAATCCAAACACTTTACACATGAGCCTCCAAACGGAGGACTTAGTCAAGCACTAACCAACTGTTAAATACAAAAGCCTGCCCACGAGGTCCTGACTGACTTTAAACAAGAGGCTTCCAGCCAACAGCTCATTTTGTGATTTTAAGATAGCAAATAATTTATGAGGTTGCAGTTGTTAAATTCAACTTTAAAAAGGGAAAGTTACTGTTAATGTAAATGAACCATAAGTAAGTAGGAAGAACATACAAAAAGACAAGCAAAAAGAAGAATAAGATAATACCTATAACTTCTCCCAAGTACTAAAAAGCTGTGATGTCAGTTTAAAGGACAGTGAATAAGGATAACAGAAGAAGAATCGATGCTTTTGAGTTGTGGTATTGGAGAAGAATACTGAGTATCCCATGCACTTCCAGAAGAACAGGTAAATACGTTTTAGAGAAAGTGCAACTAAGATGATTCTTAAAAGCAAAGATGGTGAAACTTTGTTTCACATGCTTTGGACAGAACATATTATCAGAAGGGGCAGGACGTATTGTCATAAAGTCCCTATCCTTGGAAAAAGATATCATGCTTATAAAGGTCAAGGATCAGCAAAAGAGAGGAAGAACTTCAACAGCATGGTATTGACACAGTGACTGTAACAATGGTTTCAAGTATATCAGACAGAGATAGTGAGAATGACACAGAGCAGGGTTTAAGATCTGTTATTCATAGGGTCCCTATGAGTCACCGTCAACTTACTGACACCCAGCTACAACAACATAATTTACTAGGGACTAGTTCTTAAAATGTATATAGGAATTGTACTAATCCATTGGGGGAGGGGAGCTACATGATTCACATCCCTCAATAAAAACAACAAAGCACATGTACAACAATTCAACAATGTGATCAGGAAAATTAGGGCCAGGCTAAAACTGATTTCCATAGAAATAGTCTGAGTTACTACTTTATGAAAAATTACAGTCCCAGGCAGCATGCATGAAGGGCAAGGAGACTGAACCAGGAAGGAAGGAGGATGTATTCATCGGCTGGTTGCAGCTGAGTATGACTGATTGTTCCCTTCTATAGGCTTGTTTTCAGAGAAGGTGTCTAACTGAGAATTAACTCTGAAAACTGGTTCATAGTATCTACTAATTTTTAATATGATAGAGGAAACTTGCCAATATGAATTTGCACTCCTTGAAATGGCAACTCTATTTAATTTGTAGTTCTTTTAGGCATTTTTCTATGTGCATATTGTAATTTCATATATGTTTCAATTTCTATAGATCAGGGTAACTGTCTAAAACCAAATTAGAGGCTAGATCTCACTCTTCAAGTATTTCTTTTTTTTCCTCTTTTGTTTGGAACACAAGAACGACTCAGTGTTTTAAAAATATTAATTTCACCATATAACATTTCAAAGTATATTTTAAAAATCATGATGGAATGTAAGGCCAAATTAATGCATTTTTCTCCTGTGTTATTGTTGTTGGTTGCCTTTGAGTTGAGCACAACTCATACCTACCCTATTGTTTATGGTTAAAGGGTTTGTTTTAATGGATGTGTTTATTTTCTTCCTAATGTGCAAAACTAAACCAGAGCATGCTGTTAAATTAAATTTTATACAAAGAAAGTTTTATATTAGGTTTGTGAGTCATGTGGTATCATTTTAAGACAATGATCAATTAAGATTCATAACTTACCCAGATATATATTTACTAAGAACAGAAAAAGGTCTCTATTTTCATAAAGCCAATTTTTTTAAACATTAGGCTGATAGGAAAGCACTATTTTATTATTGTTATAGTTGATAATTAATACAATACCTCGCCTGATAGTCCAGTTCAAAACTGATTGTAGTGTTGGTGTAACAAATGAAAAACTATTCTGGAACATATAATTAGCCTATCTCTCTTAGCAAAGATGAGTTTAAAAAGAGTTGTAGAAAAAAAAAGAGTTGTGGAGGAAATTAGAGTACAGTATTGATGATATTTATTATGAGCCTATAAAATCCAGCTACAAGGCCAATCATTACCTACTATTATATTTTGTTTTTAACAGTGTGGCACAGGCTCCTTTATCTACATACAAATGAGCTAACAGTAACCTTAGCACTAAATTTCAATCTGTGCAAATAGAATCTAGATTTAACAATAGTTTGTTTTTTTCAGCCCACAAGTGCAGATGGTGGTAGGATACCCTTATTTTTAAGTACAGAAAAGCCAGTATATACATTAACACAGTGTGGTGGTTAACCGTAGTTTTGACAAATACTTTATTACCTTCAAGTCCAGAGCTCATATGGTAATTCCTGTTTGCCTTTTATTTCTTTGAATGCCCTATTCCATCAAATTTGTTCAAAAAGTGAGATTTGCTTACTGAAGGGTCAGCTCTTTGAATGCACCATTCACTCTGAGAAGAAAACTATGAGTCTAGTTCCTTAAATATTTACAGGGTTAGAAACTTTACGAGCCAATTCTACTCTTTCCTACAGGGTCACTATGAGTCAAAATGGAATCAATGGTATTAGGTTTTACATGGGTTTCTTGGGTTTTTGTAACTTTTCTCAAGGCATTTTTGGAACTAGAACACCCAAACCATTTTGTCTTTTCAAGTTTCCATCACAATGTACACAATCTCTAAGCCATATATTTAGGTAGTCTCATGATAGTGAATAGTCTAATTTGCTTAGACAACAGAGACCTCATGCTTCTTGACTCTGTCTAGGACTCTAAATCAGAAATTCCATCTAAGATAAATAAATCTTAAATTTTATAGTGGTTTTTGGTGGCTAATTTACACTTGATTCTGAATAACAGTTGAAAAGTTTGTCCCAACACAACCTGTGATTTGTTCATTCTTCTGTTAAGTGAATTAAAGTTTATTAAACAATTAATACATTTATAAGAAACTAGAAGTGAGAAGCATTACGTTATGGGTATTCTTAATATAAGATAAGGTGTAAGCAAACACATACTTAAAGATGTCGGCTTTCCATTACAAATTTGGAAAATGGATATTATTGTTAGGTGTCTTCAGGTCTGTTCTGACTCATAGCAACCCTTTATACAAAAGAAGAAAGTATTGCTGGGTTCCGCACTATCTTCACAGTTGCTGATGTGCTTGAAACCATTGATTTACCAACCACATCAGTCCGTCTTGTCGAGGCTCTGAACATTTAGTCAAGTCCATGAGAACCAAAATAGAACAACGATTGTATCTCACCTGAATTTAGAGACCTTTTCAAGAATATTTTTGGCACACTGAACCCTAAAGATCGAAGAGTGGATGAATTGTTTAATGACATCAAGGACAGGAAACATGAAGAAAACAAAAGGTCATTAAAAGACAAAAAGAGAAAAGAAAGACTAAAAATACTATTACATACAAAATTATGCAAAACTCACAATAATAAACATCAATATACAAACATACATAAGTTAACAGGCAAGAAGAAAATGTAGGGATAGATGAAAGGGACTATATTCATGGCCATCCAAAGGTTTGGCATATATTTCTGTATTCATATTGTTGTTTTTGATTGCCTTCAAGTTGAGCATGACTCATAGGAACTCTATGAACATAAGGCCTGAAGCCCCTCTACAACTGTCAACATTTATCAAGGTTCATAGAGTTTCCAGAGGCATGTTGTTTAGGAAGTGGATGCCACTCCTGCTTCCAAGTATTCATATTAGTGCATGTTACAATATATCCATGTAGATAGCAGAAACAAGGTTACATAAACTAATTAATCATAGCCAAACACTCTTGAGAGCATAAATTTCTGTTCCTTGGGTGTGGGACTGTAGACTTAGGGGTTATCTTGGCCAGTTGACATAATCCACAAAGACAATGTTCTCCATTCTTCTTTGGTGCTTATCCACTGAGATCTTAAAAGCTTATGAGCATTGTGTCTAAGGTGCAACTATTATTAGTCTCTTTAAGGAAGAGAGAAGAAAGCAATGATGCATAGAACAGTTGGTCCAGAGTAGTAATGAACCACATGCATTTCAATCTCCATTACCCAGATACCAGAAAAACTAGATTTTACTTGCCTACCAATGCTGACAGCCCTAAGTGATTGCAGTAGAAGGATAGAGTGGTGGGAAATGTGGAACAAAACTCAAAAACATAAAAATGACCTTGCTTACTGATGCAGTAGAGACTGATGAGATTCCCTGAACTATGGCTCTTTTCACCCTTCAAATCTGGAGCAAAACTTGCCCTTGTGGTTCACCTTTTGGTCAAACAGAAGTTTATTGTACTGAAAGTAATTCCTTGATACTCACATATTTCACTTATTAAAAATCAATAGTACTGAAGAACAAAGTACAATATGGTTTGAAATAATTGACCAGAATAAAGAAAATGAAGAAGAAATTAGGCACTTAGGAACGAACGTTCAAGAGTACAGTCTTCGGTATGAATTATAATTCATCATAAAGAAACTAAAATCCTCACAACTAGACAAATAAGTAACATCTTGAAAAATAGAATATTAAAGTTGTGTAGATGCCAAAGCAAAGGGAAGAAATGAAGATATTAAGGAGCTGAACACAAGATTTCAAAGGGCAGTGCAGGAAGATAAAACAAAGTATTATAATGAAATGTGCAAAAAGCTGGAGTCAGAAAATCAGAAGGGCTGAACTGGCTCAGCATTTTTAAATCTGAAGGAAACTGAAGAAAAAATCCAAGCCTTAAGTTGCAATACTTAAGGCTACTTTGGACCCAGAAGCATTGAAAGAAGATGCAAGGAGTATAGAGAGTCACTATACCAAAAGGAATTGGTGGGCATAGAAAATTTCATTACCGTATGAGCAAGAGCTTGTGGTGAAGAAAGAAGAAGTTTAAGCTTCTCTGAAAGAATTGGCAAAAAACAAATCCCAGGAATTGATGGCATACCAATTGATATATTTCAACAAACAGATGCTGCCCCTGGAATCCAAGTTGTGCCAAGAAATCTAGAGGACAACCACCTGGCCAACTGACTGGAAGAGGTTCATATTTGTTCCCGTTCCAAAGAAAGGTGACCCAACAGAGTATGGACATTATCAAACAATATGATTAATATCACATGCAAGCAAGATAGTGCTGAAAATTATCCAAAAATGACTGGAAAAACACATCAACAGAGAACTGCCAGTTGTGCAGGCTGAGTTTAGAAGAGGCCATGGTACTAGGGATATTATAGCTAATGTTAGCTGGATCTTGACTGAAGGCAGAGAGTACCAGTGGAGTATCTATTTGGGATTCATTGACTATGCAAAGGCGTTTGACTGTGTGGATCACAACAAACTGTGGCTAACTCTGAGATTTGGAATCCCAGAACACTTGACTATGCTCATGTGAAACCTATACTTGGACCAGGAGGCAGTCATCAGAACAGAGCAAGGAAACAAATATCCTGTGGTTAATTATAAGGGAGTGCTTATGGACTAGGGGCGAGAAGCTGTGCTGC
Source organism: Elephantulus edwardii (assembly GCF_000299155.1). NCBI lineage: Eukaryota > Metazoa > Chordata > Mammalia > Macroscelidea > Macroscelididae > Elephantulus > Elephantulus edwardii. The sequence goes on along the minus strand of NW_006399790.1, from coordinate 3,826,012 downwards.
AGTCCTGAGGGCACCCTCGAGACCACCAGCTGCTCCGAAGACTTGCCTTAAGACGATAAAATGCTCCAGAATCCCATTGGAGAGTCAGCTATGGGTCGGGTTTGACTCAATGCTATACAAAAACAACAACAACATTAATTATAACAAAAACAGTTTTCTTTTTTGTAAGTCTATGTTAGATCTGTCAATAAATCTACAAGGGTCAAGCGCTATCCTAATTTACTTTGTGAAACTTGAGATGCCCTCTAGTCAGAGCTGTGCCATTATTGCACAATTAGAACAAGAGGACATAACAATAATAAATATCTGTGCACCAAATAAAAGACCAGCAAAATACATAAAACAAACATTAACAAAACTGAAA
>NW_006399790.1:3820320-3822222 GCF_000299155.1 Elephantulus edwardii | reverse complement strand
TGGGAGGAGGGTAGAGAGAATAGTGCAACAATGAATGAATGGAAACCCAAAATCTCTGTAAATGTTTATGAAAATTAATAAAATATAATTATAGGGAAAAAAATCTTGAAATCACATGGTGCGAGCACTTGCTGCGAGCACATGCTGTTGATGTTTTTATACCTGGTGCTTCTGTCAAATTTTCTAATGATTTAACTACCCACTGAAGGGTCAGCCAAAATTTGGTTCTCATTAAAACACAATGAGAAGGACTGTGACAATTAGAATTTGTGCAATACTTTCAGTATTTTTTTTTGAGAGTGAAAGAGAGGTAGAAAAAGAAGAAAACCTCCTTTTTAGTTACTAATAATATTTAAAGTAGTTCTGGTAGCCTAGTGGGAAGAGGTTGGGCTGCAATCCCAAAGGCACATGATTTGAACGGGAGAAGGATGGCCATTCTCGTGTCATTAACTGCCTCTGAAAACCCACTGAGTCAGCTATGGGTTGGTTCCAACTTGATGGCACGCAGTAACAGCAGCAACGTTGTAACTCCATGCGTAATGTTTTATAATCTTGTTCATATACTCTAAGACATATTACACTTAATGTATAATTATATTTAACACATTATTATTAAATTTTATGACAAACATTTAAAAGGAAAGAAATGAGGGTAGTGATACATGGTCTCACATTCTTTAAACATATCATCAGAGGAGACCAGTGCCTGGAGAAGGACTGGTAATGCAGAGCGTCAGTGATGAAGAGGATCCTCAATGACGTGGAATTGGTACAGAGGCTGTGACAGTGGGCTTAAGCATAGACATGGTCATGAGGATGGTGTAGAACTGGGAAGGGTTTCCTCCTATTATACCTGGGGGTCACTGTGAGTCAGAAGGTAGTGCATAGCACCTAACAGAAAAAGTAGTAGCATCTTGTCTGCGGGGTTTTCCTAGCTATCTTTATGGAAGCCGAATACCAAGCCATTCTTCTGCAAAATACTGGATGAGTTTAAACCCCCAACCTTTAGATTAATAGATAATAAACTATTCCTAACTGAGTTCCATAAGAACAAATACTGTATAAGACCATTATTGTAGAAATAGATAAATAAATAGATAGATAAATAGTAAAACGTGTATGAGGATCTAAGGGGAGGGGGAGCAGAGGAGTGAGGATGGGCGGAGGGGGGTGCCAATCATAGTTGTCACTCAGTTTGATGAGTAAGGCAAGGGAAGATAAAGGAAATGGAAAAGAGCCTGTGTGAAAAACATTGTGTAGGAACTTTGTAAGTAAACTGGTATAAAATAAAGTATATATAAAGAATAAACTATTCCCACAACTCTGAACTTTTGGGCACAGTAGAGAGATAGAGAGATATGATGCTAGCTAAAGCTAGGCAGCAGTTAACATTTTGACATAAATTACTCTAATTATGTTGCTTACATATTAAACTAAAAAAATGAATTAACCCTATTCCTTAATCTAATCCTAAACTCTCCAAAACTACAGGAATTAAGTTTATTGTCTAGTCAGCTTTTACCATCTGAATAAATCCTCATCTTCTGTTTCTGGATCTGATTTGCTGAGTGGTGACAAGTTTGATCGGTAATTCAGTTCAGTAGAGGAGAAGGAGAATGTTACTAATCCTTAACTAAACTTTACTCATCCTTAACTCTTCAGTTTCTTAAGTTGTCCAGTTTTCCATCTCTCCATTGGGGGCAAAATAAACTTGAAAGCATAAGCCCCAATGTTGTTGTTGTTGTTATGTGCCGTCGAGTCATTTCCGACTCATAGCGACCCTATGCATAATAGCCCTAAACGCTGCTCTATCCTGCGCCAACCGCACCGCCTCTGACACACCCATCCCGATTACCCCAGTCACTGAATCAATCCATCTCATAAAGGGTCTTCCCCTCCTGC
>NW_006399790.1:3734961-3819315 GCF_000299155.1 Elephantulus edwardii | reverse complement strand
TATATATATATACTTTTTCTAGTTCTATTTCTATATAACAAAAGCAATATACATTACATTATATGTATGTGTGTGTTGTTGTTGTTAATTGCTTTTGAGTCGGGCATGACTCATAGCAACCCTATGAACAAAAGGCCTGAAGCCTTTCTATAACTATCATCATTTATCGTAGTTCATACAGTGTATTGCTGTTGTTAAATGATACCTTAGAGTTGACTGTGACTTGTAGTGACTCTACAAACAATGAATTTGAATCTTCCCCTAATATGTGCTATCCTCATCCTCTTTAATATACACAAGTCCACTATTGCAGTCTCTGTGTTAATCCTTCTCATTGAAGAGCTTCCTATACCTTTCAAAACATTCCCTTAAAAAAAAGTCTTTTTTTAAAAAATTTATTTTTAATGAAAGTTTATAGAGACTTAGGGTTTCCATTCATTCATTGTTGCACTTTTCTACCTGTCCACCCCTCCTCCCAATTACCTTTTCCCTTTGACAAGTAAAAGAAAAACTCTTTCATTGTTTTTCAAACCCTCTCCCCCAAGTGCACTCCACTATGCTACCTTCATTCTGGACTCCTGTCTTAATGATAAAATCTAATCACATATCCCTTTTAAACAGTTCTCTCCCTCATCTGTTTCAATGCAGTATACGCTTTTTTTAAGGCATCATAGATACACATGCACACCCATACGCTCTCTCTTGTGCACACTCACAAAGAGTGGGTGAGTGTTAAGAGTAAGATAAGGCTGTAAATTGCACTGCAGGAGACTGTCCATCTTCTTCAGAACAGCTGTTGGGTTGAGTTGAAGGAGAGGTACTCACTTTGTGTTAGCATTACAGACTGTGCCACCAGTGCTTCCTGTATATATTACATATATGTGTATAACAGAGACTAGATCAATATGTAAGACTTACTTATTCAGTGTTCAGTCTGGGAAAAGCAGCTCTATGTTTTTCAAATATTCTTTTAAAGTTCTTTTAAAGTTAAAATATAGCTGCTTTTTTTTTGTTTCTCTCGCAATTAACCAGTAACTACTTGAGAAAACTTAGCATTTTTCCTTTCAATTCATTTTTTTCTCAGTTAGCAGTTCCTTCCAACATAATTCTATATAAAATTTTGAAACTGCAGATGATGACTGTGACAAATTTGGGTTTTTTAAAAAAATATTTGCTATCTCAAGTTGATTGTTAAGATATTAACACACACTTTGATATCTGCATCATCAGTTTATCAAGAGTTAACTGGCCCTGAGTTAGGTAGAGAGGAAAAGGGACAATTGACATTTTATGAGTGCTAATTGAAATGCTGACATCATTCTTCCCTCAGAAAGAGATCTTTTGTTATACTCTACATTGACAGTATCAGAAATGACAGCACTTTATCCAACTTGATGGCAGTGAGTTGAGTTTGAGTTTGACTAGGGCAAGATGAGGTCACATGCAATAGGCGATTATGTAACACAAACATAGCAGATGTGGAGGTGAATTTTTAGAAGTAAAAGGCCTTGGTGTATTGGAAATTTCTCATACTCTTTTTGTACCTCTCATCTAGAAAAATCCTCAGTCACTGAATTATTATTGAATAATCTGGTGCTTGAGTTCATGCCAAAATCTAGGATATAGCTCTATATCTGTAGTTGTTTTGCATCATTGAGTTGATTCCAAATCATGCCAAATCCAATATGACAGGGTAGAAGTTCCCTTTAGAATTTCCTTGGAGACCTCCTTTAGGAGAATTCAAAATCTTGACCTGTTGGTTAGCAGTTGAGTGCTTAATCTTTGGACCTTAAGTCTCTCTCTCTGAGTCTCTCACTCTTTCTTTGTCTTGATATATATCCCTCTACATCCATATATTACTCTATATTTGTAGCACTAAATGCCGTGTTCAAAGCATGTAGTTTTTACTTGAGTAAGAAGTAGGAATTTGCATTATGTTTCTGATAATATATGTCTAAATTTAGAATTTTACTTCAATATTTTTCCAATTTTAAAGCTTCTCAGAGCCAAATATCTTAAAAATATTCTCTGTGTGAATCTCATACCTGTTTATAGCTAATTATATGGATGGAAATGAGCTCTTCACTATCTCAGATGACAGCCTACGTGTCTTCAACCTGCTGTAAAGTGACAACCTCTTTCAATTGTTTAGCATCTCCCAAGTAACTGATAAACATTCTAGTATGGATCAAATGTTGGCATAATTTTTAAACTATTAATTGCTTTTAATTTGGAAGATATGGCATCATATAGGTAGTAAATGGTTTGTGACAATAAACAGAAAACGTAGGGGAGCTCTGGTGGCCTAGTGGCAAGAAGCTGCACTGCAATCCCAGAGGTACATGGTTCGAATCCACCAGATGCTCTGAAGCTCTGCAGGGAAAGGAGGGACAATCTCCTCCAATACCAGTCAGATCTGATTTGACGGTACACAGACACACACACGCATAATAATAAAATAAAATAAAAAAAATAAACAGAAAACGTGCTTTTTGACTCGTGGTTTAACACTGTAAACAATGACTAGTTAATAGCATGAAAATGGAGAATATATACTAAAAATTCTTTTTGAAGAGGTAGACAACTTTCACATTTATTTGATGTTAAGTGGATTAAATGGGAAATTGTTCCAAGACAAGCGTGGTAATAAATCAAAGCACTTAGAATGTGTTCCCACTTTTTTTAATCACTTACAATCTTAATATGTATGAAGTAAACCAGAGAACAGAAATAACATCTGTGATAAAATATGTGGATATTTTCATGATGGCCACACCATAGTGCCATAGCTTTTGAGACCTCTCCCCCTTGTCACTCACCTAACCTCTCTTATACACACACTGCTGTTTTACAATTAGATTCCAAAAAGGATTTGATTTTGTTTATTTAAGCTGTCGAGTCCCTTTATAGCTAGTTCAAATGGTTAATGTGCTTAGCTGCTGACTAATAGGCTGAACGTTAGAGACCACCTAGAGGTGCCTCTGGTAGCCTAGTGGTAAAGGATTATGCTGCCAACCTTTAAGGATATATAGATTGAATCCACCAGCTGCTCCATGGAAGATGGATGAGCAATCTCCTGTGCCGTTAACTGCCTCTGAAAACTTCCTATGGGTCAGTTCCTACTCAACAGTACACAACGACAACAAACGATTTTATTAGTGTGGAGACCTAAATAAAACATATTTACCCCTCCTCTCTGAACTTGCCTCCTTTCTAGAAATTGGAAATAAATATTGTTAGCTGCATTTTTGGAGTTAAATGTAATAGTGTATATGAAATTACATTAAAAGGGTGTTTAGTTATGTTGACTATCAATATTATTGTCTTCCTAATATTAGTATTATGTTGTTGTACACCATCTGCCCAGAACTGACTCATAGCTGACTCTGCAATAGATTTTCAAAGCAGTAACTTGCACAGGAGGAGATTGCCCACTTTTCTCCTGTTGATCACAACCGAATGCCTTTGGGTTTGTAGCAGAACTCTTTGCCACCAGGCCACCAGGCCACCAGAGCCTTTATTCTTAGTATTATATTTTTCCACCTTTAGTTATTCTAATCTTGAGTAACTGGAATGATTTTTTTGTTGTTTCAATTTCCATGTATGCAAAGTGGACCTTATGGTAGGATCTATTCACTGGGTAATGCGGGGTTAAGTAATGAGTAGATCACATTGTAGAAGATGACGAGCACTCTAATTGCCGTATAACGTATAAATGTAAAAATTGTTATTAAAGTTAGAGAAATGACATTTAATTAGCAGCAGTGAGCAGGAAGGAGAGTTATTTGAGGAGTAGTACAATGCATGCACCACAAGTGTTGATCTGCTCTGTCCACACATAAGATTTCAATGGCCAATTTGTAGTGTTTGATTCCTGCAGCAATGTAAAGAAGTAGCCCCTTCAGCTGTATTCTGCATTAATAAAATGAAACAAAGAAATGACTCAACACCAGTGCTAGGAGCAAATCTTTTGATAGAAAGTCTACATGTGAACTTGTTGTTGTTGTTAGGTACCATCTAGTCGAATATGATTCATAATTACCCTATGAACAAATAGATTGAACCCTGCCTTTTTCTGTGTCATCCTCATCCTCTTTGACCCACTAGAACCCATTGCTGCAGTCACTGTGTGAATTCAGCTCATTGAAGGTCTTCCTCTCATTCATCGAACCCCTAACTTTCCAAGCATGATGCCCCTCTCCAAGGGCTAGTCACTCCTAGCAAGATGTCCAAAATATCTAAGAAACCCAAAGCTTTACCATCTTTACCTTCAAGGACACTGTGGCAGTAGTTTTTCCAAGACATATCTATTTGTTCTTTTGGCAGTCCATGGGGATTTTCATTCAGTACTCTTCTCCAACACCACAATTCAAAGGCATCATTTTTTTTTCTATCATTCTTATTTATGGTCTAGCTCTCAGATGCATAGCAAGTGACTGAAAAAGTCTGAATCAGGTGCACCTTAATCTTTAAATGGACATCATTGTTACTCAGTTATTTGAAGATGTCCCTAACAGCAGACTTTTTCAATGCAATATATTTCTGCATCCCTTGACTGCTAGTACCAGTGGGTGTTGCTTCTGGATACAAGTACGATTAAATCATTGACCGTTCCAGTCTTTTCTCCATCTATCATGATGTTGCTTATTGGCCTGTTGGTGAGGATATTTGTCTTTTTGATGTTCATATGTAATCCATATTGAAGTCTGCGGTCCGTACTCTTCTGGAGCAAGTGTTTCAAGTCCTCCTCACTTTCAGCAAGCAAAGTTTTATCATTTGCATAGAGTAGGTTGTTGATGAGACTTCCTCCCATCCCGATGCCACATTCTTCTTCATAAAGTCTAGCTTCTTTCCAGGTATGGAAGAAGGATACAACCCTGATGTTCACCTTTTCTGATTTTGAACCATGCAGTGTTCCCTTGCTCTGTTTGGACACTAGCTTCTTGGTCTAGGTATAAGTTTATCATGAGCATAATTAAGTGTTCTGAGATTCCCATTCTTCTCAAAGTCAGTCATAGTTTGTTATGATCCACACAGTCATATGTGAAGTACAAATACCTAAATGATTATATCAGGCAGTTAAAATTGTTGAAGGAATTTTGAACAGTTTGACAGTGCCACCCTCACCCAGCTACCCAGGAGACCATTTATTCCTGAGATTTAAATGAATTATTCTACTCTACATCTTTATAGACACTCTGTCATGCCCAATACTAGGAACCTCACAACCTCTCTCCATGCCCCCTGACTAGGAAAAGAAGTACTACAGTGAAGTTTGGCTACTGGGGCAGGTAAAGGATATCTTTTTGCATGTTAGGGAACTCTGGTAGCACAGTTAATAGGGAGTGCTGCTGCTTACCCAACAGAACCTCTCTGCATTGAGAATCCACCAGAAGCTCTGAGGAAGAAAGATGGAGAGTCTCCTCCCTTAAAATTCACAGCCTCCAGAAAACTTGCCGAAGGCTCCACCCTGAGTTGGTTTTGACTACGCAGCCATGAGTTTTGAGGTTATATGGGGGGTTTTGGTTGGTTTTTTGTTTGTTTGTACATGTTATGTTGACAGGGCCCTTGGTTTAGTAATATTTTTTCTTACCTTTGATATTTTTGGTAGAGATTTTCTTTTAATGCTGTTTATTAATATGCTTACCATTGGACCAATAAGCAACATTATGATAGATGGAGAAAAGTTTGAAGTTGTCAATGATTTAGTCCTACTCGGATCCACAATTAATAGACTTTGTGCCAGCAGTCAGGAGATCAGAAGACATTGTACTGGGTAAATATGCAGGCAGGGACCTCCCCAAATTATTGAGGAGCAATGATGTTAGCTTGAGGATTAAGGTGTGCCTGGTTCAGCCCATGGTCTTTTCAATCACTTGCTATGCATCTGAAAGCTGGACAATGAATAAGAATGACTAACAGAAGATGCCTTTGAACTGTGGTGTTATAGAAGAGTGTTGAAGATCTCATGGACAGCCAAAGGAATAAATAGATATGTCTTAGAGAAAGTTCAGCCAGAGTACTCCTTGGAGACACTGCTGATAAAGGTTCATCTTACATACTTCAAGCATGATGCTAGGAGAAGCTATTCCTTGGAGAGGGACATCATCCTTGGATGTGAAGGTGGAGGGATGGTGAAAAAGAAGAAGATTCTCAACCAACTGGATTGCCAGTGACTGCTGGAGTGGATTCTAGAGTGTCAGAAATTAAGAGGTTGACACAGGATAAGACAAGATTTATAGGGTTGCTACGGGTTGTTCTCAACTCAGTGGCCCCTAACAACAACAATTATTATTGATTGTTATCCGAATAACCACACAGTAATAAAGAAAACCAAGCAACAAATAAAAAACAAACAATAAACACATCCCTCACAATCATTGGTGTTGAGTCAAGGTCAGCTGAAAGCTCACTCTCCAATGGGTTTTTGGCAGCAGTAAATTGCGTGGATGAGTAAGAAAAGAATGGATAGTTAAATCTGTATTGGAGTAAGTGAATGGAAGATCAATCTGAAATGAATAGGTGATCAGACATTGTGTGTATTGCAATTAACAATCTGGAACAGGATATACATTACAGATTAAATGTAATGGGGGCAGAAGGGAAGAAAAGAGGAGAGAGGGAAAGCAGAGAAGATGGGTGAAGGTAAAAGTAATACACAAAAATGGTCCTAGAGATTGTGGCCGCCCTTGATGGTCTGAGGTCAATGCTGTAGTGAAAAGTGCCACAGCTATTGAGATGGCTCTGATAGCTTCCTCTGTGAATCTGTTTTCAGCTATCATGTGGCAGCCACACTTAAGCAGGTGAAACATGATCAACAAGTCTCTCAGATGGAAAAACTAGCTGCTTTTGTAGAAGAGGCAGATGAATGACGGCTTAAACCCATTGAGCAGCTGCTGGGGTTCACACCCTCTTCCTAATGTTGATATTGCTTCTAGAGCACAAGTGTGGAGCTGGCAAGGGCCTTTTCATAGTCATCCAGTGGTTCCCAGCTATATTGCTGAATTGTCTATCTATCTACATTTGGGTTATCTGTATCTGTCTACAAGCAACAAATACTGCAATATGTGATCTTTCAGGGAAAATAGTTCTTTTTTTAAATGTTTGTGTTTTTAAAATATGGTAATACGCGGTCCCCTTTTCCTTATGACTCAGGGTGAAGTCTCTCTCAGGGAGGAGTGATAGGGAATGGCAAAGGATACACTGACAAAGAAGATTAATCTGAACTGGCTTTGACAAGCACTGTGGCATTTGGACAAGAACAAACTGGGAGGAGGGTAGAGAGAATAGTGCAACAATGAATGAGTGGAAGCCCAAAATCTCTGTAAATGTTTATGAAAATTAATAAAATATAATTATAGAAAAAAAATATGGGAATCAGATTAAGATGGTATCAGAGATTCAGATGATTTAGGTTTAAACCTCATAACCCTTCACATACCAGGTAGAGCACATGCCACAATTTGCCAACTGAATGACTTCTGTCCTTTCATTCAGCCAGTGTCTGGAAAGCCTCACTAGTCAAATCCAAGGCCTTTTATTGTAAGAACCACCTTACCTCTGTAACTTGATTTGTGCCACTATTAGAACCTCTACTCGGAATATTATTGCTTTTCAATTTTTGACTCATGCACTTTTAACTTGTTAGTTAAATTTGTATCTTCTAGGCTGCAACACTTCCATGATACATCTTCAAGGCTATGAACATGTACGGCTAAGCACAATTGATAACAGTGCATCTAAATTCCAAAATCAATCTCCATAATAGTCTATGTGCTTCCTACTGCCAAAGGGGCCCTTTAGAGTAGTGAGAGAAGACCTTAACCCTGAAACCCACAGCGTCCCTTTTCAGCAGGAAGTAGCTAAGAGAATACGCCATCCCCTTTTGCTTATGAATCAGGGTGAAGTCTCTCTCAGGGAGGAGTGATAGGGAATGGCAGAGGACACACTGACAAAGGAGATTAATCAGAACTGGCTTTGACAAGCACTGTGGCAATTGGACAATTAAAACAGACATGGGGGGGAAGAGAACGAACTGGGGGAGGAGGGTGGAGAAAACAGTGCAACGATGAATGAATGAAAACCCCAAATCTCTGTAAATGTTCATTAAAACTAATAAAATTTAGTAATAAAAAAAGACTTGTAGTTGTACAACCTTTCTGACATAAAACAGTTCCTTTCACAAATAAAAATTATTTCTGCTCAGGACCTGTCCAAATGAGGACTTTTCAGATGTTTTTCTTCCTTTGTTTTTCTTTTGTTGAATTTTAAAAAATAAATCTAATTCTCCAGTGCCTTAACTTTCTATAACCATTTCTAGACATGCCAAATGATAGCAAAACAGAATGGCTTTTTGAATACTGGAGCACTGTAAACATAAAGCACTAAGCAAAAAAACTCTTTTAAACCTAGAAATCCTCTGCTTGTCTCGTTGGCAGAGTCAAGCAATTCAGTAGCAAATAAATCCTTTAAAAGAGAAAAAAAAAGGGGTTGTTTAAACACTGGAAAAAGTTAATAGGAATGAATGGTAATGCTGAAAACAACAACTATGATTCTATAAACTTTCCACTAAAATAGATCTTAAAAGTTGCAGGTGTGAGTGATTGCCTCTCTTTCTTTGTAGGCGTTTCTTAGGTGTTCTAGCTGCCCTCCTCTGAGTTAGCAGAGCAACTCCTACAATTACACTACCACCGTTTCCTCACCGTGTGCTCAGTATATACATCTCCATGATAAAGCTTTGTCTCGAATGAATACTCTGGACATGTTGATAGGAGAGGCTCATCCTTGGAAAGGGACATACTGCTTGGGAAGGTTGAGCGACAGCAAAGGAGATGAGGACCCTCAACCCTCAGGGGAACTGACAATGACTGCATCCATGAGCTCATGTGTGTCAGAGATTGTGAGGATGGCACAGGACAGGATAGAGGGCTGCCTGTATCTGTTTATCAGCCATTGCTTAAATGAAAATTTATTTATAAAACTCCTGAAGTTAAAATCTCACGGAGATGGACTAATCTTACTTGTTCACAGCAGAGATTTAATTTTAGAGCTTAATGAGGCTTTTTGTCCAGCAGATCTATAATGTTTGCTTTTGGGTGGATAAGAAATTAAGCCGCACATGACAGATGACATTGAAAAGGGTATTTCATTTTTACAGTGATATAGAAAAGATTCTACTAAATGAATAGTCAAGAGTATTGGCTGAAAGCCAGTCAATTTAAATTTCTCAAATTAACAGGAAATTTGCACTTGATAACTTAGTATGAAATCCAAACAGGATATGTAGAGTTATAGCATATGTGTTCATTCTCTTATATTTAAGTTTTCTTGGAGGAAATGAATACTTCTGTTAGTCATAAAGTTAAAGGGAAATAACATACATAGTTTTCTTTTTATTTAAGAAAGATAATGAAGAATATTTTTTTTATTCTTTGGATGAAATACTGTCTAAGCATAGAGGAATGAGTGAAGTGACTTTTCAAACCATGTCAGTTTAAGCATTCAAAAACATAATTCTATTGGTTTTCTGAGATTTTTTACAGCAACCCACACATTAGTCTACCTTGTGACTCAGCACAAGCATGTCCCACACTTTTTGTAGTCTTTCTTTTTTTAATATTTTTGTTTCAATTGTAATTTTAACAAAAGTTTGTATAAAAGTTAGATTTTCATTCATTCATTGTCACACATGTTACCTCCTCTTCCTCCATTCCCCCTCCCCTTGTTCATGTTAAAAAAAATTCATTAATTGTTGCACAATTACGTTCCCCCCACCTCAGTCCTCTTTGCAGTGTACCTCTTATTCTGGGCTGTGGTCATATGTATAATGCCTTTCAAACAGTTCCCTCCATCTGTTGCAATGTAAATGTTCATAATTTATCCACACTTATCCTATTCTCTTCCCACCTCCCCCATATCAGACCTACTCTACAACAGTGGCACTACACAATATTTGTCCTTTTGTGACTGAGATATTTTACTCAGCATAATGTCTTTCAGTGTCATCCATGTTGTGTAATCTTTTACGAGTTCATTGTTTTCCAGTGCTGTGTGGTATTCCATAGGGGTTTTTTTTTCATTTTTATTTATTTATTTATTTTACAGAGGTTTTGGATTTCCATTCATTCATTGCCACAATTTTCTCCCTTCCCACCCCTCCCCACCAGCTCGCTTCCCCCTCCGAAGAGAGAAAAAAAAAAGAAAAAGAAAAAAAATTCCTTCATTAGTATACAATTCCCACGTCCCTTCCCCCCACCCCACACCCCGAGTACACTTCTCTATGCAACCTTAATTCTGGATTCCTGTGCTAACCATGATACTCAATCATATATCACTTCTAATCTGTTCTTTCCCTCATCTGTTTCAATACAATATACATAATTTTTTTCTATCCATTTGTTGATGGGCACTTGGGTTTCTTCCATCTCTTTGCTCTTATAAATATTGCAGCAGTAAACATGGGTGTGTGTATATATTTGTTTGGAAGGCAGTTCTGGTTTCTGTAGGGTCTATTCCCAGTAGTGGCATTGATGGGTCAAATGGTATTTCTATTTCCAACTTTTTGAGAAAGCTCTAAACCACCTTTCATAGTGGTTGTACCATTTTACACTCCCACCAGTAGTAAATCAGTATTCCAGTCTCTCCACAACCTCACCAGCATTTATTGTTTGCTGCTCTGTTGAACTTTGCAATTGTTGCAGGGGTCAGATGATATCTCATAATTGTTTTGATTTGCATCTCTCTGAGGGTTAGGGATTTTGGACATTTCTTCATGTGTGTGTTCGCCATCTGAATATCTCCTTTGGTGACTTGTCTGTTTATATCCTGTACCTATTTTGTGATTGGGTTATCTTGTTGAGGTACTGGAGTATTCGATAAAATTTAGATATAAGTCCACCAGATTTGTCATTACCAAATATTTTTTCCCCAGTCTGTAGGTTTCCTTTTAACCCTGTTGTGCAAGTGTTTGATGTGCATAGGGATTTGATTCTTAGAAGGTCTCATTTATCTGTTTTGTTCTCTCCTGGCTGTAGGATACATACTTTTCTTACTGAAAGATTGTAAACATTCTTTATCATCTTTGGAAAAGATGTATATAGCTTCCAAGTTTTAAGCATTATAAAGATTATTTTGCAAAAAAAAGATTAAAAATTATGTGTTAAGAACATAATTAGTTTTAGAAAGTGTAAGAAGCCAGATGCTATCATTTTGTCCCTACAGTAAAACAAAATAAAATAAAACAAACAAAAAAAACTCTCACAAAAAACCTCAACCTCATTGCCGTCAAGTTGGAACAAACCAGTTTCTGAGTCTCTTTGTCTCTCCCTCAGAGCAGTTGGTAGATTCGAACTGCTTGAGTGGCCTGGACTTTGGGTTAGCAATGCAGCTCCCTGGGGACTATGCCACCAGAGCTTCCTTTGTTCTCACACTGATCCCTTTATTGATATAGTTACCTTTTGTTTTTTTCAGATTAAAAATAGAATCACCCATGAAGATGAAGGTAATAAATTTAACAGAGCTGGGATTCTAAATCAGATATTGTTAAATCCAGAACTTCCTTTCCTAACTATGCGCAAACAACTGATATGGGCACACAAGACTGTTTACCAGAACCTGATGGACAGAAATATTGTGCGTCTGACTCAGCCAATGGGATGTTTGGATCAAAAACAATCGAAGTTCTTAATTGGTAAGAATGTCTTTTTATTTTCTTGGATCTATGTTGGTGGGTGTGATCAGATGAACAAAATAGTCCGATGTCCTTCTCCTTATTTGGAGAAAGTTCACTTGATCACTTATGTCATTAAAAATGAATGGTTCACAGAAACAGGGCAGAGTAAATACAACCCTCTGTCCAAGTCAAAGTGTTTCTGTGATCAGTTGGAAGGCTTTGAGGCAGACCAAGTGCTGTAGAGGTTCCATGGCTACCACTATTGCTAAAGAAAATTGAGGATTTCTTTTTTTGTGGGAATTGGAGGTGCTTATAGTTGCCTGGTAATTGTCATAATAACTAACATCTGATATCTGAAACTAAGTGTACACTGACTATAGTATATTATTTACTCAATTGAGCACAATTCTGGAATCATTTGGGCTGATTGTGTAATCTTGAAAATGGATCCAATAATAATAACAAGTATAAAATTTAAAAAAAACATCTCATTGCTATTGAGTCATTTTCCACACACAACAATGCTGTGGGACTGAGAATGACTGGCCAGTCGTGTTTCCAAGGTGATAAATCTTTACTGAAGCTGACTGCCTCGTTTTTTTTCTCCTGCAGACCAGCTTTTGGGTTTGAACCACTGACCTTTCAGTTAGTAGTTGAGCGCTACAGAACTTCCAGGGCCCCTTCTGAATAATAGCACTAATGATAAGATATTTGTTCACCACTTTATGCACACTTCTAAAGCTCTCTGTATGCTGTAGAAACACAAAGAATTCAACTCTTCTGAAAGCCTCTGCAGGCCACAAAGAAGGAAATAGCACAGGGCAGCCAGATAAAAGATTTATTTTGTAGCTGAGTGCTACAAAGTTTTCCTACTGCCTGTAGGATCTCAAGCAACACAAATCAATTTTGTAAGTATTACCACCAGGCCGGCTTCCCTTGCAGTTTAAGGCTTTATATTATGGGTTGACTTTTTCCTCGGGTAATGTGAAATCCTCTTAAGCAAGACTTGTTTAGCAAATTTTGTCAGCATGATGACAAGGTAGTGGGAATATGCACCAACAGAACCCTGCAGTTTTAAAGTGTTCACGTGTTGGGCCAGCTATCATCTACCCTCCCGTTTGAAAAACTTGTGAAAGAACTTTCTGATAATACCTGCTTTTGTTTGCCCTTTCTAACAGCTTTGTTCTAAAACAGCTTACACTGACTATAATCATTGATGGATCATAAATGTTTTGATTATTATTGCCATAAAATGGTGGACGTCTTCTTTTATAGTCTCTGAGGAAAGTTCAGAGCAGACAGGTTTGGTTTTATTCCAGGTGCACAGTGTATATGTTTCAGACAAAGAAACATTCAAAGATGATTTTTGACTAGAATAAGTCAGGTGATTCATAGTGGTGAGTGTGTGTGTGTGTGTGTGTGTGTGTGTGTGTGTGTGTGTGTGTGTGTGTAGAGAGAGAGAGAGAGAGTCAAGTTTTTTAAAAAAAATATTGGTAGTACTTTCTGGTAATATAATTAATTTTTTTTAGAATCTAACTATTTTTGATATGGGGTTCTGGTGGCTTAGACTGTAGCAAATTGTACTGCTCGCCCAAAGGCCAGGCCTTTCCAGTGGTTCAAATCCACTAGCAGCTCCTTGGGAGAATCATGGGCTCCTCTCATGTACTTGATTTACAGCCTTAAAAATCAGCTGGAGATTCAGCTACAAGTCAGTTCCAACTCAACAGCAATGAAATTTAGTTTTGAGTGAGTTATGAGGGTTAGATTTGCCTTGCTCAATCCATGGTATTTTTCAGTCATTTCATATACATGCAAAAGTTAGACGATGAAAAAAAGAAGACTAAAGAATGAATGCATTTTCATTATGATGTTGTTAAAGCGTACTGAATGTTCCAGGAGCTGCCATAAAAGCAAACTACCCTTGAGTCAGGTCAGACTCCTAGCAACCGTGTGTATGACAGAACAGTGGTGCCCCAGCCTTTGGCATCTTAACAGTGTCTGACAAGCTTGAGGCCTTTGCTGAAGCCACTATGTCAGTTCATCTTATTGAAGGTCATTCTCTTTTCCACTGACCCTTTACCAAGTATAATGTCATTTCCCAAGAGTTGATGTCTCCTAAGAACTTGTCAGATAAAAATCACACCATCCTAGATTTTGTTTGTACTTCTTCTAAGACAGAATTGTTGATGCTTCTGACAGCCCATGGTACAATAAACATTCTTCACCCATTTTGTCATTCAAATATGTCAATTCTTGTTCAGATTTTATTTTTGTTGCCCAGATTTTTCTTACATGTGAGGCAATGATTGAAAACACCTTAGGTTTTAGTATAAGAATCAAAAGGAAACCTGGAGAAATGGAAGAACACACCATGCTCATGGATAAGAAGACTCAATATTATGAAAATGACACTTCTATCAAAGGCAATCTACAAGATCAGTGCAATAATACAGATACCAATTCCATTCCTCAATCAGATGGGAAAGGCAATTTCTAATTTTATCTGGAATGGAAAAAGACCCCAAATAAGTAAAGCATTCCTGAGAAAGAGAAGCAAGGTAGGAGACATATCACTCCCTGGTTTCAAATCCTACTACACTGCTGTGGTGGTAAAGACAGTATGGTGCCAGTATAGTGACAAACCCATAGATCAATGGAATAGAACTGAGAACCCAGAAATAAGCTCATCTACCGAGGGTCAAGTGATTCTTGACAAGGAGATGAAATCAGTTAAGTCGGGAAATAAACAGTGTTGGCAGAATTGGAAAACTATCTGTAGAAAACTCAAGCAAGACCCACACCTCACACCATACACAAAAAACAACTCAAAGTGGATCAAGGACCTAGGACTAAAACCAAGGCCTATAAACTTCATCAGAAAAAAAAAACTTTATAGAACTCTAGAAACCATATTCTACAGTATGAACAGTCTTCCACTCATCCTGAAAAAATCTACAACCAGGAGAGAACAAAATAAATGAATGAGACCTTCTCAGAATAAAATCTCTATGCACATCAAAAAACTTCATCGACATTTATAATCATAATTAAAAGATTTTTTTAAAGGAACAAAAAGTTGGCAATAGAAATATCATTTAACCTGTCAATTCAACTACTGGGAATATACCTTAAAGAAATCTTTGACAATGTCAATATTTTCCTTGTTTATCAAAATTTCCTATTTCCAATCTAATTCTTTGTTCTTGCTATTAGTTGCTGTCAAATCAAGTATGACCCATAGTTACCCTACAAAAAAAGATCTGAACCTGGTGCCATCCTCATCAACTCTGACATACTAAGAGCCCATTGTGGTAATCACTTTGTCAATATATATATCTGGTTGAGGGTCTTCCTCTCTTTCACCATCTAAGCATGTTAACTCTCCAGAGAACATGTACTCTCCAGAGAGCAGCTTCTCCTAGCAACATGGCCAAAGTAGGGGAGATGAAGCTTCACCATTCCTGCCTCAAAGGGACTCTTTGGCTGCCCTTTCTCTAAGACAAACCTATTTTATTCTTTTGGCAGTCCATGGCAGTACTCTTTACCAATACCACAGCAGAAAGACATCAATTCTTCTTTTGTCATCCTTATTAATTATCTCAGATGCATAGCAAGTGATTGAAAAGACCATGGCCTGAAACAGATGCAACTTAGTCTTCAAAGTGACAACGTTGCTCTTCAATAATTTGGAGAGTTCCCTGACTACAGCAATACATTTCCTGATCTCCTGACTGCTTGTACCAAGGGCATTGATTGTGGATCTAAGTAAGATGAATTCATTGATAATTGAAGCACTTGTTGCAGAAAATCAACCACTGTAACCTGCAAGATGGATGACTTCTTAGCATCAAGAATATAGAACTTATCACCACTAGATTGATAGGCAAAATCATGAAAAATAGAGAAAAAAAATTGAAACTTTCAATGAATTAATCTTACTTGGATCCACAATCAACAAATGTAGTGTAATTAAATTTGCTTATTTGTACCATAAGTAGAAAATCAGTTTGGCATTTCAAATGCACCAGCCAGTCTGCTGGACAAAGACAATCATTCTCTTGCTATAAAGATTTAAAGACTCAGAAACCCAATGGAAGGTCGCTGTGAATGAATAGGAAGCAGCTCAGTGGCAGTGAGTATATGGTAGTGCTCCACTGCGACTACTATTCGTTGACTTTTCTAATTAGATTCTGTAACTATTGCTACTATTATTACTACTGCTACAGAAACAGTGTCATTCGTTGATGGCTTAACAAAGAGAAAGCATCATGGTAAGTCCTCTCCGTACTGTATTTTTATTTTTTAAATTTTTAGATCAATATGTTAACCAGATTTTGAATAGCACAGCTATGCATTAGGATAGAACTTAAGTTGGCGAAGTTCCTGTTTATAACTTTTCCAACATACCAGACTGACTTCTGTAATAGATTCCTTAAAAAATATCTGATCATAAATAAGGACATTATCTCTGTTTAGGAAAACAAGTATTCAGCCAAGCCAGTATTTTAAAGAAAAGTATCCCTCTTCTTTTTGTTTTCACAGTGCATTACTACTGTTAAAATACTGCCAAAAAGGTTGGTACAGTTCTCCCCATTGATTAGTACACTGCATTATAATTTATATTCTAAAAATAATAGGTTTAGAATCAACCTTTTAAAATGCATTATTAGAATTTGGCATGTAGTTTAAGTTTTCTCATAAATACAAATTCCACAATAAGTTCTAGGTGTGAATTATATGGAGGTCCTGCTATTCCCTATACCTTTTCTAACTGCACTTTCTATAAATTACTGCATTACGGTCATTCTTATTGAAATTTAGAGGAATAATTTCCCAACATTTATAAATGCAACACTATTAATTAGTAACATTACTAATGGGAATTTCTGAAAATTAACTGCTTTTAAGGATACAAATATTAAATATTGCGGAATTGCATGTTCACATTTAGAAGCCATTATTTATTCACTTTCTGAGCAATTAAGAACAAAAATTGTTCCTATTATTTGGTTCTTCACAATGTAAACGAAATCTCACCCATCAATTTAACTTTAAGAGAATGCCTCACTGAGCAGGTTGTCAGGGCACCAATTCAAATGGTTTGTGATAGCTCATTATTGCTGAAATTTGTTCAGTAGGATTTTCTGTATATTTTTTAAAAATATATAGTTTTATAGTCAGTAATCAAAAGTTGGGAGGCTCTGGTGGCCTAGTGGCAAGGAACTATGCTGCAATCCTGAAGGTATGCGGTTTGAACCCAACAGCTACTCCGTGGGAGGAGGATGGGCAATCTCCTCCTGTGCGAGTAAGTGCCTCTGAAAACCCACTGGAAGGTTAACTATGGGTTGGTTCCAACTCTGTGGTACACAACAACAACAGTAAAAAGTTGTTTTATTAAGATATTTAGCTTTGACACTGCAATATACTTATAGTATTCAAGTTCCTCCAAGCCAATTACCACTATTTTCAGTATACATTAATAGTTTATAAGATTCAGTGGCTCATTTGGAACAGAACAGAAATGTGTGCATCTGGGTGGGATCCTTTCTCCATAGCTATTCAGTCTGTATGCTGAGCAGATCATTACAGAGTCTGTATGATGTGAAAAAGAATGTGGCATCAGTATTGAAGGGAGACTCCCTAGCAACCTGTGTTATGCTGATTACACAGCTTTGCTTGCAACAAGTGAGGCAGACTTGGAACACTTGCTTCAGAAGATCCAATACTGCAGCCTTTAAGATGGGTTATGTCTCAAAATCAAGAAAATAAAAATCCTTACCTATAGACCAGTATGCAATAGAAGGAGAAAAGGATCAAAGTTGTCAACAATTTCATTTTACTTGGATCTTCAATCAATGCCTATGTAGCAGCAGTCAAAAAATCAAACTGTTTTTTGCATTAGGGAAATCTGCTTTCAAGGAGCTCTCCTAATGCTAAAGAGCACAGATATCTCTTTCAAGATTAATGTGCACCTAATCCAAGCCATGAAATTTTCATTTGCTTTGTGTGCATCTGAAAATTGAACAATGAATAAGGGACACCGATGGCTTTGAGTTGTGGTGTTGAAGAAGAGTGCTGAATATCCCATGACCTGCCAAAAGAACAAACAGATGTGTCTTGGTGCAAGTGCAGCCAGAGTGCTCCTTAGAGGCAAGGGTGGTAAAAATCTTTCTCTCACATGCTTTAGGCATGTTGTCAAGAGGGGCCAGTCTTTGGTAAAAGACATCATTCTGAGAAAGGTGGAGTGTCAGAGAAAGTGAAGAAGACGGTCTACAAGATGAATTGACACAGTGATTGTGGGAGAGGTTGGAAGTAGACGGATGTGGATGTGCAGCGGGAGAGGGGGAGCTAATTATCAGGTTGTAGGAATTGAAGGGTGGTAGGGTGAGGGAAATTTGAAGAATTTGTTTGAATTTGTATGTGAATTTTGTAAATAAACTAGTAGAAAACATACTTAAAAATAGGCTTGATGATGTTGAGGATGGTATAGGCTAGGGCAAGGTTCAGATCTCTTCTATAATGTCCAGGTTACACAATTGTTACTACTTACTAGTCGTTTGGCAAGTCAAATCTTTCATCCGCTGTGCCAGTGAACTGTGTGCCAGTTGACTTCCTGTAAACATTTACAGCCTTGGAAAGCTAGAGGATAGTTCTGCTCTGCATTATATGTCCACTAAGAGTCAAAGCTGACTCAACAGCATCAGGTTTGATTCTTTTCTCTCAGTCTTATGATATTTCCTTCATCATTTAACTATTCTGAAATTCCCATCATTACAACATCTACATTGTTTTGTTAACAAAAGCAAGAATGCCTTCTCTAGAACTGAATTGGCCAACAGCAGTAACCACCACACATGACTAAAAAGAAGAAAACAAAACGAGTTGCCACCAAGTCAACATGGCAACCCCATGTGGATTGTATAAGGCTGTGCCCTTTAAGAAGTGGATCACCAGGCCTTTCTTCTGAGGCAGCTCTATGTGTATTAGTACTGCTGACTCTTCTTTTAATAGCCCAGCACTTAACTAGCATGATCCAGAAACTAGTTTATTTCCATTTAAAATTTATTAAAGATAGTACAATTCAATTCTTGAACTTCAGTAGCCTCATTGCCAGTATTCAGTATCTGTAGGTGATTGGTGGTGGCCATAGTGAAGATGGCTTCCATCCTCACGGAGCATTGTCTTGGCTAACACCACCCACAGATGGACCCTCAGCGGTATCTCACATCATGCTGGGTACATTCCTAAGTGTTACTCTCACTAAAGCATCTCAGCAGTCCTGATTGGTCAGCATTGTCTTTTTTGTTTTAGAGATGAGAAAAATAAGGCTCTCCATACACCACCATTGTAAGTGGCCAGTTGTTTCATGCTCTTTCCACCACAACATGATACCTGGAATAGTGTGACATTTCCTCAAGGAAACAGCATGAAAAACAACTGGATCTGCAAGAATTCCTTTCCTGACATGAGGACCCTAGAATTACAGTATTTGTAGTTGAGAATATGAAAGGAGAGAGTGAGAGAAATTCTAGACCAGAGCATTCAAGTCAGCAGGAACAGAGAGTATTACATTCCATTTTAACATATGCTAGGAAGACCTTCAACAAGAAGTATTGACATAGTGACTATGACAGTGGGCTCAAGCATGTTAGAGATGATAAGGATGGGGCAGGCTTCAGACCTGTTGTTCATAGGGTTACCTGGTGTTGTAATTGACTCAGTGGCATCTGACAGCAAAACAAATACATACTGAACTCTAATCTTGTAGTTTTCCAACAGTTGCACTGCTAATGTGTGTAATTTACGGCTTCCAAAAACTTGGTGGAAGATCAGGTATGAATCCGTTCCAACTCAATAGCTGTTCAGTAGCTGTAAGTTTTGGTATTGGGTATATACTAGTATCCATCAAAATTCAAAAATTCATGAAACTTTTATGCATGGATATATTTTTTTAAATAATTTTTTATTTGTGACTTTAACAAAAGTTTACAGAATAGTTAGACTTTTATTTCATGAATATATTCTTTATCATGATGAGAAAATGGAAACTATTTAAATATCCAACTATAGAGATATAGTTAACTTAGTGCAACAGAAAATTATCCAAACATGGAAAAGAATTGCTAGGAAACCAATATATTAACAGAGGAGAGTTATTGGATATACTGTTCAGTTCAAATGTATTGCTAAGCCAAGAAACATATCTACAATGAAGTTATACAGTGGACAATATGGCAACAAATATTAAAAGGTTACCCAAAACTTGAAAGATATAAATGCTAACAATATTTGAATCACTGAGTGGCCAGCATTTATTGTCTTTCTGTAGTTCAAGACTTGTCCAACCCACAAAATGTACAATTAGAAATTAATTGGCCAAAAAGACACTTGGGAAATAGTCACAAGTTAAATGAGCATTGTCAGTGGATTTGCAGAGCATCAGTTAAGGTTCACTGGTTATATAACAAAGAGCTCTAGTGGCTTAGTGCATTCGACATTGTACTGTTAACCAAAGTACTATGTATCTCTGGGGGCTTGAAATCCACTAGCCATTCTTCAGGAAGAAGGTGTGCAGTCTTCTTACCTGAAAATGTGTACCCTTGGAAACCTGATAGAGGGTCATTATGAATCAGAATCAACTCCATGACAATGAGTTTGAGTGTTTTGTTTGAGTTTGTTCATATAATAAGTGTTCAGAGAGAGCACTGGTGGTCTAGTGGATGAGGCGTTGCACTAACACCCCAAAGGCTGACAAAGGTTCACATCTGCCAGTTTCTTCATGGAGAGGAAAAGAGGTCATTCTCATCCTCTGCAATTCACAGCCTATATAAACCCACTGGAGGGTCAGCTGTGGGTTCATTCTGAATTAGCAGCACACAGTAACAACAATCTGTTCCGTGCATGCACATGTGCATATCCCCACAGAGAGAGAGAGCTCCTAAACCTCCTAACCTATGCTTTAGCATAATTTAAAATAATTTAAAATCTTTTATGTTAGGTTGAACCTACTTTTGGCAGTATTGTCACATTTGTATATTCTGTCAGAAGAAACTTGGTTCTCACGCTTCCAGTTATATTCATGATCTCCAGATATTTTCAGTGGCTATTATGCTTTTAAGAAGCTTTTATTAGGAATTAGAATTAGGCCAGATAATGTCAGATCAGAGAGATAGTCAAGAAAATAATGTAAGAGCTCTGGAAAACAGCATATATATACTGCTTAGAACAAAGTAATTGCATAAACCATTATGCCTTATCTCAATTTTCCCACTCACCTGAAAATGTTATCATAATGTGGACACATACAGGGACAATAATAGGTTGCAATTCAGATTTTCTTTTCAAGATGCAAAAGTAAAAATCCCAACATTAAATGTCCTAGGCTGCTGTCTTTATATTTAAAATGAATCTCCTCTAAAGGAGAAATATTTCTCTTTCCTGTCAATGTAGGTAACTTTGGGAAAAGTAGCTGATGTCTGTGAACCTCAGTAGCAGATCTCTTTATGAGTAGAAGGGAAATGCAAATTCATCCTTAATGGAAAATAGTTCTCTTTTAATTTCTTGAATGGCTTTACTTTCATTTACTTGCTGTATAATGAGAAAAAGTAAAGTGCCAAGGGAGAAACTATAGTAGGCTTTGCTTACTAAGAAATCCCAAGTAACGTAGTTCACTCCTTCTACTAAAGGTCAATAAAACAATTTATTTTAGACACAATTTCAGAAGGTATGGCGTTTTGCACGGAAAACTAAAAAATCAAAGCCAAGATACTAGGCTGGTTTCTTGTCTTTGTTTTAGTACAATGTTTAAGAAGCACAAATGCAGTTCTAATTCATCCCATTTCCAGAGTACGTATTTCCTACTAAGTTCTAAAGTGAGAGAATTATGACTTGGCATTTGTCCTCTTGTCACTTTTTTGTCTATTAAATGTCAAAGAATTTAAAACTCCCATGCTTCTCTAAGTCGATGATGGCTTCCTGGTAAGACATTACCCAGCTAATACAAGGTTACACAGTTTGAAGTCTCCAGCTGCTCCATGGGAGAAAGATGGACAATCTCCTCCTATTGATTTACTGCCTCTGAAAATCCACTGGAGGGCCAGTTCTGACTCCATGGTACACAACAACAACATAACTCCATCCTAGTCGTAAGCAGTACGTGGACTCTAGTATCTGGAGTAAAAATTCAGAACACTGTAACACCTTTAGTTTTCAATAATGGTTATCTTCCATGAATAGGGAAAAAGGCTCATTTCCACATTAAGAGATCATGGAAAAGATGTCTTGATACAAGGAATAGATGATACATTTATTGAAAAAAAATTTCAAATTGTTCTTTTTTGTCTACTCTTAGAAGTCACTGTAGTCCTATGTCCGTATTTTTTAAATACAGTATTATCATCTATCACTTCATTTAACCAAATTCCAGACTCTGTCAAATGGGTCATGACTCATGGCAACTCCATGCATGTCAGCGTAGGACTGTGTTCCACAGAGTGTTATATGGTGAATTTTTGGATAGTTTACCAGACCTCCTTCTGAGTTGCTGCTGGATAGTTTACTGTCCAGTTGGAACCGACCTATACCTGATCCTCTAGCAGGTTTTCAGAGGCAGTAAATAACATGGGACATTGCCCATTCTTCTCCTGAGCAGCTGATGGACCTGAACAATATGACTTTGGGTTGACAGTGCGGTTCCTTATTGCTAGGCCCCCAGAGCTCCCTCTTGGTTGACTAAAATCTATCTTTCAGTCTATCTGTCTATATCAGAGGTGCATGCTGAAATCTTTATGGAGAAAATTATATTAAATTCTATAATTTATCTTATCAAATACAAATTATTTAAAAAATAAAACAATGTAGCCATATTTGTCTAATATTGATGAATGACTATTGAAGGTGGTTGATGAATACGTGGGGCTCATAATATTCTTTCTATGCTTGTATACATTTTAAGTTTACAGTAAGAAAACATTTTTTTTTACAAAAGGTTAAATGGGCAGTTCAATAGGTAAGGAACAGATCTGTCTGATAGTAAACAACTAGATGGGAAAGACGTTGGTTCCAGAGATCACCACACAGTTAGATAAACAGAAGAATAAGCAGCAGTTATAAATAAGTCAGTAAGGTCCTGAATCCTAAAATACCAGTTGTCAGCCAAGTCATCTAGAAGAATCAGATTAACTCTCAGAGGCAGGGCAGACCATGTTGTTTTTGTTGTTATGTGCCATAGAGGTGACTTTGACTAACTGTGATTCTGTGTACAACCAAACCCTACATGATCCTGAGCCACTCTCACAGTTTGTCCTGTGCTTAAATCCATTGTTAAATCCAGTCACTGTGTCACTGTATCTTTTTTAGGATCTTCTTCTCCTTGTCTGTGCCTCTATCTTACCAAGCATGGTATCTACTTGCAAGTACTGGCCTGTCCTGATAACATGTCCAGAGTGTTTAAGACTAAGTCACACAATCCTTGCTTCTAAGGAGCATTCTCACAGTGCTTCCTCCAATACAGGTTTCTTTGTTCTTTTGGCAGACAATAGACTGTACTAGGACACTATTATTAGGTGTCGTCCAGCGGACTATACAACTCATAGCAACCCTGTGTGCCCTAGTCTCCACTATGCTGAAACGAAATGTTCAAATCTCTGTGCCAATCCACTCCTTTAGGTTAGAGAGTCAATGAAAAAGGGGAAGACCCTCAATGAAATGGACTTACATAGTGGCTGCACAAATGAGCGCCAACATAGCAGTGATTTTGAAGATTGCCTAGGACTTAGAAGTGTTTCATTTGTTTTGTTTAGTTTTGACCCAGAACTGTTTTATTCTGATGTACATGGATAGGGTCACTATTAATAAAAACCATTAAGATGTCACCTACCAACAACACATGAGGGAACAGCTTGGAGTCTCCCATACCTACTCTATGTAAAGGAGATAGAGACCTTACCTGATTCCTGACCCTTCTCAGTGACACAGATTGGAGAGCCAGCCTTCAGGGCTGGGATATAAAATTGTCTTCACTTACTTTAAAAGAAGAAGAAAAATTAAAACAAGTAGACAAAACCACACTGTGACTCTTGTTGTTGTTGTTGTTGTTGTTTTTGTTGTTATGTGCCATCGAGTCATTTGCGACTCATAGCGACCCTATGTACAAGAGCCCTAAATGCCATTCTATCCTGTGCCAACCTCACTGTCTCAAACACATTCATTCCCACCACTCTACTCACAGAATCGATCCATCTCATCGAGGGTCTTCCTCTCCTGTGCCGTCCCTCCACTCCCCCAAACATGATGTCCCTCTCCATGGACCAGTCCTTCCTTGCAACATGCCCAAAGTATGTCAGACAAAGCTTCAGAATCCTTGACTCCAGGGAACATTCTGGCTTCACCCTCTCCAGGACAAACCTGTTTGTTCTCCTAGCAGTCCATGGTAGATTCAACACTCTTCTCCAGTACCACAACTCAAAGGCATCAATTCTCTTTCTATCATCCCTATTCACTCTCCAACTCTCTGATGCATAGCAAGTAATTGCAAAGAACGGACCACATGCCCGGATCAGGTGCACCTTAGTCTCCAGCCTGACGTCGTTGCACTTCAGTACTCTTGAGAGGGCCCTCACAGCTGATTCCCAATGCAATTCGTCTCCTGATTTCCTGGCTGCTGTTACCAAGAGTGTTATTACAGCTTTTAATTATAAAAACAAATCATGGAGTATAATGCAAATATTCAATAAATGTTTGCCGCATGAATTTATTCAGAGACCATAGTAGGCAAGAAACCACTTTCAAGTACTCTTTTTACAGAAGAAAATAAATATGGAACTTAAGACAAGATCAGATTTGAGATAAACGTCAATTAGATGTATTGAGCTACCATTGATCAAATTATTGCTTTAATGAATTTTTGCTATAATTCAACTTTTATTTCTGGCTTTTTTTTTCTTTCTTTCCCTCTTTTTCTAAATTTGTGATTTTAACAAAAGTTTACAGAAAAGTTGGCTTTTCATTCATTCATTGTTGCACAACAATGTTCCTCCGTACCCCTCCAGTTCACGTAAAACAGAATTTATTCATTGTTGCATAACTTCCTCCCACCTCCTTTCCTCCCCCAGTCTACTTTGCTATGCACCTCTTATTCTGGACTGTTGTCATACAAATAAAGCCTAATCATATACTCCTTTTAAACAGTACTTCCTTCATCTATTCCAATGAGTGTTCATTATTTATCCCTTCTTTTCTTAATTTCCCCCAACTCCCATAACAGTCCTGTTTTATAACAGTTGTGCTAGGCAGTATTTGTCCTTTGTGACTGAGATATTTCACTCAACATAATGTCCAAGGGTCACCTGTGTAGTATTTCATGAGCTCTTTATTTTTTAGTGCTGCATAGTATTCTATTGTGTGAATATACGATGGTTTTTCTATCCATTCATATGTTGATAGACACTTAGATTGCTTCCATTTCTTTGCTACTGTGAATAACGCAACAATAAATATGAGTGTGCATACATCTGTTTGGGTGGCAGATCTAGAATATTCCTAGTAGTGAAATTGCTGGGTCAAATGCTAATTTTATATCCAACTTTTTGAGAAAGTGCCATACTGCCTTCCATAGTGGTTGTACCATTTTACACTCCCATTAGCAGTAAGTGTTCCAGTTTTTCCACAGCCTCGCCAGCATTTGTTGCTGTTGTTACTGGGGTGATGATACCTTATAGTTGTTTTGATTTGCATCCCTCATAGAGCTAAAGATCTTGAACATTTCTGCGTGTATGTGTTTGCCATCTAAATGTGTTTTTTGGTGAAGTGCCTGTTCATGTCCTGTGCCTATTTTGTGATTGGATTCTTTCTTTTCTCTGGTTGAGGTGCTGGAGTATTCTATAAATTTTAGATATCAGTTATGTAATTACCAAATAATTTCCCTCAGTCTGTAGCTTTTCTTTTTACCCTGTTGGAGAAGTTTTTGACGTGCATAGGGATTTGATTCTTAGAAGATCCCATTTATCTATTTCATTCTCTCTTGATTGTAGGTTTTTCAAGGTGCTTGGACTGTTCACATTGTGGATTAGTTTCTAGAGTTCTTCCAAGCTTTCCTCTGATGAAATTTATAGTCCTAGTTTTATTCCCAAGTTCTTGATCCACTTTTAATTGGTTTTTGTGCATGGTGTGAGGTGTGTGTCTTGCTTGAGTTTTCTACATATGTTGTTGTTGTTATGTGGCATCAAGTCGCCAGCAACTCATGGCAACCCTGTGTAAAACAGACTTAAACTCTGCTCTATCCAGTCTTACTGTCTCCGACATGCCTATCCCCATTACCCCAGTGACTGAATCAATCCTTATCATTGAGAGTGTTCCTCTCCTGCACTGTCTCTCCACACGCCCAAGCATAATATCCCTCTTCAAGGACTGATCATGCCTTGAAACATGTCCAAAGGATGTCAGACAGAGCTTCAGAATCCTTGCTTCCAAGGAACAGCCTGACTTCACCCTCTCCAGGATGAACTTGTTTATTCTGCTAGCTGTTCATGCTGTATTCAGTACTCTTCTCCAGTACCACAGCTTTCTATCCGTAGTCATTGTCCAGCTCTCTGATGCATACCAAGTAATTGCAATCTTGATGCCATACTTTTCCTCATAGAACCCAGCCTCCTGGATGATCAGTTTTGCATGTAGATTGGAAAGATATGGAGATAGGACACATCCTTGTCACATATCCTTCCCAATTTTGAATTACACAGTGTTACTTTGCTCTGTTTTGACTACTGCCTCCTGGTACAAGTATAGGTTTCGCATAAGCACAATCAAGTGTTCTGGGATTCCCACTCTTCTCAGAGTCAGCCACAGTTTGTTATGGTCCACACAGTCAAACGCCTTTTCATAGTCAATGAAACACAGATAGACATTCCTCTGGCACTCTGTTTTCAGCCAAGATCCATCTGACATTATCTATAATATCCCTAGTGCCACGGCCTCTTTTAAACCCAGCCTGCACTTTAGGCAGTTCTTTCTTGATGTGTTGTTCCAGTCATCTTTGGATAATCTTCAGCAGAATCTTGCTTGCATATGATATCAATGGTGCTGTTGTTGTTATGTGCCCGTCAAGTCGTTTGCGACTCATAGCGACCCTATGTCCAACAGTCCTAAACCCTGCTCTATCCCGTGCCAATCACATTGCCTCTGACACACCCATGCCCGATTACCCCAGTCCCTGAATCAGTCCACCTCATAGAGGGTCTTCCCCTCCTGCACTGTCCCTCAACCCTCCCAAGCATGATGTCCCTCTCCAAGGACCTGTCTCTCCTTACAACATGTCCAAAGTATGTCAGACGAAGCCCCATAGTCCTTGCCTCCGAGAAGTAGCCTGGTTTAACCCTTTCCAGGATGAATCTGTTTGTTTTCTTGGCAGTCCAGGGTACATTCAATACTAGTGTTCGGTAATTTCCACACTCTGTCAAATCACCTTTCTTTGGAATGGGGAAAAATATAGATCTCTTCCAGTCAGTAGGCTAGGATGGTTATCCTCCAGATTTCTTGGCACAACTTGGTGAGCACATCCAACTTGGTGAGCACATCCAGGGCAGCATCTATTTGTTGAAATATGTCAATTGGTATGCCATCAATTCCTGGGGCCTTGTTTTTTGCCAATTCTTTCAGAGCAGCTTGAACTTCTTCCTTCATCACCACAGGTTCTTGCTCATACATTGTTTCATGAAATTCTTCTGTGTCTGCCAATTCCTTTTGGTACAATGACTCTGTATACTGGATCATTTAATATTCCACCCAAAACATCCTTAAGTACTGCAACTCATAACTGGAATTTGTTTTTCAGTTCCTTCAGCTTAAGAAATGCTGAGTTTGGCCCTTTTGATTTTCTGACTCCAGCTCCTTACACATTCCATTGTAATACTTTTGTCTTCCCATGCTGCTCTCTGGAATCTTCTGTTCAACTCAGTATCTTGATTTCTTCCCTTTGCTTTGGCTTTTTGGAGCTCCAGTGCAATATTTAGAGTTTCTTCTGACATTCATCTTGGTCTTTTCTTCCTTCTCTGTCTTTGTAATGACCTTTTGCATTCATCCTGGACAATATTCTTGATATCTTCCCACAGCTCAATAATGTCCAAATCTGTTCTGAGATGGTTTTGAAATTCAGGTGGGGTAGACTCAAGGTTAAATTTTGGTTCCCGATGATTTGATTTAATTTTCCTCAGCTTTGGCTTGAACCTGCAGATGAGTAGTTTGTGGTCTGTTCCACAATCAGCTCCTGGCCTAGTCTTCCCAGTTGATATTGAGTTTCTTCAGCAATTCTTTCCACCAATGTAATTGAAGTGATTCCCATGAATATCATCAGATGGAATCCAAATGTATAGCCTCTGTTTGTGTTTTTTATAAAATGTATTGTAATGAATAAGTCATTGATGTGCAAAATTCTGTCATTCTATCTCTGGCTTCATTTCTGTCACCGTGTCCATGTTTTTCAACTGCTGATCCTTCTTCTCTATTCCCAGTCACCCATTATTATTAATGCATCTTTATTGCATATTCGATCAATCTCTGACTGCAAAAGTTGGTAGAAATCTTCTATTTTCTCCTCTTTGACTCAAGTTGTTGGTTCATATATATGAATGATGGTGGTATTCACTGGACTTTCTTGTATGTTTACGGTATTATCCTGTCACTCAACACATTGTATTTCAAGACAGATCTAGAAAAGATTTTTTTAACTATGAAAGCAACCCCATTTGTCCTCACCTTTTCATCTCCAGCACAGTAGATCATATAATCCTCTGACTCAAAATGTCCCATTCCAGTCCATCTCATTTTGCCAATACCTAGTATGTCAATATTTATGCCTTCCATTTTCTTCCTAACAATATCTAATTTTCCTACATTCATAGTTTTTACATTCCATGTTTCAATCACCAGTGTCTGCTTACAGCTGTTCCTCCTTCTGTTTGTTTCCGTACTTGAGGGCTCAGCCTCAATTGCCATATCTGCCAGTCTAAGTGTGCTCTGTAGTACATAGAGTTTTCAAAGGCCTGCTGTTTTGGAAGTAGATGGCCAATCCTTCTTTCTAGTTTGTCTTAATTTGATTGCTCAGATTTAGAACATTATCTGACAGACAAGAATTTTACAGAGGAGAGCAGATTAAAGATATTTCCCAGTAGTAGAAAAAAACTAATAGATTCTGTGTTGTCCCCACCCTTGCCAGGTGTGTTTTGAGCCACCCCTTTCCCTGCTCAGCCAGCATTTACATCTACTCCCACCTACTCCATTCAACAACAGTCTCCTCTATCCAGCCCTTGAAGTGATGGCCTATATCTAATCTTTCTGTGCTTCTGTGATTCCTACCACCTAAGCTGCTGCCAGTTTCTTCTTCTAAGAGCAGTATCTCTTGACTTCAAGAGTTTTGAACTTCTGCTCCAGGAATGACGTCTTGTGCCTTAAGGCATCTTCTCCTCAATTTATGCTACAAGAGTTTCCCAGGGGAGGTTGATGAATCCTATAGATTTTGCCAACACCATTTGTTAAAAAGGCTTTCATTTTTCCATTTAGCTAATTTTGTCTCCTTGTCAAAAATTAGTTGACCATAGGTAGATGAGATAGTTCCTAGGTTCTCACTAATCTATGTGTCCGTCACTATAACGATTCTATGCTGTCTTGACCACTATGCCTGCATAGTAGTATTTCAGATCAGGGAGTGAGATGCCTCCTAGCTTGTTTCTCTTTTTCAGGAGTGCTTTACTTGTTTGGGGTCTCTTGCCTTTTTAGATGAAATTAGAAATTGCCCTTTACATCTTATTGAATAATGGAATTGATATTTATATTTTGGGATTTCATTGAATATGTAGATTGCCTTTGGTAGAATTCTCATTTTCATGATATTGAGTCTTCCTATCCATGAGCATGGTATAGTCTTCCGTTTCTCCAGGTCTCTTTATCTCTTGTAGTAAAGTTTTGTAATTTTCTTTGAATAGGTCTTTGTGTGCCTAGTTAGATTTACTCCCAAGTACTTAATCTTGTGGTTAGCTTTTGTGATGGGTATTGTTTTCTTAGCTTCATTTCTTTATTCTCTTTGTCACTATAGAGAAATCCAACTGATTTTTGTGTCTTTATTTTGTATCTTGCTACTTTGCTGAATTGGTCGCCTATATCCAGTAGTTTCTCACTGAATCTTTAGGGTTTTCTAAGTGTACTATCACATCATCTGCATATAGAGAAAATTTTTCCTCTTCTTTGCCAATTTAGATACTTCTTACTTCATTCTTTTTTCTTTTTGCTATCACTAAGACTTCCAATACAATATTGAACAGTTTCTTTTTGTATCATTATCCGTGTCTTTCCACTTCAAACTTCAAAAAGAGACCTGTGAGCTTCCATTTCTAAACAAATCTTTAAACATAGTATTTCTCATTGGTATCTGTCTATTCTTTTATTTTTTTTCTTACATAAATTGCTTCTGCCCCAAATTTGCCTAGCATTACTTTTCCCATTAAAAGTTGTAATTATTTGTGTGTCTTGAAATCTCACTGCAGTTTTACTCTATGAAATGACTTCTTTAAATGTTTCATTCATGTACCCTATATATCTAGTCCATTTTATTTCTGTATCATGGAGTGAAAGTACTGAGAGTTCTCTCAGTCATTAAGAGGTGTTATGGTGGCATAGTCCAAAGGGAATTCTATTGCTAAGCCAAAGGTAACACCTCTCTGGAGGTTTGAATCCACCAGAGGCTTCTCAGGGATAAGATAGGCAATCTCCTCCCATGAGAATTATAGCCTTGGAAAACCTACTAGAAGGTTAGTTGTGAGTTTATTCCAATTTCAAAGCACTGTTAATCATCATTCTTTCCCCTCAGATTTCTTTTCTGTCCAATGGATGGAATTGGCAATGACTCCTGGAACATTGGAAGACCTTGATTAAGGATGACAAAGCTGCCCCATAGTCCCAAGTTCTTGGTTAGCTTTCTGGAGCAGCACTCATCTACTCATCCAGTTCTTCTCTGCATAAACTCCTGTCTGGTTTGCGCACAGCCCTGCTGGCATAGTGATTAAAGTACTCAGCTGCTATCCCAAGGGCTAGTGTTTCTAACCCATTATCCACCCAACCCGAAAAATATATGGCAATCTTCTTCTGTAAAGATTACCACCACTTTGAAATTTCTATGAGACAAATCTACTCTGTCCTGTGGGATTGCTGTGAGTTGAGATTGACTCAACAACGGCAATGCAGTCTTGATTGAGAGGCCGTGTGAAGGTCTTGTTGTTAGAGTAATTTAGTCTGTACCTTAACTAATGCACAGAAAGAGTAAATTTCTTTTCAGTAACATTCAAAATTGGGGAGACTCTATGCCAGGGATGTGTTCTATCTCCATACCTTTTCAATCTATATGCAGAACAGATTATCTGGGAGGCTGAGCTGTATGAGCAGAAATGTGGCATCAGAATTGGAGGAAGATTCATCAATAATCTGTGTTATGCAGTTGACACACCCTGCTTGCTGAAACTGAGGAGGACCTGAAGCACTTGCTACAGAAGGTCAAGGACTGCAGCCTTCAATATGGATTGAAGCTCAACATTAAGAAAACAAAGGTTCTCACCACTGGGCCATTTGGCAACATCATGATAGATGGTGAAAAGATTGAGATTATTAACACCTTTAGTTTGCTTGGCTCCACAATCAACACTCTTGGCACCAGCGGCCAGGAAATTAAAATATGTATTGCATTGGGAAAGTCTGTTGTTAGAGACCTCTCCAAAGTACTCAAGAGTAATGAAGTCAGTCTGGAGGCCAAGGTGCACCTGATACAAGCCATGGTCTTTGCAGTCACTTGCTGTGCATTAGAGAGCTGAACAGTGACAAGGGATGATAAAAGGAGAATTGATGCTTTTGATTTGTGGTGTTGGAGAAGAGTATTGAATATACCATGGACTGCTAAGAGAACAAACATATTCGTCTTAGAGAGACTACTCCTTGGAGGCGAGGATTCTGAAGTTTCATCTGACATATGTTGGACATGTTTCAAGGAGGGACCAGTCCTTGGAGAGGATCCTTGGGAGGATGGAGGGACAGCACAGGAGAGGAAGACCCTCGATGAGATGGATTGATTCAATGACTCGGGTAATGAGGGTGGGTGTGTCAGAGATAGTGAGATTGACGCAGGATAGAGCAGCATTTAGGGCTGTTGTACATAGGGTCGCTATGAGTTGCAGGCGACTCAGCGGCTCCTAACAACAACAACAACAACAGTGATGACAATACTATTAAGTACAGTTTAAGTCAACATTTTTTTAAAAGAAACTCTTCTAAATACTGGCCATAGCTGAGTTGTGGGGAGATCTATTTGGTATCAGTGTGTAGAATGGGCTCCAGGAATTTACATTTTTATGAAAATTCAAATGACAGTATTAACTTTGAACTTAGATTACCCAGCGCATTATAAAGTCTGCATGTCCAGAATTAACTTCAGCTTCTATATTTCCCTTCAAATCTTATCGATACTAAATTTAAACTCAAGGGGTTCTATTACTAAAAGGAAAGAAACTATAATGACTATAGGATGGGGTGGTGGAACACCCTGCCCTTACTGCCAGATCTCTAACAACTAGAGTTCCTATGTTTTCTGTTACTAACATGTGCATTAGATTGGCTCCATGGTCAAATGTTAAGGCTACTTTTCAAGAGTGGATGGAAGGATTTAATTCCATTTCTAAAATTAAACCCATGATATAAAAGTTTACGTGAAATATTCTGGAAATATAATTTCTCTCCAAACTTCCTCTACACTTCTCTAAACTTAGGACTTATGAAGAAGTCTGCCCATTCTCTACAGCCCAGGCCAAGCTCCTCTATCATGATTTCCTAGATCTTTTTCACCCTTACCTAGTGAGGCATCCATTCATGTAATAAATGTTCTCTCCGGAGTCATCATTATGCCAAGCCTCAAATTAGGTATTAAGGAAGTATGTAGGTGAATAAGAATATGTTCCTTCCTAGACAATGTCTCTATTACTCTTCTAAATTTATTTCTTTCACTTAATATGCTACTTGTCACATTCTGCAGGTAATTCACATTCTGTGAATTCTCTCTTCACAGGGTTAATCTTTATTTCATCAGGCCCTTGGGGCCAGCAACTACAGCTTGATTCATTTAATCCTCTGACCATTTAACAAAAGACTTCCCTTACTGTAGTCACTGTGTGAATTAGCTGAAAGAGTGCATAAAATAATAAATCATATTATCAGTAATTTTAATGCATGTATCTTCTAAAACAATTCTTTGAATCACTACTTTTCAAACAGACTTTGCTTTATAGTGTACAACAATACTTTATTTCAAATCCATTCTTATGGCCCAAATCAAAGTAGACTTTATGGTTTAAATGTAAAAGTATTTTTCAATAAGTTAGTTTAGGGGATCATATAAAAAGAAATTTTTAAAATAGAATAAGCTGATTTTCTGGTGCTTTAAATATAGATATTTCATTCTTAATCCTCTTGATACCTCATTAAAATTTTAGCATTTGAGTTAGAAATGAAAAAGACCACAAAAGGGAAGTGTTTGGAAGTTGAACTACCAACAGCCACAAAAGTCTAACATATTTTTGTAAATTAAATGGTACATACATGGTAAGTACGTGATAAACTAGCACGGCTATTTACAATCTGGCTTCCCCATGGATTATTACTGTGGTTAGGTGCCATTGACTCAGAGTGACTCTTTGAACAACAAATCTGAACCTTGCCCTTTCCTACATCATCCTCATGATATGCTTGAGCCAATTGTTATACTCACTTTGTCACTGTTACAGTCACTTTGTCACTCCATCTCCTTGAGGGTCTTCCTCTGACTCTCCACCTTTCCCAGCATGATGATGTCTTTTTCCACTAACTGCATTCCTTTGAGATTGCAGCACAGCTTCTTGCCACTAAGCCTCTAGACCTATATAGAATATATATTATAGAAAACATAATATTATATATAATATCTAATATTATAGAATCTAAAATATTGCCATCAAGTCAGTTCTCACTTGTCATAGTCCCACAAGTCAATTTCAAGTAGTAAGCCTGTGTGCAAAGGGAAATATTGTCTGGTCTTGCACCATCTTCACAATCATTGGTATGTTTGAGGCCATAGTTACAGCCACTGTGGCAGTCTAACTTGTTGAGAATTTTCCCTCTACCATGTATGGTATCCATCTTCAGGATACTCTTTTCTGATTTCTCATTCCTTACCATAAACTCAGGACCAACTCATGGCTAACCCTCCAGTAGAATACCAGAGACTGTAAATAGCACAAGAAGAGATTGCCCATCTTTTTCCTGCAAAGTCACTGATGGATTTGAATTGCCAGAATTGCAGCCTTTGGTCTAGCAATTCAACTGCCTATGAACTAGATAAGATAAAGCTCCCCCATCCTCTTTTTCAAGGAACATTCTGACTGTCGTTTTTCCAAGGCAGATTTGTTTATTCTTCTGCCTGTGGTATAGTAAATGTGGGGGGTTTTTTGTTGCTTGTTTTGGTTTTGGGTTTGTTTGGTTTTTTGTCAACACTACAAATTAAAAAGCATTGATTCTTCTTTGACTTTTCTGATTCATTGTCCAACTTTCACATGTATATTATTTGACTGAAATAATATGAGTAGTGAGTAGTAGTAGTGAGTCAGAAACACCTTAGTCTTTTAGCATTTTTAATAGATCTTGTATTGCTATTTGCTGAATGAAAGAAAACCCTTTTCCCCCTTGATTGTGATTTCCACAGGCATTGATTATAGATACAAATAAAAGAATATCCTTGACAACTTAAGTCTTTTCTGTTTATCTTGATCTTGCTTATTGGTCTTGCTTATTGGGGAGGACTTTTGCTTTTCTTATGTTAAGATGCAATCCCTACTAAAAGCTATAGTCTTTGATCTTCATCAGTTATTCTTCATGTTGTCATTTTCAACATGAAAGGTTGTGTCATCTGCATATATCCCAAGTTGCTAAGGGGTCTTCTTTCAATCCTCCAGCCACATTCTTCATATAGTCCAATGTCTGAGATAATGTGTTTGGCATACATATTGACTAACTATGGTAAAAGGATACAACCCTGATACACACTCTCAACTGTTTTAACCCATGCATATTCCTTTGTTATGTTTGAAAGCTGTTTATTGGTATGCACAGGTTCTACACGAGCATAATTAAGGGTTTTGGAATTCTCATTCTTCCAGTGGTATCCATGACATTAGAATGCATAATCAGTAAAATACAAGTAAACATCACTGTAAATTCAGACAAGATCCATCTGATATTAACAATAATGTCCCTCATTTCATGACCTCTTCTAAACCTGGATTGAATTTTTAGCAGAACCTTGTTGATGCACTGCTGCAACCCTTCAAAAAATATCTTTAGGAAGATTTTGCTAGTTTGTGATATTAGTGATGCTGTTTGGTAATTTCTGCATTCTGTTGGATCATCTTTCTTTGGAATGGGCACAAGTATGAATCTCTTCTAGTTGGCTGTCCTTGTCAAAATTATTGGCATAGATTTGTGAGCATATCCAATATTGCTACTTTTTAAAAAATATTACAATTGTTCTTCTATCAGTTCTTATAACCTAACTTGTTACCAGTGCCTTCAGTGTTTCTTGGCCTTCTTCCTTTAAAATTTCAGTTGTTGAGCATATGTTCCCTCCTGAAATGTTTGAAAGTTGACTAATTCTTTTCATACAGTCTTTGTGTATTTCTTCAATGTTCTTTTTATCTTTTTCTTTTTCTTGTTGTGTACCTTCTAATCAGATCCTACTCTCACAGGAGGAGATTGCCCCTCCTTCTCTAGCAGAGTATCTGGTGGATTCGAACCATGCACCTCTGGGATTGCAGTGAAGTTTCTTGCCATTAGGCCACCAGACCTTCCTACCTTCAATGTTCTTTTGATGCTTCCTATGTTTGTTGTTTAGTATTTTGCCTGTAGCATTCCCGAGTATTACAGCTCAAGGCTTGATTTTTCTTTTTCAGCTTAAGAAATGTCCAGCATACTCATCCTTTGCATTTTCTAACTCCAGGTCTTTGAGCGTTTCATAATGCTTTGCTTTGTCTTCTTGAACCACTCTTTGAAATCTTCTGTTCAATTCGTACTTTGTCAATTTCTTTCTTTAGTTTTCACTTCTCTGTCTTCTAGAGCAACTTTCAGGAGTTTTCAGACATCCTTTTGCCTCCTTTTTATTTCATGTATTTTTAGTGACTCTTTCTTTTTTTAAATTAT
Organism: Elephantulus edwardii; assembly: GCF_000299155.1. Taxonomy (NCBI): domain Eukaryota; kingdom Metazoa; phylum Chordata; class Mammalia; order Macroscelidea; family Macroscelididae; genus Elephantulus; species Elephantulus edwardii. The sequence goes on along the minus strand of NW_006399790.1, from coordinate 3,783,392 downwards.
TTATTTTATTTTATCAATTTTTTGTGTGTGTGCGCCATCAAATCGGATCTGACAGGTACAGGAGGAGATTGCCCCTCCTCCTTCTCCAGCAGAGCGTCTGGTGGCTTCAAACGGTGTACCTCTGGGATTGCAGTGTAGCTTCTTGCCACTAGGCCACCAGAGCTCCCTTGACTCTGATTTCTTAATTTATGATGTCATCCTACAACTTGTCTGGTCTTCAGTCACTAGTGTTCAGTGCTTCAAATTTCTTGTTGAGATGGCCTGTGAAATTTAAATGAGATATACTTAAAGAAGTAGTTTGATTCTTGTGACTTATTTTCATTTTCTTCAATTTCAATTTCAGTTTGGATATGAGCAATTGATGTTCTGTTCCACAGCAACCTACTGGCCTTGTCTAGACTAATAATTTGAGTTTATTCCATTAGTTCTTTCCACGAGTACAGTATTTTGAATCCTTTCTTTCCTCATCTCTTTTTTACAGATATAGGTATTTTAATACTGTGTATTCTGTCTGGTGATATGTAATGACCATTTACAATTTTTTTGAGGAAAAAAAGAGTATTTCCAATAAAAAAATTCATTGGATTTCAAAATTCCATCATGCAATCTCCCACATGGTTTCTATCACCAAGGCAGTTTTTCAAGTATTAATGCGTCTTCCCCCACCCCCAGTTTTCACATTCTAATTATTAGTAATTATTGGTACATCTTGATTGTATATTGGATTCATTTCAGACTTCTTTTACGCCATTAACTGCCTCTGAAAACCCGCTGGAGGTAGTTCTGACTCTACAGTAGACAACAACATAAATGTTGGTAACATTCTTCAGCTTTTTCATATTTCACACTAATAGTTGGTACATAAATTTGAGCAATAATTGTATTATCTGGTCTTTCTTGTAGGTATATGAATACTATGTCACTTGACAAGATTATATTTCAAGATACATACGTTTTTTAAAAGTTTGTAAAAGTTTGCACCCTTTACTATTTTTTTAAACACATAATGTAAAATTATTACACCTGGTTCAATTTTTTCAACATTATATTGTGACTTGAGGGAAAGTTTATAGAGCAGATTAGCGTTTCATTAAGCCTTCATGTTTTAGGAAATTTTGTTTTGTGATCTTGTTTCATCTCCACATCACTATAGTATTCTTCTTGCTCCCTTCTTAAGGTTTTTCTTTCTATTCATCTTTCTGTCCTCTCCCTTCTTGTCTTCTGATCTCATCCCTGAACAAATACTATTCTTTTGATTGTGTGTGGTTGGTTGCTCTGAAGACTGAATACCTCTTGGAGTTAGTATTCACATATATAGGCCTGTTTGTTGTTTGAATGAAAGTTGTGCCAGTCGGGAATAGTTCAGTCCAAGGCTCAAAGAATGCCAAAAGGATCCGTCTCCGAAGTTTTACTAGTTTCTATCCAATCAGTCATCCTAGACATTTCTTATTATTTTCCATTTTGTTCTACATTTCTCTCCCTTTCTCCCCAGAACTTGCTGTTGTGATCCCTTTTTGAGAGGTCAGCCATGGTGCCAGGTTGCCAGGTACCATTTAGCTCTGTCATGAAGGTGAGGCCCAATAGTGCTATGGCCTAAGTGTTTCCATGTGTTCTTGATTTTCTTAACTCTTCTTTGCCCAGTCAGGAAGATGTTAAATAAGTCCTTGCACACCTTATAATATCCTTTTTGAGAATGAATCCCATTTGTCATTCCCACTATAGTAGACTATAAGATTGATTAAAAATCAATCTAATTAAATAATCTGATTAAAAATAGTCAGTGATAATCCATCCCAGCTTCCTAATGCCTAGGATATCTCATTATAATTCCCTTCTTTTTGACAACTTCCAGTTTTCATACTTCATACATGTCATATTCTGATTATTATTATTGGATGTACACAGCTGCTCTCGTTTTGAGTAGTGTCTCATCAGTCAATGAATGTCCCAAAGACCTTAGTCTGTGCCAGTAATGTTCATTCAGTGCACTTTGAGGTAGGCCAGTCTTTCCTAGTCTTATTTTGAGTGCCTTCCAACTTGAGTGACTCATCTTCCAGCACTATGTCAGTGTTCCATTAATGTCCATAAAGTATTCATTGGTTAATTTCTTTTTTCAGAAGTAGATTTCAAAGTCTTTCTTCCTAGTCTGTCTTAGTCTGGAGACACTATTGAAAGCTATTCACTGTAGGTGACCCTGCTGGTATCCTCCTGTTATTTGAAACATCACTGACATTGCTTCTACCATCATACCAATGTGAAAGACACCACAGTCCAACAAATTTATAGATAAGTGGTGGTTGTGCTCGTAAGAGATGAGTTGAAACCCATATTTGCTCCCAACTCCACAGTCTCCTCCTTTTTATTATAAAAAAAGTCATTAAAAAAAAGCCATTGCATGCTTATATTTATGATACCTCCCCAACTCTTGGTTCTCAGGAAAGGGAGGTTCATACATTCCAAGAGGTAAGTGCAAAGGATCCTGGTATGAAGCTTACCTACAAGACAAGAAAAGATTCTATTTGTTCCAAAAGAGAAAAAATAGAAAGTAGGTTCCTGGGCGGCAGAGGGAGTGGAAGAAATAGAAGCAAACTTATGATTGAATATTTGGAATCTACTGACACATGCATGTATATGATTTTGGCAAAATTTGGAGAAAAGGTGCTATTTATCATTGTAGATGAACTATACAGTTTTATTTTTTCAACAAAGTAAACACAATAGTGTATTAAATAAGCCTATAAATCCTCTTTTTATTTTGTTTATCTTTATGCAAAACCTTTGTTTCTTATTATTAAAGAATTGATTACCGGAGTTTTCATTTTGCTTTCTGACACTGACTAGAAGTCCTGTATATCATCTAGATGGGGTTGTTCATAAGAAGAGCTGACATTTATTGAGCATTCAATATGCAGGCACCATGCTAAGGCTTTTGTGTGAATCAATACATTTAATGTTCAAGGGGGTTATTTTGTAACTTGTCCAGTGGCTTGCAGGTTGGTATACAGACTCAAGAATCAAACATTTTTGTTTCCACACAAAGCAGATGGTCTGAATCTGTTGCCTTAAAAAAGAAAATTGAGGGAGGGGATATCCCTAATTTGTACTTTCACTAATGTCTAGTTAGAACCCTGCATTGGGTTTCTGAGGCTGTAAAACACTCGGGAGGAAATTGCCCACCCATTATTCTCCTACAGATTTGAACTTCCAGAGAAATTTAGCAGCACAATTCTCTATACTACACCACCAGGGCTCCCTGAAGAAACATAGGCCGGGTGTTAAGTCTGACATAGGTGTAAAACATTCTGACATTCAGGGAGGTAGTTTGCTGACAGAATTCTTGGAGCAATACTAAATTCAACAGATGTCAGTCCCTGGATGACATCGACACTTTACAGTTAACTACTAACTGAAAGGGTGGTACCAAGTGACACTGTAAAAGAATACAGTGACTATCTATTTCCATAAAGATGACAGCCAAGAAAACCCTTCAGAGCAGTTTTAACACATGGCATCATCATGAATCAGAATCAGCTTGATGGCAAAATGGTTGGGTTTTTTTTGTTTGTTTGTTTTCCCTTAAGAAAGGAGGGAAAGTTCTAGAGAATATTACAACTTGTTTTTATGTATTCTCCTTCCTCATTCCTGACTCTGTCCCACACTTCTTGTCAGAAGGCTATGTCTAAAGCAAAATTATAAGCATATAAACTGTCTAATGTAAAATATAAAAACACATCTATTACTTACATGGAAATGTCCAAAGTTTTTCATTTAGGATTATCTTTAACCTGTTAGCTTCCTACTCTATCATATATGTTAGAATTACTTAGGACTGCTTTATGTTCTGTGGTTGAAATAACAAAACCATATCCTTTTATAGTTCTGGAGTGTAAAGCTTAAAAATTAACATGTAGTCAAGGCTGTAAGTTCCAAGAAAGAACCCTTCCTTGACTGTAGTTTCTGGTGGTTGCCACAGTTCTTAGTATTCCTTGGTTTGTAACTGTATCATTCCAATTTCTGCCTCTATCTGTACATAACTGTCTTGGCTCCATGTGTTTTTGTGCAATTCTCCCTCTCCTTTCTCTTATGAAGATTCCAATTACTAGACTAGGGATCACTCTCAGCCAGAATGATCTCGTTTTCAACAGATTACATCTGCAAAGACCTTATTTCCACATAGATTACATTTACAGGGGTTAGGCCTTAAATATATCTTTTCTTAGGGGATACAGATGAACCCACTACACCATGTTGCCTCATCCTGTACAGCAAATAACAGTTTGTTTATATTCCACAATTTATATTCTCTGTACCTCATTTCTGCAGTTTGCTTATGCTTCTGACTATCGTAAAACAATTCTCTTCTTCCTTCTTCATTTCACCAATTTCTGTTTGCTTTCAGAGTTTAGTTCAACAGTCAGTATTTTTCGATAGAGTTTTTCCTTACCTCTTGTGATAGCCTGAGTCTAGATTACCATCTTACTTTAAGTTACTTACTATGGTTGTACCAAAGATGCCTAATATGTATCTTCCTCTGAAACCAGATTATAAGATGTATGTCCTACATACTTTTTTTAAATACCTATTGACATATCTTGTGTGTAGCCTGCACTTAGGAAAGTCTGGTTGAATTGGTTGAGTCATTAAGAATAATCATATGTTATGATTGGCCAACATATCCTTGTTAAATAAATACTTAGTAATGATGTTACAGATAGGCACTGTCCTTCACAGTTTAGGGGTAGAGGGAATTTCAGAAATGAGTTAATCATCTTCCAGCACTATATCAAACAGTGTTCAATTATGGTTCATACACTATTCATTGGTTAATTATTTTTAGAAGCAGATTTCTAGATCTTTCTTCCTAGTCTGCCTTAGTCTGGAGACTCTACTGAAAGCTATTCACCATAGATGACTTCTGCTGGGATTCATATCAACCAGTGTAGTATTATTGCATGTATCTGATGGCTCAATACCTGGGGACAGAATTAGGAAAGAAATCAACAGAATATCACTGGTTAAGTATACTTAAAATTACCTTGAAGTTACTGAGGAGTCTGCAAATCACATTTTAATATGATCTTAGAAGGCAGACAGACCACTAACTGGACAATGTGAAATCTGACAATTGGTTCTGTACCACAGGACAAATAATTACAGAGGTTTCTAAGTATCTGTCATTTTGATCACTGCCACCATGTTGGTATACAATGAATTTTGTTTTCATTGGTCTCATGGATCTTTATATCATCCTAGAAATATAGTTAAACAAATAAAGTCTCACCTGATCAGTTGAAAAAGGTTTTCCTTTTTGATTCGCATAACTAGCTTTGGTGAAAAGGCCTAAGGGGAGTAAAATGTGTGTGCCTAGTGACAGTCATGTTTCCTGGGACTCTCTTAACATGTAAGGCAACATTTATGATTTTCCAGTAAAAAAGGAATGGATAACTTGAACAGTGATATCCTGAAGGATAGACCTTTGATGTTGTTAAAATTGTAAGTTGACTTTCTGGCCTTGGTGACTCATTTTATACAGAATAGAATTGCTCCATAAAATTCGTAAAGCTCTGACCCTTCTGAAGCAGATCTCCAGAATTGTCTTTCAGGTACGTCTGGGTGAGTTCCAACTGTTAGCCATTTGTCTGCCAGTCAAGAACATAATCATTTGTGCTAACCAGGGACTTCTAGACCTTTTAAAGGGCTCAGTAAATGTGGGGGGAACCCCACCCCAAAATTAAAACACTCAAACCAAGACCCATTGAACACAACCTTTTGATTAACATGATTACATTCCATAACTTTACATACAAAATTTATTTGAACTCTCATATCAAGATCAACTGCATACTAATTATCCAGATAAGATATAATATGAAATTTTCACTGTGATTATGCAAGTCAGTTTTAATTATGAGGAGTGCATTTTAATAAGTTTTCCTAAACAACCTGAGTTAGACCGCATATTCATGACATGCTTTGGTCAATCATATGCTTCTAAACCTTGTTAATGATGTGACCAGTATTCATGTTCAACTTTATTTAGAATTGAAATTAATTCTGGATATTGACTTAACTCAATTTCTCATTAACTTCTAAGAAATTTAATAGTTAAACTTAAGTTAGAATCAACTCAGAAGTAACTAGCAACAATGACACTTTTGCTCAATTTATATTTCCATCATCAGTAAACTCAGTCATGTGCACTGCATTATATTTAATATGTTAAATTTCCCTTATAACCTTGCACCCTTAGACAGTTTTTAAAGACCAGAATATTATACTGAGAGACTATGAAGTTTTAAACTAATAGTAATTTTTAAAGCAGCCTTAATAACCCTGTAGTAAAAGCACAGAAATACATAGTGTGTGCTTCATTTCATTCTCTTTGCCTTCACTAGTCACACCCTAAGAAGACTTGTGGAGTTTGGCTTTAGTCTGGGATTCCTCCCAGCCCTCTACCAAAGGAACATGAAATGCTAATCAAATGTCATTAAGGCATTTTTAAAAAATGCTGTACTAGAGAGATGGAGCAGAAAAACATTAGAGAATAATGTCTGCTGATCATTTTCAGGTTTCATTGTAGCAAATCTTAACTAGCTAAAATGAAAGTACAGTGTCATGGAGCAACATCACTGAGTTGGCTTAAAGCAAACGCAACAGAAATTTGTTGAAGAATAGAGGGTTCAAACTGTTGCAGTATTATTCACAATAGCAAAGAGATAGATGCAACACAAGTGCCTATCAGCAAATGAATGGATAGCAAAACTATGGTATATTCACACAATGGAATACTACACAGCATTGAAAAACAAGGAATTCATAAAATATTACACAACATGGGTGATCCTGGAGAACATTATGCTAAGTGAAGTATCTCAGTCACAAAAGGACATATACTGGGGGATGAATGCTGTATATTGCATTGAAACGGATGAGAGAAAGAACTGTTAAAAAGGTATATATGATTGGATATTATTATGACAGGAGTCCAGAATGAAGGCTGCACAGTGAAGTGGACTTTGGGGAAGGGATTTCATAACACTAAAAGAGTTTTTCTTTTACTTTTCAAGGAAAAGAGTGAATTGAGGGGGAGAGGGTGAGCAGAGAGAAGTGTAACAATGAATGAATGGAAACCCTAAGTCTCTGTAAACTTTCATTAAGATTAATAATAAGAAAAAGAAAATGCCAAAAGGACAAATACTGTATAATGCCACTATTATAAAACAGGACTGACATGAGAGTTGAGAAGAAACTAAGAAACAAGAGGATAAATAAATAGCCCATTGGAACAGATGAAAGAAAGAACTGTTTTAACATGTTGCTGCAAATGACAGTAATACATCGAAAAATGTGTTTCTAAGCACAGTCGTCAATTTCAAAGTGTGCAGCAGTGTGTTAAAAGGAATAAATGATCAGGCATTATATGAATGACAACAACCCAGAATAAGAGGAACATTGCAAAGAGGACTGTGGGGAGGCAAAGGATGGTGCAACAATGAGCAAATAATAAACAAAAAGTGAACCGGGGAATGGGAAAGGGAATAAAATATGCAATAATGAAAATCTAACTTTTCTGTAAACTTTTGTTAAAGTCACAATTAAAATAAAAAGTTTTATTTAAAAAGATAAGGTGGTCCTTCTGCTGGCCATTGAGGGAGAAAACATATTTATATTGTTGGAGCTTAAACTTAAAGTTATAAAATCATAATTGGCTGGAAGAAAATGAAGGATGTCAAAGGTTGTTGCTGCTGTTAAGGCCGTCGAGTCATAGATGACTCATAGTGACCCTATGAACAAAAGAACTGAACACTTGTATGACTTGATTGTTTCTCCAAGTTCATAGGGTTTCTGGAGGCAAACCATTTCGGAAGTGGATGTCACTCCTGCTTCCAAGCCTGTTTTAATCGGGGAGCTCTACCAAACACTGTCCACCATGGATAACCATTATCACATTTGGCATATCAGTGTCACAGTATTTAGCATCACAGCAATCATTAGTTACCTCTGTACAGCAAATGGAAAGACTACTGCTATACCTCTTAGAAGAATGTTTGACCAAAAACACCTAAAAGCAGTCCTGACGGCTGCGGATTAAAACCACCCACCTATGGCTTGATAGCATCACTTTCTGTCCACTAGGCCACCACTTGGGATGTTGTTGTTGTTATGTGCCATTGAGTTGCTTGCGACTCATAGTGACCCTATGTACAACAGCCCTAAAACCTGCTCTATACTGTGCCAATCACACTGCCTCTGACACACCCATCCCGATTACCCTAGTCACTGAATCAGTACACCTCATAGAGGGTCTTCCCCTCTTGAGGATTGAATTAAGTGGGACAGACAATTGTAGCCTTCTCTCCTTCGCAACCAGGGACACCAAAGAGGGTCTGGCCATTTATCTCTCGAAATATGCCCCGGAGAGGAATACAAAGAGTTAAAAATACAAAATAATGAAGAAACCAAAGACACCATGGCACTTTGTCTACACTGACTGATGCTTCATCAGCCCATGGCTTCCTCAACCCCACACACAATGGAAGGAAAATTCACCTGGCTCTCTGTCACCTCTGGAGGTTCCCCATGACTGGCTGGCTGCTCACTGGACTGTGTGATCCACAGAGTTTTTACTGGCAAGTTTTCCAGAAGTCGGTTGTCATGTCTTACTTCCTAGGCCAATGTGAGGCTGGGTGCAGACACGAACTCCTTTCCCCCCCTCAACAGGTCACAATATCTAGACATCATTTCTGTTGAGACTCAGTCAAAGGTAAAATGCAGATATCTAAAAGTTGGAATTTAGCTAGAATATGTGGATAGCACTTGAGTAGCATGTAACATGTATCATGTAACATTATAGGTTAAGGAAGAGTTCAATGATTGCAAGCATATGTACTTGTAAGTTTATTACAAGGTGCAAGAAAATGGCAGGACTGGTTTTTCAGGTAACCTACTATGAAAATCTAACCTATTATGAATGTAGATTTATATCTTGCTGTCAAAGGGCTTACCCTATATATCATCTGTGTTTTTAATTAGATAAATAAATTTATGACAGTAGCTATACACTATTAATTTCTGTAGATTAATTTCTAGATGACTTAGTTTCATGCTTTGGTTGTAGAATGAGAGTTTGCTAATGCAAAGACAACTGGGATTACACTCAAGAGTCATCTGCAGGTAGCCAGCAGTGCTACAGGATCTCAAACTATTTCTGAGTTTATAGAAGAAGATGAGAAAATTATATCACAGATTGAGAGCTGAGAATAAAAACAACCAGCTTCCTTCATTATCATAGCTTGAATTAGTAGAGCTTTTGCCTAGAATACTATCTGATTTCAGGCTTAGAGAAAAGGAAGAAGAAATATTTAGTTCCTTGTAATATGGATCAGGAGATGGATGGTAGCAAGAAGCTGTGCTACAATTCCAAGCTGCTCTGTGGGAGAAGGATGGGTAATATCTTCCTGTGTGATTAACTGCCTCTGAACAACCGCAGGAAAGTAATTTATCAGTCAATTTCAGATCAACAGTACACAACAAAAGCGTGGATCTTAATGAGGAAAATAGAAGCAACTAACTCATTTAGAGTATAGATTAGAAATAGTCTAAGGAAGTGTTAACAACATGCTGAAATTTTTTTAAAAAAGCTTTCTATCAGCATTAGAAAGCTATTCACACTTTCTGGGGATTATGTGATAATTGCAAAATAATGATTTAGAAAATGTAACTGTCCTGGATGATGTAGTATGGAAGGAAAGCAGAGAGCCACTGCACCAAAAAGAATTGGTCAACACTGAATCGTTTCAGGAAGTAGCATATGATCTAGCAGCAATAGTTATGAAGGAAGAACATCAAGCTCCATTTAAGGCATTGGCAAAATATAAGGGCACAGGAATTGACGAACTACCACCTGATTTGTTTCAACAAACATGTGCATTGCAGGACAGCTCCCTGGCCTATTGATTGGAAGGATTCATATTTGTTCCCATTTCATAAAAAAAGGTGATCTGACAGAATTATAGAACAGTAATCATTGATAGCACATGCAAGTAAAATCTTGCTGAAGATTATCCTAAAACAACTACATCAACAAAGAATTTTGAGAAATCCAAGCTCATTTCAGAAGAAACCATGACATTAGGCATATCATTGCTAATGTCAGATGGATCTTAGCAGAATGCAGAGAATACTGAGTAATGTTGCTTTCTGCTTTATTGACTATGCAAAGGCATTTGACTATGTGCATCATAACAAATTATGACTGAAATTGAGAAGAAAGAGAATCTCAAAGCATTTAACTGTGCTTGTGTGATATGCATACCTAGACCAAGAAGCAGTTGTCTGAACAGAACAAGGGAATACTGTATGGTTTAGCATCTGGAAAAGTATGCATTGGGCCTGTATCCTTTCTCCATACTTATTCAATCTGTATGTTGAGTAAATCATTCAGAGAGGTGGATGTTATAAAGAAGATTATTGCGTGAGAATTGGAGGAAGACTCATCAATACATGTGGCATACAGAAGTTAAAGAAGATTTTAAGTACTTCATGCAAACAGCCCAGCCTTCAGTATGAATTATATGTCAATATGTTGTTGTTTTGTGCTGTCAAGTCGTAGGAGACCCATAGTGACCCTATGTATAGCAGCTCTAAAGCCTGCTCTGTCCTGAGCCATTCTCAAAGATTCTGGTACACCTAACCCATTTGTCCCAGTCACTGTATCATTCCATCTCATCTGAAGTCTTTCTCTCCTGCACCATCCCTCTACCCTTCCAAGTATCATGTCCTTCTCTAAGGATCAGTCTTTCCAGGCCATATGCCCCAAGTATGTGAGATAGAGCTTCAAAACTCTAGCCTCCAAGAAGAAAGTTCGTTTGACCCTCTGCAAGACAGACCTATTTATTTTTTTTCCGCAGTCCATGGTATGTTCAAGACTCTGTTCCAGTACCACAACTCAAAGGCATCCGTTCTTCTTCTGTCATCTTTAGTCATTGTCCAGCTCTCTGATACATAGCAAGTAATGGCAAAGACCATAGCCTGAATTAGGTGCACCTTAGTCTCTAGACTGACATCACATCATTGCTTTTCAGTTCTCTGGAGAGATCCCCAACAGTAGATTTTCCTGACTGCTCGGGCCAACAGTGCTGATTGTGGAGCCAAGCAAGCTGAAATTGTTAAGAACCTCAGTTTCTTCTCAATTTATCATGGTGCTGCCAATCAGCCCAGTGGTGAGAATCTTTGTCTTCTTGATGCTGAGCTTCAATCCATATTGAAGAATACAGTTCTTGATCTGCTGCAACAAGCACCTCAGGTCCTTCTAAGTAATCCTCAGCACTGGTCCAATAGGCCACATAGACGGAGAAAATATTGAAGTTGTCAGTGATTTCATTTTGCTTGGATCTACAATCATTACTCACGGTAGCAGCAGTCAAAAAAGCAGACTATTTATTGCATTGGGAAAATCTGTTAGGAACTTCTCCAGAGTTGTTTTTAGGTGCTGTGGAGTCGAGTGCGACTCATAATGATCCTATGAATAAAAGATCTGAACTCTATTCTGTCCTGCACAATTCTCAAACTTCCTGACACACAAGAGCCCATTGCAGCAGTCACCTTGTCAATCCACCTGGTTAAGGGTCTTCTCTTTTGTCGACCCTCCACCTTTCCCAACATCATGCCTCTCTCCAAGGAATATGTCCTCCTAGCAATATATCCAAAGTATGTGAGATGAAATTTCATCATTCTTGCCTTCAAAGAGCCTTCCAGCTGCACCCTCTCCATGACATAGCTGTTTTCTTGGTCATCTGTGGAATGTTCAGTGTTCTTCTCCAGCACCACAGCTCAAAGTCATCAATTCTTTTTTTCTGTCAACCTTATTCATTGTCCAGGTCTTAGATGCATAGCTATTAATTGAAAAGACCGTGGCCTGAATCAGACACACTTTAGTCCTCAAACTGACATCACCATTCCTCAATAATTTGAAAAGGTCCCTAACTGCAGGTTTTCTCAGTACAGTGTGTCTCCTTATTTCCTGACTGCTCATACCAAGGGTGTTAATTGTGGATACAAGCAGGATGAAGCTGTTGACAGTTTCAATCTCCACTCCATCCATCATGAAACTGCCTATTGGTCTAGTGGTAAGAATCTTTGTTTTCTTGATATTGAGAAGCAATCCACTGAAGGATGCATTCCTTGATCTTCTGCAACAAGTGCTTCAAATCCTCTTCATTTTCAGCAAGTAAGGTTGTGTCATCTGCATAATGCAGTTTACTGATAAGTCTACCTCCAATCCTGATGCCACATTCCTCTTCATAGAATCTAGCTTCTCGGATAATCTGCTCAGCATATAGCTTGAACAGGTATGAAGATAGAATACTGAAGAGTAGTGATGTTAAAGATTGAGATGTGCCTGATCAAAGCCATGATATTTTCAATAACTGTATGCTTTTCAAAGTTGGACCATGAATAAGAATGACAGAAGAAGAATAGATGCCTTTTAACGGTGGTGTTAGAGAAGAGTATGAAATATCTGATGGACTGTCAAAAGAACAAACAAGTGTTTTGTGAAATTAGTATAACCAGGGTATTCTTTAGAAGCAATAGTGAAACTTCAGTCAAGTTGTCAGGAGGAAATAGTCCTTGGGGGGAAAAAAGACATTATGCTTGGAAAGGTGGAGGGTCAGATAAAGAGAGGAGGACTGTCAAGTAGATTGGCACAGTGACTAAAAATGGGTTTGAACATATCAGAGATCATGAGGATGGCACTGGATAGGGAAAGATTCATATATATTTTTCATAGGGTCACTACGAGTCATAGTCGACTTGACCACACCTAAGAACAAAAATTATAAAAATTACTTCCTCAGTCATGTCTGTTTTTAGGAGTTCATTGTAAAGATCTCTCAAGGATGCTGTGCATGGGGAGATCCTTTAGACAAAAAGCTATCTTGCATCTGTTTTTACAATAGAAAGGTCCTTTGAGAAGAGATTGTGATGGCCTGTATCTGCCAGACATCAGAGAAAAAAAGAGTGTTTTCATTAGGAGATATGCTTATGTCAGCATTAAAGTTAGATGCAGTGTTATTAGAAAGGCAGCTTTAAAATGTGTGATGGAGTCTAAACCCATAGCACGACTTTGAAATGAGGTTAAGGCTCCACTCTCAGCCTGCTCTCCACATCATCAGGTGCCTCTAACTTTAGACTTTCGTACTTCCCCCCCCCATCTTTCCTCTCTTACTAATAGAATTTTTTAAAAATTCTTTGTTTTAGAAATGTTGATCAATTTTCTTATGTGAGTCAAGACATCTCTGTTCTCTTTCCATTCATGGGGAGGTCAACTATGATGCTAAAATTGATGTTCAAATACAAATTGATGTTAAGCAGTGAGGCTCACTTCTCTGATAATTTGCTGTAGTCATTTCCGAAATACAATCTTTGTTTTCATAAACTCAGTTCTTCCATGAAGTTCAAATATATGATAATAAGGCCTATATTGGTTAATGCGATTGAACTATGCAGTCACTAAGCAAGGAGAATAAGTACTTTGTTCCTGAAATGAGGTGGTTAAATGTTGGACTATTAACCAAGAAGTTAGCACTCAGAACCCATCTACCACTCCTCAGTAGAAATGTGACCCAGTCTTCTCCCATGAAAATTTAGGGGTATGGCAACCTGGTAGAAGGTTGCTAAGAGATGGAATTGACTCTCTAGCAGTGAGTTTGGTTTTAGAAGTTGTTCCAGAAATAAGCACTCCACTGCTGATCAAAACCGCCGTTTAAATCGAACAGTGTGCTTCTGTAAAGAAGCCTTGGAAACCCTATGGATAGAGCATGCCAGCTCTGTCCTATAGGATTGCTAAGAGTTGAAATTGACTGGATGGCAGTGAGCTTGGGTTCCTTTTGGGTTTTTGTTCTGTTACAGAGACCCTTTGGAAACAGGAGCGGCATCCACTTTCTAAGCAACATGCCTCCAGAAACTATGAACTTTGATAAATGAGGATTAGTTATAGAAAGGCTTCAGGCCTTTTATTCATAAGGTCGCCATGAGTCATGCTTGACTTGATGACAATCAACAACAACACAGAAGCCCTAGTTTCAGCCCAACTACTAATCTAAAGATTGCTAGATTGAACTATCCAATGCAACGACAGCTGATTGTTGTTGTTATGTGCTTATGAGTCAATACTGACTTAGAACTAACCCTCTAGCAGGTCTTTCAGAGGCTGTAAATCACATGGAATGCTTGGTGGATTGAAACCCCATATTTTCGGTTGTGAGGCGGGATGATTTCCAAAGAGGTTCAGGGGTTTCTTCCAGTAAGAACTAGAAAGTTCTGACTTGGTTTGTGAGACTTTGATAGAACACTGCCACAAAGAGACACCGAGTGAAGTAAGCAAAAGAAACAGATGTCTATTAGATGTTCATAACGGACTATGAACGGGTCAGAATAGAACCGACCCCATCCCTATCCTACATATGAGTATATATATCCTTTCCAGTGGTGGTGGGTCGGGGTTAAGTTTACACAGCTTTGACTTAATTAATGGCGGTGCACAGCTTCTAATGGACTTATGATAACCTTAGGGTAGTCTGCTCTTCTGCTACCTGGTTTTTTTGGATGAGTCTGTTTTTCTTGTGTTATTTTGCCACAGTCACACATCAATGTCCAGAACAGTTTCTGATGGATTTTTTCTGTTGTTGTCATTGTTGTTGCTAGCATTTCTTTTGCCATTCCCTCTCAGGAGAAAGCACAACTCCTCACCCACTAGACCCCCAGAATTCATCTGCCACAGGAGCTGGGTCAGGTAAAGGTTGTTGTTATTGTTGAGAACCAGGACAAGCCAACGGAGTAACTGCAGTCTGTAATACACACACAACATTGGCGTGCGTAGAAATCAACTTGCCAGTAACAGGTTTGGCTTGGTTTTCAGTATTTTGTCCCAAACACTGTTCTTGGTATTGACCAAATTCCGGTGAAAGTTTAATTAAAAAGAAAAATCCTAGAAGGAGACTGCTTAGATATTGCTGCATTTTGTTTTATCCGCAGCAGTTGTGTTCACAAACATCTCACAGGTACAATTTTAATGAAAAATAGTTTTTAATAAGTTGACATGAAAATACTCTTATTCATATGCAATCAGCACAGAAAGATTTTTTTCAAGTAACAGAAATATGTCACATTATACAATACACTGGTAAGTTACAGAAAGGTGTCATACATAGATTTTGAGAATTCCTTATTAAAAAATATTTCAAAACACTCCTCCCCTTAATATTAGGGGGGAAATCAGTTACACTTGGAATTGTATTTAAATCTCAGAAAAAGCACTTCATGATTAGCATAAACATTTGGGGAAATTGCCTGTGGATAGCTTTTCTATCCTCTTAGTTTGACTCCCTAAGGCCTGACTTGACCAGCTTTGCAACTGAGGATAGATGTGGAGAAGAACAGTTTAGTTGGAAGTCTAAAAATACTCCTTTCATAAAAACCAGAACTCTATTTCCAGGACACACATCTAGAAGCTACATTTCTTTGTTTCTTCTTTCCCTATTTTCTCGGTCTCACTAGTGATTTGGTTAATTAACACTTCATCCAAGGATTACATCTCTTAGAGGTTCAGGAGAGTGTGAAATTGCCCTACTGGCAATGACAGGAATGAAGAAATATCCCAGTCTCATAGCTATTACTCTACATCTGGATTGAAAATTTAGTGTTTTAAAGAACACTTTCTCTGGGAGTATAATGAAAGAGGACTCTGACAGTGATTCTCCAAGTGTGTTCCCTGGACCAGCATCATTTGGCAGCTTGTTAATGTTAAATTAGAACCCAACCTGTCATGAGACACTTCTGACTCATGCTGGCCATTTTTTTTGGTACAAAGTAGAACTGCTCCATAGGGTTTTCGAGCTGCAGTTTTTATGGACACTGATCTTCCAGGCTCTTATTCAGTAATGCTGCTGGGTAGATTTAAACTGTGAACCTTTAGGTTGGTCGTCCACTGTAAACCACTTGGACCACCCAGGGATCTTGAAGCTTGTTAGAAATGTAAATTATTGAGGCTGAGTATTGACTATCTCTTGGACTGCCAAAAAGAACTAACAAATCTGTTTTGGAGGAAGTGCAATCAGTGCTCCTTCAAGGCAAGGACAGTGAAACTGTTGCCCACACGTTAGGTACATTGTTAAGAGGAGAGTTGTAGGGGAAGAAATCAGCAACCACTGCAGTTGCAAAAGTAGGTTTATTCAAGCATACTGTATCAAAGGAAAAAGATGGGGAAAGAGTGGAGAATCAGGGTTTCCAACAAGCCAGCTCCTCCAAAGGCCCAAAATGGCTACATCCCTCAGGAAGACTCCCACAAATATTAAAGTTCCATTTCACATTAAGGTGCTCAAAGAGGGAGTGCTCATATATCTGCTTGCTGCTTTCCTTGATATGAGAGACTTTTCATATGGGCAACAAATCCATATCTACTTTTTAATTTGAGACCGGTATATACACAGACTCAGGAAAGAGAAAATATACAGTAGGTGTTATTAAGGAGAAACTGAGAACCAGGTGAATTCCTTTAGCTCAAGTAGTGAAAGGGGAGGATGGAAATGAAGCAGGCCATAAGCTTCTATCTTTTTGTCCTCCTAATTTACTGAAAATGTCTTATTTGATATAAGATCAGAAAGTTATATTATTACGTTAATAGAAGGGGGTAGTGCTCAACTATCGGTTGCAGGATGGAGAGGCAAACTAAAACAGTTAAAGAGTTTAAATTTTCTAACGGTGTTTTCTTCAGACCTGTCTTTCTAGACTAAAAGGACACGTCACATTAAAAAAATACTGTTAAAGAAGAAATTATGGTACATCCACACAATGGAAGACTATGTAGCATTCAGGAGCAATAATTTTGTAAATCACCACCTAACATGGGAGGGACTGGAGAGCAGTATGCTGAATGAACTAACTCAGTCTCATAAAGACAAATACTGTTTAGGATCATTATCGTAGAATGAGTATGAGGATCCAAGGGGAGGGGGTGCTTAATCATGGTGTCACACAATTTGACGGGTAGAGGGAGGGGTGAGGGAAAAGGAAAGATCCAGTGTGCAAAAGTGTATGAACTTTGTAAGTAAATCATAGTTTTAAACTTCAAGTCAGTCACTGTTAGGTTTGCTCTGAATGGCAGACTTTATTTTCCCGTCTCCCTTCCCAGTTTACATGATGTGAATTATTTTCCCTTGTTATGGTTCAGATCTGGAAAGTCAGCGTTAAAATAAAGCAGTTATCATAAGACCCAGGAAAACAATGTGAAGTAGCCTGGGCATCTCCAGGTGTTTCCTATAACTGTGCTAAGAGCTTTCAGGTGCTTTCAGTATGATCTAGAGAACAGCTATCTTGAAAGGGCATGTTTCATGAGGACCCCATGCCTCTTTAACATTAAAGCCACACACACACACACACACACACACACACACACATTTTTTTTAAGAATTTGTTGAATCATGCATGTATGCATGTACTGGGTTATCTAAATCATCTACACATGCTCTCCAAAGACCCAGAACGGACTTTCTGGTTGCAGTCATCATGAAAGAATAATTACACGTGTGTTATTAGTTTAGTTGTCCTCACCGCCTCAATCATGAGCCAATCCCAAACGATCCCCACCTCCTCTCCTGAGCAAACCAGATAATGATCTTCTCTTTCTGATAGGTTAACTCTTAACACCACCTTTCATGAGAAACATGATGACCTTTCACCTCTCTGTCTTTAAAAGAAAGACTCTCTTGTTTATTGGTAGAGTTAGGGTTAGTACTGCTTGTGTGTCCATGTCCTCCATTCTCTTAAAAAAACCTTGCGTGAGCAGAAAAGTCTGGACTCCCTCTGTTACTATTCTTCTTCTCTTCTTGAAGGGAGAAGAACTCACATTTAAAGAGTGCTTTTAAGGAAACATTTTCTTAGTGATCACATTAGTCCATCTACAGCACCTAACAACAGCAACATCCCAGACCTAGGGAACTTTTTGATGGCCTCCTCTGCAGGGAGTTCTGCAAACACAAAGTTGGAACCTCATTGGCTATCCAAGGTCCTTGAATCCACCAGTCACCAACTCTTGGAAGATAGATGGCCAGTCTGTTCCCGTGTTAGAGCCTCAAAAGCCCAACTGTCAGCAATAGGTGAGTGAGTGAGTGATCCGGCACCTACTGAATCAGATTTTCACTAGGCTCACCAATTTGGGTTTTAACGAGCCCTTTAATGAATTCTGGTGGATGCTAAAATCTATTTGTGTATGAATACTTAGTGATAGAAGTTATTAAATTACTACTTAGTACTGTAAATCTTAAATTATTCTCTCTGAATGTAAAACAAACACATTTAAGTCTCAAGGGCGCCATCATGGTTTTATTTCATTACACAGGAAATAGGTCCATTGACAGAAAAATGATTCTTAGATACAGAGAAGAGAGTGCCATCTAGCAAACGTCAACACCTATGTGGACAGCATTTTGACTCCTCTTTGAAGTTACCATGTCAGCTATTTCAATAGTATTGCCTTGTCTGTAGTTGGTTTGGTTTATCTTTTTATTTGCCATTGCTTGCGATAATAATTCATTTTCATTCTTGCTTACGTTCACATAATAAACCAGCTAGTGAGGGGCTAGTGAGGGTTATATAGACCCTCATCTACAAATAGCAGACACATCATCTGAAAGGAGTCTTTAATGTTTAGAAAAATGTAGAGGCTTACTTAGTATTGGGAGCAATGAGGGGTGGTTTTCTTTTAAAAAAGGAGAAAGAATTATAAAATGAACCATTCACTAATCTTAGCATGATAATTGAATCATGTCCTGCCTTCCTAAAATCAGTTGATAGGTTATTTGGTAGTTCCCACTGGAGCTCTAATGGCCTAGTGGGAAAAGCTCTAGTTACACCGCCAACTTGAAGGCATGCAATTTGAATCCATTAGCTCCTTTGAAGGAGAAAGGACAGTCACTTCACGTGTCATTTATATCCTTTGAAAACCTGCTGAAGGGTCAGCTCTAAGTTCTTAGGTATAGTCTGGAAGTTTTATACCGAATACCCAGAAAAATCTAAAGCTTTATAATTATCTCTCAGGAAGCAAGGAATATTTCCTAGTTAAAATATTTGCATATGATTAAGTCTTGGTTAGTTTTTGGTTAACAGATGTCTTAGTCATAAAAGAGAATTTACTATGTTTTGTCCCTGTTTTTCCACAATTGGCTGTTAACTGTTGTGAACTTTTCTATGCATTAAGAGGAAACCACCTATTTCTTTGACCCTTAGTTTCTGTAAAAGTGTCTTTGTTTATATGTGTGCCTGCATATTAGCTTTCTGTATTTTTGGTAAAACGGTCAAAGTTGTCTTTGTGGTAACGGACCTGAATGAACTGATGGAGGAAGCCATGTTCTAGCAAATATGAGGAAAGAATGTGCTAGCATTGGAGTCGGGGGAGGAGGCTGGTGTCACAGGTGGAACGAGTTGATGTTAAAAGTAAGAGGAACAGATCAGAGGTCATGGAGACTATAGTAAAGACTTCAGATAAATGATGTGGCTAAGATTACCCTGATTATTGTGAGGAAAAGAGACAGTAGGTAATCGAGAGTCAAGGTAAGGAGACAAACTGTACAACACAGCTGATGAGACTGCTGTTGAATGAAATGTGTGAAGTGAGAGAAGAGGGGGATTGGAAGAAAACACAAACGTTTTAAGCCTGAGCAATTTGAAAATGAAATTGCTGTTTATTTGGGGGTGGGGGGGGAAGGAAAAAAACCTACAAAGAAGCCCTGGTAGCATAGCAATAACAAAACTAGTAACAAAACCGTCTGTGGTTCAAAGTCACTATCCCCAGTGCTGGTGAAAAATAATAGTTACCTTGGAAACATCATGAGGTAGTTCTAGTCCTACAGGACCACTATGCGTCAGAATTGACCCAAAGGTTTGGACTTGGTTTTGGTAGAAGGAGAAACTGTGGCGGTGGGGGGATGCCTGGGCAATGCCTAGGGAAAGCTAGAGTTCAGCTTTGAAGAAGAAAACGTTCTTGAAGTCATTTTTGGTAAGAAATGATAAAGTGTATACGTCAGACAATTTTATTCATAGCATCAAACACATTGTATGGCCCTGTAGATTATGTTTTTTTATCGCATTAGAAAATAAGGCTGCTAATGCCTCAAAACCACAGGTGTATAATATAAAAATTAACCGACTAACCTTTTGTTGAAAACTGTTATTCATCCACTTACATACTAAAAGATTGCAGGTTCTATACCAACCCTGGAATGTTCTGGGAATAAGTCTAGTGATGTGTACTGGGAAAATCAACTGTTAAAACCCCTGTGGAGTGCAGTTTTACTTAACACACAAGGTGTCTCTTAGGAATTGTGTCTCCTCACATGTGTTAAGTTAGACCATGATTCTTAGTATTCTGTGGTTATGTGAGCTCCGATAGTTACTGTTTATTAGTGTACTCTATGATGTTAATTAGGCAGGATTAGTGACAGTTAATGAGGCAGGATACCCTATATAGGATTAATGTGTAGTTTAAATGTTTTGAAGTTTAAAGAGTCAAGCAGAGATAAGAGAAATCTCAACAGTATGAGGAAGAGATGAGATAGGATGAGGGTTCCTTTGCTGAGATGTTCTTAGGCCCAGAGGAAATTTGATGACAAGAAACAGGGAAATCTTGAAGGAACTGTGGGCTTACAGATGTTGAAAGACACCAGAGCCTTAGCCCAGAACATACTGAGAGAGGTCTTCCTCTGGAATTAGTGCTTGAATCCAGACCTTCTTAAATTGAGAATAAATTTGTTAAAGCCATCCAATTGTGGTATTTGTTATGGCAGTACTAGATCATTAAGACTGGTCACTATGAGTCAAGTCAATTGGACAGCAAATGTTTTGAAAAGATCTTCCCAGAGGTAAGCACTATAGCAACTTCAGCATATGTATTTCTGAATTGTAAGTGTATATAGTTTGACAAAGTGACTGAAAGAAAGGTCTTGAATGTGGCAGAAATCATAATAGATCAGGATAGAGCAAGGTTCAGATTTGTTGTTTATAGGGTCACTAGGAGAGACCGGTCCTTAGAGAGGGACATCATGCTTGGGAGGGTGGAGGGACGGTGCAGGAGAGGAAGGCCCTCTATGAGGTGGATTGATTCAGTGACTTGGATAATTGGGATGGGAGTGTCAGAGACAGTGCGATTGGCACAGGACAGAGTGGAGTTTAGGGCTGTTGTACATAGGGTCGCTATGAGTCGCAGGCGACTCGACGGCACATAACAACAACAATATGAGTCATGCTTACTAGGGTCCCAGCAAAAAAGAGGTAGATTGGCACGTTGGCTGTAACAGTTGTAAGGATGGCGCAGGATTGGAGAATGTTGCCTTCTAATGTATGTATATTTGCTCTGAATCAGCATCAACTGATTAGCACATAACCATAGCAATTAACATTCATCTTTTAAACATTGGTTTTGACCAATATGTTATGCTAATAACCTTGCTTCCAATCAAAATAGCTTTGAATGCATGGCTTACTTAAATAAGCCATGTGGATCCTATTTCCAAACCTCTAAAAAATACTCTATACAAAACATGTTCTCTTCCGGGCACTGAAGGAGATGAAGTCTCACCATCTTTACTTCTAAGGCTCATTCTGGATGTAATTTTTCCAAATCTACTTGAGTAGCTTGTAGAACAGAGAGCGTGAACACATGTAGTGAAAAAGGACAGAGGTTAGTGCTTACTCAAACCATGAAAATATCACCTATAGCTAAGTATATTTATTCATAGCTGTAAAGCTGAATGTTCCATTATTTTATACAAACAACTCAGAATAATACATCTTTGACTTAAGTGTGGATCTTAGGGAGTTCATGCTCTTTCAGTTCTTTGTATGATCATTTCCTTTTTCTTTTTTCTATTGAGGATCTTGTTATGTGCCGTCGAGTCGCTTGCGACTCATAGTGACCCTGTGTACAACAGCCCTAAACTCTGTCCTGTGCCAATCTTGCTGTCTCTGACACACCCATCCCGATTATCCCAGTCACTGATCAATCCACCTCCTAGAGGGCCTTCCCCTCCTGCGCCGTCCCTCCACCCTCCCAAGCATGATGTCCTTCTCCAAGGACCGGTCTCTCCTTAAAACATGACCAAAGTGTGTCAGATGAAGCCTCAGAATCCTTTCCTCCAAGGAGCAGCGTGGTTTAACCCTCTCCAGGATGAATCTGTTTGTTTTCTTAGCAGTCCATGGTACATTCAATACTCTTCACCACCACCACCACAGCTCAACGGCATCAATTCTCCTATCCTCTCTAGTCATTGTCCAACTCTCTGATGCATAACAAGTGATTGCAAAGACCATGGTCTGAATCAGATTCACCTTTGTCTCCAGAGAGACACCATTGCTCTTCAGTACTTTAGAGAGGTCCCTAGCAGCCGACTTTCCCATGGCAATATGTCTTTTAATTTCCTGGCTGCTACTGCCAAGAATGTTGACTGTGGCACCAAGCCGACTAAAGCTGTGAACAATCTCAATCTCTTCACCATCCATCCTGATGCTGCCAATCGGTCCAGTGGTGAGAATCTTTGTCTTCTTGACATTGAGCCTCAATCCATATTGAAGGCTGCAGTCCTTGACTCTCTGCAACAAGCGCTTCAGGTCTTCCTCAGTTTGTGCAAGCAGGGTTGTGTCATCTGCATAATGCAGATTGTTGATAGATCTTCCACCAATCTTGACCCCACATTTCTCCTCCTAGAGCCCAGCCTCCTAGATAATCTGTTCTGCATACAGGTTAAAAAGGTATGGAGACAGGACACATCCCTGGAGTACACCCTTCCCAAATTTGAACCATGCAGTGTTTTCTTGCTCTGTTCTGACAACTGCCTCCTGGTCCAAGTATAAGTTTTGCATTAGCACGATAAAGTGTTCTGGGATTCCCATTCTTCTCAGAGTCAGCCACAGTTTGTTATGATCCACACAGTCAAATGGCTTTGCATAATCAGTGAAACAAAGACATTTCTCTGGTACTCCCTGCTTTCAGCTAAGATCCATCTAACATGAGCTACAATATCCCTAGTACCATGACTCCCTCTAAACCCAGTCTGGGCTTCTGGCAGTTCTCTGCTGGTGTGCTGTTCCAGTCATTTTTGGATAATCTTCAGTAGAATCTTGCTTGCATGTGAAATCAATGATATTGTTCTATAGTTTCCACACTCTGTTGGGTCACCTTTCTTTGGAATGGGAACAAATATAGATCTCTTCGAGTCAGTTGGCCAAGTGGTTGTTCTCCAGATTTCTTGGCACAACTTGGTGAGCACATCCAGGGCAGCATCTGTTAGCTGAAATATGTCAATTGGTATACCATCTATTCCTGGGGCCTTATTTTTTACTATTTCCTTCAAAGTAGCTTGAACTTCTTCCTTCATCACCCTAGGCTCTTCCTCATATGTTGTTTCATTAAATTCTTCTGTATCTGCCAATTCCTTTTGATACAGTAACTCACTATATTCTTCCCCCCCTTTTCTAGTCCATGTTAGTAGTCAATATTCTTTGCCAACTCCATAATTCAATGCAACAATTCTCCTTTGGTCTGTCTGTAACTATCCAGGCTTTATATGCATATATGACCCTTTAAAATAACCGAAGTGGTATCTTTGCTGAATAATACTTAAATAGAATATTAATCCTGAGTAGTTTGCATTTTGGCAATTTTGGTGCAAACTGGGACCATTTTGAACTCTCAGTATAATGATGTGTGCATGTCTGTCATTATGTTCTTTTATAATCTTGTATAAGGCCACTCATCAAAAATAAAGCACACAGGTATATAAAATAAAATAAAAGGAAACCTATTGGTGCAAGCTCTGGATACAACTCTTAATCTGAGGCTTACCATGTAGTTGAATTTCAGAGACTTAGATTAGAGTTTCTCTTTTTTGACTGCTTTTAATGCTGTCAGGTTAATCTGGTTGAATTATGATCCTCAAGGAATATGAATGGCAATTGTAAATTAAAAACAAAACAACCAACCAACCACACCCCAAACCTGTATCTAGACTTTTTGGTACAGTAGGTCATGAGTCATGAAGCCAAGTTAAAACTTATGGAAGGTGGAGGATTATAATGCAATTGCTGT
The DNA here is from genome assembly GCF_000299155.1 of Elephantulus edwardii. Taxonomy (NCBI): domain Eukaryota; kingdom Metazoa; phylum Chordata; class Mammalia; order Macroscelidea; family Macroscelididae; genus Elephantulus; species Elephantulus edwardii. The sequence continues at coordinate 3,759,256 of NW_006399790.1, read as the reverse complement.
TTGTTAAGTAGACCATAATTCAGGATTCTTTCAGTTATAAGTGTCAGAAATACAGCCCAAATTGGTGTAAGACAAAATGGGTAATTATTGTATCTCCAAAACTGGAACTCATTGCTGTCAGCTTGGAACACCCCCACTCAAAGCTGACCATCCAGGCGAGCTCTGGTGGCCTAGTGGCAAGAAGGTGTTCTGCAATCCCAGCGGTGCACGGTTCAAATCCACCAGATGCTCTGCTGGAGAAGGAGGAACAGTCTCCTCCTGTACCAGTCAGATCTGATTTGACGGTACACACACACACACACACACTAATAAAATTTAAAAAAAAAAGCTGACCATCCAAAACACTAAATCTCAAGGGAGGATATTTGGTGTCTTTCTCCCCTTAAGCAGCTGGTAGGTTTGAACCTCGTGCATTATATTAAATCCATGTGGGCATCACAAACAGGGTGAAAATAAAACATACAGACTGGGACCAAACATTTGGTAATACCATTTCAGACAAGAGTCTTAAAACAAAAGGTTACAGAATACTCCTGGGCCTCCACAAGAAAAAGACTGATATCCCAATTACAAAATGGGCATTTAATAGGTTTTGATTGCTGGTTGAATACAAATTGACTTTAGACAGATAGGTTAATTTCTTGGTTCTTGTTTATAGTCCATTTGTCTTTGTGTCTGCCATTATAATGAGTCTTACTATCCCTGAACACAATATTACCCCATTTATTTAGGTCTCTTATTGTTTCTCACAATAGTTTTCTTTACATAAAGGTCTTTAGTGTCTCTTCTTAGGTTTATTCCCAAGCATTTCATCTTGTGGTTGGCTGTGGTAAATGGAATTTCTTAATTTCCTTTTCCATGTTTTCTTTGTTACTGTAGAGAAACCCCACTGATTTTTTTATATTGATTTCCCCCACCCCTGCCACTCTACTAAATTGATCTACTAGGTCTAACAGGGTTTTGTTGGTTTGGTTTTTTATTTTATCTTTGGAGTTCTTTGTGTACATTATCATATTGTGTGCATAGAGTGACAGTTTTACCACCCCTTTGCCAATTCAGATGCCTTCTTTCGCTCTTGTCTTATGGCCCTAGCAAATACAATATTGAATAAGAGTGCTAAAAGTGGACATTTTTGCTTGATTTATATTTACTAGGGAAATGAATGCCTTTAGTCTTTCTCTATTGCGAATGATGTGAACTCTTGGGTTTGGGTACATGCTTTTCACTATGTTGTGGAAATTCCGTTCTATTCCTATTTTATTGAGTGTTTTTCTCAGGAAGCAATGTTGGACTTTGTCAGAGGTCTTTGTATCAATTAATAGGATCATGCAGTTCTAGTTCTGTAGTGTTACTATGAATTACATTGTTTTTCTTGGGTTGAAACTTCCTTGCATACCTGTTATGAATCATGCTTTCTCATGATGAATTATTATTTTAGATACATTGTTGGATTCTGTTGGCCAGGATGTTTTTAAGGATTTTTTTCTATCTATATTCATGGGAGATCATATTATAAAGTTCTCTTTTTTAGTAATACCTTGGCCTGGTTTTGGTGTCTTTACGATGTGCCAAATTTATTCTTTTGTGATGAATCTGCACATTTGTCTGTCATTGTGGATAGGGTGTAGGTTTCTAGGGATTTGTCCATTTCCTCGAGGTTTTCAAATTTATCAGAGTATAGCTTTTTAATATGCCATTATTATCCATTTAATTTCATCTGGCTCTGTTGTGATGTCTCTTGAAGAAAAACAAAGCTATAAATCAAGTCAGTCTCTGACTTCATTGTCATGGAGTTAGAAACTGACTCATAAGTGACCCTTCATTGAGCTTCCGAAGCTGCAAATCAGAGGAAATTGCCCATCTTTCTCAGTCACTTGTAGATTTGAACCTCCTGAGAGGCTTGGTTAGCAATTCCATACAGACTAGGCCTCTTCTAAAAACAAGAGTTAATTATCCTCTTGATTGTTAATTTATCATTGGTCCTGTATGTTACTGAGACTGAGATTATGAGTTTAATACTACTTCCCTGGGTTAGGGTTTTTTTTCACAGCCAATAATGTTAGCTTTGTGTATCATTGGCCTGGAAGAGAATTGGAAGAAATACATGCAAGCCCACACATCTCTGCTTCACAAAGTTACCCATCGTAGATGTCAGAGTTATTTAAGGATCAGATGAAAGATTACAGAATGTGAAACTACTTTATAAACCATAAAGTACTAAATAACTTTAAGAGATAATTACGGTGGCAAGATATAGCTAGCAAACATACATCACAGAAGAAAGGATTGCTTTTTCAAATTCAGTCCTTTGTTGCTTACTGTTGAAAAGATTTTGGTTTTGTTTCTCATTGTTTGATAAAATGAAAAGAAGAAAATACTGTATTATTAGGAAAAGAACACATTCGTAATGCTCTCTGTTAAAAGTTTCTTTTTCCATAGAAGCAGAATGCTAAATCTCTTTGAGTATTTTATTTAGTGGTGATGGTGGTATTGTTAGGCAGCTCTTGTGGAGTGGTCTACAGTGACACTTAAAGGCCAAGTGTCTCCTAAGGTTTGAAAATACGAGAGACACATTGCAGTGGGAAAATCTGCAGTTAGGGACTTCTCCAAATTACTGAGGAATAATGTCAGTTTGGAGATGAGGTTTCATCCGATTCGGGCCATGATCTTTCTGATTACTTGCTATGCATTTGAGAACTGGATAGTGAATAAGGATAACAGAAAAAAGAATTGACACCTTTGATCTGTGGTGTTGGAGAAGAGCACTAAACATCTCATGGGCGACAAAGAGAACAAACAGGTATGTCTTGGAGAGGGTGGTGCAGCCAGTATGTTCTTTGGGGGAAAGAATGATGAGGGGTTTTGCTATTCCTTGGAGAAGGACATGATGCTGGGAAGGGTGTAAAGTCAGCAAAGGAGAGGAAGACACTTAACCAGGTGGATTGACATAGTGACTCCTGCAATGGACTCTTGTATGTCAGGAAGTGTGAGGATGGCACAGGACAGAACAGGGTTCAGATCTTTTGTTCACAGGGTCACTATGAGCCATACTCTACTCAACAGCACCTAACAACAACATGGGAGAATGATAGGCAGTTTCCTCCTGTTAGAACTTATAGTCTGGAAACCCAATGGAGAGTCACAGGGTTGGAACTGACTCAATGGCAATGTGTTTGTGTTGGCTTCCCCCTCCCCAGTTGTTCCTAGTTGCTGAGTCATCTCTGACTCCTAACAGCCCATATACAACAGAACAAAGCCAAGTCCAAGAATCATGCTCACAATCGCTGCTGTGCATAAACTTGTTGCAATAGTGTGTCCATCTATTTCATTGGAGACCATATTTTTCACTAAACTTCGAGTTTTCCATGCATGCTGTCCTTTAGGGATCAGCTTTCTTTATGACATGCGTAAAGAGTAAGTCTCACCATGTCTTGCTTCTAAGGAGCATTCTGCCTACACTTCTTCATGACTTACTTCTTTATCCTCACAGTACCACAATTCAAACACATCGATAAGGAAGAGTTAAGAATTGATGTCTTTAAATTGTGGTATTAGCAGAACAAAGAAAATTTTTTATTTACTGTCCAACTTTCACATGCATATGAAGCAACCAAAAATACTATGGCTTGAATCTTTAAACTGACATCCTCCTCCTTTAGCACATCAAAGAGTTGCTTGCCAATAAATTGCTCCATGCACTGCATCACTTGATTTCTTAACTGCTGCTTCTGTGGGTGTTACTTGTCAGTCAGTGTAAAATCAGTTGTGAGAGGGTTTGTTTTCTTGATGTTGAGATGCAGTTCATATTGAAGACTGTAGTCCTTCATCTGAGTTCTGGTGTGCCGGTGGTAAGGAATTGCGCTGCCAACCCAAAGCGATGCAGTTCTAATCCACTAGTTACCATGCAAGGTAAGAAAAGCAGTCTCCTCCCATGAGAAATCTCTGAAAAATACCTTTGAAAATCTGCTGGTGTCAGCTATAGCTTGGTTCTTGCTGACTGGTACACAATAGCAGTATTATTTGTATAAGTAATCTTTGTTTTAAGCAGAGAAGGTTTCATCTATATAACAAGCTTGTTGATGTATCTTCCCTCAATCCTAATACCACATTTCTGTTCTTAAAGTTAAACTTCTCAGATGAGCATACGGAATATGTTTGAATATGTTTGACAAAGGCATACAATTCCAATGCACATCTTTCTCACTTTTAAATAATGCCATATCTGCTTCTATTCAAGTAACTATTTCTTGTTGTATGTACAGATTCTTCATGAGCACAGTGGAATTCTAGAAATTGCATTCTTCTCAGTGCTATCCAAAATTTATTATGATCAATATAGTTAAATGACTTTATATAGTCAATAAAACACAACTGAATTGGTTTCTATGAACCATTTTCAGCCCTGTTGATATTTGAAATACCAATATAGCAACACACAAGGTACATACTCAGGTAGTAGACAAGTTGTGATATTTAGTGTTGAGTAATTCACAGCAGAAACAAACCCAAACCCACTGCTCTCTGATGAATTTTACTCATAGTAACCCTCTATTAGAGTTCTGAGATAGTCAATACTCTGCTAATAAATATTTATAATCTTTCTTCCATGGAACAGTTGGTGGATTTGAACTGTCAACCTTTCAGATAGCAGCACAACATAGCACAATAATACACTACACTAACCTGATGACAAAATGTGTTAGATATTAGGCTCCTCTAAGGAAGGACATGGTTTACTGGAAAGTCGGAACTGACTCACAATTCACCCTCCAATGAGTTTTCAGAGGCAGTAAACTGCATGGGAAGAGACCGTCATCTTTCTGCTGTGGAGCAGCTGGATGGACTTGAACCACTTACCTCTAGGATTGCAGTGCAGCTTCTTAACACCAGGCAACCAGATCTTTCTAAAATTAAAGGGAAAATTGGCACACTTGTCTGTCTGCTAGTATTTTAAAAATTGGCTAAAGCATTAATTTCCAATCATTGTTAAAAAGTTCAACACATTTATTATTTAACTGATGAAATAAATTATTAAAAGTTTTATGATCAAAATAAGATAATATGACCACAAGCTACTCATTAATGCCAACATAAATTCATTCTATGCTGGTCTATTGCTGATTCTAGTTCTTAGGGGTTTATCACTGGAGATTCCAGTGATTCAAACACTGTGAAATGTTTATTATCCCATTTGGTAAGCAAATGTTGATGCAAAAGAAAATCTCCAACTTTGATTCAATTGGTGTGGCAAAATGATGATCATCCCTTTTCCTGGGAATCGGAGTAGTTTTGAGTCTGATAGATGAGCGCTTTCTAACAATCTTTGTATACTGATAATGACAATTTCTGGCATCATCACATCCTTTAGCAAAAGAAATACTTAATATTTAAAAAATGGCACCGAAACTGGGTAGCATTTGTTTACAATATTTTTGTGCAACACAGCAGGTTTTCAGATGAAGTGTGTTGCATGGCATGAGATTGCCCATCCTTCTTCCACAGAGTAGCTGGAGCCATGTGCCTTTGGGATGGCAGCAGAATTTCTTATCACCAGGCTACCAGAGCTCCCATAAAATTTTTTCTTCTTCATTCCAAGTGGTACGCAGTAAGAATGTATCTGAGAATGATGAGATCTTGGTATTTGTTGGTTGCGTTATGCAGAATGTTCAGGTTTATTTGATTGCCAAAAATTACTGAGCCTTGTTTTTCCATTTGGATTTTGTTGGTTTATAGCTGTTGTTTATGTTCTCAGTGGGGTTTCTTCAAAAGAGATATCATAGCTGATGTTTGCCGTAATTGGTCAGCATTCACATTCAGGTTATTAAAATTAGGTTCAAAGGACAATAAGTCTGTTTTAATTCCTGTGTTTCACACACTCATATTCCATCAATTAAAACATTAGCAACTGGAGCTCTGCTGGCCTAGTGGCAAGATGCTGCACTGCAATCCCAGAGGTACGCGGTTCAAATCCACCAGATGCTCTGCTGGAGAAGGAGGGGGCAATCTCCTCCTGTACCAGTCAGATCTGATTTGATGGTACACGTAAAAATAACACAATAAAGATTAAAAAAATTAGCAAGTAAAGCAATGCTCATTAAGAGTTTCACAGGTTCTCTTAAAAAGAACCTATTGGGGGTAAAAAGGGGAAATGTGCCATGGGATAGTAGCCATTGGAGTTAAATACTGGTGTCAGTTTTGTAACCTTGAAGTTACCTGTTCTAAAATGAAAAGTTTGGCAGTAACTGCATCATGATGTAATAGTTCAAAACCTAATGAAGGAGCATTCATGGGTGAATCAAGCATCCCTCATGAGTCTGGGCTAGCTTTTAATAACAGAAGCTAAGACATACGGTGGAATTATAACATCCTTTTTCAATAAGCAAGGGTCTGGTCTATGGGTTGGTTGTCTTGATTTTTGGGTGTTTTGTTGTTCTCCACCCCACCCCCATAATTGGTGCTTTATTTTTCTTCCTGATAGAACTACCCATTGCATACTAGGGCCCTGCAGTGGATTTTATACTTTTCAGTTTGTAGGACATCTTGGGTTAGAGAGTTAATGGTCATTTTTTTCCTGTCCTTTAATGTGTTTGCTTATTGCTATAAATTGACTTTTAATTATTGCTTTGGCTGTATCCTTGAGGTTTTGGTAAGTTGTGTTTTCATTATCATTTGTTACAAGAAACTTTTTAATTTCATTTTTTATTTCTTCTAGTACCCACTCATGTTGAAGCAAGGTGTTGTTCAGCTTCCAAATGTATGCTTTTTTCTCCTTCATCCTCTTATTAATTTCTAATTTTTTTAGCTAAAATATTTTTTATTAATTTAGTTTGTTTATTTTTCATTTCAATGAACATCTACAGATATTTTGGAATAATTTCTAATTTTGTAGCTTTGGTCTGAGAAGATGGTTTATATTACATCTATGCTTTTGAATTTGTTGATGCTTGCCTTGTGTCCTAAAATATTATCTATTCTGGTGAACATTCCATGCACATTGGTGAAGAAGATACACTATGGTTTGTTTGGGTTTGGGGGGGCTGCTTTTTTTTTTTGATGGATCTTTCTTTCTGGAAGTTCTTCTCTTGAGAGAGGTGTATTGAAGTCTCCAAATACTACAGTAGTGTTTATTTCATTTTTACAGTTTTTTTAATGTTTTCTATATTCAGATCTTTCATTTGGTGCATAGGTATTTATTATTGTTACCTTCAGTCATTACGTAGTGACCTTTCTTGTCCTTTATGATGGTTTTTGCATTGAAACATGTTTTATTGAAAATTAATATTACCACTCCTGGTAACCGTGGAGATCACGGTGGAAGCTTGGGCAATGACCTGGCAACAGAGGGGATGTGGTTGCTGGGGTCTCCAGAAGTTTTATGAATCACAGTAATTTTTAGACAATATTGAAACATAAATCGTGAACACCAAAGATTTTGTAGTCTTTCTATGGGGAAAACCGGGGAATTCTGTGAGACTGTAATATAAAGATGCTAGAGAGCTGAAGATGGAGTGCATCAATCCACCTTATAGAGGTTCTTCCCCTCCTGTGCTGTCCCTCTACTCTACCAAGCATGATGTCCCTCACTAAAGACCTGTCTCTTCTTGAAACATGTCCAAAGTATGTTAGACAAAGCCCCAGAATCCTTGCCTCCAAGGAGTATCCTGGTTTAACCCTCTCTAGGATGAATTTGTTTTCTTGGCAGTCTATGGTACATTCAATACTCTTCTCCAGCACCAAAGCTCACAGGCGTCAATTCTCCTTCTGTCCTCCCTAGTCATTGTCCAACTCTCTGATGCATAACAAGTGATTGCAAAAACCATGGCCTGTGTCAGGTGCACCTTAGTCTCCAGAGAGACTCCGTTGGTCTTGTGTACTTTAGAGAGGTCCCTAACCACAGAATTTCCCATCGCAATACGTTTTTTGATTTCCTGGCTGTTTGTGCCAAGAGTGTTGACCGTGGAGCCGAGCAAACTGAAGGTGTGAACAATCTCAATCTCTTTGCCATCCATCCTGATGCTACCAATTGGTCCAGTGGTGAGAATCGTTGTCTTCTTGACATTGAGCCTCAGTCCATATTGAAGGCTGTAGTCCTTGACCCTCTGCAGTAAGTGCATGAGGTCCTCCTCAGTTTCAGCGAGCAGGGTTGTGTTATCTGCATAACGTAGATTGTTGATAGATCGTCCAGCAATCCTAATGCCACGCTTCTCCTCATAGAGCCCAGCCTCTCGGATAATGTGCTCTGCATACAGGCTGAAAAGGTATGGAGATAGGACACATCCCTGGCGTACATCCTTCCCAATTTTGAACCATGCAGTGTTGCCCTGCTTTGTTCTGACGACTGTCTCTTGGTCCAAGCACAGGTTTTGCATTAGCACGATTAAATGTTCTGGGATTCCCATTCTTCTCAAAGTCAGCCACAGTTTGTTATGATCCACGCAGTCAAATGCCTTTGCATAATCAATGAAACACAGATAGACATTCTTCTGGTATTCTCTGCTTTCAGCTATGATCCATCTAATATCGGCTACAATATCCCTAGTACCAGGACCCCTTCTAAACCCAGCCTGGACTTCTAGCAGTTCTCTGCTCATGTACTGTTCCAGTCATTTTTGGATAATTTTCAGTAGAATCTTGCTTGCATGTGAAATCAATGAGATTGTTCTGTAGTTTCCACACTCAGTTGGGTCACCTTTCTTTGTAATGGGAACAAATTAGATCTCTTCCAGTCAGTTGGCCAAGTGGTTGTTCTCCAGATTTCTTGGCCCAACTTGGTGAGCACATCCAGGCCAACATCTTTTATCTGAAATACTTCAATTGGTATATCATCTATTCCGGGGGCCTTATTTTTTTGCTATTTCCTTCAAAGCAGCTTGAACTTCTGCCTTTGTCACCATAGTCTCTTGCTCAAATGCTATTTCATTAAATTCTTCTGTATCTGCCAATTCCTTTGGATACAGTGACTCAGTATATTCCTTCCATCTTCTTTTGATACCTCCTGGATCATTTAACATTCTGCCTAAAGCATCCTTGATTGTAGCAACTCGAGGTTTGAATTTGTTCTTCAGTTCCTTGAGCTTAAGAAATGCTGAACAAGTTCAGCCCTTTTGATTTTCTGACTCTAGCTCCTCACACATTTCATTGTAATATTTTGCTTGGTCATTCCGTGCTGCCTTTTGGAATCTTCTGTTCAGCTCTTTAGTGTCTTAGATTTTTCCTTGTGCTTTGGCTTTGAAGCCCCAAGGCGGAGCTAAAACCTTTTGGGCCCTCGGGCCAAGAAGAAAAACACAATCTATACTGGAGTTCTTCTATAGGACACATCACCTTCCCTTTGGAGACAGTACAACTAAACTTAAGAGACACTGGACACAGAAAAAAAACCTGTCAGCAATTGACGTGGTTGGAATCACAAGAAGGAAGAAAGCTTCAGATACAAGCGGTCAGGTCATGGGTTGGACAATAGGAGATTAATTCTGGAGGCATTTTGTAGAAGTGAAGGGGTATCCTGCTGGAGGGTGGAGCTGGGAAATAAGTGGGTCAAGGCACTGCGCTAAGGGCAGGGACTACACTGTAATGGTTAACTCCATACTTAGGGATTTATCTTGCACTGCTCCACAAATTGTTGTCTGTCAGATACTCCTCTAAGTCTAAACATTCAGATTAAGACAGAGTAGGAAGAAGGATTGGCCATCCACTTCTGAAATAGCAGGCCTCTGAAAACCCTATATCTCTAAGTATAGGTAGTCTAAATATAAATGACTTATTGGCTAGGCAAGACTCTAACCAACTGGAATTGCTTCCTGTCCACTATAAGACCGGCGACACCAATGGCCTATAATTTGGCTTGCAATAAATGCTATATTAGGTGTGCTTAAGCTCAAATCTTTCTGTACTTGTGTTATTTGAAGTGTATTGGGAGCAATTCTTGTTGATTGCATAAGAGTACCCTCTATCCTTCAGTAGCTCCTTGAATAAACGCTCTTTACACTCTTTTTAGAGCTTCCCCTGTTCTTGGGCTTGGTAGAGTTTTGTTAGCACCATATGTATTATAAATCATAAATGATGTGCCTAATTTTCTTAATATTTTGAGTGCAACTCTTTCATCATTCCATTTAAACTAGTCACTTTCTATGAATAGAAACCTGTTACTGTTTCTATGAAGGGTTACACTTCCCTCCAGGATGCTATCATTTGCTAGTAATGTATTTTGCATTTTGCCTTAAGACTGCCTGCACTTCGGGTTTCTCAGTTATTCAAATTAGCTGAATCTTTCTCCCTCTGTTCAGAATGTGTTAGTGTCCCATATGGTGATTGCCCAGTCAACATCTATATTTCCTTTTTGTAATAGGTCTTGTCTTAAAATCTTGTCTATTCAATTATTTCTATTTCTCCTTGTGACGTTATGTAATGGATCTCCATTACCATTTCTTCTTCCCCGCCCCCTGTATTTGGCCTGTCTTGTGCTGTTCCTTATCTTGTCTAAAAAGATGATATAAGAGCATTACTTTCCTTGCTGTCTGTGTCTACTTTGTGTTGTGCTTATAATAGGCAAGATGTAGTTTCTTTTGTGTTGTATCTCTCTAAGTTTATATTTAATTGCATGGAGTCTTTGGTATTAAGGATTCTCCCCCACCCTTGGCTGTAGGATTTTTTTTCCCTCTCAATATTTCTTGTTTGCCACCATTGACTAGACATAGGTATGTCATGTGCACCCCTTTCCCCCCAAATACCTGACTTTAGTACGCTTGCTGGTGAAAGTTATCTAAAAATCTTAGGTTTTTTGGTTCAATTTTCTAAATTCAGAGTAATTAGTATATTGATTTTTAAAATTTCTCAATATATCAATTTTACCAGTTATCCATGCATTCACAATACAGTAATAAATAATAACAGAGATTAATAAAGGTTATGCTTGATTACTGACTACCATTAAATTTCTGACTTTTTACTTAAACAATTTATCAATACTCTAAGAAATATACCCACTATGTTAATTTGTGTTATGCCACCTTGTGATGCAGACAGTACACCACCGAGACTTAAAGTAATTGCATGTTACCCTCTTTATTGGAGCTGCGAGACCTGAAACTCATTTATAAATTCACATAAAATCAATCCAAAAGGAAAACAATAGAGGCAATTAAAATCTCAACCCGTCAAGCACTCATCCAATCAGGCTTCACCTCAATTATAAATCATAGCCACTATTCAGTGCAAAAAAAAAAAATACTCATGGCAGTAGGTGGAGACTCTCAAAAGACCAGCAGAGCTGTAAAGTGGAAGACATGAAATGGCAAGGCATCTTGTGTGATCTCTGGTTTGCAGCTTTGAGAATGTGGTTTAAATATAGTTATCTTAACAGTCCATACCGAGTGTAACCACTCAGAGTTGAGGTATTCCATCTCAAAGTGTAACCGGAGTCTGTCTACTGTGGTAAGCAAATCCCCGGTGTCCCCAGTCAGAGTTGAGGTACTTCATCTTTGATTAGCAATTGTTGCCTTGCTTTCAGGTTGTAACCAATTAGTTTTGAGGCAGTCTATCTTTGATGAACATCTATAGCCCTGTAAATTGGCTCTGTCTTAACATATTGTTTCTTTTAGCCTTAGGTAACATAACTTCTATTGCTCTGAGCACTACCTAATGACATACTTACTGACCTCAAACACTATAAGCCAGAGCTTAACATGTCCCATTTTATATTTCACTTAACTGTAATTTTCAAATACACAGCCCACCATGAGAGAGTTTGCCCTACAGTCATTTGACTTTTTCAATTAGATAAAAGATTTTATGGTAGTAGCTTATCCTCATGCTTTAGATGTAGAATGAGTTTGCTAATGCAAAGACAAAGAACAACTAAGACTACACTCAAGTGTTACCTTCAATTAGACAGCAATGCTACAAAAGCTCCAGTATTTCTGAGTTAGATGGAGGTGAGAAAATTGAATCACAATTTGTTTCAAAGATCTAGAACTGGGGGAAGCAACCATATAATTGCAACCTCCAAGAATAAGTATTCTTTGCTTTTTTGAGATGAAGAAATTGATGTTCAAAAATGGAAAAATTCTAGATTAATGAAGGAAAGAAGATTTATAGCTTGTAATTAGTATAGCTGTTGCCTCTGCTTTAGGGGAAAGCAAGTAGGTAGAATAAACAGATCTGCTTTCCTGGAACATGGAAAATAGAAGCATCTCAATTATAAGTCTAGGTGAGGAATAGTCTAAGGAAGAATTGAATGGCATGCCAAAATTTTAAGAATTCATTATATGAGCATTTGAGAGACATTCATAGTTTCTAGGTATTATGTGACAATTGCAAAGCAATGACTTAGAAAATTAACTGTTTAAAGAAGCCTTTAGGGAGATAGTTTTTGTTTTAAGTTTAAAGATTGTTGAGGACAGTAGGTTCAGGAGTCCTAGCCTCAATGGTTGTAGAAAGCTTGAATTACAAACAGTAGTTTAGCATAATTAAAGCCCACAATGTCGGCCTTGAGCACCGTGCCTTTAAAGAGCTACATGAGATCAAACTCGAAAGAAAGGGAGCAGTGAGTGTATGTAAATGGAGATAGAACATTCTGGAAAAAGGATCGGTCTCTCCTCACAACATGTCCAAAGTATGTAAGACGGAGCCTCAGAATCCTTGCCTCCAGGGATCTGCCCAGTTTTAACCCTTTCCAGGATAGATCTGTATTCCTAGCAGTCCAAGGTACCCTCAATACTCTTCTCCAGCACCACAGCTCAAAGGCATCAATTCTCCTTCTATCCTTCCTAGTCATTGTCCAACTCTCTGATGAATAACAAGTTATAGCAAAGACCATGGCCTGTATCAGACACACCTTAGTCTCCAGAGAGACACCATTGCTCTTCAGTACTTTGGAGAGGTCTCTAACAGCAGACTTTCCCATGGCAATACGTCTTTTAATTTCCTGGCTACTGGTGCCAAGAGTGTTGACTGTGGAGCCAAGCACACTAAAGTTGTTAACAATCTCAATCTCTTCACCGCCCATCCTGATGCTACCAATTGGTCCAGTGGTGAGAACCTTTGTTTTCTTGACATTGAGCCTCAATCGATACTGGAGGCTTCAGTCCTTGACCCTCTGCAGCAAGCGTTTCAGGTCCTCTTCAGTTTCAGCAAGCAGGGTTGTGTCATCTGCGTAACGCAGATTGTTGATAGATCTTCCCACATTCTTGACCCCACATTTCTCCTCATTATCTTCAGTTCCAAATTAATACGTCAATTGGTGTACCATCTATTCCTGGTGTATAGGACTCTAATTAATAGATATGTCAAGTATGAAACAGAAGGAATGTTCTAATTTATTGTCAGGGATGTCTAATGAACAAAAAAAAATTACAGAAGATCTGAAGAGTGTAGAGAAAACACAAGGAAAGGTTCCATGCCAGGGAGCTGATAATGGAAGGCACAATGTTATTGCACTTACGCTTAAAGAGATAAGAGAACAAGAATTCCTAGAAATGAGAGACAACTGTATGGAGAACGGTAGTAACTTATAGGAGCAAAGAAGGTAGTAGATTTGCAACTAGGTGAGGGAGAAGCAGGTAGCAGGAAGGATAAATACTTGGATCTGAGATAACAAAAAGTAAATGAAGTCCATAAAAGACACCTCTTTGAGCAGGTGTTAAGGTAGACAGTAGATTTTGGAGGCACATGGAAAAATACCCAATAGAGTACAGTTTTTATTGGTTTGCATGTAATCATTCACATACATTGTGTTTGGTACATGTACTTTGTTTTATGTAAGCATCCGTATGCATGATATTTCATGTTCATGATGCTAACTCAAAGGGAGTGCCTTGCTGGTAGTTTGAATCCACTATTGGAGAGACAGGCAATCTCCTGTGAGTTATATCCTTGGAAAACCTATTGGAGGGTCAGTTATGAGTCAATATTGGTGGGGGTCTGTGAGGGAGAGACAACAAAGAACTGTAAATGATAAGAAACATCAAATGATAAGACAAAGTTGGACTTGTTTCTTAACAAATCCTTTGATGAAAACTTTACTTTCTTAGGCTGCTGACTAGTTTATAGTCACTTTTCACCAGGTAGAAATTGAAATGATTTAAGCTGGGTTATGCAGTGTTGATGATTTTTCCATGTTGTTCTTGTGCTATAATTGATTTTGGATCTGACTCATGACGGACCCTACTGTGGATTTTCAGGGCCCGTGAATTGCATGAGAGGACACATCAATTTAAGTGTTAGTTGGAAATTTTCAATGCTACTTAGTACATATAGATCAAGAAGCTGCTAGACAATGAAAAATTCATTCTGTTTGAACAGCCTGAGATAAGATTATGTATAATTCTTCCAAAAGACAATTTAAATTATGAACTAGAGCTTTTTCATTATGTCATTAAAATGTGACTTTAAAAAATTACTAATTCCATATGGGATGTGTATACACAAATATGTGTGTATATGTGTATGTGGCTGGCTGCTTGTCTTAATGTCTGTGATAATGTGTTCTGTGAAATAGGGCTTTATGAGAGTTGAATGTTGTTCGAACACCGTATTAGAATCTTATGAGAGGCTACTTTGAGTTGTCCTTCTTGCTGCAGTTGCCAGAGTTACTTACTGTGGCCAAAGGAACAGATGCTGGCAGCAGAGTGGCTAAGAGAGCAGAGGTGGGGAGAGATGAGTAAGAGAGAGTGAGGGGAGAGCGAACCCATTTGTCTGAGCAGCAGACTGCCATTTGCCTGCCTGGCCAACACATCCCCCAGAACCTGCCTCCTCTCCCTCAACTGCCTGTATCTTGTGCCATGGTCCTGTACTGCAGGAGTCTAGATTTGGGTTCTTTAAAATCATTGTTGACTGCTATCGAGTCGAGCACGACTCATAGAGACCCTATGAACAAAAGACCTGAAGCCTTTCTGTAACTAACGTCATTTTTCAAGTTCATACAGTTTCCAGAGGCATATGGTTTAGGAAGTGGATGCCACTCCTTAAAACCATTAGCAAAAGATAGTAAGCGAAAAGGAGAGCTGATTTCCCTTCCTTAAAGAAAAGCAAAAACCAGAAAAGCTGTAGGAACCAAAAATGTGTATGAAGTCATTTTTTTTCCTATCAAAATTAAGTAACACATATTTGTATATACTTTTTGATAGTTTTTATCCTTCATTAATTTATACTTAATCTATTTGGTAATTCATAAAACAAAGCTCTAGTAGTAATTCTATAGAAATGAAACTCTTATAAGTGCTGTATCATGTTATGGTTATGGAGTCATTTTATGGGCCTGAGAAACAGCAATGTCAGTTGAAAGACTTAAGGTGCACCTGATTCAAGTTATGGTCTCCTTCCCTCACCTTGTTGTGTACTGTGGAAGTGGATCCAACTGGCGCAGGAGGAGTTTGCCCCTTCTTCTCCAGTGGAATATATGGTGGATTCGAACCACAAAACTGAAGTATGTTTTAAAAATTAGAACACATACATAAAAATTTTAAAGAATTTCTTGGTGAGCTCTGGCCTAGTGGCAAGAAGCTGCAACTGCAATCTCAGAGATGCACGGTTCGAATCCACCAGATGCTCTGCTGAAGAAGGAGGAACAGTCTGCTCCTGTACCAGTCAGATCTGATTTGACAGTACACACACACACACACACAAAAATCATGAAATCAATTTTAAAAAAATCTAATTTTAAAAAATGATAATTTCTCTAATTGTTGTACATAAATATTATTATCAGTACCCAATATTGTCTTAGCAATGGATATTTTATTTCTATCATGCATTAAAAGGGAATTAAGTTTCCCACAGTTGTCATTGTGAATACATCACAAAGTCCTTAAAATATGCTGTGAATAACAATATTTCCAGATAATGACTTTAAAACGTCATTATGGAAGTACCTGTAAAAATTTAACGACAAATAACAAGTTGTTAGCATTAGGAAACAATTTACATATCTAAAAAGAAAAGATTCATTGTCACCATCGTGCATGGGTTGGATGGAATGGATATGTTGGAGACTTGTGTTTATTGACTTTGTAACACCATTACAAAATGTTTGGAGTGTATCTTTTGAACACCAACAAGTGATGACATTGCTGCTGTTCTTTTTGCTCATTATGTAAGTTGTTTAATTTGTCTAAGTGTCACATTCTGTGTAAAGACGGTGTTAATTATAGCACCTGCATGACAGGCTTCTGAATGTCAAGCAAAATGGGTAGAGCAATTATAATGCATTGACAATAGACATTAATGTTGGTCATTATCATTAAGTTAAAATGTTTAATACTAGTTTTCATAAAAACTTATATATCAAAAAATTAGATATTTACACTGGTTATTTTGAAGATAATTTTCAGATTTTTCTTTCTTCCATTTCTTATATTACAATATGCAAGTATGATTTTTATCACTTAAGGATTTAGTAACTTCCTGAAAACATAATTCTTTTTGTAAAATCACTGAAATAATTTCAATAAGACAAATAGTATTTATTTGGAATATTTTAAACATTGAGCAATTTGATAATTTTAAAACTTAATAGAGATTTATACATTTATAAACAGAAAAAGCATTACATATTTTCCTTTCAATCATTTAACTTTAAAATGAACCCTTTATTTACCATCTTTTTTTATGGAGAATTTTTTTATTAATTTCAGTGAACATCTACAGAGATTTTGGAATTCTATCTGATTCTTAGAAAGTTTATGGAGAATTTTTAAATATTTTATACTAGTTTACATAAAAAGTTAATAAAGGGGAAAGCTGTAGAGACTTTAATTAATTTTACTGAATATTTGTAGAGATTTTGGATTTCCACTCATTCATTGTTGCATTTTTCTCCCTTCCCCCACCCCCCCAGTTCACTTTGCTCTTCGTTTTTTTAAATTTTATTTTAAATTTTTAATAATTTTAATGAACATTTAGAGATTTTGGATTTCCATTCATTCATTACTGCACTTCTCTCCCTGCCCAGCCCTCCCCCCTCCCCAGTTCACACCTCTCTTTGAAAAGTAAAAGAAATACTCCATCCCTAGTACACAATCCCCCTGTACTCCTCCCACCGCCCCAAGTACATTCCACTATGCAACCTTAATTGTGGACTCTTGTGATAACCATAATACCCTATCATAAATCGCTTTTAAATTATTCTCTCCCTCATCTGTTTCAGTGCAGTAAACACAATTTATCCAGTTTTTCTCAGTTTTACCCCAACCCTGATATCAGCCCCATTTTACAGCAGTGGCATCATGCAATATTTGTCCTTTTGTGACTGAGATACTTCACTCAGCATAATGTCCTCCAGGGTCATCCATTTTGAATAATACTGCATGAGTTCCTTGTTTTTCAATGCAGCATAGTATTCCATTGAGTGGATATACCACACCTTCTCTGTGCATTCATTTATTGATGGTCACCTGGGTGTTTCCAACTCCTTGAACAAAGCCGCGATAAACATGAGTGTGCATATATCTGCTTGGATGTCAGTTATAGTCTCTTTGGGATATATTCCCAGTAGTGGAATTGCTGGGTCAAATGATATTTCTATTTGCAACTTTTTGAGAAAGCACCATACTACCTTCCACAGGGGTTGCACCATTTTACACTCTCACCACATCCTCGCCAGCATTTGTTGCTTGCTGTTCTGTTAAATTTTGCTATTCTGACTGGGGTGAGATGATATCTCATAGTTGTTTTGATTTGCATCTCTCTTAGAGCTAGGGATTTTGAACATTTCTTAATGTGCTTGTTGGCCATCTGAATGTCTTCTTTGGTGAAGTGTCTGTTCATATCCTTTCCCATATTTCTATTGGATTATTTACCTTTATCTTGTTATGGTGCTCAAGTATTTTATAAATTCTAGATATAATTATCTGGTATGTCATTACCAAATACTTTTTCTCAGTCTTTGGCTTCCCTTTGTCCCCTGTTGGAGAGGTTTTTGGATGTGCATAGGGATTTGATTCTTAGAAGGTCCCATTCATCTATTTTATCTTCTCCTGGTTGTAGATTTTTCAGGATACTTGGAAGACTGTTTACGTTGTGGAGTAGGACTACTAGAGTTCTTCCAAGCTTTTCTTCAATGAAGTTTATAGTCCTTGGTTTTAATCCTAGATCCATGATCCCCCTTGAGTTGGTTTTTGTATATGGAGTGAGGTGTGGATCTTGCTTGAGTCGTCTGCAGATAGTTTTCCAATTTTGCCAACACTATTTGTTAAAAAGGCTGTCGTTTCCCCACTTAACTGATTTACTCCCAAGTATTTGTGATTTGCTGTTACGAAGGGTACTGGTTTTTCTTAGTTCAGGCTCTGTGTTTTCTTTGTCACTGTAGAGAAATCCAACTGATTTTTGTATGTTGATCTTGTATCCTGCTACTTGGATGAACTGGTCAACTACGTCCAATAGTTTTCTTGCTGAGTCTTTAGGGTTTCTAGGTATACTATCATATCACCTGCATAGAGAGATAATTTTACCTCCTCTTTGCCAATTTGGATACCTCTTACTTCCTTCTCTTGTCTTACTGCTATGGCTAAGACTTTCAATACAATATTGAATAAGAGAGGTGAGACTCCACATCCTTGCCTAGTTCCTGTTTTTAAAGAGAATGCCTTTAATCTCTCTCTCTTGAGAACGATGTTGGCTCTCTGGTTTGCATAAATACTTTATAGTATGTAGAAGAAATTCTCCTCTAATCCTATATTATTGTTTTATTCAGGAAATGGTGTTGGATTTTATCAAAGGCGTTTTCTGCATTAATTGATAGGATCATGTGGTTCTTTTTCTTTGCTTTGTTAATGTGATGAATTACATTCATTGTTTTCCTTATGTTGAACCACCCTTGCATACCTGTCATAAATCCCACTTGGTCATGATGAATTATTTCTTTGATGTATCGTTGAATTCTATTGGCCAGTATTTTATTCAGTATTTTTGCACCTAAGTTCCTAGGAGATATTGGCCTATGGTTTTCTATTGTTTTTACCATCTATTGTATTTCTATTCTCTTTACCATCTTGAGTAAAGTGATAGCTTCTTTGCTAAGAGGATGCCATTAAAACATCATATTTATTAAATTGTTAGGTGCCTTTGAGTTACCGTTGACTCTTAGCGACCTTACAAACACACCTGAATCCTGTCCTATCCTTTGCCATCCTCATCATCTCTGACTCACTTGAGCCCATTGTATGAGAGAAGAAACTTTGATTTCTGTCGTCTTTATGCTGATAGCAATCTGTATTGAAGATAACTCATGGTTGCTATGATGCTAAACACTATGACACCTATGTATTAAATGCAATAAAGGTTACCCATGGTGGACAGTGTTTGGTGGAGCTCCCCGATTAAAACAAACCTGCAAGCAGGAGTGGCAACTACTTCTGAAATTGCTTGCTTCTGGAAACTCTATAAACATGGATAAACAATGAAAGTTATACAAGTGATCAGGTCTTTAGTTCATAGGGTCGCTATGAGTTGTCTACTACTTGATGGCACTTAACAACAACAGGCTTTGGTATTCTGCAGCAAGCATTTCAGGTCTTAATCACTTTCAGCAAGCTAGGTTGTGTCGTGTGCATGATGCAGGTTGTTGATGAGTCTTCCTCTGATACTGATGCTTCATTCCTCTTCATAAAATCTGACTTTATGTATAATTTTCACAGAATACAGATTTGAATAGGTATGGAGAGAGGATGAAGACATTGTGGTATAAATACTTGCCGCTGTGTTTTCAGACTAGACCATATTGCATGGCCCTCCTTTGTGTACTCAAAGCCATTCATTTCTTTAGCCTCTAGCCTGTGTGAAAATAAAGGACAAATGGATTGCATTAGTATGTTACGAGTGATCATAGAACTGAGTAGATACACATGTCTGCATGGGACGCTATGGACAGTGGTATGCAGTTGGATTACCTTTATATTACAGGAAGAGAAGGATCAACTCCAATCTATCACATCACATCACATCACACTATTAGCACATCTGACCATCATTACCATTACTTCCAATAACATTTAAATCAATATCCTGGAGTTCATGGATAAATATAATTTATTTTATATCCAAGACATATTTTTTGTAATTTTTTATTTAGGCATTTTCTTTATTCTGCATGCTCTATTTTAGTATAAGAAAAAAAATTCAAGTCTGCATTTTAGAAGTTTCTCCTGTTCTAGTTAAAAAGAGACTCACCTCCACCATCAAATCTCTAATTTTTTTTTTAATATAGCCCTCTGTGAAACTTGGTGAGAGCTACAGAAGAAAATGTTTGAAGCTGGCTAACTTTGATGGAGTCTACAAGGGATAGGAAAGAAGTGTTAGAGCTATTTCAGAGGAAAAAAAACCCCACATTTTATACAAAAAAGCCTGTAATACAGTTTAAAGATCTGGAAAAATGCCCAAGAGGTAGTTTAACATGCCTTAGTAATGGAAGGCTACTTTAATACTGCTCATGAGCAAGTTATTCCTTTGTTAAAGGACTTGCAAATTGAATGAGTAGGCCCTGTGATTACCAGATGAGGCCTTCATTCCCCAGGAACTCAAGTTCATTGCTAATGCATACCTAAAGAAAGATGTAACCTTGATTTCACAGGAAAGGGGGGGACAAACCCCACTTTTGATTTTAAAAATGGACTTAATTTATCAACCTATTATATCTTCAGTTATTAAGTATTACTGCCAGGATTAGGCAATAAAACAGGATTAGGAATATCCTCACACTGTTCAAAACCCCTTCTGTTTCAAGAAGCATGTGGTTTGGGACAGAAGGTCTCCAATCTAATTTAAGAATTTCCATGGTTGCTGTAAATTACTGTGGGCAGAAAGGTGCTGGCAGACGAAGTTCCTATGAAAGATATCATTTTAAATGTCAGAGAGAATCAATAATCAAGGTTTGCAATGTAACGTTTCCTTTGGCAGATAGAAGAATGAAGAAAGGCTCTGTAAATCCTCAAAGGTCTGCTGTCTGATCTCTACATAAGGCATTAATAGTTAGTGAACACGAGATGAGGGACTTAAAGAGATTAAAATATTCCTCTGTGATTTGAAGAATAAAAACCAGTGGGAAGAACATGTTAGATTCATTAAGCACCTTTCTCAGAAGTTGTTCAAAATGACAGTTCCAAGAAGTCTCATATTCAGAAATCAGACGTGTTTAAGCAAACCTTTCACAGAAAACCTATGAAGATGTGCAAATATTAATTGTGCAGTTTCATAAAATCTCACTTAATAATCACATTCACATCGTACCACACAGATGAAGTAGAACATTATCACAAGCTTTGCAGCCTCTTCCATGACTATATTCAGTCACGAAGTACTACCACAAAGGTAACCACCATTCTGATACATACCTCATACATTAGATTCGTGTTGTCATATGTTGAAGCTTACATAAATAGTGATATATTGAGTAATCTTTTGTCTGGCTTCCTTTATTTAATACTGTATCAGTAATTCTCATCCTTTTTTTGTGTGTGTATACCAGTAATCCCTTCCTCCTCATTGCTACGTATTATTCAACTATGTTCATATACCACCTTACGTTTATTCTTTCTAGAGTTCATGAATATTCTGGTTCCTGTCACTGTAGGATTACTACCATAGCAACCATATAGGACAGAGTATAACTGTCTTATGAAGCTTCCAAGGCTATAAATCTTTAAGAAAGCAAATTGCCAAGTCTTTTGGCTTTGGAGTGGCTAATGAGTTAGTCATCAATCTTTTGGTTCACTGATAAGTCCTTTATTTACTGTACCAGCATGAATCCTTCCATAGGATTTAGTGGTAGTAAAAATGTTATAAACTCAAGGATATATTAAAAATTTAGATACTTTTTACATTCTGTACTGTGTATGTGTAATATTGATATTTTGGTTAGTGAATTATTTATGTTCTTTATGCTAATAGAAATATCTTCATTTTAGCAATTATTTTATAGCCTCATTTAAGAACCAGATGAAATATTTTCTACATTTCCAATCCACTGAATAGGTTATATCATGAAGTATAATCAAATCATTGAGATAAACAAGTTAATAGCACATGGTAGGCTTCAGGCATTAGGTTTGGTTCAGAAGTTTATTTTTCCTTCCATTTAAAAAGCTGAGCTGTTACGCTGCAACTAATGGGGAATTAATAGATTTTTAAAGTTCTAAAAGCAAGATCTTACTTACTCTTCTGCATTATCCTTAATTATAAAACATTATGATTGATTAATTTCAATGTTGATGTATACAGAAAAATTTTCAGAAATTTAATGAGGTTTACAAATTCACATACTTAGTTTTTCTGCTAACGAAATAACTGGTAGAAAACTTTAAATGTTTTTATTATTTATGACCAGGAGATGTTTATGAGAGAAAAGAGCTAGACATTATTTATCACTGTCTACGTCTAATATAACTCCCATTTGAGCTTTATTTCTGAGAATCTTTATCAGACCGCTCATAACAAAAACCTTGGACCTAATGTTACTTGAATTGATTTGGTTTTTGTCAAAAATAATCTCTCAGTAAGGTGAAAAATTTTATCTATTCCTCAAATAGAGGAATGACTAAAATGACTGAAAATAGGAAATGAAGTCACAGATTAGAGCATAATAATATTCATCTACTTGTTGAACAAATGCAGTAAGCCATTATTACTTTGTTCTAGATGATTCTTTTCTAACCAGCATTACAAAGATTGTTTTTCCCCCCTCATGTTTTAATATTCCATCTATATGATGACTCAGCTATTCCACAGCTTGGAATATACCCTTATAAAATGATAACTGAGGCACAAACATTGCGAGAACATGGAAACAGCTAAATGTCCAACCACAATGGAACAGATTGAGAAATTATGGTACAGTCACACAATGGAATACTATGCAGCATGATTTTGTAAATTACTTCCTAACCTGGGAGGAACTGGAGAGCATGGAAACTTTAGAAAAATATCATTGATTTCACATGTAAGCAAGATTCTACTGAAGATTATCCAAAAACGACTGGAACAGCACATCAGCAGAGAACTGCCAAAAGTCCAGGTGGGGTTTAGAAGGGATCGTGGTACTGGGGATATTGTAGCTGATGTTAGATGGATCTTAGCTGAAAGCAGGGAATACCAGAAGAGAGTCTATCTGTGTTTCATTAATTATGCAAGGCATGCGACTCTGTGGATCATAACAAACTGTGGCTGACTCTAAGAATGGGAATCCCAGAGCACTTGATCATGCTGATGTGAAACCTACACTTGGACCAGGAGGCAGTCGTCAGAACAGAGCAAGAGAACACTGCATGATTCAAAATTGGAAAGCACTTATGCCAGGGATGTGTCCTGTCTCCATACCTTTTCAACCTGTATACAGAACAGATTATCCAGGAGGCTGGGCTCTCTGAGGAGAAATGTGGGGTCAATATTGGTAGAAGATCTGTCAACCATCTGCGTTATGCAGATGACACAAGCCTGCTTGCTGAAACTGAGGAGGACTTGAAGCGCTTGCTGCAGAGGGGCAAGGACTACATGGACAGCAAAGTTCACTTGCCCTTCACTATATAGTAAGTCACAGAGCCAAAAGAGTGAAACTAAAGTCTGTTGAAACCAAATTGGAGGATAACATGTAAAGGTACTGTTTTTTAAGAGGTTTGAGAAGAGCAGAGGGGAAATGATTGTCACAGAATTTGGTGAGTAGAGGGAAATGGGTAAAGAAATGAGAGAAATTAGACAGGGACTAGAACAGATGAAGTAATGGTGGATATAGTTCAATGGTGATTGATTTTATAAAGCACAATGTATGGGAATGGTTGTATGAAACATAATGTCTGTGAAGGAAAGTGTAAAAATGTACAAGAATTTTTTAAAAAATTTTTAAAAATCTTTGTTGTTGTTAAGTGCCGTCGAGTCGCAGGTGACTCATAGCGACCCTATGAAGGAGAGTCCTTGACGTTTGGGTGCCTTTCATGCCCTCTCCAGGTTCATAGGGTTTCCGGAGGCAGGCTATTATGGAAGTGGATGATACTCCTCCTTCCATGCTTGTTTAATCGGGGAGCTCCACCCCACTGTCAGTCCACATTGGGTAGCCAACCATTAACGCATTTGACACATCCGTGTCACAGGGTTCAGCCTCACAGCAACCACAAGTGACCGTGGGACGGTAACTTGTGCACCAGGGCTGTATTCCAGCTTTTGTTTATTAAAAAAAAATCTAACATTAAAAATATTTAATACTATATTTAAAATTAGAAAAAATTTAAAAGTATAAAATTGGAAGACACAGAAGAATTTCATGAAACAACATATGAGCAACAGCCTATGGTGATGAAAGAAGTTCATGCTGCTTTGA
>NW_006399790.1:3706219-3733646 GCF_000299155.1 Elephantulus edwardii | reverse complement strand
AGAGTTTAGGGCTGTTGTACATAGGGTCGCAAGCAACTCAACGGCACATAACAACAAAAAACAAATGTAAAAATATTTATACTGTAATATTAAAAATAGTGCTTTTCAAAGATTTCAGACGAAGGTAGATCTGTGCTGTTTTGTAATATTTATTTAAACCAGTATAAAGTGCATATCTTGTTTTAAAAAAGACTCCATCTGTATGGAATCAGTATGTTGTTGTTTAGATGCTGTTGAGTCAACTGTGACTCTTGGTGACCCTATAAACAGCAGATCTGATCCTTGACCTATCCAGTGCCGCCACCATCAACTGGTGTACTTCCCCCATTGTTACAGTTGGTTTATTTTTTTTGTTTTTTGGGGTTTTTTTGTACACCAATGTTTATACCAGTGTTATTCACCATAGTAAGAACATGGAAACAGCCCAGATGTCCAACCACAACTGAATAGACAGAGAAATTATAGTACATTCACACACTGGATTATTATGCAGCACACAGGAGCAATGATATTGTAAATTACTACCTAACTTGAGAGGGACTGGAGAGCATTAGACTGAGTGAACTCAATCTCATAAGACCAACCCTATATAAAACCATTATTGGAAAAAAAAAACCTAAACCATTATTGAAGAATGAGTATGAGGATCCGGGGCGGGGGGAAGTGGAAGCAGAAGAGTGAGGATAGGCGGGGGGTGGGGTGGGGTTAATCATAGGGTCCCACAATTTGATAGGTGGGTAGGATGAAGGAAACGGGAAGGATCCAGTGTGAAAAACAATGTATTCGAACTCTGTAAATAAATCAGTATAAAATAAAAAAAAAATTTAAAAAATAGAGTCAAAATGGGTTGTTCACATTTGTTAAAATAAGATCTGAAATAATGGCATGTGTGAATTGTTTGGGTTTTGTTTTGTTTTTATAGTCACCGTTTTGATCCATGATGTCTTTTTCCAAGAACTGGCCCTTCCTAATGGGGGCATATCATTTGCCTTGCTTGCTGAAAGTTAGGACTTGAAGTGCTAGCTGCAGAAGATCACAGACTTCAAAATGGAATACTTCTCATCAAGAAAACAAAAATCTTCAACATTGGGCCAACAGGCAACATCATGATAGACAGAGGAAAAAAAACTGAAATTGTCAGTGATATCATCTTGATGGATCCACCATCACCACCCTTAGTATTAGCAGTCAAATTTTAATTGGAAAATCGGCTGTCAAGGACCTCTCCCAGGAGCTAAGGAAAAATGATGTCAATTTAAAAACCAACGTCTGCCTGATTCAAGCCATGATCTTTTGCGTTGTTCGCTATGCATATGAAAGTGGGACAGAGAGTAAGGATGACAGAAAAAGAATCAATGCCTTTGAGTTGTGTCATGTTGGAAAAGAGTACTGAATATCCCATGGACTGCAAAAAGAAGAAATCATGGAGAAGGGGTAATGAGAGTTGCTTCTTAGAGGTAATGATGATTAAACTTCATCTCCATATTCCACATTTTTTAATCAATATATGTGGACAAAAAACAAGGCTCTACGAATTGATGGAATACCAATTGAGATGTTTCCACAAATAGATGGAGTACTAGAAGCACTCAATCATGAAGAAAGGAAATTGGATTACAGATATCTAGCCAAGTGATAGGAAGAGATCTATCTACATTTGCAACCATTTCAAAGAATACAATATTAAAATATTGACAGCATCACATGCAATTAAAATTTTGCTAAAGAGATTTCAACAAGATTTTCAGTAGTACCTGTGCCGGGAATTGCCACAAAATCAAAGTTGAATCAGAAGAGGTAGATAATACTAGAAAGATGTTTACTTGTGTTGTATTGACTTTACAAATTCATTCAGTTTTGTGGATAATAATAATACTTGAAATATGGGAACTCTTGAATACTTAGTTTTGCGCATGCAAAAACTGTACATAGACCAAGAAACAGTGATTGAACAGAACAAGGGAATACTGCATGCAGGAAAGGAAAATTGTGCTTGTGTTGCATGCTTTATCCATCCCTAGTCAATATGCACTCTAAGCAAATAGTCTGAGAAACTGAACTATATGAATGGACATCAGGATTGGAGGAAGAATCATTAACAACTTTGAATGAGAAGATGACACAACTTTCATGAAGAAAGGTAAGAGACTTGAAGCACTTCCTCTAGTCTTAATATGAATTATACTTCAGCATTAAAAAAAAATCTTCACAATTGGACCAATAAGTAACAACATGCTAAATGGAGTAAAGATAGGATCTGTAGTCAACACTCGTGAACTTCCAGTCAAGAAATCAAAGGGCTAATTTGCTGCAAAGAACCTTTGTACATTTTAAAACACTTAAAAGCAAAGATACTTAGAAGATTCATGTGTACCTGACTGAAACCATATTTTGAGTCGCTTCATATGCATGTAAAAGCTTAACAGTGAATCAAGAAGGCCAAAGAATTGATGCATTTCAATTATGTTGGTGACAAATATGAAATGTACCACAGACTTTTCAGTAGAGTGAACCAATCTGTCTTGGATAAAGTACAAGAATGCTTGGAAGCAAGGATGAGGAGACTTCATCAAATATATTTTGGAAGTGTTTTCAGAATGAACACATTGTGGGAATTGCTATCAATGTCACTAAACCAGATGTGTATGAATTGATGAATGGGAAATCAATTTACTTGGCATATTTTCATTTAAATCACAGGGTAAAGTTAAAGAGAAAGAAACACTTAAATAGGTAAAGTGGGAGCTAATAATTCTCCTGCAGGAAAAGGAATGGGATGGTAATACCAATGGCACTAAAATCCATACATGATGTCTATATCAGAGCTTCCAGTATTGGGCCTCCCACTGGCCTGAGGGTCTCATGCACACTTGGACTCAAAGTTGGTTTGATTTTGAGTACTAATTATAAGTTTGGGACTTTGAACTTAATCAGAAGCACTATGGAAGAAAGGCCTGGTGATCTGTTTTGTAAAGATTATGACTAAGAAAACCTAATGGAGGTCAATTTCACGCTGTAACAAAGTTGCCATGAGTTAGAGTTCTTTGTTTGGTACAGTACATTTGGGGTTTGGCTGGTTTGTTTGATATTGTATGTTCTGTATTACTGTCTGCTAACCAAAAATTCAAGTCTATCATTTGCTTCTTGAGAGAAAGATGGGTACTCTCCTTAGAGTTACCGTGAGTTAGAATTTACTAAATGGGAATGGGTTTATTTTGGTGTTTCCTTTTGAGTGATAAATGGAGTCTGAAGAAAGCAAAGCAAATGGATTATAAATATGAGGCAATACAATTGGACTGGACGAGCTGTTCACCATAGGTATTCCTACTACGTGATGTGTATTATTGTTACACTATTGTGTCATGACAAAGTTAAATTTAACTCATGGTATAGTAGGTTAATCAAATCAATGGCAGTGGGCTGGAGTTTTGATAAAAACTCTGAACCCTCAGAACAATTAAGAGGAGTGAGGGGATTAGAGAGAGTGTATGGGGTGGGGGGACCAACCAACCATTTAAATAACATCAGTGATTCTCTGAATTTTTCCATCCAACCAAATGTGTCACGAGAAAAGTTAGAAATGAGTTCTTAATTTAGTCCACTTCCTCTTAATTCCTGTTTGTGTAAGCTTCTTGCTGTTAATGAGAGTGGTTCAAGTGTTTTCATTTTATTTCTTCTTTTTACTTGTATGATCTCTCTATATCAGCCAACTGTTTAATCTGGTGCTGAACTGAAGAAAAAGAGCTCTTCTAAAACTGGCAGAAAAGCAAGAGGATGGAGTAACCAGACTAAACAAGCTTCCATAACCCCAAGGATGATCAAAGGTAATTTTGACTCCAAATGATACTGTGTACACTGACTTTAAAACCTCGTGTAAGATTGATTTTAGGCCCCTGCGATGAGAGTAAAGCCACTCAATGGCAAAGGAATTATGAAATCTCCAATCTGTCACAGAGAAATCAGATTTTCCAAATTTTAGAGCACATTAACATTTACCAAATGGTGCTGCTAATGTACAAATAATGGCAATACTGTTTACCATCCGCAAAAAAATTTTCCATAGTTGTTTCCCAGTATTGATAGCTCTTCATATGTACCTTAGTATTTGGTACATTTCCATTCCCAATCTTGTGACTAAATGAACACGAAATTTGTAAAAGACATAAAATGCAAGTAAATATGCAAATATTCGTTGAGAAATATGAGTATGCATTTATATTATGTTCATTCCAAATCGAATAAAAAATATCTTTGAAAAATCAAAGATGAAAAGCAGTGCTATATACAACCCTGATACATAGAAAAGCTAATCTGATGGAAAGGAAACCTTTTCCTATTTGACCTATTGGAGTTTTAGGGGTTTACTTAGAGAACTAGAACCCAAAGAAGGCAATTCTGGCTAGCATGCATTGCGTTCTCCAAATGATCCTAAGAGGCCAGTGCTATTCTTCTTCCCATTTTCTGGATGAGGACAGTGAGTTGTGTAATTTTAAGTAACTTGCATGGTACACAGCTTGTTTCTAACATAGATTTTAAACCCGCAGAGGCTGACTCCAGAGACTACACACAGAGACTCTGCATTATAGTAAACCTATATAAGGCAGGAATCTGTCTGAAACCTCACATTTGCCACTGAAGTATGCAACCTTACAACTTGTCAAAGCCGTATCCAGTTCCAGCTCTCAGACTTCACTGTATAATATTTAGCACCAGATAAATGACACTAACAGTGTGTGTCGACACAAATGTTTCCCCCTTTTTGCCCTGTTGGGAGTAGAATTATTATATGCATGAATTAGTTTATGAATATTAACCATCCTTTTAGGAAACATACTCCTAAGGCAATGTAATTGAACATGAAATAGTAATAGAAAAAAGAAAAACTTCTAGAAGCAATTTTTAGTCTATCATCACTACCTGAGAAAATAGTGTACTAATCAGCAAAATACGTCCATTGGACCAATGCGAGACTATTGAAGCCGCTTATAAAGGAAAAAAAAAAAAAAGAATGCCCTGCTATTAACAAGTCATCAATGTTTTTATGAGTGAAAAAAATGTGCCCATTATAGTAACTTTTATTGAAGTCTAAGTAAAAATCTGAGTCTTGTTAGCCTTTCTAAACTTGATCATGAATATTTCAAATATATATAATGGGTTCTTGAACCTATATTCTAATGACAATTTACCCAGAAGGCATTCCATATTGTAGTTGAGCATCTTTTCCACTGACAAAGGCAGGTCCCCTTGATAAAATGATGTGGAAGCTGCATCTCTCCAGTAGCTTAGGAATGGTCTCCACACATCTGGATATAGGAGTATCTTATTTTTTTTCTATGTGTTTTAATTAATATTTTTCAGTGTTTCTGCCAGTACATAAAACCAGGTCAGCTACTTCTCATGTATTCTCCTTCTCAGATCTATTCTTTCCAATATGCCCTCTGCTGTCCCTGCATTCTTGTGATTGAGTATATACAACCACTCAATTACTAAGTGAATAGTAGCCTATAAATGAAAATCCCCAACCAACTGACCTTTTGGCCCTCAAAGACCATCCACTGACTACTTTCCTAATGGATCATATGAACATGAAAAAGATTTAATTTTATGAGCCTTCTGGTTTTTGAGGGGGGGGCAATTTTAACGCAACCTAATGGAAATTAGTGCAGAGTACACAGGATGTTTACTACTTCTGTCTCTAAAAGGAAGTTTTGGTACCCTCATGGGTGAGGAATTACACTGCCATCCTAAGTGTACATGGGTTGAATCTACCAGCTACTCTGTGGAGAAACATGGGCAAAAATGGTGTGATTTGTTCTTGTTGTGTTTGACCCATAGCTGACCCACCAGTGGGCTTTCAGAGACAGTAAAATCGCATGGGAGGAGATGGCGCATCTTTCTCCCGCAGAACAGTTGGTGGGTTCTAAATGTTTATCTTGTGTTAGCAGCGTAGTTCTTTACCACAAAGCCACTAGAGCTTCCTATCCTGTGATTTACAGGATGTAAATCAATGCTTAATGGACGACCAGCATGAGTCAGCATAAAACAACTGACTTTAATGCTGAGTTATGTGCAGTCTGATCCAATGTAACTGAGCCAGTAAAACTCTTAGGTGTGCTGCTTCCCATGAACATAAACTAAATTGCACAGATAACGGTGAAACCTTAAACTTTGAGCGTTGGATCTTGAGAAGTTTTTTGCCTTTGAGGTGAATACAGTCTTACCAGTTTTCTATAGTTTGTTTTAGTGCAGTGTATTTAAGACTTTTCATCCCTAGCAGGCTTCTATCTTGCTTTTAAAGGGTTTACTGTGTTCTTGTTGTGGTTTTGTATCCTTTCAACCTGCTATTCAGACCCCTGTCATTTGGTAAATCTGATTTTTTATAAAATTGAAAATATCAACAACATGTCTGCCACATCACCCAGATAATGTTCATTTAGAAATGATACTTGAATAAGGTAAAGGTATCACTTTAAAAGTCAAAAGTTGGTTCTGCTGCTTGCTTTTCAAATTGCCTGTGTTGTGCCTGCAATAACGAGTTACATATATCAGGCAAGACAGACTGGCTGTCTGTGGGTGGGAAAAAAAGGAGCTCTCACCATTAAAATATTCAAACTTCAAAACTTCCAGTTGGATGGTTTCCAATTAGGAAGAGGGAAAGCACAATGCTTTCGTAGGTAGCAAGTAAAATGTCTCACAAAGGATTTCAGTTAATCCTGTGTGTGGGTGGAAATCTCAGTCAAAAGGGGAAAAAAATCTCAAAAGCAAGATATTACAGACCAAAGAATCCAGTTGTTAAATGCTTCGGGAAGGAGGAAGACGGTAGCATTCCAAAATTTGACACAAACAAATGCACGTCACCAGATTAGGAGACAGGCCTTCTGCCCTTACTAAAAAGTCAATCCAGGAAAAGAACCATTTAGAAGAACTATATGATTAAGCATTATTTGTATGACAACAGTCCAGAATCAGAGGTGCATAGCATAGTGGACTGGAGGAGAGGTGGGGAAGGGGGAAATTATGCAACAATGAATGTTTTTTTTATTTTAATTTTTAAATGAACTAGGGAGAGTACAGAGGGAAATACACAGCAATGAATGAAAATAAAACTTTTTTGAAGACTTTTGTTAAAATCACAATGAAAAGAGTCAATTAGAAAATACCTTTTCTTGCCTCCATGTGATAAGATAATAAAATGCAAACCTAAGGACCAGGTGACAGCCTTTCTCCCCACCCACACCCCTGCCACAGGTCTGAGTGAGAAAATATTTTGCAAAAATACAAAGATAGTTAGCCTGTTGTCATTGTTGTTAGGGTTAGGGTTAGGGTCACTTGATAGTGACCCTGTGAACAATAAATATGAATCTTAGCCTGCACCAACATCATGATCTTTGCTCAAGTCAGTTGTGTGTCAATTGATCTTGTTGAAGGTCTTCCATGCTTTCACTTACCCTCTACCTTCCCCAATACAGTGCCTTTTTCCAAGGACTAGAATTACCATAAAGATGTTTTGGGTCAGATGCCAGGGTACAGGCTAAGGTTGAGCTGCATGGTTTTGACCCTGCTTCTTCATCTCCATTTAGCCTGAAAACTGTGAGCAAATTGCCCACGTTGCTCATGCAAGTTATTTTTTCAGCTCAACTTGTTCTTTGAATGTGGAAGCATGGCCACCAGTAGTTACAGGTTTGAGGCAGCAATAAGACACAAATAGGTTTCTGTCAAAGGGTTCATTTCCTAAGCTTTCACACACAATTCAAGGCAAGAACAGCAGGTACCTCATCTGCAGGCCCAGCATCTGTCCAACTACACATTGATTTTTGCCCTCATTCAGAGCAAGATAGTCAAGGTGCCTGTGGGTCACCTTTGACATATGGGTGCCACAGTCCATCTTTCCATCAATCTTTTATACTGTCTCTCACATGGGGCTATGTCTTGCATGTCAAAGCAAAGCTTCCTAACTCAGGTGCAATTCAACACCACAAAGGTTGACATTCCCCAGTTATCGTTACTGTTTCTAAGGCAACAGTGTTGCAAAGCCCAGGGTCATTCTGCATCATACCAAGCCTGATTATAACCTTTACTCACAGTCTGTCACATAGTAAGTATTAAGAAAATACCTATTATTCTAATTAAGCAGTTTTGGTGGCATAGTGCTTAATTTGTAAGGCTGCAAAGCAAAATGCTGGTAGTTCAAATGTACCACCCTCCCAAAAGATAGTCTCCCCCCCCCCATAACGGCTTAATCTTGAAACCCTTATGGAGGATTGCTCTGAGTCAAGATTGACTTGGCTGTGGTAGACTTGGAGTGAGTGTGTGTGTGTGTAGGAGGTGCTTTATCGTTCAAATTAGTAAAAGACTTCACATTCAGTGTTTCTGTGGGTTCTGTTCTTTCTCATTGTTAATAAAGTATAATTCAGTGGTAGAATTCACATCTGTATGAGGCCCCCAGTCGCAGTGGTCGTTTTTGTGATACTGAAAAGTTTTAAGCAGAGTAGAGCACGAAGGAACGTCTGGGATCTCCTGGCAAAAAATTAATTAATCTGTGCAAACCCCATGGATCACAACAATCTGATCCTCAGCTGCCTATGTGGATGATGCAGGACTGGAAAGCGATTTGATTTCTAGTTGATGGGGTTGTCAGAAGTCAGAGCCAACATCATGTCAGCCAACAGCATTGAGACAATAACTACACACTGAAAAGTACCAGTTGTTTGTACTTGGTTAATCAGCGTCTTCTGCTTTTTTCTTGTGGTTGTGTACCATTGAGTCAGAATCGACTCATAGCTGACCCTCTGGTGCATTTTCAGAGGCAGTTAATTGCGCAGGAGATTGCCCTCTTTCTCCCGTGGAGCAGCTGGTGGATTTGAACAGTGTTGCTTCAGGTTTGTAGCACAGCATTAGGAAGAATATTTAAAAGGCTAAAGTTCAGTTTGTCAAAGTATATTTCAAAGCACTCTATTCAAAACGGCCTAGAACATGGCTATTACTATTTCAGATTTGAGACTCACTTAAGAATTGTTTGAGAACTTTGGAGTCTCGCCTCTACCTATGATGGCTTGTGTTTGTCTGCTGGTCCTTGGTGCAAGTTTGTTTGTATTGAGTACAAACCCACTTATAGCTGAACCTCTGTTAAGTTTTGATGGCTCTAAATCACATGAGAGGAGTTTGCCCATGTTTCACCTGCAGAGCTGCTAGAGGATTTGAACCATCAGAGAGGTTTGACTTTTGGGTTAGCACCTCAACTCCCTACAGACTAGGCCATCAAAACTCCCTCTACTAGTAGTAACATCCTTCAAAAATATGAAGAATCTAATCAAGCATTGTATTCCCTGTTGTAGTGCAGCTTCTTGTTTACTCAGATCTTTGTCCACATCAACTCAAATAAAAGTAGTACTTAGATAAAATGTATTATCAACGAATTGGCAAGCTATTAACCAAGTGTTAAATTTTGGGGTCCCCATCAACTTCCCTGTATCATACTCCACCTTTCTAGGCAAGTTACTTTCAGAAATTTACAGGAACACAAGCAGCACTCGTGACACCACAGAGTTGATACAGCACGTAGCAGTATGTCATGCGTTCTACCCTGGCCAACTCTAAATGTTCCCACACTGAGGAAGTGCCTCAGCTGCCATTGCGATTTAAGATGAGGTTAGAAGTGATGAGAAAATAGAGGTGTTTTGTCTTAAGAAATGCAATACCTTAAATGATACCAATAAATGCTTGTGCTTTCTAGTTGTAAAAACTACCAAGGACAAAATGAGGAGCCAGAATCAATCTACAAAGGAGAACCTGCCCAAAGATCTGAATTCTCAGCATTTATGCATATTAAAATTTGATAGAAAATTTACAGCATTTTCTACTAATCTTTGGAGCCCCCTGGAGGGCATATAAAGTACTGATGTT
This sequence comes from Elephantulus edwardii, assembly GCF_000299155.1. Lineage (NCBI taxonomy): Eukaryota > Metazoa > Chordata > Mammalia > Macroscelidea > Macroscelididae > Elephantulus > Elephantulus edwardii. Next base: position 3,723,743 of record NW_006399790.1, on the reverse strand, counting down.
TGGCTCCATCTCTTTAAGAATCTGAACTCATCATGGTAGGAAAAGATTTTCTATTCTTCTCAGGTGTTATGCAATAGTAGGTAAGAACTGCTCCTACCAGGGAACTTTAATATTGACAGGGAACTCTAGTGTAGTCCTTGGGGAGTTGTACTGCTAACCCAAAAGACTATGGTCCAAATCCACCAGTGGCTACAAGGGAGAACTATTGCCTCCCATGTGATTTACGACCTCTGAAAAATCCACTGGAGGGTCAGCTTTGTGTCGGTTCCAACTACTCAGTAATGGGGTTTTAAAATTAAATTTATTTGTAAGAATGCTTCCAAAGTTGTTTTAAAGGCCATTTCTCTCTCTAGGATGAAAAATTTGAAGTGTTAATCAGGATAGCAAGAGAAATGAAGGGGATTTGTCTAGGAGAAGTAAGAGTAAATGTGACAGTCTTCTCTTTCAACTGCTCCAATGCAATGGTCATTAACTATCCACTCTTATCCTATTCTCCTCCCAACCAGCCATGTCCAACTTGCTTTTTTTTTTTTTTACTTTCAATGAACATTTACCGAGATTTTGGATTTCCATTCATTCATTATTGCACTTTGCTCCCTGCCCACCCCACACCCACCCCCAGTTTGCTCTTCTCTTTGAAAAGTAAAAGAAAAATTCCTTCATTGGTATACAATCCCCCTGCTGCCCACCCCCACCCCAAGTATACTCCACTCTGCAACCTTCATTCTGGACTCTTATGATAATCATAATTCCCTAAAATAGACTGTCTAAAATGAATATATGATTGGGCATTATATATATGACAAAAGCCCAGAGAGAGAGGTGTATCATTGCAAAGGGGACTGGAGGTAGATATTTGTAAAACAATGAATATTAAAAAAAAAGTGAACTGGGGATGGGATAAGGAAGAGAGTAGCTAAAATGTGCAACAATGAATAAATGAAAATCTAACTTCTGTAAAGATTTGTTAAAATCACAAGTAAAATAAAATTTTATTTAAAAATGTAAATGTGAAAACTCAGGGGCAAACCTAAGACATCAGTTCTTGAAAATAATTAGACATGGAATACAGAGGGCCTGCGAACATGGCTGAGTGGGGAAAATAGGGACCTTTAGTAAAGGAAAAAAAAGTGGGGAGAACTTTACTGCCAAGGGTCAGGAAATGGAATTCAAGGTGAGAGCCAATTGAGAGCTACTGTAGGTGTCTGCAAATTACAGTCACATGATGAAAACTGTGCTTTAAAAGGAAAACATCACTAATAGCATAGCAAGGGGACCACTTTAGTATATCTATGAAGGAACCGGTTGCAGAAATCTTGATGCCTTGGTTTATCCCTGACATTTGTACCTACATTATAGTCTTCAAGTCTTTTCTTCATGGTGCAGGGTAGGTGAATGATGTGGTATTTCCAAACATTTCAGTTGTTGACTGATTAACATTAATGATGCAGAGATTAAAAAGAGGCACCATTAATTGTAGGGTTGCACAATTTGATGGAGGGAGGGAGGAGTGGGTAAAGGAAATGGGAAAGATCCGATGTGATAAACAATATATATATGAACTTAGTAATAAGTAAACTAAACTAAATTAAAAAAAAAAAAGAGCCAACAAACTAAATAACCATCGAGTCAGACCTGGCTCAAAGCTGAACTTCTACCAGGTTTTCTGAGGCTGTAAATCACAGTGGAGATTGCCCATCATTATCCAATGGAGCAGTGCTGCCATTGGTGTACCAGTGCAACTCCCTATGGACTCCATCAGAGTTCTCCATCTCAAACTAGACTGATTAATTTGGACAGGGATATTTTAGAGGGAAGACCCAACTAGATTAGCATAGGAAAGAAATCCAAGACCAGTGGTAATAGACAATACCAAATGTAGGGATAATACTCCAAAGAAGAACTCTGTGCTATCTTCATGATCTCTCATTACACAAGCCCATTGTTATGGTGACTGTTTTTCCATCTTGAGGGATTTACTCTTTCTCTGTGTCTCCACTTTTCTTGGCATGATGTCTTCCTCCAAAGGCTGGCCCCTCACAACATGCCAAAGTATATGACATAAAATCTTAACATCCTTGCCTTCAAGGAGTACTCTGATTGCATTTCCTTCAAGATAGATCTGTTGATTTATTCATTTGACAGTCTGTAAGATATACCCTGTTCTTTGCCAACAGTACAATAGAGTCATTGACTCTTCTGTCATCTTAATTGAACGACTTTCAAATGCATAACAATAGAATAGGCCATGCTTTTTATCAGGTGCATGTTAACAATCTTTTGAGGGATCAAAAAAAATCAGCGGTAGTCTCTTAATTGGTGGCAATGGAGAAAACAGCATTTAAAATTAGATATCAGGATCATCAGATTTGGAGATGCTGAAAGTAAGTAACAGAGGCCTAAGCATTTGCCTTTAGTTTAAGGTAGAATTAAGTGCAATAGGAGGAAATATTTAAAATTTAAACAACATAAACAACCCCTTACCTTTCTTGGTGGAAGTGTCAAAAGAACTCACCAACAGAAACTCACTTTGGTATATACTTCAGGTAGAAATGAATCCTCAAAGTTAATGGAAGAAGACATGGGTTAATAGGCTGAAAAAACAAAACAGCAACAATTATTGTACAGCTGTAATTATTGTAAGTTTTCTTATTTATAGTTGGAATACAAATTTCATATATATACACACATTGTGTTTCATTCATGTACATTGTTTCACAACTTCTTTCATTCACACTGTATTTCATATGACCGTTAATATACTATAAAACTAATCACCCTTGATCTATACTTACTTTTGCCATCTTTTCATGTCCTTATTGGCCCTTCCTATGAACATAGGTGTACAAATCACTATTTGTGTCTCAGTTCTATTTTATTTGTATTATAGTTGTAGCTGTGGAATAGCTGGGTCATAAAGAGTTTATGTGCTTTATGAGGAAATGCCAAATGGCCTTCTAGAGGAGTTGTATCATTTTATCCCATCAGAAGCATATGAGAGTCCTAATCCTCTCCAACATTTATTGCTTGCTGTCCTATTAATCTTTGCCACTGCTATTGGGTTGAGATAGGACCACATTTAGAAGCCTTAGTCTATGGTATAAATTGGCTGGCAAATACAGCAATAAAGTTTGATTTCAACTTTTAATGAGTCCCTTGTCTGAGATGTCTTTGGCAAATATTTTTTTCCCAGGCAGTAGGTTTTCATTTCACCCTATTAGAAAAAGTTTTTGTTGCACACAGGGACTTAATTTTATTTATAAATTTTTTAATTTCAATTATAATTCTAATGAAAGTTTACAGAAAAGTTAGAAATCATTCATTCATGGTTGCACATTTTTACCCCTTCTTCCTCCCTTCTCCTACCCCCCGCCTCATTGACTTTTTTTAATCTTTAGAAGGTATTTGTTGATATTATCCTCTCCTGGTTGTGAGTTTCTGACTGAATGGCATACAACAGTTACTATTGTGGCACTATTTCTGTCTTCATGTCTGTAAATGTTTCAGATCTATCACTTGGTGTGTAGATGTGGGCCAAAGGTTAGGTCTTCTTGATTTATTGTGCTTTTACGCATTATGTAATTCCCATCCTTATCTTCTAGGGTGATCCTCATTTTGAAGTCTATTTTATTAGAGATTGGTATGGTCAGTCCTGCTTTTTTTGTGGGGGCCATTTGCTTGGTATATTTTTCTAGCCTTTGAGTTTTAGTATATCTTTTCCCTGTTTGCTAAGATGTGTCTCTTTTCTGCTGCTCTTTTTCTCTTACTTGGCACATTTAATCTGTTCATATTAAGTGTGATTATTGACAGGCTAGGTTTCATTGTTGCCATTTTGCTGTGTTTCTTCTCCTGTTTGTTACTGTGGTCTATCAACTTTCTTTGGTGTCTCTCTGTGTGCAGGACTGCCCTTTGAATTTCTTGTAGAATTGGTGTTTTCATAAATTCCCTCATTTCCTGCTTTTTTTGCAAATGGCCTGATTTCTCTTTCATATTTGATGGAAACTTTTCCAAGGTGCAGGATCCAGGGCTGGAAATTGTTCTTTAGCTTTCTGTATATGCCATCCCGTTATCTTTTTGCTCTCATGGTTTCTAATGAGAAACTGGAACTTTAAACTGGTTCTCTTTTGTAGGTCACTTTGTTTTTCTAGCATTGCTTTAGTATTCTATCCTTATCTTTGATTTTGGAGAACTCCGACTATGCTACATCTTACTGTTTCTTTTGAGGTCTAGTCTGTTAAGGGTTTGTGAGCTTCTTCAGTGTGAATGTCCTAATTCTTCATGATACCTGAGTTTTATTTAGTACTTTCTTCCACAATGTTCAGTGTTTTTTCTGCCCTGGAATTAGGATCATGCATGTTAGTCCTTTTGATGTTCTCCCACATGATTCTAATGTTTTCTTCATTTTCCTTCTGTCTCCTCTCAGTATTTTTCATCCAATAGGTTACCATTGATGTACTTTTCTTTTAGCTTGCTTACTCCCTATCCATTCCTTTGATTCTGCTGTTTGGTTTGTCCCTCCAGCATTGTTCTTTCTCTTGTTTCAGTCTTGATATTCTGGATGGCATTTTCATGCATTTCTTATCTCTAGTACTATGCTGCCTATACCCAATTTGGTCTTGTGATAATTTAAGTACTCGTACATAGGGAGCTCTAGTGGCCATGAGGCAAAAAGCTGCACTGCAATCCCAAATGCACACAGTTCAAATCCACCAGCCGCTCCATGACAGAAAGACAGTTTACTCCCAAGCAATTAACTGCTTCTGAAAACCCGCCAGAAGTGGGTTTTGACAGAAGTGGGGTTGGTTGATTCTGACTCGAGAGAACAGAATAGCCACCTCTGTATGGTTTCAGTTTTTGTTTCCAATTTTGGCAGTAGTTGTTCATGTTCCTTCATGTCAGTGTATTTCTTCTGGTTCCCTGTCTCTTGTGTATTGGCGTTTTGGTTTTTTTTGTTTGTTTGTTTTGTTTTTTATGGTTTCCATTCTTTATTTCATCAGTTGTACCTTCAGTAGCTATTCATGTAACTCCTTGTCATTGTATTTTTTTCTGCTTCCCTCTCTTTGGGATATTCATTGGGTCTGCAGTATATTCTGCTGTTTTAGGAGAAGGCTTGGTTTAGGATATGTTTTTTCACAATTTGTGAGTGCCTGTTGCTTTCTTAACATTATGTGACGTTTTTCTTGATATGTTTGGCTGTTTCTGTATTGTCTTTGTAGGTTGTTAATAGTTGTTATTCTTTTTGAAGTTATTAATTAGATGCAAGCTTAACATGTACAGTTTACGTGGGATAGTTTCTAACTGTACCAGAGGTCCTTTCTGGTCCTATGCAAGAGAAAAGTTTGCCTTTCCTAATGTCCTTCAGATCCTCTCTAGTCTGCAGTACAGTCTTGTTGGAATCTCACCTGAGTGCAGTCTGCCTCTTCTAAAATCTATAGTTGTAAATAGCCAGGCCTGTGACCAGCTTCCCCAGCAGATGCATTTTTCATTCAAAAGAGGCATGAACAACTCTCTTCCTGTTATTCACCTTACTGTGCTTTTCAGCATGTAGCCATTTACTGAAAGTTGAGGGTCATCAAAATACAAGAAGACCCTCAAGGAGATGGATTGACACAATGATTGCAACAATAGACTTGAGCGTGGCACAAATAGTAAGGGTCATGCAGTTTGGGGCAAGGTTTTTATGTGTTGTTCATAGGGTCACTCTGAGTCACAGTCAACTAAGTGGCACCTAGCAATAACAGTTCTTTATAGGAAGGAACTGCCTTGTATTTAGTACTGGTAGAAGCAAGTAGATATGAACTCTAGATAGACTTAACTTGAATGCAAACTCAAAAGGCTACCCCATCTATTGTGACTCATGACACTTCTATGTGTTTCAAAGTTGAACTGTGCGCCTCAGTTTTTCTTAAAGCTGCAGTATTTCAGAAGCAAATTCCCAGGCTTTTTGTTTCCTCCTGTTTGTTGTTGTTGTTAGTTTTGTTTTTGTTTTTGGGGTTTGTTTGTTTGTTTGTTTGTTTGTTTTAAGTAGGTATCCAAGAGCTTCACAGGTTTATGCCGTTCAGGGACTACATAGAACCCTGATACTATCAGTTTTTAAACTAGGTTGCCTATCAGAAGATCTGTGTTTTCGTTGTTTGATTATTTATGTTCAACTCCAGGAATGTCTAATAAAAATTTCCTATGTCTAGGCCTACACAACTGTATGTCTTAAGTCTTTACAAGTGATTAATACAGGTGTTCAGGTCTTTTGTTAATAGGGTTGCTAAGAGTCAACTATGAGTTGATGGCATTTAATAACAAAACAACAATAATGTGCTCATTATTTGTTTAATATAGTATGTTTAGTGATAGACCTAGGAACTGTGACAGTGATGGCGGAAGGTAGCTACTGAGTCGATCCCAATAAGTTTAGGGTAAAGGGCTGCTACAGTGATAAAATGTGAGTTAAAAGAGCTCTGTTTCTATTCAAGTTATGGATGCTTTGGGACCAGCGCTAGCCCAGGAAGTGAGAGCCTTTTCAGTGCTTTTCCTTTGCCCTTGTCTACCAGTAGTTACCTTGACATAAAAGGACTTTTTTGATACCCTGTGAACAGTTAGACGTATAGGTCTAGTATTCCAGGGAATTTTCTATTTTGAGAAATCTCCGAAAGAGCTAAAGAAAGTAATTTGGGCACTTTCTTGTTATTCAAAAATTGATAGTGGATTCACTTCTTACCTCCCAGGTGTATTATTTTGGATGTGAGGGTGTCGGTGGTGGTTCTTTCATTTGTCCCTGAAACCTATTAAGTACAACCACAAGAAGGCAACCATCATCTCCCAAAAAGAGACTAAATGTGAGGCTTAATTTGTTAAACAGTTGCGTTTAGAAGGCACCATCTAAAGTGAAGATTTCCTTTCTCTCTTGCCATTTTGATCTCGCTGGTAAAAAAAATATTAGTAGAATAATACCAGACACGTATCCGGTGCTATGAGGTTGATTCTGACTCATCTTGCATTCTAAGACAGTAGAACTTCCCCTTCAGGTGTCTGAGGCTACATGTAATTGGTGAGGTTTGAACGGATTACCTTGTATTTGGATAATAAATATCTTTATTTTAATTGTGATTTTAATGAAAGTTTACAGAAAAGTTAGAGTTTCATTCATTTTTACACATTTCCCTCTCTTCCCTCTCCTGATTCACTTTCTCTTTTAATATTCATTAATTGTTGCCCAGTTTCCTTCCCCCCACTTCCCTCCCCTAGTCCTTTTTGTGTGTTCATTATCTACACTTTCCCCATTTTCCTCATAGCCCTCCATGTCAGTCCTGCTTTATAACAGTGGTTTTATGCAGTGTTTGTCCTTTTGTAATTGAGATACTTCACTCAGTATAATGTCCTCCACAGTCACCTATGTTGTGTAATGTTTTATGAGTTGTTTTTCAGTGCTGTGTAGTCTGTTGTGTGACTATACCATAATTTTTTCTATCCATTCCTTAGTTGCTTCCCTCTTTGCTGTTGTGAATAAGGTGTGCATTTTGAATTTGAATTGTGGCCCTAGTAGTGGAATTGCTGGGCCAAATAGTATTTCTATTTCCAACTTTTTAAAAAAATTTTATTAATTTTAATGAACATTTACAGAGATTTTGGGTTTCCATTCATTCATTGTTGCACTATTTTCTCTACCTTCTCCCCCAGTTCATTCCTCTTTTTCTCTCCACCTTGAAAGTCTGTTTCAATTGTCCCATTGCCACAGTGCTTGTCAAAGCCTGTTCTGATGAATCTCCTTAGTGCGTGTGTCCTTTGCCATTCCCTATCACTCCTTCCTGAGAGAGACTTGACCCTGATTCATAAGGAAAAGGGGATGGCGTATTCTCTTGGCTACTTACTGCTGAAAAGGGACGCTGTAGTTTTCAGGGTGAAGATCTTCTCTCACTACTCTAAAGGTCCCCTTTGGCAGTAGGAAACACATAGACTCTTGTGGAGATTGATTTTACAATTTAGACGCACTGTTATCAGTTGTGCTTAGTCGTACATGTTCATATCCTTGAAGATGTATCATAGAACTGTTGCAGCCTAGAAGACACAAATTTAACAAGCTCAGGAACAACGGTGTCTCTCTGGAGACTAAGGTGTGCCTGATACAGGCCATGGTCTTTGCAGTTGGACAATGACTAGGGAGGACAGAAGGAGAGTGGATGCTTTTGAGCTGTGGTGCTGAAGAAGAGTACTGAATGTACCCTGTACTGCCAGGAAAACAAACAGATTCATCTTGGAGAGGATTAAACCAAGCTACTCCTTGGAGGCAAGGATTCTGGGGTTTCGTCTGACATACTTCGGACACGTTGCAAGGAGGGACGGGTCCTTGGAGAGGGGCATCACGCTTGGGAGGGTGGAGGGACAGCGCAGGAGGGGAAGACCCTCTATGAGATGGATTGATTCGGTGACTGGGGTAATCGGGATGGGGGTGTCGGAGGCAGTGCGGTTGGCGCAGGATAGAGCAGGGTTTAGGGCTGTTGTGCATAGGGTCGCTATGAGTCGGAAACGACTCGACGGCACATAACAACAACAACAACAAAAATACATTAGTTAAAAATTAAAAAGCAATAATATTCCAAATAGAGATTCTAATAGTGGCACAAATCAAGTTTTGAGAAAATGTCAAAGCCCCATTTTACACTCCCATCACTAGTGAATAAGGGTTCAAATCTCTCCACAACTTCCTGAGAGCCTAACCACTGTACCACTAGGGCTCCTTTTAGTGGGATAAGAATCAGAATCAGAGATGAAGGAACTGAACTTTGTCTGGAAATTATTTTCTTCAGTCTTTCTGGCTCAAGATAGTAAAGCGTATACCCATTATGTACTTTTTTTCTGAGATAGTTTAAGAATCAAGCCTGCTGGGACTTCGGAGTCAAATGGTGAAAGTGAAAGTGTCAGTTGGTAATTAGGTGTAGGGGATTCATATCATGCTGCCAACTGAGGGTAAGAAGACAAAAAACTGTGTTACTGCTTCTAAGTTTCAAAGGTTAGGTCAGTTTGTGATTATGTTTGTGAGATACCCAAGATGATTATCACTGTGGAGAAAGATAACTAGCTCAGAAACAGCTTTGATCAGCAGGAGCCCCTACCCTCGGTCTGGGACGAGAGGATACCACATCCCTGAGACTAGGGTGGCTGAGAGTGGGAGTTACAGAGAGCTAATTGGCTCTGTTTCCTGAGAGGTATGCCCCCTGTTGTATACTGGTACTCATAGTACTCTGAAATGCATTGCCTTTTTTTAAAAAAGGATGGGGGGGGGTGCAGAAAGTAATATGTCTGTGGAAGATAGTTTCAGAACAGATATAAATAGAAAGCTACTGTCCTTTTCCTGGCCCCAGTGAATCCATACTGTTCAGAATTTCAGTTAAAAGGCAGCAAACTTGTCCCAACAATTGATTTTGATATTTCTTGAAATCACTTAGGTAGATATTATTTTCTATACTCAACCTCTTCCACAGTTGAACAGTCTCAGAAATAGACAGTAGCACTCTGCCATTGGTAGGTGTCACCAAATTGGCTGCGAACTATAATGACCCTACACACAGGAGAATGAAGGCATGCCTGGTCCTGTATCACCATCTTCAATCTCTGCTGTGCTTAAGCTCATGCTTGTAGTCACTCTGTCAATCTATTTCATTGGGTAATCTTACTCTAGAAAATATTTCCCTGAAGATGTGACACTTGCCCCAGCCCCATGATCAGCTGGGAATTAGGCTTTTGTGATACATAAGGTTTTCATTGACTAATTTTTGAAGATCACCAGGTCTTTCTTCCTAATCTTTGGAAGTTGTGAAACCTATTCAACATTGTTGTTATTGTTGAATATCTTCAAGTCAACTAAAACTCATAGCAACCCTATAAACAACAGATCTTACCCGAGACGTATCCTGTGCCATCCTCATCATCTCTGGTATACTTGAGCCCATTGCTGCCATTACTGTGTTGATCCATCTTGTTGAGGGTTCCTCTCTTACACTGATCCTCCATATTCTCAGCGTGATTTTGAAGCTCTCACATATTTTGAACATATTGTCAGGGGAAACCAGTGCTTGGAAAAGGACATATTCTTGGCAGAATGGAGGGTCAGTGACGTGGATTGACACAGTGATTGTGGCATTGGGGTCAGGTGTGTCTGATATGGTGAGGTTGGCTTAGGATAGAACAGGGTTCAGAGCCATTGTTCATAGAGTCACAGTGAGTTATAGTCTGCTTGAAGATTGCAACTGTCTTATCATACAATAAAATCAGTCTAAGTGACTTAAACAAAGACAGGTTGTTTTAAAAGTCACACTAAAAAATCCAGTTCTTGAGAAAATGGTTTCTAATTTTTATACAAATAAGAAAAAATTTGAAACCTGATCAAGAAATGTCTTTGTTTCTATTATTTCTCACCAAGGTGACATGTGTTGCTGTGTGTTGTGTACCATAGAGTTAGACCGAGCCATAGCTGAGCCTCCAGCAGGTTTTCAGAGGCAGTAAACTGCATGGGAAGACACTGCCCATCCTTTTCCCATGGAGCAGCTGGTGGATTGTAACTGTATGGATAGCAATGCAGCTTCTTGCCTCTAGAACACCAGTGCTTCCTTTATTTAGATGTAACTGCAATATTATGGATGCCTAATTTCTATAGCATAGGTACTCAAACTTTCATTAGCCTGGTTTCATAAGCAAAATTTTACCGTTTTAAATGACCCTGCCCATTTTGGCTTGCCTCATTATTTTCTGCCATGTACCTAAGATTGAAATATCTTTCTCCTATTTTCTTACACTTTAACTATTTTCTCGAAGCTGGTTCCTAGGTGACTGACTGTAAAAGAATTCATTGAGTGGGCTGTGGGGTTATGAGAATTAAAAAGAGAAGCTCTCTTGTATATTTCACGCAGGTTGAAAATAACCCAAATATCTTCTATTACAGGACTTTGAAAAATGGCACAGAGGTTTTGCTCTGACAATTACTAAAATGAATAGAGATCCTCCTGATATTTTAAGTATAACTGAATATAAAAGTCTAAAATATTAAAAGAACAGAACTCAGTCTAAGCATCTTTAAAACAGTATGTGAATATTTAAAATTATAAACAAGTTCTATACCATTTTTCATCATGAAAATTTAAAAATGTACTCTCTTGTTTATATGTATGTATACGGATATACACAGAAAGGTGTATCATCCAGTTGGAGTCGACCTATAGCTGACCCTCGGGCGGGTTTCCAAAGGCAGTTTATTCACATGGGAGGAGATTGCCCATCCTTCTCCCCCAGAGCAGCTCGTGGACTCAAACCACAATGTGCCTTCAGGATTGCAGCACAGCTTCTTACCACTAGGCCACCAGTACATAATATACTCTTATCTCCTCTTGTCTTTTGGTATATAAATGACATTTTATACACAAGTAATTTTCAGTGGATGCATACCTAAGGTGTGTCAGGATTAGATATATACACAACCAAGAAATAGCAAAGTCAAACTAATAACGAAGTACAAACCTTTAGGTTTTCCCAAATAGAAAAGAGAAGATTTTCTTTTAAATTTTTTTATTTTATTATTTGTGTGTGTGTACCGTCAAATCAGATCTGACTGGTACAGGAGGAGATTGTTCCTCCTTATCCAGCAGAGCATCTGGTGGATTTAAACTGTGCACCTCTTGGATTGCAGTGCAACCTCTTGCCACTAGGCCACCAGAGTTCGCCGAGAAGATTTTCTTAACCTAGAAAATAAACAGTAGCAATGAAAGTTCTTAACCCTACTGGCCCAAGATTGATGGAAGCTCATTTCTGATTAGTGAATACTACGGAAAGAACTATTGAATACGGTCTTTAGACAAAGGAATGGAAAGTTTTTCAACTAAGAGGTATTACTGTTTATAGGATGGAAGACCTCAACAGAACTCAAGTAAGAATGAGATGGAAAGGCAGAAAATATTGAAATGTTCAAAACTAAATCCACTAGGGAAGGATTAATTCAGATTCATATCTTACCCTATAGGACAGAGTAGAAGGCCCCACAAAGTTTCCAAGGCTGTACTTCTATAAGGAAACAGACTGCCACATCTGTCTCCTATAGATTTGAACAGCTAAGCTTTCTGTCAGTGGCCTAATGTTTAATACACTGTGCCACCAGGACTTCTGAAAATCCGTGAAGATATAAAAATGTAACTGTTTATCAGATACTTCCTGCAACAAACTTAGCATCAAATAGAAGAAATAGTTGTTCAATGGATTCATTGATTTGATTCATGGCCTAGTCCCTGAGGCATTAAACTGCTAACCAAAGGTCATACCTCTGTGGCAGTTGAAACCCTCTAGCGGCTTCATGAGATAGATAGGAAATCTCCTCACATGCAATTACAGTCTCCAAAAGCATGTTGGAGGGTCAGCTATGAGGTCTGACTGGACAGGAGGAAGTTTTGAGTGCTATGTGAAGGAGACCTGGTGAAGTAGCACACTCCATGTTACACTGCTAACCAAAATGTTGGCACTTGAAATCCACCAGCATCTCCAAAGGAGAAACATCAGCAGGCTCCTCCTGCTCCTCCTTACACCCTGGAAAACCTTGCAGAGGGTCAGGAGAGTAAGTAGACCTCGTCAACTCAACAAAAATAGTTTGTGTCCAGGAAAATCCCTTGTGGCATTGCGGTTGAGTACTTTAAAGTATTGATAGAAAGGTTAGTGGTTTGAACCCATCAGTCGTTCTGAGTAAGAAAGATGTACAACTTTTGAAACACTTTGGGACAGATGGACTCTGTCCTAGAAGGTCAGTATTAGTTAGAATTGACTTTGATGTGACAAAGATACAGTTCGCTTATGTTATATGGGGAAGCAAAACAAAACAACCCACAGAACATGAAACAAATTCATGAACAAACAAAAAAAACACACACAAACACAGAGAAATACTGCATTTAAATTTCAAGTATGGGCCAGAGCCATGATAGATGCATTCTGATAGAATGAGTGGGGAAAAAAAGGAAGAGTCTCAAATTCTTTTTTAAAATTTGCAGCCTTAACTGAAATGGTTAAAACTAGAGTACTCCATAAGACTAATGCCATGAAAGAATCTTTAAAACTTGAACTGCAACTATCGTGTGAGGTTACCTTTCAGCTAAATAGCAATTGACCACATAAAACCCCTATGAGTTCTCTGCCCCTTTAAAATAAAATAAAAAAATGTTGTATGGGGCAAAACGGTCAACAATTACATGAAAACAAAGATAAAGATGTAAGTGCACAGAGGAAATAGATTAAGGGAAACCAAATCAGAGAATGGAAAGGAGACTAGTGACAAAATGTGAAGAATATGACCAGGGTAACAACTTGTGCAGGAATTACTGAACTGGAACTTGATCTATATAAACTTTCACCAAAAACACAACACAACATTGCTTTTACAAAGCTCACTATCCATGAAGGAAATGTACTGTTGTGATACAGTTGACTGTGAAGATTACTTTGAAGAATGATTGCCTGAGACGAGAATTCATGGGGAGTATGAATCCGTTATCTAAAGGTCAGAAAACTGCAAACTCTGATGTCCTGTTGAGCGATCAGAAGGTTGGCATGTTAGAGGAATGAAAAGCAGCATAGTGTGCCTAGAATATAGAACAGAAGGAGGAGGAGACAATGAAATTGTCTTGGAAACGATACTCTAAGCTCAGATGATATAGGATATTCGATGACAGCCCTGCCGGCACAGTGATTAAGTGCTCACTTGATAACTGAAAGATGAGCACTACCAACCTGCCAACTGGTTGAGAAAGATGTATCAATATGTTTCTATAAAGATTTACAGCCTTGGAAATCCCACAAGACTGTTCTGCTGTCCTAAAAGTTTGCCGGGAGTTGTTCTAAATGGCAGTCGTTATTGTGCTTGATATAGAACAGGATAAAGATTTCACCACGAGGGATTGACACAGTGACTTTGGCATTGCAGTGGTGCATGGCAGTGATCATAAAGATGGTACGGGGCAGGGCAAGAGTTTCATGGCCTGTTTGTAGGATCACTATCAGTCATAGTTGACACAACAGCACCTAAAAAAAGGTTTTGCAATATATCTTGGATGCACTCACCAGTCTATGCCAGGAAATTTGGAGGATTGCCAATGGAATGGAAGAGGTCCATATTTGTTCCCCTTCCCAAGAAAGACGACCCAACCGAATGTGAAAATTATCAACGTCATTGATATCACATGAGAGAAAGGTCATTAAAGATGAAGATAATTAAAAACCGGCTGGCACAGTACATAGATAAGGAACTTCCAGAAGTTCAAACAAGATTTAGAAGAGGCTGTGGCACCGGGGATATAATTGCTGATGTCAGATGGATGCTGGCTGAAGGAAGGAATATCAGAAGAATGTCTATTAGTGATTTCTTTACTATGCAAAGGCGTTTATGTGGATCATGACAAGTTGTGGTCAACACTGAGAAGAATGGGAATCCCAAAGCACTTGATTGTGCTCATGTGGGCGGTGTTGAGCAGGGGAGCACTCCATGGTCTGGAATTGGGAAGAGTGTGGCAGGCTTGTAGTGTCTCTCCAATCCTATTTAGTCTGTATGCTGAGCAAATTGTCTGAGAAGCTGGACTCGATGGGGAGGAGTATGGCATCAGGATTGGAGGGAGATCTTGCATTATACAGATAATACAACCTTGCTTGCTGAAAGTGAGAAGGGCTTGAAGCACTTGTTGCAGAAGATCACGAAATACAGCCTTCAGTACAGCTTGCATCTCAATGTCAGGAAAACAAAGATTCTTACCACTACACACTGGACTGATAGGCAGCATCGTGATGGATGGATTAGAGACTGAAAATGTCAACAGCGTCATCTTGGATCCACAATTAACACAATTGGTATAAGCAGTCGGCAAATAAGGAGACAAACTGCACTGGGAAAATCTGCAGTTGGGACTTCTCCAAATTATTAAGGAGTAATGATGCCAGTTTGAGGACTAAGGTGCATCTGTTTCAGTCTTCATGATTACTTGTTATATGCATCTGAGAGATGGACAGTGAATAAGGATGACAGAAAAAGATTTAATGCCTTTGAGCTGTGGTGCTTGAGAAGAGCACTGAATATTCATGGACGGCCAAGAGAACAAACAGTTATGTCTTGGAGAGGGTGCAGCCAGAGTGCTCTTTGAAGTCAAGAATTTGGGTATGTTGCTAAGAGGTGCTATTCCTTGGAGAGGGACATAATGCTGGGTATGGTGAAAAGTGGGCAAAGGAGAGGAAGACCCTCAGCCAGTTGGATTGACACGGTGACTGCTGCATTGGGCTGTTGTGTGTCAGGAAGTGTGAGGATGGCGCAGGACAGGACTAGGTTCAGAGCTTTTGTTCAGAGGGTCACTGTGAGTCAATGACACCTAACAACAAACATTGGAGAGATTTTTGAGAATTCGATTAAATAGTGGAACAAAATCTTACTGAGGTTTGGAAAAGATAAATTTGAGTCTTACCTAGTGAAGGAATTTTATTGGAGTCAAGTGAAATCATCAGGAAGCTCTTGCAGGATGCCAAGTAAGAGATGATGACGTATTGTGACATACTGGATTAAAAGAAAACAAACTGAAAGAAATCTGGTTTATCTGGATATTTTTGGACACAGTAACTATGAATTTCTACAACAGGGGAATGACAAACATGGACAATTTCCAGGTACAGTTACATAAAAATCTGGCTACAATAAGGGCAGGGGTGTACAGAGAGCAAGCTAGTATTGGGGTATTCTTCGATAACCAAAAACTTACTACAATTAAGATGTTTGGGATTGTGTAAAAATTATAAAATTACCCATTACAAGCTAACGTCTCCTTATAGTGACCTTGCATGTTTCAGAGTTGAGCTGCATGCCAAAGTCGATCATGAGACCTTAATTCCACGGATCGCGGCTGGATAGATTTGAACTGCTTAGTTTTTGACTAGTGACTGAGTGCAAACTGTGCCCTCCAGAAACCTTAAGTTCAAATGAGAAAATATTAAATAGGCAGCCCAGTATATAAATGTTTTTCTCAGGACTAAGCCAGAAGTGCTTAGATACGATTGAGTGACAAGTGATATTTCAAGTGATGGGACTGAGTCACTTAATCGAAGAGAGTGTAGAGAAGGGTGAGGGAAGAGGTCAAGACCAAACCATGGAGCAACCCAACATTTAAAGGTTGGCCAGAGGGCTCAGGAGGCTGCCTGTGGAGTGGTAGAAAAGTCCTTTTGGAAGTCAAAAGAAGAAAGCGTTTCAGAAATGGAAGGGAGATCACATTCAGGTCAAGTGCTGCTGAGGTAAAATAAGATGAGAACCATTGAATCCAGCAATATTTAGGTCACAGTTGACCTTGATAACAGCAGTTACACTGAGTAGAAGAGATAGAAAAGCTTTGATGAAATGGATTTGGGAAAGAATGGAAGGTGAAGAGGTTGGGACAGTGACTGTAGAGAAATGTTTTGATAAAATTGTCTATAAAGTGAAAAAGAAAAGCAGGAGTTGAAGTAAAAGGGAAGTGAGAAACTTATAAAGTAGGTTTTTGCTTTTTTTTTTGGCAGGTGAGCTACTAGAGCATGTTTGTATGTTCGTATGTTTTTTAGTGTTTTTTTAAAGAGGAGTAACTAATGATTCATGAGAAAAGGAGACTCGCTAAAAGAGGAAAATCTTTGAGAAAATAAAATGTGAGTAAGATCAAGATAAGGGTGTAATAATTTGCCAGATAAAAACAAAAAACAAAAAACAAAAAAAAAACCAAACCACAAAAAACACCCCACTACTCTAGTATAGGCGCAAAGGGCAAAAAATACTTTGAGTTCCTTCACATGCATGTGAAAGCTGGATAATGAATAAGGAAGACTGAAGAAATTAGAATTTGGGTGCTGGCAAAGTATATTGAATATACCATGGAGCCAGTCAAACCACAAGCACATCTGTCTTTGGAATAGTGAAACCAGAGTGCTGCTTATAAGCAAAAATAGACTTGATCTCACACACTTTGGATATTTGACAGTCCTTGAGAA
Source organism: Elephantulus edwardii (assembly GCF_000299155.1). Classification (NCBI taxonomy): domain Eukaryota; kingdom Metazoa; phylum Chordata; class Mammalia; order Macroscelidea; family Macroscelididae; genus Elephantulus; species Elephantulus edwardii. The sequence goes on along the minus strand of NW_006399790.1, from coordinate 3,706,733 downwards.
AGGGCAGGATGCTCGGAAAAGTCGAGCGCCAGCCTAGGCAAGGAAGGCTCCGAGTGACATGGATGGACACAGTGGCTGCCATAGTGAGCAAAGCACAGCGGAGACCGTGAGGATGGCACAGATTGGGTAAGGTTTCATTCTGTTACACATGAGGTCGCTATGATTTGCACCCAACTCAACTGCACCTAACAAGTTGTTGATGATCAAAACTTGTGATAAGCTGTCTCTCACATTGTAGTCCAGTCAGAACTAACTCATAGCTGACCCTTCAGTTTTTCTGTGACTTGAAATCGCACAAGAGGGAATTGTTCATTGTTAACTATCCTGTTGAGCATCTGATGGGTTCGAACCACTGGAGAGGGCCACCTTTGGCTTAGCAGGACAATTCCCTAAGAACTGATGTTGTTTAATGCCGTCGAGTTGTAGACGACTCATAGCAACCCTATGAACGAACAGCCTGAGCACTGTTCGTACATAAGAGTTTCCGGAGGCAAGCCATTTTGGAAGTGGATGC
>NW_006399790.1:3689374-3705894 GCF_000299155.1 Elephantulus edwardii | reverse complement strand
AGTTTCCAGAGGCAAGCCATTTCGGAAGTGGATGCTGCTCCTGCTTCCAGGCTTGATTTTTAAGAACTGATAGTGAAATATAAACTGGATTAGAAAGGAAGTGAGTAAATGAGATCTGTGATAGAGGTACAGAGATAGTATTATAAGTAGATTGCAGACCTACAAGTGAAGGTAACAACACTTGTGATTACAAATCTACTGCTTTGCTGAGTGTTAAAATAGACAAGCACGGGGCTTAAATCAGAACTATCCAAGTTCAGAATGATCAGAAGTCTTTGTAGTAAAAGTGATCTTTAAGCTGTGTTGTAAAAGATATGAAAGAGATAGTAGGTGGAGAGAAGTGGCCAGTATTTTATTTAGAAAGATGACCCTGACCTGATAAACTTTATGGCTCACTGGAGCAAGTTTTTTTATTCATTCGTTATGCGATAAAGTTTATTGATTGCATTCTTTATTTTAAGCACCTTCAAAGAGACCAAAATGTGAAAAATGGTTTGTAGATAGAGCTCCTACCTACACCACTCATTGCTGCTCAGAGCTGACTCAAAGCTGACCCAGAGGCTGTGAATTGCATGGGAGGAGATTTCTGATCTTTCTTCTATCCTGTATGGAGAAGTGAAAATCTGTTAGAGGAGGAGTTAGGAGAAAGAAACAATGTGTGAGGGAGACTTAGGCCTTTATCTTAAAGGCAGAAGGGAAACCAATTAAGGACTTTAAACAGTAAAGCCAAAAATTTGCATTTTTCAGTAAACAAAACCTCTGTACTTGTTAAGTACTGCTGAGGCGGAACCAACCCATAGCTGATCCTCCAGTGGGTTTAATCACACAGGAAGAGATTGCCCATTTTTTTCCCATGGAGCAGCTGCTGGATTCAGGTTGCATGTTTTTGGGATTGCAGCGCAGCTTCTTATCATTAGGCTACGAGAGTTCCCTATAAAGCCTCTACACATCATAAAAGAAATCAAAGCACAGGAGGTTAAATTGAAGGGAAAAAATACTCTCCACCTTTCTGGTCATTCATTCGCCAGAGATAATAGTGTCATTGTTTTGGTTTCCTTTTACACACACAGACACATACACTTTCTTACACAGATGTCATCATACAATGCACGTTCTTCTGCTGCTAGATCTAGCTAATTATTAAAGCCATGTATGTTACTTCCTTGCAGAGTTTTATCTGAATTTAATTTGTCACGTATTAATAGACACCTACCTTGCTTCCAATTATTTGCTAATACAGAATGCTGCTAAATTTCTCCATGTACACATTGTTCCTTCTGATTCACAGCATGAGCACATCCATGGCAAACCCACTTAGGCTAAGAATTGAAACGTAGCCGGCATCCCAGAAGTTTCCCCATTTTTGTCTGCTCTCAGTCTCTTCCAAAAACCTGTCACCATTGAATTTATTAGTCACTGAACTTAATACAAATGAGTAAAATACTGTATATAATTTTGTGTCTGACTGCTTATGCTCAGTGAGATGCATCCAACCAAGTAGATTTCTATACTATTTAGTCTATTTACATGACTATATACAGACTGCAGCCTTCAGTATGGATTGAAGCACATCATCAAGAACACAAAGATTCTCACAACTGGACCAATTGTCAGCATCATTATGGATGGTGAAGAGACTGTGATTATTAACAGCTTCAGTTTGCTTAGCTCCACAATCAACACTCTTGGTAACAGCAGCCAGGAAATTAAAAGAAACATGATAGAAGACTACCCTATGAGGTCTTTGAGCTGTGGTGATGAGGAACACTGTTGAATATACCATGGACTGCTAGGAGAAAAAACACATTTATCCTAGAGAAGGTGAAACTGGGCTGCTCCTTGGAGGCAAGGATTCTGAAGCTTCGTCTGACATATTTTGGGCATGTTGCAAGGAGGGACCAGTGCTTGGAGAGGAACATCATGCTTGGGAGGGTGGAGGGACAGCACAAGAGAGGAAAACCCTGTGATTTGGAACATTTCTTCATGTGTCTGTTGGCTATTTGAATATCTTCCTCTGTGAAAATTCTTCCATATCTTTTGCTCATTTTGTAATTGGGCTTTCGTTCTTTTTCTTTTGGAGGCCCAGGAGTATTCTGTAGACTCTTGTTATGAGATTCTTGTCTGAGATGCTATTATCTAATGTTTGTTCCCAGTTGGTAGGTTTTCTTTTCATCCTGTTAAAAAGTTTATGATGCACACATGGATTTAGTCTTTAGAAAGTCCCATTCATCAGTTTTATCTTCTTGAGATTATGCATTTCTGGCTGTATTTGGCAGTCTCCTTATACCATAGATTAGGGCTTCTAAGCATGATCCCTGTTTGTCTCTTATGAACTTTGTGGTCTTGGGCTTTACTCCCAGGTCTCTGATCCATCTTGAGTTAATTTTTGTGTATGGGGTGAGATGTGGATCCTGTTGAAGGTTTCTGCAGGTAGAAGTCCAATTTTGCAAGCACCATTTGTTGAAGAGGTTGTCATTTCTCCCCACCCATCAAATTGTACATTGCCGTGATTAATCTGTCTCTTCCCACACATCCTCACCCCTCTGCTTTCACCTTCTCTCCCCCCTTGGGCCCTAATACTCATTCTATAATAATGGTTTTAGACAATATTTATCCTTGTGGGACTGAGTTCACTCAGCAAAAAGCTCTCCAGTCCCTCCCAGGTTAGGTCATAATTTACAAAATTTTTCTTCCTGTGTGCTTGGTAGTATTCCATTGTATGACTGTATCATAATTTCTCAATCTATTCAATTGTGATCAGACATCTGGGCTGTTTCCATGTTCTAGCGATGGTGAATAATGCTGCTGTGAACATTGGTGTATAAGTCTCCATTTGTGCCTCAGTTTTCATTCTCTCAGGGTCTATTCTAAGCAGTGGAATAGCTGGGTCATACGGAATTTCTATTTACAGCTTTTTGAGGAAGCGCCAAACTGCCTTTCAGATTGGCTGTACCATTTTACAATCTCACCAACAATGTATAAGAGTTCCTATCTCACCATATCCTCTCCAACATTTATTACTTGCTGTCTTGTTAAACTTTACCACTGTTACTGGAGTGAGATGGTATCTCATGTAGTTTTGATTTGCATCTCTATTATTGCCAGTGATTTGGAGCTTGGAAGATTGATGTGAAAAACAATGTATTGTAATTCTGTAAATAAATAAAGTAGTATTTAAAAAGTAGTTTAGCTTAAAAAAAACCCCACCAACAAAAGAGAGGAAGACCCTCGATGAGATGGATTGATTACGGCTCTGGGGTAACAAGGGTACATGTGTCAGACAATAAGTTTGACACAGGATAGAGCAAGATATAGGGCTGTCATATATAGGATCACTATGAGTCACAAGTGTCTCAACAGCACATAACAACAACATATACAGAGCCAATCTTCAAAGTATAGTGTGGGCATCCCCAGGAACTTCTTTGAGAAGTTCCTTTAGATCGTGACTATTATCACACTAATTTTGGAGTTTAATTCTCCCATGAGTCTACAGTGGAGATGTACAGAAGTAAAACCAAAGCAAACCCTTGGCTATAAACTTTAAGACTGGTCACTGGGGTATGAAAATGAGTAAGTACTCAACTACCAGAAAAAACGTTTGGTGGTTCAAACCCACCCACAGGTCCCTTTGAGGACAAGGTTGTTGATGTGCTTCTGTATGATCACAGGCAAGAAAACCCTGTGAAACAGTTCTGCTCTGCAGTACATGGGTCACCATGAGTTAGTACCAACTTGATTGCAGTTAGGAACAACAGCTTTAAGGAAACAGATGATGAAACCAATTTAATCCACCATTAGAGAACAAATTGAACCCCCAAAGTTCAAAGCAACAATCTTTAGGTTAATAGTCCAGCACTAATCATTTGTGCCACTCAGGGACCTCCCACAGGCTATGCTTTTGCTGCTTTTAGGTGTCATCAAGTTGACTATGACTCATACTGAATCGGTGAACAAAAGGTCTGAGCCTTGCCCTGTCCTGTTCTAGAGGCTATCAAACAAGTTATATCCAAACACATTGAATAAAAAAACTGATAAGCTTACTTTATTAATCCAGATATTAAGTGTATTTTTAAAAAATATTTTGTAATGCCATTTGAATGTGCAATCAAGATGTATTAATAACTGGTTAAATAAATGTAAAAGTTGTACAGAAAGAAGGATTAATAATTTGAAAATATGACCCTGATTATCAAAATGAGGCTAGGGATTGATGATACAATTTTGGAGAATATGAGCTAGCAAACAAAAACAGGACCAGTAATTAACATGATAGACGGAGAAAGGAGTGAAGCAATCAGCACACTTGGTCCCAGCAGTCAAGAAATGAGAATACATATTGTATGGGACAAGTCCACTCTCCAGGACCTTCAGCACAATGCTGAAGAGCAATGATGTATGTTTGAAGACTAAGTTGTGCTAGATTCCGTCCATAGTCTTTCCAGTCATTTGCTACGCATCAGAGGGCTGGCCAGTGAATAAGGATGACCGAAGAATTGATGCCTTTGAGTTGTGATGTCGGAGAAGAGTGCTTCATGTCCCATGGGTTGCCAAAATCCCATGGGTTCACTAATAAATTGTTACTGAAATGCAAATTTTGGAAGCAAAGAATAACTAGTTGGCAAATACGACCTTGTTGATAGAAAACAGACCAAAATAACATAGAATTTTATACTACCATTATTTTTTGCGAATACCTTTTTTTAAAAATGCATATACACACAACTGTACACATGAACTTCACCTGATGAAATCAGTGGAAGGAGTGGCATTACCAACCCAAAGGCATGTAGTTCAAATCCACTGGACATCCCATAGGAGAAAGTTGTACACTATCCCTTTGTGTGATTTATAGCCTCTACAAACCCACTGGAGGGTCAGCTATGAGTCACTTCTGTTTTGATGGCATACTACAATACAAACACATAGATGGAAGGAAACAATAGAGAAGTTCAGTGTCATCAGAATAAATCTAGGGCCCAAATGTAGAACAGATCACCAGTTCCTCACATGCAAGTTGAAGGTAAAATGAAAACAAATCCACAAGAGCCAAAATAAGATACTGAGTATATCACACGCGAATTAAGAGACCAACTCAAGAGCCACTTTGGTGCATTAAACATTCATGACCAGATGGGTTGTGGAAGGATATCAAGTAGGAAGAAAGCAAATAATCATTAAAAATAAAGGAAATAAAGAGAAGTTAAAAATCGGTGTCAGAGGAGACACTGTAAATTGCTCCTCAGACTGAAGAAGGTAAGGCAAAAGGAAGAAATCATGAAGAAAGAAAGATTAAAATAGTGAGCTTCAGGAGACAAAGTATTAAAATCAGATATTCAAAGGCCTGGAATTTCAGAACCCGAACTGCATCATTGGCATCTCTCAAGCTGTTTAACTGCACAAAGATTCCATTTTTGAATTCCTATAATGGATTCAGTAAACAAAATTGTGGATGACAAGGGAAATATATAAAGATACTGTGCTGAAAAGAATTGGCTGCTGTGCAGTTTTAGGAAGTGAATATGAAGAAGAAACAATGGTACTAAAGGAAGAAGTCCAAGCAGCTCTGATGGCAGTGGCAAAAAAAAAAAAAAAAAAAAAAAACAACCACAAAAAACAAAACAAAACAAAAAAACAAAACCAAACTCCAGCAATTGACAAAATACCAGTTAAGAAGTCTTAGCAAACAGTTGCAGTCTGGGCATGCTCACTGGACTCTAACAGGAAGTTTGGAATATAGCTGCCTGGACAATCACATAAATGAAACTCCTATTTTTGCACATTTAAAAAAGAGAAGAATGCAACAGTGAATGAATGGAAATCCAAAATTTCTGTAACTGTTTATTAAAATTAATAAAAAAATATTCCAAAAAAGTGATACAAATGAATGAAAACAATGTAATATCATATGCAAATAAAATCTTGTCAAAATTATGGGAAAAGATCAGAGGGTGGGAGCAGAGGAGTGAGTATGGGTGTGGGTTGCACAATTTGTTGGACAGAGGGAGAGGGTAAAGAAATGGGCAGGATTTGACTGGGATCTGAAAAGACAGGGTAATGATGGCTATGGTCCAATGATGATTGAACACAATGTAAATGAAGAATAGCATGTAACACAAACTAATTTGTAAGCAAACTAATATAAAATAAAATTTAAAAAATCATTTGGGAGGGCTGGGCGGGAGAGAAGTACAGCAATGAATGAATGGATATCCAAAATCTCTGTAAGTGTTCATTAAAATTAAAATTAAAAAATTACCAAAAAAATTATTTGAGCAGAAATTGAAGAGAAGGATGGGCAGTCTCCTCCCATATGATTAACTGCCTCTGAAAACCCACCAGAGGGTCAGCTATGGGTCAGTTCTGACTCTATTGGACACAATAACAACACTGCAATGTATGCAAAAATATGAATGTCATTTAGGTACCTTAAAGTTAAAATTGACTCTTAGCTGACCCTCTAGCAGATTTTCAAAGACAGTAGCAAATTGTGTGGGAGGAGATTGCCTATTTTTTCCCCCCATAAAGCAATTGGTGAACTCGAACTGAGTATCTTTGAGTTGGCATAACAACTCTTGACCATTAAGTCAATAGAACTCCCCAGAACAATGATTTAAAGATAGACAGAGATAAATATATCTTAAACACTTTGTAGGTAGGTCTGGTGGCTAAGTGATGAGGAACTGTGCTGTCAGCGCAAAGGTTCACAGTTAGAATTCACCAGCTGTTCTGTGGCAGAAAGATGGACAGTCTTCTTCGATGTGATTTACTCTCTGAAAACCCACTGGAATATCAACTATGTGTTGGTTTCAACTCAATGGTTCCCAATAACAACAAATACATGTTTTTAGCCATATTATTTTGGTTTTACTAGTGACAAGATGCCTCCGGAAACACTATGAATTTTCATAACTCTCAATAATTTAGAGGGGCTTCATTCAGGCCTTTTGTTCATAGGGTCACTGTGAGTTGTGACCGACTCAAAGGCAATCAACACAATAAACATATTCTTTCTAAAATACTGTAGCACCTACTTGATTAAATTAAAACAGAAAAATGGCACTTAATTGTTGGGCTGTTTTCCGCCTCTTTGTTGATGATTTTGGCTGTTTTGATCTTCTATAAAATGTGTTCCATTCATTGTACAGAATAAATGCCTGAACAGCTGTAACATCTTTACCTTACTTCTCAGCTGTTGGCAACAAGGAATGAATGGAAAAATCTATAACGTTGCTGTATTAATCATGATGACAGGAAAAGTTCGATAATAGGTCTTTACAGAGGAAAAAAGCATAACAGTTGGGTAACATCAATTTCTTGGCTACATGAATCACTTCCTTTAAGGAAATTATTTTTAAAACTTGCTAATAAAGCTATTCTAAAGAGACTTTTATAAAAGTAACAGCTTATCTTGGCAAATATAGAAATGAAATTAGTTTCCCCATATAAATAAGAAAGTATGTTACTTGAGCACAATGTTTTCAATTTAGACATTGCAAATTTTCTTGATAACAAAAGACTGCCACTGGGATCATTAAATACAACAGTAAATAATTTTCAGAAAAAATGGGATCTTATATTAGACAAGTTGAAAGCAGTTGGGCTTAGTACTGAGAGCCACCAGACAAACCTGTACAAGAAGTCATATGCCTGCCACCTGAAAAGGGCTGCTTATGAGAAGCAGAAAGGGTGTGAGCTTGGTAAGATAGTAAAATAGGAATGCTACTGTAAATTAGCCCCAGAGTCATGGGAACCCAAGGTACAACAGAAGGTAGAGAAGGTAGTGTTGCCTGGTTCTGCAACATCCTCCTGATTACTGTAAATTGGACCATTGGGATCCTCAGCCTTCTAGCTTATTTTGGTCTGGACTCTGACCTGAAACCTACTCAGCATCACTGCATCAAGCAAGCCTCTACTGACATGTGCAGTGGTGGTTGCAAATGAGATGCACTAGCCAGGGATTTGAATCTCTAAGTCTCCCACTTGAAAGGTGAGAATTACATCACTGAACCATCAAGTCTCATGAGCTACTTGAAAAACAAATGAAAATCTGTTCTGCCCATATCGTTAGAGACTCAACACTTTAGAGAACACAAAGATTGCATTTTCCTTTATATTTACCCAAAGACCAATTTCTCACATATTGGTCCATCCTGAGTTTATAAACCATGTTAGGAGTGGGTGGGGGGACCCCATGACAGTTTGGTACACTATACAACAGCTTAAGTTTCAGTACTGATGATTAGCTCAATGAACTACACAATCAAAAAAAAATATTAATTGCCTTTAAAATAAACTCCTTTCTTTCAGACTGGTTAATTTAAAAAAAAAAAAAGGAAAAAGGTACATTTACTGCTCACTAAAACCCCGACTTCGGGTTGCGAGACAGCCAGGCAAAAGCTATATAGGATGCCATTTACAGTGTGTCATAAAAGTGAAATGTAGTTAATGAGCCCTTCACAGTGGTTTGCATCATGCTTATTTTTGACTAAGCCTTTATGGCATCTGCCGTTCAGAAAAAGCCCATCCATCCTATGTAAACCTGGCTGCTTCCTTCTCCAGTACTAGAGCTAGAAAACTCCATTTAAATCAAATCTAATCACCTCTGCCAGCCAAAGTATGCTTTCCCACACTCTGCACCCACCCGTACATTCTAACATGACTTTGTTTCTTGCATCTCTGAGCCTTCCTCCAATTCAGCAGCCCTCTAATTGGCTGGCTGGGGATTCCACTGTCACTCAAGCTAAATCCCAGGCTCATTGAGGAAATTGGAAGCTGAGTTTGCAGTTTGAGTTTAATTCCAAGGGTATATCCTTCTGGACTCCCCCCTCTCCCTGAACCCCCTTAGACAGTCAGCTACAAGGTGCAAAATACATGGAAGTATGCCTTGTTTTTTATTAGTTTCATAGATATTTCTTTGTCGAGTTTAATGCTGGCGGTTCCTTAAGCTAATTGGTCAAGAGAAGGTATGCCTCTCAATTTCTCCATTTATAAATGAGCCATGAAAAAGTCTATTAACACTTTTCAAAAACCATTGGGTTACCAGTTTTTAAAATGATCCCTGGAAGTTGAAGATGATCTACTTTCTTGAGTAAAGTCTTGCAAAACTCAGTTTGCTGCTTCTGTATGAGAGCTATTGGCATGAATTTTGTTCACATTTTTAAATGTGCATAATGTACATTTAAATATCTCTGGATTGGTAGCAATGTACTGATGCTGGATAATACTATAGAAACAGTTTTGTGCTTGTGTTGTACATACTAAAGGGAAGAAAATATTGCCTAGGTATCAGTGAGTTTTATTGTCAATGGGAGTAAACAAAATGGGAATTGTCTGTGGGAAGATAGGGGCCAGGTTGTTCCCAAGGTGACATTTCCATGGAAAACACATAGTATTAAGTACAAAGGAGGTTATAAATTTATAGCACAGCAATTTAGAAAGGATTTCAAAGGAAGTGGAGCTGAGTAATATCTTTGTCCCAAAGTTGTCATTGTCTATTAGTTGTCCTTCCTTTGCTTCTCTGGTGAAGGCAGGGAAAAAGGGAAGAAATACCTTGATAAAAACTTGGCCTCGACTCTGAAAAGAATTTAATGACTGCATTCTGTCAAAATTAACATACGGAATGATCATTACATAATCCCTTTCCATACTGAGGTAAATGTAAGCCTGGTTTATCCTAATACAAAAGTAAGTCTGGCACAGTGAGTTATATCAATTATGGACCCTTTTTTCATTATTTGCTGTCTGTGATGAAACAGGACCATATTAATGTGTCTGGTGTTGGATCAAACAGCACTGTAGTAAAGATGTCGTCATTGTTTAGCCTATACTTAAATTGAGCTGTATCAGAGGCAAACTAGAATTTACCCCCAACAAACTAAGATGGGCTATTCTTTTGGCATTAACTTTAAACCTTTATTTTTGCTGTTTGAAATGTTAGAGGCACGTGTGTATGTGTGTGTGTGTGTGTGTGTATATATATATATATACACACACACACACACAGAGATGTTCTTAAGTCTATCTTTTTCATTTGCCTTCTTTTCATTTCCTATTACAGAATCCCCCTGTGCTCACATTTTATTCTCACTCTTGGTCAATTAAATCTCTGAGTATATATTTTCCAGTTGTTAGCTATTTTTCATCTTCTCTCATTCATCTTATTTAACTTTATCATATCTGTAGATAAGACAACAAACTGCCCTATTAAAAGACAATATTGGTGGTTTGCTCAGAGAAAAATATCATTAAATGGAACATGAAGTTTATCTACAATGTTCTCACTTCATAAGAGCTGTCGTTGAATTGCCTGTATTCACTCTGGGAGCCTAATCAGTCAACTCTGTAAAATCGAGGTATTCCACCACTTGATGCATACAATATATTTTCCCTGCTCTCAGGTTCATGTAAACCCATAAAATTAGACTAGTTACTTAAGGGACCGGATAGATCTCGTTGTCTCATTTCCTGTTACATAAAGTCATTTTACATTCTTTCCTTTTGAACAGAAAATTCCTTAAATATCTTTGGCAGAAACAAGCCTTCATAGGAAATACCGTAAGCAATTTTGACTCTTCATTCTTAAATGATGATGATGATGTTTTGGGAAGTCCGAACAATAATATGTCCAAGCATCTCACAAGCCAGAGACTTAGATTTTTCTCCCATCTCTTGTAGTTGGCTTTTGGAAAGGTAATCACTTCAGCCTAAGTTGTTGTTGATTGCCGTCAAGTCGAGCACAACTCATAGTGACACTATAAACAAACAAAAGGCGTGAAGCCTTTCGTAACTATTGTAGTTTATCAAAGTTCATAGTTTCCAGATGCTTGTTTAGGAAGTGGCTGCCACTCCTACTTCCAATTAGCCTGAGTAGGTGGGGAGAAAAAGATCAGATCTTCAGTGACATACATTTAACTAAAAAATAATTATAAGCAGGTATCTTAACTTCCTTGAATCCCAATTGAGTCATCTCTGTAATGAAAGATTTAAACATTAAAAAATACTGTTCTGTGTAAGAAATGGGACATTTATGGGAAGAGCTTTTAACTTTTGAAAACAAAGCAAGTGTTGGCTTTTCTTCCTTGGGTGGTGAAACTCGGACATAAATTGCAGTCATTTCTTAGTTCATTCTCCCATTTTCCCATACCATCCATATGAATCCTCATTGGATAGGACCACCCAGTGATCTTACTACCTTTCCTCCACCATAGTCCCATGGTACTTCTCTTGATCCATCTTATCCTCCCAGGTTTGGTTTCCATTTCTTGTCCACCTCTTGATTCAATCAAAATGGCAACACTGGAGTAGACAGCTTCAGATTGTGGGTCTAAGAGACAGGCTTGTTGCCTAAGAATGAAAAAGAAATAACGATCAAGTTTTCTTGATTAAATGGATTATTTGACAAAAAATACAATATTAATATGTTATACTAATACAGAGCTCTGGTGGCCTCGTGCTAAAGACCTGGACTGCAATCCTAAAGGCACAGGGTTCTAATCCACCAGCTGCTCTGTGGTGGGATGGGCAGTCTCCTCCCTTGTGGTCAACTGCCTCTAAAAACCAGCTGGATGGTCAGCTATGGATCGCGCACCAGCAGCAGTAACAACAACATCATCATCATGATAATAATATCTGCCTCTTCAACACCCAAGAACTCTTTCTCCCAGCATACTCTTACTATTTGTTTTGTCTTACCTTAGTTTTGATTAAGATCTCAGAAAGATAATGTCAACATACGTTAATACTACAGGGAAAGTCTGCTGTTAGGGACGTCTCTAAAGTACTCAAGAGCAACGGTGTCTCTCTGGAGACTAAGGTGCGTCTGATACAGGCTATGGTCTTTGCAATCACTTGTTATGCATCAGAGAGTTGGACAACGACTAGGGAGGATAGAAGGAGAACTGACGCCTTTGAGCTGTGGTGCTGGAGAAAAGTATTGAATGTACCATGGACTGCTAAGAAAACAGATTCATCCTGGAGAGGGTTAAACCGGGCTGCTCCTTGGATACAAGGATTCTGGGGCTTTGTCTGACATACTTTGGACATGTTGTAAGGAGAGACAGGTCTTTGGAGAGGGACATCATGCTTGGTAGGGTGGAGGGACAGCGCAGGAGGGGAAGACCCTCTATGAGGTGGATTGATTCAGTGAAGGGTAATCGGGAGGATGTGTCAGAGACAGTGCGATTGGCACAGTATCGAGCAGAGTTTAGGGCTGTTGTACATAGGGTCGCTATGAGTTGGCACATAACAGCTGCTGCTGCTGCTGCTACTACTACTACGACGACGACGACGACGACGACGACGACGACAAGAATGCATGTATTCAGCCATGGGAAAATGATAATTTCAAATGAAGGACCCAAAGAGGAATACTTCAGTTTTCAGAGAATTATGGAATCCTTTCATTCATCATATTAACCATGTTTATAAGACTGGCTCCATATGTTCTTCATACAAAAAAAATCAGTGAATTCTATCTACTAAAGATATACACACAAACAGAATTACATATGAAAATGGAATTACAAAGTAACAAGTTACTATAGCTCAAATTTTATGTTGGAGAAATTTCGCTAGCACAAAGTGTCTGGTTCACATTTTCTCCCTTATCACTTTGTGGTACATCTTTTACATTTATAATACTGCTTGAAACTGAACAGTAAGCTTTACTACTATTTTCTGCCTTGAAAAAAGTTCTGTAAATTGCCATCCAAAGTGCTCGAAGAGCCAACATTCACAAGCTAATGATACTCATTTGGATTTCTTAAGAAGACCATGTTTATACTGTGGTTACAACCAACTTTGTTGTTAGGCACCCACCCTCAAGTCACTTCTGAACAGTAGCGCTCTGTGCAACAAAGCGAAACACTGCCTAGTCCTCTGCTATCCTCAGAGTTGATTCTGCTTTTGAGACAATCGCTGCATCCACAGTGTCAATCCATATATCTGATCCCTATCTTTTTCACCAACCCTCTGCCAGGTACAATGTTCTCCGAGGATTGAACCCTCCTGGTAACATTTTCAAAATACAGTCCCACCATGCTTGATTCTAAGAAACAAGCTGACTGTACTTTTCCAGGATGAATTTGTGTCCTCCTGGTGGTCTTTGGTGTATTCAGTATTCTTCACAAACATCCCATGTAGCAGTTCTTCAATCATCCTTATTTATTACCCAGCTTTCACATACACTGTGGGCTATTGCAAATACCTTGTCTCAAGTTAGGAGCACCTGCATCCTCAAGGTGTGATATCTTTGCTTTATAAACGTAACAGGTCTTTTGAGACACATTTTCCTGGTGCAGTATTTCCTTTCATGTCTTGACTGCTGCTTTCATAGGCATTAATTTGCACATCCAAGTAAAATGAAACCCTTGACAACTTCAGTCCTTTCTTTTATGAAGATGTTGATTATTGGTCGGTCCTGTAGTGAAGATTTCCATTTGTTTCATGTTGAAATGCAATCCACACCAAAGGGTATAACTCTTTGATGTTTACAAGTAAGTATTTCTAGTCCACTTAGTTTTTTCCAAGCAAAATGTCATCGGCATATTGGCCTTTCTTTAATAGTGATGTCATAGTCATCGTCACATAGCAAAACTCAACTTATTTGTGTCACATACAAGTTTAATATGATGAAAGGATACAAACCTGATACACACCTTCCCTGATAATAAACCAAGTACTAGTCCATTGTTCAAACGCGACTGCCTTTTGGTCCACATATTTGCACATAAACACAATTAACTGTTCTGGAAATCTCGTTCTTTGCAGTATTATACATAAATTATGATCCATGCAGTCTAATTCCTTTGCATAAGCAATAACACACTTTTTTCCAATAATATCTGCTTCTAGCCAAAATGTATCTCATATCATCAGTGATCTCTAGATTCACAACCTCTTCTGAATCTACCTTGAATTTCTCTTAACCTTTCTTTATATCACTGCAAGCATTTTCTTTTACTTGTCTCCAACCAGACTTTGTGTATGGTCTTAATGATACCATTCTGTAATTGCAACTTTCTAGTGGATCCCTTTGCTTTGGAATGAGCACAAATATGGATCTCTTCTAGTTAATTGGCAGCCTTCAAATTTATCTATGCAGACAGGTGAGGCCTTCCAGCTACACATCCCTTTGTAGAAACTCCTTAGTTGGTATTACGTTAATTCATGAAGTCTTATTCTTAGTCAGCATCACCAGTGCTGATTCTCCTTTCAGTATCATCAGTTCTTGATCATCTTCTTGTTGCCATAGAGCTGTTTCATAGCTCACCTACTGGCAGGGATTTTGGAGGCTTTCAATTGCTTGGAAGGTGAGTGTTGACAAGTTATTCTTGGCACAGTGACTCTGTGTTCCATCTTTGCATGCTCCTTGCATCTTCCAACATTTTGATCATACAAGAAGCTCCATGTCACAATGACCCTGCAACAGTCAGTCCTGTCCCACCTCACAATTTTCACTGTGCTTGAGCCCATTGTTGCAAGACACTGTCTCAGTCCATCTAGTTGGAGGTCGTCTTTTCACTGGCCCACTTGAGATTGCCCCTTGCATGTAGCATATTCATGTATACAAGACAAAATGTCACCATCCGTGCTCATTCCAAGACAGATTTGTTTGCTCTTTGAATTATTTGCTCTTCAGTATTATAGCTTACCGCTCTTCTTTGGATACTATTGATTTTTAATCACAGGCTGAAATGACTGAGCATGATGCGGGGATTTTTGAAACCGTATCACCATGAACTCTGTCCATCTTTTTTTAATGCTTCCCACATCATTTTGCCAATAGAGTGTTTCACTGCGCCTGAGGTTTTTTTCCTTTAATTTTTTTGCAGTTTGAGAAATGCCAAGCATGCTCATCTCTTTTGGTTTTCTAAATCTAGGTCTTTGCACATTTTCTTAAACTTTGCCTGCTTGAGCCACCCTTTGAACACTTCTATTGAGCTTTTCCTTCATAATTTCTTCTGTTTCATTTACCTATGCTGTGTTCAAGAGTGTCATTCGTTGAAGTACATTTTTTATCTGTTTCTTTTTAAAGACTTTTTTTTCATCATAATCTCATTCCCATCTTGTCTTGCCTTCAGTCATTAGTATTCATTGTCAATGATTTACTCTTGAGATAATCTCTAAATTCAGGTAAAATGTACTCAAAGTCACATTTTAGCTCCCGTGGACTTGTTTTCATTGTCTTTATCTTCAACCTGAACTTGGGTATGCATATTTTTACTTATTCAACATAACGTCTTCAACATAAATGTTGACAATACACAGGAACCTGATGAATGGAATAGACCCATGATAGTTCCTTCAGAACTATATCTTCAAGTGTTCCTTTTGACAATTAATGCTACACCAATCCTATTCACTTGCTCTATTCAACATGATCAACACCAATACCTTTCCCCTTGTTAATTCCTAAGATATCAATCTTTAAATGTTATGGTTTTTTACGTCTTATTTTTCTAGATGCATTCTTTATACATTCTGTGGTGCAGTGATTAATGAATGTTTGCAACTATTGTAGTTTTTACTCATGTCACATCAGCACTTTAAGATCGCCAAAGCTTACTCCATCTATGTCATTATGGTCATCTCCTACTTTGGGCATATTGTTAGGAAGGGCTAGTTCTTGGAAAAAGACTTCATGCTTGAAAAGGTGAAGGGTAATGGAGCTCTGGTGGCCTAGTGGAAAGAAGCTGTGCTGCAGTCCCGAAAGCGCGTGGTTCAAATCCACCAGATGCTCCCCTGGAAAAGGAGGGGCAACCTCCTCCTGTGCCAGTGAGAGCTAATTCAATGTTACACAACAAGGAAGAGAAAAAAAGGAGGAGAAGATGAAGGTTAGTGAAGAGAGGAAGACAGTTAACAAGTTTGACTGAGTCACTGTGACAGTAGGCTTAAGTATATCATGAGTTAATGGTGGCACAGGATAGGGCAACGATCATTTGTTCACAGGGTTGCTATGAGTCATGGTTTACTCAATGGTACCTAATCACAACTCTTTTTAAGTAGGTAGCCCTTTCCTAGTAGCATTTTACATATCTTTCCACCTGAAGGACTTATAGTCTAATAATTTATCAGATAGTGTTCTGCCATCATTTAGAAGGTTTTTCAGGTTGTTTTTCCCCCTTCACAAATAAATCACTAGTTCTTCTTCCTGATTCATTTTCATTTGGAAACACTACTCAGATCATGAGCAATTAGGTTTGTATTTGAAATACTGGTGGCATTGCTTCCAGGATTACAGTAACCCACATGTCACCACAGGCTTATAAACTGACAGGAGTTGGTGGACATTAGAAAACAGGGACATAGCATGAGTAAAGAGTGCTCCTTGTAATGACTAATAAGACCCCCTCCTCAATTGGGTGGCTTAGTGGTAAGGAACTGTGCTGCCAACACAAAGGTATGTAGTTTGAATCTACCAACTGCTCCTGGGAAAAAGTTGGGCGGACCACTCGCCTGCAGTTTACTGTCTCTGAAAGCCTGCTTGGACGGTCGGTCAACTGTATGTCAGTTCTTTT
>NW_006399790.1:3656354-3689274 GCF_000299155.1 Elephantulus edwardii | reverse complement strand
ATTTTATTTTATTTTTATTCTTTTTTATTATTTTTGTGTGCGTGTACCGTCAAATCAGATCTGACTGGCACAGGAGGAGATTGTCCCTCCTTACCCGGCAGAGCATCTGGTGGATTCGAACCATTCGCCTCTGGGACTGTAGTTGCAGCTCCTTGCCACTAGGCCACCAGAGCTCCCCCTGTATGTCAGTTCTAATGTGATGATTCACAAAAACAACCTCAACTTGCGAGCCTATGGGCAATCTATAGTGCTAATGCGTTAGTAGAATCCCCATTCCCTTTTTATCTGGCTGCCTCAGTCAAATGCCTGTTATACTTGTACTTTGGTTGACATTCTGCTCCTTATTTGGCACCTTTTGGGACTTTTCATGCACAAGCGCCCTCCTTTACCCCTTCCCCTTCCCTTGCTCTGTCTCTTCATTGACCATGCTTGAGGAAAGAGATAGAGCCTTTAGGTTAACAGAAACTGCTCAGCGGTGCCCTCCAGGGCATGTGCCATGTTTCAGATAGGCCTCTATTGAATATAAAAGTTATTTGAACTTAAATATTCCATTCTGTATTTCTTCCTCAATGTTGTTTAAATGATGTTTCATTATGTGCATTGTAGCAATATCAAAGCCCTTGTATAGACTTTGATGTGTTAAGGAATCTCAAAATTCAAAGGGACAAAATTGATTCTTGCTTTGCCTACAGCAACAATAAAATCTACTACACATTATATTGTATATAGAGTGACTAAACTGTTCCAGTTTGCTTAGGACCAAGCGATTTCAAGTGCTAAAACAAAGAAAGCCCCAGACATAATGGGACAGGTTTGCCATTCTAAGCCATCATCCTTGTAGTTATTTAAATTCAAACCCAAGGATCATCTTTGATTTCATTTTTTTCTTACTCCTTTAAACAGAAACTATCACTAAATCTCGTAGCTAGCCTCCAGCAGCAAAACATTCCTCTACTCACCACTTGACTCTCACTTGTACCTACAATAAACCAATCTAACATTATCTCTCAACTGAGTAATTAAATGGCCACTGAAGTATTTATGCTATAGTCTTCACCTTTTGAAAATCTGCTTGTAGTTTAGACTACAAAACCATGCATGAACTGGGGGTTGCAAACAGTTATTTGTACTTACTTGTATTAAGGTCGAAAAGTAAAGTCCACCCAGAGATGCCTTAAAATTTATCACAAGAGTCCTCAATTAAGGTTGCATAGTGGAATGTACTTGGGGTGGTGGGAGGGGTGTGGGGGGATTGTGTACCAGGGAGGGAGTTTTTCTTTTACTTTTCAAAGAGAGGAGCGAATTGGGGGCGGGGGAGGGCTGGGCGGGGAGAGAAGTGCAGCAAAGAATGAACGGAAATCCAAAATCTCTGTAAATGTTCATTAAAATTATAAAAACTAAAAAATAAAACCTTGGCAGTCTACAGCCAAAAACTGAGCCCTGAAGAACCTTTGAGAGTGTAGTTACCATGTGATCAGCATAGGTCAGAATAGAATGGATGACGACTAGCAAATGATAGAGCATATCAGAAACAAGCAAACTTTTTATACCGCCCAACATTTCCTCTCATACATATATTGCTACATTGCATTCTAACCATATTCAACTTAGGATTCACACTCATTCGTATCTGTACTTATTTGGTTGCCATTTTCCCTCAAAAAGATAATGTGGTCATTAATACATTGTCTAAGCAAATGATTTAGAATTGTTCAACCCATCAGTTTATTCCCTTCTTTAAGTAGACCATGTATATTCATGCATTTATTTGTGTTATTTACGTGATGCATTTTTATGAAAATAGTATACATGTACCTTCTCTGTTTGCCAACAGCTTTCGCTCTGTGGGAGGTAGGTTTATAAGCCCTCCTGTGTCAATTTAAAGAAAATTGTTTAAAAATAGCATAAGATATTTACAAAAAATACCTCTCTAGGGAGGGAGCAATTGGAAAACTACTGTAGCACATGTGTGTTTTGTGTAGAGTGATGGACTGTGTATGTGCATCTATACTGGCTGTCATTAAATTCTAACGGTGTTCTGTCATGACCTCTGAATTGAATCGCTTGACATAAGAATATTGTCCACGTGTCCTGCTTTGGAACACCTTTTGATGCCCTAGAGAATATTTTTGATTTACCGAAGTTGTTAGAATTCAATAGTCTTACAGAACTTAAGTTATGCATTATTCTCCTAATGGAAAGGCCGGCTTCCTAAGGACCAATTTCAGATCATAAAGCATGTGGAAATAAAATAGGTAATAATTGGATAATTTGGTCGTCACTGAATCGTTAGCTTGGGTTTTAGGTGCTAGTGAAAAAAAAATAAAAGTGAAAGACTTTAGATAATAGAACCATGGAGTTTCAAGGAGCCTCTATTAAAACAAGCAGCAAACAACAATGGCTGTTAGCATTGCTAACAGTCAAAGCTTTCAATTTATTCTACAGTGAGAGAGGGCTCTGCTCTAGAAATTGTTAGAAGTTGTCATAAATTCACACTAAGATTCAAATCACTGATATTGTAGACTTTATTTCTTTTTTGTTTTGCTAGTCTTTCTTGAGAGCAGTTTATTTTTTTAGTATATTACGTTTCTGCTTTTTTCCCCTTTTTGCAAAAATACATGCTGGATATTCACTTGATACTGTTTAGGGGAAAAGAGGAAAGAAAAATGCTCTCAGATCTTTCTCTCATCGCCTCCTGGGTAAGGTCCACCCAAGATAAGTCATTGGAATCCATTAGATACTCTGTGGGAGAAAGATGGGCAATTTGCAGCTTCTGAAAACCCACTGAAGGGTTAGCTGTGAGTTGATTCTGACTTGGGGGGACTCAGTAACACTGCTAGACCTGTAGCAAGGAGCCCTGATATGCAGTGGTTAGCTGCTGACACATTAGCCATTCAAACTGATGACTTTCTGTGCAGGACAAAGACCTCAGTACTAAGCTTCCATCAGATTGGAAACACTATAGGTCAGTTCTACTCTCATGTAAGGCAGCTGTTGACTCAACTGCACACAGTAAAGTACTACCACAGGAGCTTAAAGAGTTAAAATTTAAAATCTTGGGGTGTGTCCTCCTTGAATGAATATGTCTATTGCTCTGTCTTTCCCCACCCTGAATATGTACAAGAAATAGCACTAATTCAAGACAGTCTATTGTTGTGCTCAGATATTAATCTAGAACAGCCTTGTGAGGCTTATGATTGTTAGATGAATCATTTGCCACAAAGGAAATGTCAAAAATTATTAGAAATTCTAATTTTATCACGATCACTTATACCATGCGCTATAAAAATAAAAGGGAGAATGACTGGTGTTTCCTGGGAGAATTAGAGGAGTTTTAAGAACATTAGTAATGTACTGGCAAACTTGGGTGTAGTCCATAGGGAGTGGAGTTTCCAAGTCAAAGGCAGTGCCTTTCTTGAAGTTCAAAGCCACTAGCAGCTGTGTGGGAGAAAGGCGATTTCTTCTTGTTCACTTTAGAGCTTCCCTAAGACTCGCTGGAGTATCAGCTGTGAGTTCTGACTTGATGGCAATGAGTTTGAGTTTATAAATGAAGAGGGGACTTTAAGGGGAAGAATAAGTAAAGGTGATTCAAGAAGAAGTAATAGTTTGGGTAGATGATTAGTACCAGAGAAGGCATGAACTTGAAAAGTTAGATTTGAGAGTTCTTAGGAGACAATAGTAGCAGTGAGGGCTACAGATATAAATAGGGAAGAATAAGAATATGAAAAGGAGCCAGGAAAAGGAAAGCCATTTGAAAACTCGATTACAAGGTTTTAGATTCATCTTGCAGAAATGTGCAAAATGGACTAAAATAATATATTTGGTGTTAGGGAATCTGGAGCTTAAAGAAAAGGTTCCTATAAAAATGATTAGTTTAGAAATGGTCTCAAACTATACTCTGTTGTTTTGCTTGCTTGTTTTTTATTTAAATCACCTGGTTTGAAGAAAACTATGAAGGCATTAGTGGTCCTTTGATGGAGTTCTTGCCTTTCCATGTAGAGGGAGATCCAGTACATGTGTCAGACAATGTGCTTCATGTCTGATTTGATTAAGCAGCTGATAGTTGAGATACTTTAGATAAACCGAAATCAGGATACTGCCTCTAGGATCTCCAGAAACTCATAATACTAGAAAGTCTTACATTTCATGGGATTAAGATAGTATATAAATTTGCTTAATTGCTACACTAATTTTATTTGAAATTACAGATAATTTTTTCAGGGGACAGCAGTGATGATTCTATTTTATCTTCCATGTGAAACACTCAGGTTTTAATTCTGGCCCCATGCATCATGTGCAGCCACACCCCACCCCCACCACTCCCCCCCACCCCCATCTATCAGTGGAGCTTGCATGTTGCTATGGTATTGAACTGGTTTCATTAAAATTCCCAGACCCAGAAGGAAAGCCAGGTGATTTTGTTCTGACAATCAGCCAATGAAATCAGGAATGAATCAATCACAACAGTACAATCTGTGACCAACCAATCATGGGGTAGATCTGAGACCAGGGTCGTGTTTCTTTTGGTTGTGCATAAAATTGCCAGGAAACAGAAGCCAACTCAACCAACAGGCAGTTAGTAACAGATTTGCCATGTTTCAGGTTGTCAAACCATTCATTACGATTTTGCTTGTGTTTTGTCTTTTGCAAAGCCATGAAATTAGTACATTTTTAAATCAAGCATATGTACAAAACACTGTGCGAAAATCATTTAAGATAATCAAAACATTTTAATAGTGTGTTTGATTGGTTTTTCCTTCTTCGAAATCCATGACATCTGTTTTTAAAAGCACACGTGTATATAAGGTTCTTGTCTAAGCAGTATATTTTAAGACAATTAAAACATTTAACATTTGGTCATAAAGAATGCTATGTAAAATAAAACTTTATATTCATTCACGAGCTCTTAAAATAAGAATAATCAATTAAAAATTAAGTCCTATAAAACTCTCTACGCCATGCAAGTGTGATTACCACAGACAGGATAATGACTCCGATTTCATATTGATATGAGCTAGTTTTAAATGGCGATTTATTCACAATAATGATTTTGATGTTTACTTTACACAGGAGTTAGAAGAATGACTATTTTGCCTGAAAAGGCACTCAGGGTCTGAAATTAATCCTCAATTTGCCGTATTAACATTTGAATAAAAGCAAATATAGGAAAAATAGCATCAGTGAGATTTCAAATTCCTTATAAGATCAGAATCATGTTTACACCTTGGGGTAAATAAGTGTATTATTTTGAGCAACTATCATAAACATAGGGAAAGCTAAAAAACATCTCTTCGGCTACATTTTGATAAGAAGAGAAACATACAATAGGAACAGCTAAAGGTTTTTGAAGTAAAACTAATCCCCCAGGAATTGGAGGAAAGCTGATTTATGTATATATAGATACAGATATTTGAAGAAATTGGAGACATATCAAGGCAGCAAAGATCTAAGGGGATGAGAGGGTAGGAAACCTAGACCAATGATGCTTACAGCTCATGCACTTTTAAAGCATTTATAAAGTCATAATTAAGAATTGAGAAGAAGGAGGGGGGAGGGGTTTGTGCGGGGAGAAGGGTGCAACAATGAATGAATGGAATCCCAAAATCTCTGTAGATGTTCATTGAAATGAAAAATAACCTAAATTAAGAAAAAAAGAATTGAGAAGCCAATCAGAAAGAACTAAGAAGGGCATCTATGGTTGTGTTAAAATCCAAATTTTCAATTTTACTAACAACCAAAAAAATGGGGTTGTGGCTCACCAAAAATGAGGAGCCTTGGTAAGTACTGTGGACTTTCCCCCTCCCCACCCTCAGCCTCCCTTTTCCCCTCCCTTCCCCCCCCCTTTGACCTTCATGCCCATTTTACTAGTTACTAATTTTTACAATTTTGGTCTTACATAGTATTTAAGAGACTTAGTTCACTCAGCTTTGTGCTCTCCAGCCTCTCCCATGTTGTATAGTATTTTTCAAAAACATTGCTTCTCAGTGCTATATAATATTCCATCATGTCAATGTACCATCATTTCTAAATCCTTTGTTAATGGATATTTAGGCTGTTTCCATTTTCTTGCTATTTTGAATAATGCTGCTGTGAATACTGTTGTCAAATCTGTCTCAATTCTATTTTCCTTGTGTTGTATTCCTAACAATGGAATAACTGTGACTGACATAGGGAATTTCTGTGCTCAGCTTTTTGAGGAAACACCCAACTGACTTCCAGAATGGTTGTACCATTTTACAGTCCCACCAATAATGTGTGAGTTCGTATCTCTCTACATCCTCTCCAACATTTATTACTTGCTATCCTGTTAAACACTGCCACTGCTACTGGGATGAGATGGCATCTCATTTTGGTTTTGATTCTCATCTCTCCTATTGTCAGTGATTTTGAGTATTCATGTGTCTGTTGGCCATCTCAATGTCTTCTCTGTGAAAAGTCTTTCAATGTCTTTTGCCCATTTTGTAATTGGATTATCAGTCTTTTTCTTGTAGAG
This sequence comes from Elephantulus edwardii, assembly GCF_000299155.1. NCBI lineage: Eukaryota > Metazoa > Chordata > Mammalia > Macroscelidea > Macroscelididae > Elephantulus > Elephantulus edwardii. The sequence goes on along the minus strand of NW_006399790.1, from coordinate 3,682,781 downwards.
GCCCTGTTGGATTCTGTAGACTGTCATAATGAGACATTTGCCTGGGATGTCATTGCCAAATGTTTTTTATCAGTAAGATTTCTTTTTACCCTTTTGGAAAAAGGTTTCGATATACACAGGAACTTAGGCATTTCTGACTGGATTTGTAAGCCTCTTTATATCATAGGCAAGGCTTTCTCAGTCCATTGTTGGAGATACTGTGTCAACTTATCTTGATAATGTCGTGAAACATGCTTAAAATCTTTGACATTTTGTTTACATCAAATACGTTTTTAAATACCATTCTTACTCCTCTTTGATTTTTGCATATTTTAATACTTTTAAGTGGTTTATAAACTAATTTAGGTGGAGGAGGAAAATGCAAATCACATTTCTATTTATATTATTTTAAAAGAAAGGACCCAAGCATTGATGATTTTATTTAGAGATTAACACTGATATTGTGACTTTACATCAATCACATCATAATGATACTTGAAGGGAGCTCTGGTGGCCTAGTGGCAAGAAGCTTCCCTGCATCCTGAAGGCACACAGTTCAAGGCCACCAGCTGCTCTGCGAGAGAAGGATGGGCAATCTCCTCCCATCCGATTAATTGCCTCTTACAACTCACTGGAGAGTCAGCTATGGGTCGGTTCCGACTCGATGGAACACAACAACGATACTTGAAGGATTTTGAGGATATGAGAGTTCCATGAGAATGATTATAGTAGTTGCACACTTGTAGATCAATATCTGAAATAAGTTGATACATATTTTAGTTTCTGTAGGGCAAGTTAACATGTAGCCACACACTTGTAAATTGACGACTGTGCTTAGAAACACATTTGTCGTCATTTGTGGCAACATGTGAAGAGTTGGTGATTTTTTTTTTCTGTAACCAAAACTACACTTTGACCTAATAGATTTCTGGAAATGAATATTAGATGGAAAATGTCACTAATAATTCAAGCGCAAGAGAAGAGTAAGACTTGGCCTATCTGATACTCTTAGCAAAGTTTACTCTCTTGAGATCATAGTAAAATTAATGTCAACCTAATCGTTTATCAAAATAACGAAAACAAGTATAAATCACTGAGAAGACTGTTAGAAGAAGGAATTTACATTCATCATGGTTTACAGTGCACTTTGCCCTGAGTCTATAATTTGCCGTGACATAGTAAAAATTACTAGTCATCCTGGAGATTAACCTACCAGCTACTCCTCAGGAGAGAGAAGAGCAGTCTCTTTCTGTGCTATTTACAGCCTCAGAAAACCTGCTAGAGGGTCAGCTGTGAGTTGGTTCTGAGTCATGACATATAACAATATTTATTAATCCTCTTTACAGTTTATATTTTGGCCTTTCGTAGGTAGGGAGTTATATGTGTTATTCTTCTATGTGCCATCAACTGGGAACTAACTCACTGCTAATCTTCTAGCAGGTTTTCAGTGACTATATTACAGGAGATGAGATTTTCTTTCTTTCTCCCATGGAGCTACTGTTGGATGTGAACACTTGCCTTTGAATTGGTACTGCAAGTTGGAAATAGAAGTATCAAATGAAGTTAAGCTGGCGTTTCTCCATCTTAAAAAAAAAAGTAACTTATTTTGACAAACTGAAATTAGGCCCTGTTAATTAATGGACTCATAAAATTCCACAGTAAATTAAGAACCAAATACTACTAGGATATAACCTAGCTCATCAAATGTATGTAGTAATCAATAATGCTTAGTTCCCAAAGAAACAGTACTATTGAAGTTGCCTTTTGCCCATTCAGCAGTGTTAGCTCTGTGCTTAATTCAGTTCCAGGTCTTCTAGGACCCTATGTTGTTGATGATGATGTTGATTGCCATTGAGCCGAGCACGACTCACAGCAACCCTATGAACAAAAGGCCTGAAGCCTTTCTATAACTATCAACATTTCTCAAAGTGCATAGAGTTTTCAGGGGAATGTTGTTAAGGAAGTAGATGCCACTCCTGCTTCCAAAAACCTCATATTGGGTAGTAAGTGGGAATGACAAAGTCTTTAACCTTGTGAACTTGGTATTATAGTGGAGATGACAAAAAATAATTCATGTTAAATATGCAAATCAAATGTAATCAATGCTAGGAAGGAAAAGGACTTAGGAAAAAATATATAGGGAATGCCAGAGAACGGGAAGTTGTCAAATTAAAAGAAGGTGATCAGGAAACACCTCCCTAACAAGGTGAGAAGTGAGTGGTGAATTGAAGGGAATGCTACAAGGTCAAGGTCAGTTAGCAATCTGGGCAGCCACTGTTCCAGGCACGGAGAATATCAACTTCAAGAGTCCTGTTTGATGTGTTTCATTTAAAACAAAGATGCTAGTGGGTTGGGATGGAGGGAACAAAGTAGTAGAGCTGTCAGATAGTAGAGAACTTCCTCATGAATGTGTTTGAGGTTATTATGGTAGATCTAAGTAAAATTGGAAAATACTTGATGTTAATGAGAAAATGAATGACAATATCTGAAAGGATTTTAAAGTACTACTCTGGCTGCCTGGGTCATATATGAGTTACTGGGAACAAGGGGCTTAGTAGGTGATAATTTCAGAAAATGTAATAATCGAGGTGGCAATAAATGTAACCTTTGGTCTAGCAGTAACACTGGTGGTATATTGCTTAAAATGTTCAGCTGCTAACCATAAGGACCTCAGGTTCAAGGTGACCAGGAATGCAAGGGAGAAAAATGGGCAGGCTCTTGCCATAAAGATGGACAGTGTCAGAATCACAGTGGAGGGATACACTGAGTTGGAGTTGACCAGTGAGGTGGCTGGGTGGAGAGAAATGGTCAAATTCTGTATACGTATTGATGGATGAACCAAGAGGATTTGAGAGAGAGAGAAGTGGGGGTTTTTTTTGCTGTAAACTGTAAATCATGGTGGGGGGGAGATGGTGACCATCTTTCTATTGTGGAGCAGCTGGTGGATTTGAACTGCCTCTCTTGAGTTGACAGTGCAACTGAGCTCCTGAGAGATAGGCATAAACATCACTTTCAAGGAAATAGTGCAGTTGGAGACTTAAGCCCAAAAATATAAGAATTCCTGTAAATACATTATTTGAGAACTTTTAAATGTTTTAAAATTGTTATCGGGAGCTCTAGCAGTGTAGGAAGCTCTGGTGGCCTGTAATAAAATGCTGCGCCGTAACTCTGAAGGAACATGTTTGAATCCACCAGCTGATCTGTGGGAGAAAGATGGGCAGTCTGTTCCCATGTGATTTACCGCCTCCGAAAATCCGCTGGAGGGCCAACTATACGTCAGTTCCAAGTTCACAGCGGGCACGCGCGCGCATACACACACACACCCCCACCCACCCACCACTAATACATGTTCTGGTGATCAAATGACAGGCTATCGGCCGTTCAAATCTACGGAGAGCTGCAGAGCAGAGTTAGGCAATCTAAAAAAAAAAAAGGCGATTTCTTCACATTAAGATTTACAGTTTTGCAAGCTCAACAGGGGCTCATTAACAGTTGGACTCAACTCTGACAGTGAGAAAGTTTGTTAACATTGCTATAAAGCTGTGTGGCATATTTTAAAGGCTACTAGGTCAGAGTTGAGACAAATAACTATGGCCTGGGGTTGTCTCAGGTAGTATAATAACAGTAAGGCATAAGAAGTGGCAAGGAGGAGAAAGAACTTGAGGCAGAAAAAAAGATTTAAGGAGCTCTGGGTCTCTAGGGAGCTTTCTCCATAGAGCATAAATGGTACATTAATAGTGAAATATTTTATTGCCGTGATTATTAATTATTGGATGAATATATCCTTTTTCAAGTTTATTAACCAGCTCGTCTCGACTGACAAAACAATGCATTTTTCCTTTTAATTATGCTACTGACATACCCAAAAATCAAACTGCAAAGAGAACAGATGTGTAGTCCACAGGATTTAAAGCGGAATCTATCGTCCATTGCACCCACTTAGTTTCAGGCAGGAAAAAAAACACTTGCTAATGAGTCAATGATTACCAGCACTGCATTTATTTAGAGGAATTCCGTGTGTGAGGGTGGGTTTGGAACAAGTCTACCCAGAATGGAAATTTGAACGCCACCCTTTCAACATTATTAAAAGCAAGACATCTTGGCGCTGCTTTGCACCGTGAGATTTATCAATTGTGCAGTTTATCTAAAGTGCAGTTTCAATTTCGATGCTCTCCTAACGGGGAATAATCTTAAAGGCATTGTTCCACTGCCCACATGGCAGAGGTATATACTATAAAAAAGCCACAGAGGAAATGACACCATGCACTGGCAAAGTCTATGACAAGAATTCTGCTGCCATCAAGAGTACCTTTCCTTCATAGCAGGTCAGATGCATCTCTAATCCAATTTGAGAAACACTAAATCTTGGTTTCAGAAATAGTCATCCCAGCTCCCTAACGCACTCTGGAATACTCTCTTGGCACCAAGTTGCAATTAATGTAACAATAACCATTTGATTTTAGACATAAACTGAAGAGTTCACAGCAAGGAGTGATGCCATTAATCATTAGTTTCCCATGGATCAGAAGACTCCACACACACCGATCTGCCATACAAAAATGGGAGAGCTTTGTCCTTTAATTTTCAGGTTGCGGTCTTTGCTGGATAGCTTTATTTTAGTGACCAAAATGCAAAACAGTCCAACTTAATGAGTCTGCTTTCAAATGAGTTGCAAAAATCCTATTGTGACGCCGTTTTACTTAGCTATAACAATGTATTTGGATATCTGTCTTTTGGCCACATGACTGCTTCAGAGCTCATTAAGAAACTGGCAGATTGTAGGATTACTTGGGATACTTGAAAACTTGGGAAGGACTTTAAAGTTCCATTTATTTCTTTCCGCATTTAATTACAGATAAACGTAGGTAATGCTCATGCATGTTCCGTTAGAGTGTCGGATTTTTAACACTCCCTCAGTGGATCGAATAGATCCCCGAATGTAAACTTCACCTGAGCATCATTCCCTGGAAGAACACGGGTTTCAGATTTCATAGCACACTTTTTTTCCCTCAATTTTTCTGGCAGGTGATTCTTAGCATATTTACAACTGTAGCCCTTTGTTAAAATTTTTGAAGTCAGCAATCATGTCTCTAGCATAATGGTGCAAATGGTCTGTTAGCAGCCAAAATCACCAACTACAGGAATTTTGTTGTAAAAAACTTCTAAATCAATATATTCTCCACGAGGAAGAAGGTAGGCATTGCCCTCTAGGTACTTTATTGGATTCCAGTCTTACTTGTCTTTAGGAAAAGTAAGTGACCTCCCTGAGTCTGTTTCTCTGATCTTTAGACTCTGGTTGGTAGGTGAAGTGGAGTCGGTGTCAACTCCTAGTAACCTCATGTGACAGAGGAGAATGTTCCTACAGGGTTTTCTTGGTAGTAGGCTTTCTAAAGATGATCACCAGGTCTTTGTTCCTTGATTGGGTTCAGTGTGCCAACCTTTCAGTAAGATTACTTTGTCTTTCTTCGTTGCTGAAATAATTAGCTATTTTTGAACATGGTAAAATACCAGTTATCAAGTTGATTCCAAGTAATGGGAACCCTGTGCGTGTACAGTAGAACCATGCTTCATGACTTTTCTGTAGTTGGGACCTTTGGGAAGCATAGCATCATATCTTTTTTGTGAGGCACCTCGATATGGCATCTCTAGGCATCAACATTTTACTTGTAGAAGGCCTGAAGTTCTCATCAAGGGGTAATCTTGGAGTAATTATTGGAAAATGGGACTTTCATAGTAGAAGATTAAGTAAAAGCTCTGAAACTCAATAGATAAATTTAAGAAATGAGAGAAAGAGGAACTTTAAGGGCAATGACTCATCAGCGAGTCTAGGATTTTTAGTAGCATCAGGAAGAGCCAACAGCAGTAGACAGTAGATAAGAAGTTTAGGGGTGAATTCTAGATTGGTTGTATGCATTAGCACATCAACAGCACTTTGAAACAAGTGTTCAGGGGGTGGGTTAGGGTGTGTGTGTGTGTGTGTGTGCGCACGTGTGTCTGTGTGTGTGTGTGTGAAACTCCCTGGAAGAGTATATAGGATGAAAAGAGACAATGAATGTCTAAAGAAAAAAATAGTTTCAGGGCATTATGTCCAGACATAATTAAAAGGAGAGGAACTGATAGGAAAAAGAAGTGATGGCCTGATTAAGACAACAAAAATTAGTTGGCTCACAGAAGTCTATTTGAGCAAGAAACTTTGTGTCATCTGTATAATGCAGATTGTAGATGAGTCTTCCTGCAGTATTGATGCCACATTCCTTCTCATAGAGCCCAGCCTCTCAAATGATCTGTTCTTCATGTAGATTGAAAAGTTAGGGAGAGAGAACACATCCCTGGCATACAGCCTTCCCGGTTTTGAACCGTGCAGTGTTTCCTTGCTCTATTCTGACGACTGCCTCCTGGTCCAAGTATAGGTTCCGCATAAGCACAATCAAATGTTCATGGGATTCCCATTTTTCTCAGCGTCAGCCACAGTTTGTTATCTACACAGTCAAATGCCTTTGCATAGCCAATGAAACATAGATAGACACTCCTCTGGTACCCCCTGCTTTCTGCGAAGATCCATCTGATATTGTCAATAAGGTCTCTAGTGTCACGGTCTCTTCTAAACACAGCCTGCACTTGTAACAGTTCTCTGTTGATGTGCTGTTCCAGTTATTTTTGTATCATTTTCAGCAAGATCTTGCGTGTGATACTAATCATATGGTTTGATAATTTCCACACTATGTTGGGTCACTTTTCTTTGGAATGGGAACAGATATTGATCTCTTGCAGTCATTTGGCCAGGTGACTGTCCACATTACAGGACAGGTTTGAGTGTTGATTGCTTCTACATTTTTGTGACTGTGTGCAGTCAAGTCGGACCCTACTCATAGCTGACCCTCCATTGAGTTTTCAAATGGAAACACACACACACACACACACACACACACACACACACACACACACAGGAGATTGCCCATCCTTCGCTTGCAGACAAGCTGGTGGTTTTGAACCACAGGCTTTTGGGGTGGTGACACAGCTCTTTACAACTGTACAAGAGAGATGTAGAGATGGCTCCCATATAGGAGGAATGTAATGAAATGTAAAATTTAGTGAAATCAGTAAGCCTTGACCTCCAAAGAGAAACAGAAACAAAAACAAATATATCCTTAAGGTTAATTTAAAAGCTGTCAGTGAATCTCAGTTTAGTAGCAACCCCTGGTTATCTGCCAAAAGTCCCATTCTGTGAAGATTAGATGATACAGTAAATCCTGGACTTTGAGTACTGGTAATGATAATGATATTACTCAGACAGTAGAAGAGATAGCACTGAAATGTGCTGAAATCCATCGGCTGGAAAAATAGGGGTGAAGTGCATGTGATTAAAAATTCTAGGAGAAAGTAACGGTATAGGATGAGAATTTACAACAGAAATTAAAACACAGCATGCCTTGAGATGGGCTTGAGGACCACAGGGAAGCAGTTTTAGCAGTTTTATTGTGTAAAAATGGAAAGCACAGTGGTACATTGGATAGAGATGACAAACTGTACAGTCCAAAGGATAAAATATTCTTGGCAAAGCTAAAGATCAAAATTTCTTGTAGGAGACACCAGATAGAGGACTCTGAATCCCAGAGTTGGATATGGAGGGAGTTGGTTTTATCTGAGAAGGCAGACCCTCTTAAGGTTTATTGTGTTTGCAACTTTTCCTATCAAGCACTGTGATCTTCAGACCTAAAGTGACAAACACAAAATGGTCCAAAAGAATTTGAAGTCCCTGAGAGATGACATGATAAGAGAAAGAAAGCTTCCAAAGATACATAAACAATTCCCTGAGCTCAGAAAAAGCTAAATAAAGTAAAATAACCCAAGGAATGCAATACTGTTAGCTATATGTGGAGAGTAACAAGCTGGAGAGAATAATGGAAAAATAAGCAAAATTGCCTTGATTTTTGAAAGAAGATTACAGACTTTGGGAATATTTATTTTGATCTGTTAATAAGGATATTTCTTGACCCAGATTTGTCAGGAAATGTGTTTATGAAAGTGATTCTTTAGCCTGTTTGAAGTTTTTGGAAAACATACTGTTAAAAACTTCAAGTCTATTAGTACTATTCAGCTACGAGATCATGATTTTCCCCCCACAACAAAAAATGTTAATTACCTCATGTGGACTTTTTTCCCCCTATCTTCAGTACAACTTACTCCTTCTGACTTGATTCTCCTGTCAGGAATTTTTTCACTTAATCAACGACTGACACAGAAAATGCTTTCCTGCCTTAACCCAAGCAATAAACAGCCAATGCAAAGAGGGTCAATATTTGTGCACTGAGTGTTATACAGATGATTTGCAATGACACACAAGTGTGGTTTTCATCTATGTGAAAGCATTTCCTTGGCTTTCTGCAGAAAGGGGTGGAGGGAATCTGCCATCACTCCTTTCCATTTAGACACCTGACTTTCATTGAGAGAGCGAATTGGTGACAGAGTGACAAGATTACGGCTACCTGATGCCTTTCCTGGGCAGGAAGGTAGCAAGGTGAGTTAGGTGAGCAGGGATAAGGGAAGGAACTTGTTTAGTTTGGGGTTTTTTCTTCTCAATTTTTAGTGAATACCAATTTTTAAACTTGTCCTCCCCTTCCCCCCAATTCTCCTAATGGAAATTATTATATTTGCTTAGTAAAAGACTTCCTGCTTCGTTCTACATTCTTTACATGGCCATATTTTAACCCTCAATTAGTTGACTGTCTCTCGTCTAATTTCCAGCCAGCTGGTGTCTGTGCACAGCCCAGGTTTGATGCCAAATCCTGGCCATATCTGGCACCTACGGGTATAATGACCTGCCTGTGGCCACAGGTCACCTACATCCAAGAGGCAGGAATGACAATTTGATTTTTATCTCTTTTGTCATGATAGTACTGCAGACACACAGTACTCAAGGCATCCCTTTCCTGTCACAGCAGAGGGACATCCTCCCCCCTCCCCCCACATAAGTTAATCTGCCAGTGGAAACACGTTTTTCTGAAGCAGCTAATAATTTTAAATGCAGAGAGCTCATTTGGCAAACCAGACTTCTCCTGAGTGTGTTAGGCCCATAGAATAGCTATGGTTTTACTTGTGCATATGCCTGTGAGAGTTTGACAATAAATAGGATCCAAGAAGAGAAGTCCAGCCAGAATACTCCCTAGAAGCAAGGATGGTGGGACTTAATCTCACATATTCTGGGTATGTTGTCAGTAGGGGCCAACTTGATAGAAAAGCATATCATGCTTGGAAAAGTAGAGAGGGTGAGCTAAAGTGAAGACCACCTTCAAGGAGATGGGCTGATACAGCCATTTAGACAATCAGTATGAGTAGAGACAATGAGGATAGGCTGGATCGGGCAGGGCCTAATATTTTTAGGGTCACTGTGGGTCAGAGCCAGTACAAGGCACCTAATAATAGCAGCTAAGTCTCTCACTTTCACTACATATGCCCCAGTGTTGTTTTTTTAATAAAGAGATAAATGGCACTGTGTGCCCCTCCTAAGACCCTTAGAAGCCAACAGTTAGAATGGCTTATGCACTCAGTACTCCTGCATGTCTGCCTCATGCCCTGCCACACGTACAATATTGAGGCTTCTCCTGGTATTTTCCATGTCCAAAGTATTTTTGAACAGTATCAAGCAAGTTGAATAGGTAACACTTTCATTAATGCCCTTGATCTCCAACATAGCCACTGAATAAGTCAGCCACTAAAGTCCTTCATCAAGTAATGCTTTCATTGGAGGTGTTTCTTTGAATGAAATAATGAAATAAGCACAGAGGAACTATAATATGAAAAACAGATGTTTGCTGTGAACTCAGAGGAAAGCACTTAAATTTTTTTTCTATTAAACAAATTTTAAAGAAAAAAATGTTTAGGTCTTTGGGCTTTTTGTTAGGGTTTTGTGCTTTACAGTGACTACTTCAGGCACATGGCCGTGAGAGACCAGTCCTTGGAGAAGGACATCATACTTCGAAGGGTGGAGGGACAGTGCAGGAAAGGAAGAGCCCAGATAAGATGGATTGGCACAGTAACTAGGGCAATGGGAGTAGGGGTTTCCGAGTCAGTGAGACTGGCTCAGGACAGGGCGGGCTTCAGAGCTATTGTACATAAAGTCCCAGGCAACTTGACGGCACATAACAACAACAACGACAACTTAATGAATCACTGTTTTTAGTAATGAAGACTTTTCTAGCATAACATCTGCACAGTCTACTTTCCTCAAATATATAGGCCTGAAATTAAGTTCATGATTGAAAGAACCTCAGACCCAGACCAAGAGATAAGAAAGGAGGCAAATATCTTCTGTTCTTTCCGTATTGACTGGTGAGGTGTGTGCACTTAAATTTTTGTTTTCCTGTGTTTTCAAGTCTCTCATATGTCATGTGATTTGGCTCCCTAGAGATCACGTTAATAAGCACAACCCAAGAACCCAGTACCCTGGGAATAGGCGTCCAGCCAGCCTGACAGATGGCTATCAGTTTAACATGAAACATGGTAGGGTAGGCTTCATGTTACTGCACTTCCAGCCAAATTCTGTTATAAAAGTACTAGAAAGAAAACGTGTAAAAATTTATACGCATTTATGTATAAAGAGAGTTTCCCCAATTAGACTATTCTAATGTTATCATACGTAGCTTTCTTAGGAATCAACTTAATTGCCCACATTGGTTTACTTGTTTGCTAGATTTGGAATTTTTGTATTTTGCCAGGAGCAGCAGGAAACAGTTACTCAGTTCATGAAATCAATGGAAGGAATTCAGAAATGACATCCAAAAGGCTTCTGTCTTGTGTAAGCCTTTAGCTAAATCAGGAAAACAATTCCTCAGGATTATGTTTTTCTAGATGCAGAAGTTGCATAAGGAATTCCCACATGTGTTTTTACCTCATGTTATGTATTTTATTGAATCTGCTACACAAAGTGAGTGAAGATGAAATATCACCTCCTTTGATTATCACTAAGTAGTTCACAAATTAACACTAAACTGCAAATGAGGATAATGTGTCTTTGTGAGAAAACCAGATTCTTTCTGTTCTAAACGTGTGATAACAGGGTGGAAGAGTTAATGTACAATGAATGCCATCTGGTGACTAATACAGAGTATTTACAAGTGTAAATACTGCTGATAAATGACTATCTGACATAAGTACATCTGAACCACAAACAACTGAATGTGAGCGTTCTTTAAACTTTACTACCCATTTGATGTTCCATTTAATTAGAGAAAATTAAAATGTGATTACTCTAACATTCAAGACCATGTTAAGTTCCATATTCTGATGCCTCTAGAGATACAATAAATAAATAATATATAAAGCCAAATGATTCTCCTCTCAATCATGTCAATTAGAGAAATCAAATATATTACCTAATTTCCTGTAGTGAGAATCATGAATTCTTTAGCTCCCCTGTTACTGATGAAAGCTTCTTCCTACTTTAAAAATCACTTTGAATAAGATGTAAATAACATGGGTGAAGAAATGTGGTTTGGTGAGCTTTTGTTTAGTTATGGAAAATAGCAGACATTTTTAAGAGAAATTAGGTACAGTTTATACTCATTAGAAACAATTCCATAGACTGACAGATTGCCTTTCTCTACCTTATTAACTTAATTATTAAGTCAGTGCTACTGAATGTGTTAAAATGTAAATCTGTTCAACAGTGTAAAAAGCTTATTTGCAGGTGGTAATTTCCTGGACATAGTAATTTCTGTCATAAAAAGATAAATAGAATAACCGAATATTAATTTTCTTTTTCTAACCTGGAAATCTCACCTATAATGATAGTCTCTGCTTCATGGCCACAAATAATTCACAGTTTGATTACACAAGTTCAGATGTCTTTGCTGGTGTAATGGGAACTTTACCACCAAAATCATTTGATTAGTGCACGTGTTAATAGAGTTTAATATCACCACCTCTGCTTTGATTTTTAAAAAAACTGACATTGTAAATATGACATTGTAAATATTCCTTTTTCAAAAGCACAGAAGGAAAGAAAGTATAAAGCAGGGGGGAAAGTAATTCTGCAATCCTGAAAGCACAGGGTTTGAATCCACCAGATATTCTGCTGGAGAAGGAGGGACAAACTCCTCCTGTGCCAGTCAATTCAGATTCATTGGTACACAAAAATGAAAAAAAAGAGGGGGGGAGAAGTTAATGACAAACTCAAACTCATTTCCATTGAATCAGAACCAACTCATAGGTGACTCTCGAGCAGGGTTTTGGAGGCATTCAGTCATGTACTCTAAAGCAAGAAGTTGAGGCCTTGAATGTGAATGGAGGCCAGTCAAAGCTTTTATCAGTCATTTTAACTAAATTAAGCATGTCAGAGTTAGAGTTTTCCTTCTCATAGTAGATAAGGGGAAGAGGAGTAAAGGTAAATTGTAGCATAAATTGTAGCCAGTAGGATCAAAGTCAAAGGTTGATGTGAAAAATAAAGCACATTTTTTAAAAGGTTGTGATTTGTATATATTATATGATGTTCTTCTTTATCTAACTTTTTCAGTTAACCAAATACTTTTACCCATAAATATGTAATGTGATGCAATGTGTAACATATATGTCTTGGAGAGGGTGTAGCTGGAGTGCACTTTGGAGGCAAGGATGATGAGGGTTTTCTTTGCGTTCTTTGGGCATGTTGCTAAGAGTGGCTATTCATTGGAGAGGGACATGATGTTGATGAAGAGTCGGCGATGAAGAGGAAGACCCTCAACCTGGTGGATTGACATGGTGACTGCTGCAGTGGGCTCTTGTGTGTCAGAAAGTGTGAGGATGGCACAGGATAGAACAGAATTCAAATCTTTTGTTCATGGGGCCACTATGAGTCATTCTTGATGGCATCTAACAACAGCAACAACAATGTAATGTGAGAGAGCTCTGGTGACCTAATGGCAAGAAACTGCTGCAGTCCTGAAGGCATGTGGTCCATGGCCTCTGGCTGCTCCATGGGAGAAGGATGGGAATCTCCTCCGTGCGAATAACTGCCTCTGAAAACCTGCCGAAGGGTTTTCCTATGGGTCAGTTCCAACTCTACAATACACAACACCACAATAGTAACATAATGGGAGGGAGTCAGAACTCTGTTAATAAATTCATTGAGTAACATATTTTATGTACTTGGTATTGAAATATCAATTTTTTCATATATTTGGTAGTTTTATATTGCTATAAAATTTTTCCCAAATATTAAGCGTAATCAGTGTGTTGTACTTTCCACATTAACAAAAAGGAATTCTTTAAATATTTTATTGCATGTCAGAAGTTGTTAGCATGAAAGATTTGTTGGGTCAAATGGTATTTCTATTTGCAACTTTTTGAGAAAGCGCCATATAGCCTTCCATAGTGATTGCACCACTTTACTTGAAAATGTAATAAGATGAAAAATTCGAAGAACTTAAAGTAAATGTTAGCCTTTTTGGTTTTAAATGTGTAGTCTGTAATGCTTGTAGGAAATCCAGGTGTTTAACAAAATTAAATATTATTGTTACTAAAAGAAAAATCCTTGAAAAGGCAGTAAATTTTTCTCAATAAATGTGTGTGAACTAGTGGTCTAGATCATAGGGAGTTGCACTGCTAATCCAAATCTGTACCTCTTTTGCAATATGAATCCACTGGCAGTTCTGAAGGAAAAAGACAGGCCATTTCCCCTGTGCAATTTAGGCTCAGAAATCCAGTGGAGGGATTGCAATGAATCAGTTCCAAATTATCAATGGTGACTACTTTTATTACAGCAGAGTTATCATTTTTATTGCTTGATTTTAAAAATAAACATAACCATAATTACAAAGCTACTTCAGCAATGAGAAAGTCACCTTTGAGTTGTTCTGTTCTGTCGAGTCAGAACTGACCCATAGCTGACCCTCTGATGGGTTTTCAGAGGCAGTTAATTGCACGGGAGGAGATTTCCCATCTTTCTCCCGTAAAGCAGCTAGTGACCTTGGACTGCATGCCTTCAGGATTGCAGTGTACCTTCTTGCCCCTAGGCAACTTTACTGAGTGGAGATCTTTTTTTAAAGTGTTTTTCTTTGTGTTGTTTTATTTTTTTAATTAATTGTGATTTTAATGAAAGTTTATAGAAAGTTTGGATTTTCATTCATTCATTGTTGCACATTTTTTATCCTTCCTGCTCCCCAGTTCACTTTCTTTTTTAAAAAAATATGCATTCATTGTTGTACAATTCTCTCCCTCCACCCCCTTCCTGAAATGTACCTCTTATTCTGGACCATCCTCTTACTATAATGCCTAATCATACATTCCTTTTAAATAGTTCTCTCCTTTTTCAATACAGTGTTCATTATGTATCCACTCTTTTCCTATTCTCTTCCTAAACCCCATGTCAGTCCTTTTTCATAACAGTGGTGTTAAGTAATATTTGTCCTCTTGAGCCTGAGACATATCACTCAGCACAATATCATGGTCACTATGTCGCTTAATGTTTTACGAGTTGCTTATTAATACTGCGTAGTATTCATTGTGTGAATATACCATAGATTTTCTATCCATTCATTGGTTGATGGGAACTTGAGTTTGTTTCCAGCTCTTTGGTATTGTGAATAATGTAGCAATAAACATGAGTTTACAGACATCTTTTTGGATGGAGGTGCTGGTTTCTTTAGGGTATATTCCCAGTGGTGGAATTGTTGGGTCAAATGGTATTTCTATTTGCAACTTTTTGAGAAAGCGCCATGTAGCCTTCCATAGTGATTGCACCACTTTAGCCTCCCACCAGCAGTAAGTGTTCCAGTTTCTGCACAACCTCTCCAGCATTTGTTGATTGCTGTTCTGTTAAATTTGGTATTCTTACTGGGGTGAGATAGTATCTCTTAGTTGCTTTGATTAGCATCTCTCTTAGAGCTAGGGATTTTGAACATTTCTTCATGTGCTTCTTGGCCATCTGAAGGTCATCTTCGGTGAAGTGTCTGTTCACATCCTGTGATCATTTTGCTTTTGTGATTGGGTTGTTTACCTTTTCCTTGTTGAGGTGCTGGTGTAGTCTATAAATCTTAGATGTTTTCCTTATCAGATATGTCATTACCAAATATTTTTTCCTATCTGTCAATTTCCTTTTTATCCTGTTGGAGAAGTTGTTTTTTGGTTTTTTGTTGGGTTTTTTTGTTTGTTTATGTGCATAGAGATTTGATTCTTAGAAGATCTCACTCATCTATTTTGTTCTCTCCCAGTTGTAGATTTTTTTTCATGGTGCTCAGAAGATTGTTCATACTGCAGATTAGGGCTTCCAGAGTTCTTCCAAGCTTTTCTCTGATGAAGTTTATAGTCTTTGGCTTAACTCCTAAGACCTTGAACCACTTTGAGTTGATTTTTATGTATAGTGTGAGTTGTGGGTCTTACTTGAGTTTTCATATGTTAAAAAGGCTCTCCTTTCCCCACATGACTGATTTCCTCTCCTTGTAAAAAATCAGTTGATCATAGGTAGAGGAGTTTCTGGATTCTCCATTCTATTCCATTGATCTATATGACTGTCACTGTACCAGTACTACACTGTATTAACCACTGTTGCTGTGTAGTAGGATTTAAAATGAGGGAGTGTGATCCCACCTACCTTGTTTCTTTTTTTCCAGGATTACTTTACTTATTTGGAATCTCTTTCCATTCCAGATAAAATTGGAAATTATCTTTTCCATTTCATTGAAGAATGGAATTGGTATTTGTATTGGGATTGCATTGATCTTGTAGATTGCCTTTGGTAGAATTGTCATGTTCATGATACTGAGTCTTCCTATCTGAGAACATGGTATATATTTCCATTTTTCCAGGTCTCTTTTTGTTTCTTGTAGAAATATTTGATAATTTTCTTTGTATAGGACTTTTGTGTCTCTAGTTAGATTTGCTAAAATAGTCCAGCCTCTGGTTTCAGTTTAGTAGTCAAATCCAAATCATCCAGCAAGCTTTTCCCTAAAGAAGATACGTCAGCTTCTCCAAGTATCTGGCAAGAACAGCAAAAACCTTTAACTGTGGCCAGCAAAAATGTAAAAAAGTGTGCCTCAGGTCACACATTGCCTCAGTTTTGCTACAGCAAAGCCACAGTTTCTCCACCACAAGCACCTCACTCTCACCAGAGTTGCCACCACAAGTCTTGCTTACCTTACATCTTGCTATTCATTGTAGGAAGCACTCTATGTCTTACTCCATTGTTGATGATTTGCAAGACCTTGTGTCTACAGTTACAGTAGCTGTAGACCACAGGGGGCTAACCATAATTTTTTTTTAAAAGGCACCAAATTTTAGGCTAATGCTGCAGGTACTTTAAGGACCCCAGTTGGTGTAATGTGTAACCTGGCTAGTAACCATAAAGTTGGCAGTTCAAATCTACCAGTCATTCTAAGAAAGAAAAATGGACAAGTCTTTTCCCATGAAGATTAACACTGTTTGAAACACAATGGAGGGGTCCTATGACTCAAGACTAACTTGACAGCAGTGTTCCCATTTTCCTTTCCCCTTCACCTTTTGGTAAGCAGAAGACAGGGTGAAGGAACTAGGAAAGATTTAGTAGGTATTTGAAAAGACAGGGTAATGATGAGCATAGATCAATGATGATTAAATTTCTAAAACAGTGTGGATGAAAGAATGTGTGAAACACAATGTATACATATTTTGTTTGCAAACCAATATACAATAAAATTTAAAACTATGAAAATGCAACAAATATAATCTACATATTATTATGCACTATTGCTTGATATGGAAAAATCTTAGTTTATGCTGGAATAAGTTAATTGGCCAAATAAGATCTTTACTAATAATGAGAGAATGTACCAGATGCTCCAAAGGAAAAGGCAGTCTCCTTTCATCAAAATTTGAGATCTGAAACTAGAGTCAAGGTCTCTGAGTTAGCGTCAACTCTATAACAGTGGGCAAACCAAAGATAACTGAGAACAGCAGTATCCATTTACCTAACCTAGTTCTATAAAGTATGTCTACTCATAGCCAAGAAAGATGGACAGGCGAGTCATACAGATTTGATCTCAAAGTCGGAAGTTACAGGAAACCTTTATTTTAGTTACCTTCTATTGAGAAAATGTAAAAAACCCCCTCACTTACTGCCAACCAGTTAGAACCAATTTAGAGCTAATCCTTCAGCAGAATTTCAGAGGCTGTAAATTGCATAGGAGTGGCTTGAAAGAGCTATAGGAAAACTCCTCTCATGCAATTAACTGTCTTTGAGAACTAAGTCACATAAAGACAAGTACTGTATAAGACCATTATTGTAGAAATAGATAACTAGTAAAAGGTGTGTAAGGATCTAAGAGGGAGTGAGGACAGGGAGGTTAATCATAGGGTTGCACAATTTGATAGGTGGAGGGAGGGGAGGGTTAAGCAAATAGTGAAAGATTCATTGTGAAAAACAATGTATCCAAACTTTGTAAGTAAACCAGTATAAAATAAATAAAACTTGCTAGTGAGTAAGCTATAGGTGAATAGCTTCCGACTCAAAGGCACACTACAACAATAGCATATTCAGTAGTGAATCTGAAAGAAGGTGGCTCCTGCAGCTGGGGACCTCCTTTTCTTCATAAATGTAGCACAGAGAAGTTTCTGTATTCCTAAGAGCATAGGTTTTGTTCAAGTAAAAGGAGTTAACTCAGTTTCTGCTTAGAGATGGCACTGCTGGTATTCCATCTCTAGGCATTTCCCACCGAGAGATTCAAACAGTATAGATCAGCGTTATGTATTGAGTGTTCTTCCACTCCATTCCTCTACTGGCCCGTGTGCACTGTCCTGAGTCAAGTTTTGAAAGAGTTTCGTCTACTTGATTCATAAATACCCTTGGAATCAGTAGATACTTTAAGCACATAAGCTAGTGAAACATAGAGATCTAACTAAAATCTTCAAAATTAAAATATATATAATTACTCAAAAAAGATTAATAAAAAATGTTGCACATACTAATTCTTGACCTAGTGGCAAGGAGGGACCAGTCCTTGAGGAGGCATGTCATACTTGGAAAGGTGGATGGACAGAGAAAGAGAAGAAGGCCATCGATGAGAATGATTGATTCAGTGACTAGGGTAATAAGGTTAGGTGTTTCAGAGACAGTAAAGTTGGCACAGGATAGAGCAGGTTTCAAGGCTAATGTACACAGTGTTCCTATGAGTTGCAAATGACTCGATGGCACATAATAAAGTGTATACTCATGTGTAGATTAAAAGGTGGACATGGGACATAAAACATGTGAAGATCTCAGTCTTAATAAAATATTATAATAAAAGTATTTGGCAGAATTTACTTTTCCATATATATTTAAATTATTCAGTGGAAGTTCTTAGAAAAAATAAGGACCATGTAGTCAAAAGGAGTTCCTGCTGCTTATACAAAAATATTTGTTAAACTTCTTAATGTTTTCCCAGTTTCTTGTTTGTTTTCTGGAAAATACCTCTAAGAGGATGAAAATTAGTCGCCCTTGTACAAATATTTGTTTCACAACTATGAAAAGCTATGAAAAACAAGGAAATTCAGAGAACAAGTAAATAACAATTGCAAGACAATCTGATTAGGGCCACCACCACTTAAATATAAATGAAATCTATATGTAGTGCCTCCAAATTTAACATAATTGATAAGATAATCTGCTTTAATACTTTCAAAAAATCTGTTGCATATTTTCTTTTTTTTGTTTTTTTGTGTGTGTTGCATAT
Source organism: Elephantulus edwardii (assembly GCF_000299155.1). Classification (NCBI taxonomy): domain Eukaryota; kingdom Metazoa; phylum Chordata; class Mammalia; order Macroscelidea; family Macroscelididae; genus Elephantulus; species Elephantulus edwardii. The sequence goes on along the minus strand of NW_006399790.1, from coordinate 3,664,143 downwards.
TTTCAAGTGTGTATAATTTAGATTGCATAGAATGATTCCTCTTTTCAATAGAAACTGGGAAAGTTTTCTTTATTGTTAATATGAGCTTGCTTTTTCAGTTGATTTTTGAAACTGCATTAACAATAACTAGAAAACTTAGAGTGTTTTTCTCTCTTAAGAGTAGCAGTGCTGCTTTTAGGTAACAATAACTACATCATTTGTAACAAAATAATTGGCAGAATTCATACCAGAGAAACTCTGTGACACTGAAAATTATAAAAAACAAGGTGATACAATCCCTACTCCAAGATACACACTTTAGTGCCACTAGACAGTAAGTCTTGAAGGAATACCCCACTTCTGAGAACTCACTCGTACTTGGCCTTTGATGATGTATCATTTACCCACCTTTGGAAAGCACTGACCAACCTTTCCCGATAATGATGTCTTCATCAAGGTCATCTTTACCTGGTATAAATGAAGCTTCTAAATATTGGAAATGTCTTAGAGCCTTTTCTGGAACTTACATGTTCTACTGTTGCTGTTAGGTGTTTTCAAGTTGATTGTGACTCATAAAATTCCTATCCTAACCATTTTCACAACCTCTTCCAAGCTCAAGTCTATTGTTTCAGTCAGTGTTGATCCATTACATCGAGGATCATCATCTCTTAAAAAAAAAACCCTGCTTTTCCAACCATGTTGTCTTTTTCCAAGGACTGATGCCTCTTTACAACATGATTGAAGAATGTGAGACAAAGTTTCACTTCTAAAAATCACCCGTTTACAGTTCCTTCAAGACAAATTGTTGTTCTTATACATCCCCTGATATATTCAGTACTCCTCCACACCACCATCATTCAAAAACATCACTAGTTCTTCAGTCTTCTTATTTCAATTTTGACATGAATATGAAGCAATAAAAAAATTACTATGACTTGAGTTAGGTACACTTTAGCATTTAAACTGACATCCTAGATCTTTAGCATTTTTAAGAGATCCTTGGCAACAGACTTGCCCAATCTGTTGCATGTATTTCCTTTTCTTGACTCTACTACCATGGGTGTTTTCCATTTCAGGTCCAAGTAAAATGAAATGAATAGCAATTTCAATATTTTCTCCATCTATCATGAGGCAGCCTATTGGTCCAGTTGTGAGAATTTTGGTTTTGAGATGTAATCCATGCTAAATACTAGGTTTTGATCTTCAGTAAGTACTGTAAGAAGTAATGGAGAAACTTAATATTAGCAGTCAAAACCGGGCCAGGGGCGATGGTGAAACAGATCATGAATTACTCATATCCAAGTTCAACTTGGAGCTGAAGAAAATGAAACTAAAACCAGGTGTGCCAAAATACAACTTCGAGTTGATACCACCTGCTATTAAAAACAATATCAAGAATATATTTGTGCATTGGGCAATAATGACCAAAGACCAGAGAATAGCTGTACAGTGATATCAAGGACATGATCCATGGAGAAAGTAAAAGGTCATTCTCTTCTATAGACACATGTCAAAGTGATCTTCCATCACTACCAAACAGTAGGACACTTCCAGTACTATTGTCTATGCCTGTCTTTATAGTCCCTTGCTCTCATGCAAAAACTAGATTTATCAAAACACATTTGCAAAAGTAACTAATTCAACAGTATATATCATTTCAACTTTGCCCTCAGTTTCCACACTTTTCACCTTTCTGTATTTCAGAGACAACTTGAAAATCATTTGTGGTCTGCCACTAGCTAATTTCTACAGGCCTAAATGTTCATAGCAATAATGATTGGTAAATATTGATTTACTCAACATTCAAACAGCAAAATGTTTCTGCCATAAGTTTTGATAAATGGACCTGAGAGTTGATGACAGTCACATTTGCAGGTGATAAAAAGTCTTAGAAATACTAAGTTGTTGTTGATTGCCTTCGAGTTGAGTGTGACTCATAATGACCCTCTGAACAAAAGGCCTGAAGCCTTTTTATAATTACCGACATTTATCAATGTTCATAGAGTTTCCAGAGGCATGTTATTTAGGAAGTGGATACCACTCCTGCTTCCAAACAAATACTAAGTACTTTATTAAAGATTTTACTGATTTAGGGATGAAGCAGGAATGCAAATTCCCTTTTGAGTTCTACTTAAGAGAAACCGCACTTAATCACTATTACACTCCTTTTAATTCAAGTGGAACTACAGATATACTGGATAAGAGGCAACTTCAGGTTGCCTGAGGCTAGACCAGAAAAACTGAGCACTACTTAGAACATTTTCAAATCATACAATAGCTGCAGACCCACTCAGTTATCACGGGAGACTTCAAGTACACTAGTTGCCATTAAGTTAAAATGGACCCATAGCAACTCCTTTTATGTCAGAGTAGAACTGTATCCCATAGGGCTTTCAATAGCTCATTTATTCAGAAGTAAACTTCTGTCCATAGCTTCTGAGATTCTTCTATGTGCACTTGAACCTCTAATCTTTCTGCTAACAGCCAAGCATCTTAACAGTTTATAGTTGTGTAACTGTTGACTTAAAGTTATCAAGTGATGTAGACTTAAACTGAACATGTGTAAAACAAGGTGGCATGTGAAAGATATAAAATATTAAGGTCTGAAGCTTTATCTGATCAGCACAGGTGACAGTGACACTTAGAAGACAGCATGTCCAACAGGTACGTAGTGGTGACACATAGTTACAGGCCCTGTCCTGAGTTTAATCTTTATATCAAGTCATGGTATGAAATTTTGTCAGGTCATACTGATACTAAGATTACTACTGTCTCCTCCTTTGCCTAAATTTTTAGAGTGTCTGTAAAATCAATATAAAACTTGTAGAGAAACACCATTATTTAGTACCTAATTTCAGAAATGTGTAACCTTTTTCTGTATACTACAATAAGATGCTGATTGGGAAATACACTCTTTGTAAATCCTCAAAGTTCTGTCGGCTTCAGGAGGGTTTGCAAGGCAGCTGGGCTGTGGAAGAAAGATCTCAATCAATTCCCACTTCTGAGCCTGCACCTGAATCAGCTGCACTGCTCTTCATCATCAAACTTGCAATCATCACATACACTAATGTAGCAGTCAGGTATGGCCAGTCAAAGCAGATTCAGTTATGCACCTGTGGAACTTTTTTTTGCTGTATTGTACGAAAAAAAAATTAATAGTGATGTCCTTTGTACAATTACAGTTTATTAGGAAACTGTCTTGCAATTAGACAACTCTAATGTAAAACTCTAATTAGAAAGTCTTCATTCCTTCTGTCCTTCACAGACTATAAATGGAGCACAGATGCAGGGATAAAACAGGCTTCTTTTCTGAAGATGTAACCCACTTAGTTAGTTGGTTAGAAGACCACTGCTAAGACTAGAGTCTGTTACTATTCAGCTCATTTTTCAGGTGTCACAAAAAGGGACTTTATTCATAGTCTCTATATAGCTAAAATTTAATCACTTCATCTTCTCTTAAGTCTTGAGAAAAAGGTCTTCACAAAGTGAATAATGCTTTACTGAACAACAAAAAGAAAGTTAATGAAAAGGTTAGGGAGGGGAAAGAAAAAGAGCAGGACCTCAGAGGGAGAAAAACAGAGTTGCATTTCTTACATTTAGTCCTGATGTATCATGAAAACTAATGTTAAAACTCCCATGAGCTGCATGCAAATCAAAGCATTAATCTCTAGCAAAATGGTTTATGTTATAGGAACCCACAAACAGATTTCCTTCAACTGCAGTAAATCAAACATGGTGGGTAGTTTCCGTTTGACTGATGAGTACACATGCCACTGGCAGGAGGGCAGTGACATATGGAAGAGCCATAAATATTTTCTCTGACACTTCAGCAGCCCTTGTTCAATGACACTAAAGGAAGATAGAAGACTTCAAGAGAAAATGCAAGCTTGTCTCTATTAGCTGTCGTACCACTGCCGAGGCAGCAACTCCAAGGTGATTTGGTGCTCTGCGGTGTAGCTTGCGCATTTTGTCTTAAACAAATGAGTAGCCTGAATGCAAAGAATCGATACTTCTTGCAGTAAAGTGTCTGCATTTTCCTTCCAATGATGACATTCACCCAGTAACTTAGACCAGCTTTTGTGACCATGATATTGAGCATCTTCAGATTCTATGACCTAGTGCCCAACAAAATTGTCCTCAAGCTATTGTTCTTTGTCGTTGTGCATAATACAATTTTTATGCCTTCTGTTTCCATAGATTCCCATTTTTAGAGGGAGCAAAAAACCAGGGACTAATGTGTTTAAATGTATAAGTGATAACTTTCAAGAAGATATGATTTTAAAAAAAAACCCTTTTTATCTCAGGATTTTTCCAACTTTTCCAAAACCGAACACTAATCATAGATATTGAGGATACCTGTGATTGGCTCTAGGAAAACACTATGTTTGGCTCTGCCTTAGTTATTTAGTGGGGGAACTCTGGTAGCTTAGGGGTAAGTAGTTGAGCTGCCAACAAAAAGACAAGCCGTTTGAATCCAACAGCTGCTCCACGGGGCGAAGATGAGCAGTCACCTCCTAAATGATTTCAGCATCTGAAAAACCCTGTTGGAGGTTCAATTCTGAGTCTGTTCCAACTCAACATTATGTAGCAAGTTACCTAGTGCTGCTACAACAGAGATATAAGACATAGTTACCTCTACCAAACAATTAGTGTCTCACCGTTTAGGAGACTAGTAATTCAAATTGAGAGTTATGACTCTAGGAGAAGCCTTCCCTCTCTGTTCTTGAAGGAAGGTCTTTGTAACCTTCAGCATCTCCATGCCCAGTATTCCTTGGTGATCTCATATTCCTTCACTTTCCCCAGTGTTGAGGAGTTTTCCAACACACAGAACCTAACCCTGACCTTTCATTCTTGGTGATACTGAGATCCACTCCTGTATGGAAACTCCTTACATCTAATCAGGGCTGTGATAGAATAATGAAAACATTAAATATTTATTTAAAAGACACATGAGAGAGAGCAGTTTTAAAACAGGCAGAAAAGTGAAAACTAGGGAGAACAGTTTACCCACAAGGTAATATGTTTTCCTGATAAATTCATCCATTCACTCAACAATCATTTAAAGAACTGATTACCATAAGCCTGAATCAGTACGAAAGAGCTAAGAAATACAGAAGTGAATAAAAAAAAAATGCTAGGGCCTTATAATCATAGCTATCTCCTCTGTGTCTTAGAAACCCAATGAAGGGACATCTGTGAGTCAGTTCTGAATTAGAGGCAACGAATTGTTGGTTTGTGTGGAGTTTCAGTGGTTTTGTTTTTCCCCCCTTCACAAAATGCACATTTGGGAGATAGGTGTAATCAAGGGACATTTGAACTGTCCTGTGTGGTAAAGTCACTGTCATAGAGCCTTCACTCTAGCTAAGAAGGTGACAAAAATTATAGGAATATGATATATGACAGATGTAAAAAACAAACAAGAGAGCAGAGCAAGGTAGTGGAAAGAAACTCAATCGGGATCAAAGGACACTTTTCCAAAGCAGTGGCCAGTCTATGTAATGAAGGTGGAAATGTTTCTTTTAAAATGAGGAAAAGGATTGGGACGTAGAAGAGGAGACTATTTCAGGGTGGGGAGCATGTGCAAAAGCCCCAAGGGAAAATAGACTTGGGAGCATTAAAAGAAAATAAAAATTGATTTAGGGAAATTAGGAGACTAAATTATGTATCTATACATTATGGAGGGACTTTTGGTGGCCTAGTGGCAAGAAACTGTGCTGCAATCCTGAAGGCACGCAGTTTGAGGCCACCATCTGCTCCATGGGAGAAGGCAGTCTCCTCTCATGCAATTAACAGCCTCTGAAAACTCACCAGAGGGTAAGCTACGGGTCAGTTCCAACTCTATGGTACACAACAACAATATACACTAAGGAATGGAACTCTGGTGAACTAATAAGCTGCACTGCAATCCCAATGGTACTCCTTTCAAGGCCACCAGCTGCTCCACAGGAGAAAAATGGGCAGTTTTCTCCCATGCAGTTAACTGCTTTTGAAAACCCACTGGAAGGTCAGTTATGGGTCAGTTCCAACTTGATAGTACTCAACAACAAAAAAACTAAAGAATACTTGGACACCAGATCACCTAGGGTGCACTTGGAATTTTCTGGATTCTAGTATTTTCTTTTCTTTTTTTAAATTTAAATAGCATTCAGTTTATTACAACTATTTAGCATTGGCTTCCCATATTTCCCCCCTTGTTTTATCATAATTATGTTATCATCTAGATGAGCATCCTTTATTCACAAAACAAATGAAACATAATAAACTCAAAGAAATACTTTCAAAAATCTCCATATGATCAGAAGGATTCAGGTTGAATATTCCTTGAAAGTTTGTTTTAATTGTCCCACTGCTACAGTGCTTGTCAAAGCCAGTTCTGATTAATCTTTTGTCAGTGTGTCCTTTGCCATTCCCTATCACTCCTCCCTGAGAGAGATGTCATTCTGATTCATAAGGAAAAGGGGACGGCATATTCTCCTAGGTACTTCTTGCAGAAAAGGGACGCTGTAGGTTTCAGGGTGAAGATCTTCTCTCACTACTCTAAAGGGCTCCTTTGGCAATAGGAAACACGTAGACTCTTGTGGAGATTGATTTTGCAATTTGATGCACTGTTATCAGTTGTGCTTAGCTGTACATGTTCATATCCTTGAAGATGCATCATGGAACTATTGCAGCCTGGAAGACACAAATTTAACAAGTTAAAAGTACATGAGTCAAAAATTAAAAGCAATAATATTCCAAGTAGAGAGGTTCTAACAGTGGCACAAATCAAGTTACAGAGGGAAGGTAGTTCTTAAAATAAAAGGCTTATTGACTAGCACTTTGTCTATTATAGTATAAAGGTTAGGAACCACAAGATGTACAGGCTCAATTATGACATTTATTGTTCTTAAGTCCTGGACCAAATTCCATCTTCAACTGAGTTGTTTTACAGCTTGGAAGTCCACATGCAAGGCAAAGGTGAAATAAGGAACTGCTTATGAGGTTTTCCATCAACTCCAACAACTAAGAAATAGTGAGAGAAGAGTTGGGACCTCAGAAGGCTTTTAGGACTAAATAATAGGCTCTTGTGTCCAGGAGAAAATGAATACACTTATCAGTAATGTTAATGCTCACCCACGGCTCTTCTGGGAGGATCTGAATCATTGAGCTGGGGGCCTGTCAGTCCTGTCAGCCATGAGGACCTGATGTGGGCCACTGTTGGCCAACTGTCCTTCAGATCCAAACTTAAAGCAAGTGAGTGGGAGCTTCTTCTCTACTCCTTTGCCTATCTGTGCCTCTCGTCTGTGACACTGTCTACTGAAGTGGCCCAGCTTTCCACAGTGGAAGCAATTCTGACCTCCTTTATTACCTTTGGGTGGCATTGTTTATGAGTAAGACTTCCTTTTCCTGACACAGGCCCTAAACTGGCAGCAATAGCTGCCCCAATAATTTTGGCCATTCTCTAGTCTTTTCTCTTCCCCCTAGATCCCAGTTGTTAAAAGAAGGGAAAATTTAAACAAATACATAACAAATAATTTTGAACATTATAATCTTTTAAGCTTAAGGCTAGAAATAGTAATAATATGATCATTTCCAATCCAGAGATACATGTCCCACTGTGGTTCCTATTTTCCATAAATGGTTTTGGTAAGAAGAATATTGTAAATGTGGATACAGTTCCACTATTCCTCCTCCATGCCACAATATTGTGTTACTAGCATGAGCAATTATAAAGCCATTGCCATCCTTTGTTTTACATTTACATTATTAATTTCAGTAAAAATTTACAGAGGCTTTGGATTTCCATTCATTCATTGTTGCACATTTCTCC
>NW_006399790.1:3643337-3646157 GCF_000299155.1 Elephantulus edwardii | reverse complement strand
AATGCCTTTTATTTCCTTCTCTTGCCATATTGCACTAGCAAGCACTTCCAATACAGTGTTGGTCCCTGTTTGCAAGGAAAATGCTTACTGTATCTGGCTGAGGTGTGGCCTTGGAATTGCTATTTCATGGTAATAAGGGGCTGCACTGTCCACCCAAAGGCAGGTGGTGGTTTGAATTTACCAGCTGCTTTACAGGAGAATAATGAACAATCTTCTCATGTGATTACCAGTCCCTGAAATCCTGCTGGAGCATCAGCTATTAGTTGGTTCCATCCTGATGATACATAGAGCAAAAACTATCTGAGATACTCTGGTGTAGAAAACGCCCATGTTAGCTCATAGATTCAGGAAGCATCAAGAAGTCAAATTTTAAAGATTATTAGACACTAGAGTTATTCAATAAATATTTGCTGAATTAAATTTTAACATAATAATTCAGTCCAAAGAGTCCTCAGGTAATAGTATATATGGCTTTGCTGTTATAACATGAAGAAAAAAAAGCTTAATAATCAAATCTTACCCTTGACCTAGAGATGTTTTATATGCTCTTCGCTTTGGCCAGTTGGGCCTATGTCCAGTACTTCATATGGGTGGCTCCTTCTAGTTTAGGCTTGAACATCTTTGAGGTCAGGTCTTCTCAAGCACAACCTAACCAACAGTCCTGTGCCAACTTTGTACATACGTTACACTAGCCTCTTGAGGGTTGTTATAGGGAATGCCTCTATTTTCAAATAAATCCTATTACTTTATTTATCTGTCTTTGCCATTATATTCTGCCTGCAGATTGTATTGAATGAATGAAATAAAAGACTCTACCTTATTCTAAAATTAATTCTATAGCCTATGGGAATACAAACTCCTTAACCTATGGCTATAAAAATGCATACAAAATCTACCATTCCAACACCCCTTCCACCCAGCTTTGACACGTCTCATACCTTTCCATTTCAGAATAAGGCTAGGAAAGAAGAGAATGTTCACAAAACCCAAATGTAATTGTGAAATGGTCCCTTTAAAAAATGATAATGAATGCCTTACGTTTGTCCACTGCAAATGCATTAATGAGAACACATTTCTACAGTATAATTATACAGTTTAAAAGGAAGCATCTCTACAATATAATTAGCCAGCTTAATGTGTCTGGAGCACAGCGAGTCAAGAAAGTCCTACTTGAGCAGCTATTTTAGGTAAACTATTGTGCCATACTTGGCAGGTGATAAAAATGATTTAAAATGCAGTGTCTTCCTTAAATGAATTTAAAATTTACTAACGTGGATGAGAAAATTAAAAATAACTAAACCATATGGCAGAATGTGAAGCCAGCTGTGAGAAATATTCAAACCCAACACCCTCCAATACTATAAATTCTTTCCTCCAGTCAGCAATAAGCTTTCTTAAATTATGGTGGCATTATTTCTAATTCAAGCTTAGAGAAGGTAATGAACTGAAGAGTAGGAGAAGAATTCAGGTCTTGGAAGTTTGATGCTGTCCTTGAAAAAGTTCACTGCACGATTGAACGCAACCAGGATTGAAAACCACACACAATAAGTTCATGACCTTTAGTCTATTAGTTTCCACTTTAGGAAACCAATAAAATAATTTGCATCTTTCTTGCCACATTGTTGAATTATTTTTCACAATTTTCTTAAAACTATGAAAGTAGTCTTAATAAAATTACCCCTACATTTTACCTGTTGTTAGGTACCATTAGGTTGGAAGCTAACTCTCCAGTGGGTTTTCAGAGGCAGTAGGTTGCGTGGGAAGAGGTGGCCCAACTTTTTCTGCAAATGGATTTTCTGCTAGTAGATTCTAAACTCATGCCTTTGGGCTGACAGTACAACTCCTTACCATTAAGCCACCAGTAATATATGTTACATATATTACTGTGCTCTGGCTATTTTTCTTCCAGGTCAGGGTTGAGTTTTGATTGGGATTTTTTTTAAATGATTGGTTTGCTTACAAAGTTCATATTGTGTTTCATACAATAATTCTCATGCATTATGTTTTATAAAATTAATCACCATTGAACCTTGCCCATCATTACCCTGTCTTTTCACCTGGATCCCTCCTCACCTCCCTCCAACCACCAAACTGTGCAACCCTGTAGTTTGAACCCTTCCCATAAATGTTTCACTAGTTATCTGGCCTCCAGAAGAAAAAGACTGATAACCCAATTACAAAATGGACAAAAGACATGAAAAGACATTTCATAGAGAAAGACATTCAGATGGCCAAAATGCGCAAAATCACTGGCAATAAGAGAGGTGAAAATCAAAACGACAATAAGATACTATCTCATGCCAGAAGTAGTGGTGAAGTTTCGTAGAGCCAGCAGTCAATAAGAGGTGGAAAACTCTCATATACTGTTGATGGGAGTGTAAAATGATACAGCCTCTCTGGAAGGCACTTGGGCATTTCCTCAAAAAGTTGAAACTGTATGACCCAGCTATTCCACCACTTAATTTGCCAAGAAAATTAGAACTGAAACACAAAAGGATATTTGTACATCAGTGTTCATAGCACCATTATTTACCATCTTAAGAACATGGAAACAGCTGAAATGTCTAATCACAACTAAATGGATTGAGAAATTGTGATACACAGACATAATGGAATACTATACAGCACTCAGTTTCAGCAATTTCAAAGAAATACTACTTAGGAGAGACTGGATAGCATTATGCTGATTGAACCAACACAGCTACATAAGGACAAATACTGCATAAGTCCATGCCAGTTTTGACTTTTAAATATATATAACAGAGCCATAATGTTGGTGTAGGAGAAATACTAGATATGAGATGATTATGAGCATAAGGT
>NW_006399790.1:3637759-3643237 GCF_000299155.1 Elephantulus edwardii | reverse complement strand
CTTTAGATTCCTGTCATGACAAAAATATCTAATCACATATCCCTTTTGAACAGTTTTCTCCCTCGTCTGTTTCAATGCAGTATACATTATTGAACCCATCTTTCTCAGTCTCTCCTCAAACCCAAGGTCAGTCCTGTCTTACAGCAGTGGCACTGTGCAGTATTTGTCCTTTTTGTGACAGAGATACTTCACTCAGCATAATGTCCTCCAATGTCACCCATTTTGAATAATGCATGAGTTCCTTGTTTTTCAATGCAACATAGTAGTCCATTGTGTGAATATACCACAGCTTCTCTATCCCTTTGTTTATTGATGGGCACGTAGGTTGTTTCCAGTTCCTTGCTATTGTGAACAAAGCTGCGACAAACATGGGTGTGCATATATCTGCTTGGATGTCAGTTATGGTGTCTTTGGGGTATATTTCCAGTAGTGGAATTGCTGGGTCAAATGGTATTTCTGTTTGCGACTTTTTGAGAAAGCGCCATACCGTCTTCCACAGTGATTGCACTGGATTCTTGTGTTTTAAAATAACAAATACCCTTTATATAAATTTCAAACGATTAAAAATGTTAACAGTGCTTTTCCCATCAATATCTTATGTAAAGCAAGGTAAAAATAACTTTGTGGTGCTGTAATTATCCAAAACATTCAAATCTTTTCAACTTGTCACAAGTGTATGTTTTCTCTTATGGATCATGTCAGGACTGTAGAAGACCTTTCTCAAAAGCAGAGCAAGATTCAGTAGCATATTTAAAAGGGAGAAAGGGTTCTTTTAAGATACTGTCTGGTTATATGTGTTCATTTCACTGAGTGCAAAGAAAAAAAAGATATCCTAATCAATACTGACATACATATCACACATTTTTACCTAATGTTGTATTTAATAAAGCCAGTATGATACAATAAGAAATGTAATCTTACTTGAGTCATTTTGAAAAATAGAAAATTCACAACTATTAAAAAAATTACTGCCGTTGAGCTGATTCTGACTCATGGTAACCTTCCATTGAGTTTCAAAGGCTTATGTCTTTAAGGCAGGAGAATGCCCATGATGGAGCACGATGTTTGATTCAAAACACTGATCTCTGAGTTAGCAGCCTAACATATATCACCAGGCTTCCTCATTCAGGTTGCCTTCAAGTTGATTACAACCCATAACAACTCTATGAACTTCCAATTAGAACTTGCCCTAATCTCTGCCATCCTCATAATCTGTGATTTTCTATACTCAAGTCCACTGTTAAAATCATTGTGTCTGTCATTCCATATCATTGAGGGTCTTTGTCTCTTTCTCTGACCCTTTACCTTCCCAGCATCATGTCCTTTTTCAAGGATTTATTTCTGACAATATGGCCAAGGTATAAGAGATGAAGTTCCACAAGTCTTGCCTGTAAGGGTTGAACTTGTTTGTTCTTTTGGCAGTCTATAGGGTACTCAACAGGCTTCTACAGCATAAAAATTCAAAGGCCTGGCTTCTGTCTTGCTTATTCATGGTCTAATTTCCTAATGTATAAGAAGCAATTGAAAATGCCATGTTTTGGATCAGGCACACCTTAGTCTGTAAACTGGCATCTTTGCTCTTTAGCACATTAGAGAGATCCTTGAGAACAGATTTTTTTTCTAGTGCAACATGTGATTTAATTTCTTGACTATTAGGTGTTCGTTGTGGATCCAAGTAAAATCACTGATAGCTTCAGTGTTTTGTTCATCTGTCATGATGTTTTCTGTTGGTCCAGTGGTGATAATTTTTGTTGTCTTAATATTGACATGTAACCCATATTGAAGTCTTTGATCTTTTACAGGAAGTGTTTCAAATCCTCTTCCCTTTCTGCAAGTAAAGATGTACTGTCTATACTATGCAGATGGTTGAGTCTTGTCCAAGCCTAGTGTCACATTTTGTTTCCTATAGTTAACCCTCTCAAATTATTTTCTCAGCATACAGATTGAATAGGTATGGAGAAAAATACAAACCTGATTTTCCCCTTTGCTGATATTAAAACATGTATTGTTCCCTTACTCTACTAGTTTCTTGGTCTATGTGTAGGTTTTGCGTTAGTGCTATTCAGTGTTCTGAGATTCCCATTCTTCTCAAAACTAACCATAATTTATTATGATCCATGCAATAAAATGCCATTACATACTCGGTAAGACACAAAAATCTTTCTGATATGTTCTACTTTTGGCCAAAATCCATCTGATAAAAGCAGTGATATCCCTTGTCTCTTCAGAATCCAGCTTAAATTTCTCACACCTCCTTGCAGATGTACTGTTCCAACCATTTTCTTCAGCAATATTTTAGTTGTAGGTAATAGTAATGATATTGTTCAATAGTTTCCACATTAAATCATACCTTTCTGGTTAGGTACCATCAACTAGAGTATGACTCTTAGCAACTTTATAAACAACAGATGTGAATGCTGTCCTATTTTGAGCCATCCACGTCATCTCTAACATACTCAAAACCATTGTATCAGCCACTGTCAGTCCATCTGGTTGAGCATCCTCCTTTCTTTCACTGACCCTCCACCTTTCCAAGCACGAGGTCCCTTTCCAAGAAATAGCCTCTTCTTAAAACATTTGTTATGTTGCTGTTAGGTGATGTTTGGTAGTCAATCAAAATGAGGAGAAACAAATGAGCTCAAACAAATAGCACAGCAAATGTCCTAACAAGATAGATGTGTGTAGAAATCAAACTCAACACTGTCGATTCTAACCCATAACTTTCCATTTACTTCTAAGGCTATAAATCTTAATGGGAAGAGACCACATACCTTCTCCCACACAGTGCCTGGCAAATTTGAACCATCAACCTTATGGTGATCAGCTTGAGATATTACACTTGAGATGCTAACAATGTTCTTTGATTCATAAATAGAGGCGATATAAATTATCTTCTTAATACATGGTATTAACCCACATTTAAGTATCTCAAGGTTTAAAGCATCTTTTAGAAGAGCCACTCAGACAGCTAGATTCATTGATGAGAACAGGAGTAGAAAACAACACACTATCCGAGTACAGGTGCCTTTAGATCATTCTATTTTCTAGCAAGCCCTGTAAATGTAACTGTTCTGACGTGAATTTACACCCATCTCTTGCAGTAAATGCAACCTAGGATGATGCAGCTGTAAATTTATGAGAGACATAGAGTGCTTTGAGTGGAAGAATTTCTTTCTGGGGTTTTTAAGCTTTCAGTTTCATTTCCATTAAGTCTACCTATATTTCCACTTTGTTTTTCTCATGGAATTTTTCTCCCTGTTGAATCCCTCTCGCTCATACATGTTTGAAGTAAAAAAAAATCAGTTTGTTTTTGTGTAAGAAAATGTCCCATGATACAAGCTATGGATTCAAATTTCAATTTTGTCTCTGAAACTTTATTCTCTAGGTATGTTGCTGTGGGTTTTGTTGTTGTTGTTGTTGTGGATTCTTTCCCCTCTCCACCCCAAGAATCTGGGGCAGAAAGTTCACATGTAAGAAAGAAAAGAAAAAATGGTTATACTCAATCTAGCAATGATACTTTGATTCTCCTTCTAAACGTTGGCAATAAGTTTTCTTTTGATCTTTCTTGTCTCAGAAGATCCAAGAAGACAAATTCAAGCTTCTATTAAATTCTTTATATTACAATATATAAATCTGAACTTTAAAATGAGACACCAGTGCACAATAAATGAGAGATTACAAATTCAGGTTTCAGATTAATATCTGCACAAATTGTAAATGAAGAGATACTCCATCTATTCATTCTGGAAACACCAGAGGCGCTTAAGAAAATGCTGATATGCAGGCTTAACACGCAGGGATTTTTTTTAAATGTTTATTTTATACTGATTTACTTTAAAAGTTCATAAACATTGTTTTTCACACCGGATCTTTCCCATTTCTTTTACCCACCCCTCCCTCCATCCATCAAATTGTGTGACCCTAGGATGTGTGACCCTCATCCTCACCCCACTGCCCTCCTCCCTTGGCTCAACATACTCATTCTCCAATAATGGCCTTAGAGTATTTGTTTATGTTAAGTGAGTTCACTTAGCATAATGCACTCCAGTCCCTCCCAAGTTAGGTAGTAATTTATAAAATCATTGTTCCGGTGTGCTGCATAGAACATTCCATTGTGTGAATGGATTTTTCAATCCATTTGATTGTTGTTGAACATCTGGGCTGCTGCCAAGTCCTTGCGATGGTGAATAACACTGCTGTGAACATTAGTGTACAAGCCTCTGTTTATGCCTCAGTTCTAATTTTCTCGGTATATTCCAAGCAGTGGAATAATAGCTGGGTCATACGGAATTTCTATGTTCGGCTTTTTGAGGAAACAGCAAACTGCCTTCCACTGTGATTGTGCCATTTTACAATCCTATCAACAATGAGAGTTTCTACCTTGCCCCATCCTCTCCAACATTTATTGTTTGGTATCTTGTTAAACTTTGCCACTGCTACTGGGGTGAGATGGTATCTCATTGTGGTTTTGATTTATATCTCTCTATTGCCAGTGATTTGGAGCATTTATTCATGTGTCTGTTGGCCATTCAAATATCTTCCTCAGTGAAAAGTCTTTCTATGTCTTACCCGTTTTGTAATTATGTTATCAGTCTTTTTCTTGTGGAGGGCCTGTAGAGTTCTGAAAACTTGATATAAGACCCTTGTCTGAAATGGTACTGTCAACTGTTTTTCCTGTCAGCAGGTTTTCTTTTCACTCTGTTAGAAGATGGTTTTGATACACACAGATATTTAATTTTTAAAAGGTCCCATTCATCAACGTTATCCTCTCCAGATTGTACATTTCTGGCTGTATTTGGCAGTCTCTTTATATCACATACTAGGCCGCCTAAACTTGATCTCAGTTTGTCTCTGAAGAACTTTATGGTTTTGAGCTTTATTTCCAGGTTGACTTGATTTTTGTGCGAGATGTGGATCTTGTTTCAGCTTTCTGGAGGTAGCAGTCCAGTTTTGCCAGCACCATTTGTTGAAGAGGTTGTCATATCCCCATTTGATAGGTTTTCTTTCCTTGTCAAGTATCATTTGTTGACTATAGATAGCTGGGTCAATTTCTGGACTCTCAATTCTGTTCCATTTGTCTATTTGCCTGTCATTCTACCATGCTGTTTTTGTTACTACCACTTTGTAGTAGATTTTGAGGTCAAGAAGTGCTATGCCTCCCACTTCAGTTTTGTTTTTCAGAAGTGCATTGCTGATTCAGGGTCTCTTGCCCCTCCAAATAAATTTGACAATTTTCCTTTTGATATCCTTGAAAAATAAATTTGGTATCCAGATTGAAACTGCATTGAATATGTAGATTGCTTTTGGTAGGATTGTAATTTTCACGATATTTAGTCTTCCTATCCATGAACAGGTTTTCAGGTTTTTAACACATTTAGATAACAGAAATGGCAAAGAAGGTTGAGTTTTCAAGTATGGAAATACAAAGGAAGAGGAACAGTTGTAAGCAGACACTGGTGATTGGGACATGGAATGTGA
>NW_006399790.1:3626616-3631639 GCF_000299155.1 Elephantulus edwardii | reverse complement strand
AGTCCATGCCAGTTTTGACTTTTAAATATATATAACAGAGCCATAATGTTGGTGTAGGAGAAATACTAGATATGAGATGATTATGAGCATAAGGTAAGATAACTTACCTTATTGCTTAATAAGCTAGAAACAGATATTTGTGACCAGTTCAGATTCTTTAATGATGATGATGTTGAGCACCATCAAGCCAGAACCAACCAATAACTGACCTTCAGTGGGTCTTTAGAGGCTGCAAATCATATGGAAGGAGATTGCTTATCTTTCTCCCACAGACCAACATGTGGATTAGAATTGCTTACCTTTGGGTTAGCAGCACAGCACAGTTTGTTACCAGTGATCCACTAGAGCTTCCTAATGCTGTATTCATGATATAAGAACTACTAAAGGCTCTTAATTTTTTCTGGTTCTGGCATGATGGGAAACAGAAATTTGTCAAGGTAAATAATACATGAAGACAAAGAATGATGACAAATTAAAATGTCACTTTTGTAGGCATTTTTATGGCTCAATTGTTAAATCTCTCTCTCCATAATCTCCCTTTATATTAAATTTTCATATATCAGGAAGATAAAAAAACAACTAAAAAAGAAATTTGATAGTAAAATGTTAAGATCATCCATAAGCCACTTTCTCAGGGAAAAGTTTACCATAATGGTTTTAACCCCTTTCACCATTATTTTTAGATTCATAGCAATGTCTTCATTCTTCCACAATTGTTAGTTTCTCACCTGTTTAATACTGTAATTTCATGAAGAAATAGATATTACCTTAATAATAATTATGTTTATCACATATAATTTCTTGTATCTTTGTCTTCACTACTACTTTATTAATATAAAATATTAAAACATTTACTGAAAGCTCATAGTGGTGTCAAAGATTCCCTTTGTCAATAGTTGGAATTAAACAGCACTGCCTACTTACTTATAAAACTACACATCTTAAAAAAATAATTTCTAGAAGAAAGTGGAATTTTATACTACATTAAGGTATTGAAATTTAGGATGTAGAAATTTTGTAGGTGGGTTTTTAAATCACTAGTTAATATCATTTCTTTGCTATCTATTTAATATAATTTTTAAACATCTGTAGATATTTTAACTTTTTGGTTCAGATAAAATGCATTTGTAATTTTCCAATAAATTTTACAAAAAGCAGACTAAGTATGAGCTTCCAACACTTTTACATTTATCAACTCTGTCTCATCTCATCACTGATTATGCAACCTCTCTGCCTACTGCTGGACACTAAAGGGAAATGTTTTTTTCTAAATTTGGGGGAAATATCAGTTGGAATAAGTTCTGTGGAAATATTTCTACTCTAGTTTTCCCTGTTGCTGTTGGGTTGCTTTTGATTTACTGTGATCCTGTTGGGCAGAGTAGAATCGCTCCTCAGGGCTTGCTGAGCTGTAAATTTTTATGAAAACACACTGCTACATCTTTGTGGAGTATCTGGTGAGTTTGAACTGCTGACCTTTCAGTTAGCACATAACCACTGCACCATCGGGGTTTTGAAAATGTGTTTGCCATCTCACTGCTTTGAGCAAACCCTGAGAGAATAATAACTGACACACAAACAGAGACTTGTACAAAACTGACGCACAAACGGAGACTTGTACACTGGTGTTCATAGCAGCGTTATTCACCATCACAAGAACATGGGTGTCTAATCACAATTGAATGGTTTGAGAAATTATGATACATTTATGGAACATGTACATGATGGAATATAACGCAGCACGCAGAAGCAATGATTTTGTAAATTACTACTAACTTGGGAGGGACTGGAGAGCATTATGCTGAGTGAACTTACACAGTCCCATAAGGACAAATACATATAAGAACTATTATTGTAGACATAGATAACCAGTAAAACATTTATGAGGATCCAAGGATGGAGGAGGGGAATTGGTGGGCGGGGGAGACAGGTAGAGGTTGGTAATCATAGGGTCGCACAATTTGAAGGGTGGAGGGAGGGGTGAGTTAGGGAAATGAGAAAGATCTGGTGTGAAAAACAGTGTATATGACATTTGTAAGTAAACCAGTATAAAATAAAAATTCTATATTAAAAACAAAACAAAACTTACTGCTGTTAAGTCAGAACCGACTCATAGCTGACCCTCCAGCAGACTCTAAGAGGTAATAAAACGCACAGGAGAAAATTGTCCTTCTTCCTCTTGCGGAGCCACTGGTGCGTTTCAACCACCAGAGAGGCACGATCTCTCATGTAGTACAACTCCCTCTGACTATGCCATCAGAGCTCTCTTAAACATAAATTTGTTATGTATCAAGTTTAAACTGACTCATAGCTGACCCTAAAGCCGGTTTTGAGAGGCTATAAATCACAGGAATAGAGACTGCCTCTCTTTCTCCCACAGAGCAGCTGGTGGATTTGAACTACATGTCTTAAGGGTTTGGAATGCAATTCGTTTCCACTAAACCACCAGAAGAAACGTCAATGGTCTCCCTTTTGTTGAAATCTCTCAAATAAATCCCTTGCCCTAAACAAGACATAGTATTCCAAATACAATAGAAAAAAATGTCAACCTTAGTTGACAATGGTGTTTAACAATGGTGTTAAATGGAGAAATAGGTTGAACCTCATTTATAGAGGAAAATGAGTTCATTTATAGTTCATTGTTGATAAATGCACCATAGTGTTCAGTCATTTTATCTTTCCCATTTATAAGCAATAACAAACACAAAATCCACTGCTGTAAAATCTGTTGAGACTGACCATGAACTAATAAGTCAGTGTGTATCTGCTCCAGAGGATTTCTGAAACGCTAAATCTTTACAAGAGTGTATACTTTCCTCTTTGTCTCACAGACCAGTTGGTTGGCTTGAACTACTGACTTTCTGATTAGAAACCTAAATTTGAGCAGTAAAAATCGCCTATAACTGAGCAAAAAGGACTAAGAGCCCCATAAAAGAAAAAAAGTTGGCAGAAGATATGGTCAACAGAAAAATAAATCCAAGTGGCCATTAAATATATAAAAATATATTCAACCTCACTCAAAACGTAAGAAATGCAAGTGGACAAAAATCAAATCTTTGGTAACACATCCTCATTTAAATATACAATGAAACAGACATGCTCATATACTGTAAGAATGTCAATTGGGACAATCCCTGTGGAGGGCCATCTGGCAATACTGTCTACTTGAAAAATGAAGACACACTACCTCCTAAAATTTATTCAAAATCTATGCTTATGCACATGAAAAATTAGCTAGAAGCCAAGGTTTTTAGATCATCATGTTATATCCCCTCATATACTTGGATATCAGCTCTTAAACATCTTATCACCCTTCAGTCGATTAAATTCCTCTCTCCCCCTTGGAATGTAGACATAAATGATACATGCCTGAACCAAAGAACCTTCAAATGTGTTCCTTTCTTTCCTTCTCTGCACTGGCTGGAATGACCATCATCTGTTTTCTTGGACACCACCAATATGTTCTATATTATCTTTGTCATAATACTTTACTATGTGTTGTGTGAAAGTTTAAGTAGAAGTTTAGGTGCCCATTCAACAAATTACCACACAAGCTGGCTCGGTGCCACTCTTCACTATCGTGTGAATGTTACTGTGATTGCCATTCCAATTGCTCCCACTCCATTAGTCTAGTTTCCCTGCCTTTTTAGATTCTCATCTTGGATTTAAATTAATTCTTAACTCTTTGCTATCATGTAGATAATTTTTAAAAGCACAGTACTTACGGGTGATAGTCATTGTTTTCTGGCTCATCTGTTGTGTATCCACAAAGTGATCTCAATTATTAAGATTCCGTTCAAGGTTTGACAATGTCTAGGGAACACTGTCTCAGTATATCCTCTAGCTGTATCCAGTCCAGTAAGGTCTCTCGTGTTTTTCCTTTTGAGCAATTCGAGACTCTATACTGGACTTCTATCCCAAACTATCCAGGTCCATCTACCATGTCCTTCATTACAATAGTCAGTGTAGCAGTCATTGACCATCTATTGCTCTGTTCTCATGATAGATGAGACTGTGGTTATTGTAGGTTATTTGTCCAGTACACTACTTCAGTCTTTGGCTCCATTCTTTCTCTTTTGTTCTGGATGAATAGAAACCAGTAGTTAAACATCAGATGACCATTCACAAGGTATTAAGGCCTAAGAGAATATTTATCAAAGAATAATGTAGAACATTGTCTTGCGGATCATGGATGATCTTGTGGGACATCCTGGTCAGCTGGCATAGCATAGCTCAAAAAAACAATATTCTCTATTACTCTTTGGTGAATAATATGACATAAGGATTTTTATTATCTGTGCATAGTAGTGTCTGAAAGAATCTTTCAAGAGCTGTCCTGAAGTACCTTGCTACCAGGTCTATTTCCTTCCTACACATCTCAATTCAGGATGGCTCCAGAAATGGGCTTTTTGACACTGAATGCTATACAAAGATAATCTGCCTTTTTAGCTATTGGATTCTACAATATTTTCTTTCATTGTAATAGTATAAAAATGTATTTTAACTGAAACTTCTGTCAATGGTCTTGCTAATTTCTGATTTTATTACATTTTAATGATTATTTCACAAGAATAAAATAAAATTCTTAATTCAAGGCAAGTTGAAAGAAGCTTGATGAGAAGAAATAAAGTAAAACATTTGTTTTCCCTGCAATGTTAGCCAAGAAAATTTAGAAAGCAGGCAGGTCAAAAAAGGAAAGGAGGGGAAATTCCATTTCTACTGGATTGTGATTATGACTTTGAGCTTCCATGTAAAGGACAATTAAAAAAAGGTCCACATTGACCGTGGCAGGAGAAACTCTCATTTCTGAGCTGCAGTCTGTCAGTCCCGCCAAGGGAGGGGACAAATGGGCAAGCTATGCGCCAGTCCATGCCTACGGTCTGGCCAAGACCACCTACACTGAGGCTATATTCTTTTTTTTATTATTAAATTTTATTAGTTTTAATGAACATTTACAGGGATTTTGGGTTTTCATTCCTTCATTGCTGCACCATTCCCTCTACCCTCCTCCCCAGTTTGTTCTTCT
>NW_006399790.1:3566874-3623835 GCF_000299155.1 Elephantulus edwardii | reverse complement strand
CACAACTTTTTCAGTGCCTTTACTTCTTCCTTTTCTGGGATTCCAATGATGTGCATGTTATTTTTCTTGGTAGTGTCCCACATTATTCTTAGTTTTTCTTCTTTTTTGAGTCTGCTTTTTGCTCTAGCAGATCAGTGGTGACAATTTTGTCTTCAATTTCACTGATTCTGTGTCCCATCTCATCTTCTTAGACAACAAACTGACCCTGCTTTAGTCAGGCTGAAGCTATTAAGACATTAGTAGTACGGTGTCTGAAGATGAACAGTTCCTAAAAGGGACTAAAACCTATTGATTTTAAGCATTGCATGGAGCGAACTAACAATGGAATTTTCAAAGTTCCTGCTTCATGCAGTGACCATCTTGCTAAACAGTAGTTCTCTTTCCGTTTTGATAGCCGAGTAGCCGTCCAAGAAATAAAAAGTTCTTTAAGGAATTTAATGAAGGTTTTAGTTGCCATTCCAAACTTCTGAAGGTAAATAAAGCATGACTGTACCAAATCTAAAGTTTACAAAACTAAGACCCACTTGATTTTATAAGACCATCAACTCATTGACAATTAACCATTATCTTGCTATAATGAGTGGCAGCTACTAAAACTTCTTTGGAAAAGTTAGGAGCTCTTACATCAAGCACAGAGTGAACACCATCACATTTCCCCATTTACTTCTGAGTCATTCATTAAAAAGGTCTTAAGTTATGGGTTGGGGAGAAATAACAACTTTATTAGATAGAACATTTAGTGTTAACATTTCCCTACTTTTACTTTGCCAGGACGTATAGGTGAAGAGGAAAAGAGCCACAGTATAACATTGTAATTGTGAAATTTACAAAGCAGAAATTGCAAGTAGTCAAATAGGAAAGAAAATGAACATATTTTGCTAAGAGAATCTAGAATCTAGGAACCAACTATATGGACACAGAAATGGAAGACCAGGTTTCTGTAAACCATTGTGTTCATAAGTTGTACACTCTTCAAGAGGTCATTCCTCATTTCAATTCTTCTGTTTCCTTATAATCACCACACATTTCTCAAGCATACAGCATCTGATGACAAAGAGGATGATGACAAAGGATGAGTGACTAAACTGTGGTACCTTAATCCCATGGAGTATTACCCATGATCAAAGGATTTGTGAAAGACTGCACAACATGGATGAAAGGAGAACAAATTATACTAAGTGATAGAAATCAGTCACTAACGCACAATTATGGCTTACAACGATTAATATAAACAGTTCAGAAATGATTTAACACATATCTGTTAACCCGTTAAGAGTAATGCTATAATAAATAATGGCGAGGGAAGAAAAAATGTAAATAAAAGATATCTGAAGTACATGAATATTGATAGATGATTGATAGAAAGGAAAAGATAAACTTTGCCAGATTTTTCATCTCTATTGTTTGGCTATGAGGGAAGGGGTGGGGAGTTGGGAGAAAAAAAGAGACTGGCTAAAACATACTGCAATGAAGTAAACAATTCTCATTTACAGACTAGAGCTTACAGATTTCCTTTCCTCAGTATAGCTGGAAAAGAATACTCAATATCCATTGTGTGGACTTCCCTCTTTCCTAGGAATTACATTACAGGACTCATAACTTGCCCATTTAATCAATACAAGGGAAATTTTAAAAAATGTTATTGGTAGCACAAAATATCATTAAAAGTAACAATTGTGTTCCGTCAACAGACTGATTTTTCATTTCTATTTAGGTAGGTTAGGGTATTGGAAAATCAGTTCTGTCAGCAGAGGTATAGATTGATGAGTGGGCCACAAGACAGATGAGCAATTTTTCTCAACTTCCTTTAGCACTGCAGTGGCAAAGCCATTAGTCCACACCCAGAGTCCCTTTATAACTATTAGGAAACATGGGAGAAAGAAGCTATTAGCACCTTCAGTGGAAACAATGAGAACCATAAAAATAGCAATCTCCATTCCAAATACCTCAGACGACCATTAGAGCTTATAACATGTTTCTTAATTGAGTGATTAATTCACCTTGTAATCCTAGGACCTGCACAACCACAACCATGCCACGGTACTGCATGAAAAGTGTGACTGCTTGCTTCTGTCTGACACTGTCATAGCCTAGATTCCAAGTGCCAAAGTTGCCCCCCTCAATTTGAAGTTGCTGAGCTTCTGACTTCTTTCAGGTCTGCCACTACAGGTACTCTTCCCTTAAATACCCCCTACTTGCCTTCCCCTTCCTGGCCTCTCTTCAGGAACTTTAAACTAGTCTAACACTATCCAGCCTTCTCCATCCTCCTCTGCTATACATTCTGGTCCCCCTCTAGCCACCTACGACCGCAGCCAACATTGCAGGAGAAGACAGAATCATGGTGCTGAGCACCATTCACAGGGCACCCAGAGCTGAGTGGAGCTACAGCCTTGGAAACTGCAACCACATTTGTGTGGTCCTCCCCTGAAGTTAGTGTAGTACGATGGCAGTCATGGATGGCCATCCCCAGGACAATGAATGACAGATCAGTTAGCAAAGAACTTCTACATAAGTGTTTCCCCTTTGGGGTTGGACATATCTGTGGTAGAATGCTGCCTGAAAGGACGTTAAAGGACACCTGCCTGCACTGCCCTGGAATGAAAATAACTTCAGTTCACCCAGTAGTATTCCCTGATTACCCTAATTCCACCACATGTCTGAGAGTCTGTTGAACTGTGATAGCTTGCATATTGCAGGTTTCAAACACCAGCAAAGTCACCTATCAGAGATAGGTTTAAAAAGCGTTCTCAGACTAAGATTAGGAAGCAGCTGATGATCTGGTCATCGAATTATGAAATAATGAGTCGCTGAAAACCTTAACAATAACAGTACAATATTTTGTGAATTAATCAATTTCTTCATCTTCAATGGCAGGTGCAACTATTCAAATCATAAATGTATTAACGATATCCTTGTATGTGTATGGATAGGGTCTTCTCACTCACAGCAATGCTATTTTTACACCATGAAATCAGCAGCATTCCTCCTTGGTTTGTCCTTTCTGGCATAAAAGATCATGTGATGGTCTGAATAAAAATGACCGACACCAGTCCATCTCAGATGAATAATGCTTGAGATGTTAATTTTTATGTGTTCCATTTCATTTTTTATCTTCCCATTTTTCTAGATTCATACTTCATGCATTCAGTGCTCCAGTGGATGTTCAAAACTGTTTATCCGTTTGGTTTTTTGGTAGCTTCCAACCCAAGGGGCTCATCTATCAGCAATATATCCATCAGTGTTCCTCTGTTAATCATAGGTATTTTGAAGGTTTTATAATTTCAGAAGTAGATAAACAGTCCTGGGTCTGGAAGGTGCACTGAAACCTACCCAACATGGGTGATCCTGGTACTATTTGAAAGACTTGTGGCATAACTTCCACCATCACAGAAATGTTCTGATGACTCCAGGAAAGAAAACTGACAGACAAGTGCTGTACCCATAAAAGTAAACTATTAACAAACAAGCATACATATATACAAACTATTAAAAAACAGCACCTCAACATCACTGAGGTCATTGAACTATAGCAAACTTACAAATGCTATACCTATAAGAAAAACTATAAAACAAGTAAGCCCAGAAATAGAAAACAAATGTGCATGTTATGGGAAATAGAAAGCAAACTTTTTTGGCCTAGAATATTGTGTCTACCAACTCAGCAGCTGATTGGAGTTTGAGTGCCCAGTCTGATCATAGTATCAGCCTCTCTGAGTGGTGACTGAGACTGTAGATGTGAGCCAGGTCATGAATAAGCACCTTTTTGGTCTAGGATGTAGGACAGGTCCATCAAGGGGTTGGGCACCAAGCCTAGAGCAGAATTTCTCCTGGCCTCAGAAGAGCATAGGCTAGTCAGCACTGCTAGAGATGGTATTTTTGCCAGCCCTGGAGATGGGTGCAGGCAGAGTACCCAGTGTGAAATGGCTAGCATACAGAGGCACTCACTGCCAATCTCGCATGCTCATGTGTGGACAAACGTGGCTGTTGAGTGTGTTGGGGATGGTTACCCACTGAAAGGAAAGGGCCCCAGTCAGAGGAGCTGGCCCCACTAACCTGGGGCTGACTGCAAGGACCAGGAGGAATGCTCTGGGAGCCTCTGCCTCCAGAAGGAAGATAGTGTGTGCATGACCCGAAGGACAGCTGAGCCTCACAGGGAAAGAGGGGGACACTGCCCACCACATGTTGAGTAGTAGGGTGGTGATGGTCATTGGGAAAAGGAAGGATGTTGGACCTTTGTGGGGACACAACCTTGCTTGCAAACTGTGTAGAAAACTTGAAACATTTCCTGAGCAAGATCAAAGACTATAGCCTTCAATATGTATTACATCTCAACAGTAAGAAAACAAAAAATCCTCACCATTAGATCAATAGGCAGCATCATGATAGATGGAGAAAAGACTGAAATTGTCATTGATTTACTAGTTTGTTGTAGTCAAGGAATTAAAACATGTGCTGCATGGGGGAAATCTGTTATCATGCACCACTCCTATGTGCAAAAGAGCAACAATGTTAGTTTAAAGACTAAGGTGTGCCTGGTCCAAGCCATGGTATTTCAGTTGTTTCCAGTGTATCTGAAAGTTGTACACTGAATAAAGATGAGAGAAGAAGAAACAATGCCTGTGAACTTTAGTGCTGAAGAAGAGTACTGAATATCCCGTGGGCGGCCAAAAGTTATAATAATAATTAGTTGAGTCTTAGAAAAGATGCAGCCAGAGTGCTCCTTGGAGACAAGGGTGGTGAAGCTTCATTTTTAATACTTAGGACGTTTTGGCAGGAGGGACAGGTACTTGAAAAAGACATTATGCTGGAAAACAGGGAGGGTCAGAGAAGAGAAGGTGACCCTCAAAAAGATGGATTGACTAACTTTAACAATGGGGTTGAGCACATCAGAAATTAGAAGATACTGCAGGATAGGGCAAGGTTCAGATGTGTTGTTCATAGGGTTGTAGTTGAGTCAGTGCCCCCCCAAACCCAGCAAAATAGTAGGGAGTTCTGCCGGCTTGTGGACAGAGACTTCTGCCAACCCAAAGGTGAGCTGTTTGAATCCACCAGCTGTTCTGCTGGAGACAAAAGAGCAATCACCTCCTGTGTAATTTACAGCCTAGGAAAACCCACAGAAGGATCATCTGTGAGTTGGTTCCAATTCAGTGGCAATGAGCTGAGTAAAAAATTACACCGTTTTCTAATTCGTATTTCATACTGCAATTAGTCTGACCTGAAAAGAAAATTAGAAACTATTATATTCGGGATACTAACTCTTACCTCAGACACCAGGTATTCTTATATGAGATTAATTGCATTGGGAAAGTCAGGTGTCAGGGACCTCTCCAGAGTACTGAAGAGCAACAGCATTAGGCTGGAGACTAAAGTGCACCTGATCTGGGCTATAGTCTTCTCAATTGTGTGCTATGCAGCTGGACAGTGACTAGGGATGATAGAGAGTTGATGCCTTTGAGCTGTGGTGCTGGAGAAGAGTGTTGAATATACCATGGTCTGCTAGAAAAACAAACAGGTCCTTCCTGGAGAGGGTGAAGCGGGCTGCTCCTTGGAGACAAGGATTCTGAAGCTTTGTCTGACATACTTTGGACATGTTGCAAGGTGGGATCAGTCCTTGGAGAGGGATGTCATGCCTGGGAGGGTGGAGCAACAGTATAGCAGAGGAAGACCCTCGATAAGATTGATTCCGTCACTAGGGTAATGGGGATAGGTGTGTCAGAGATAGGTTGGCACAGGATAGGGCAGGGTTTAGGGCTCTTGTACACAGGGTCGCTATGAGTCACAAGTGACTAAGTAGTACATAAAAATCTATTTTATAAGTTTAACGAGAGCGAGAGAAGAGAGAGCAAGAGCGCGCTCGCAATTATTTACTGCCAAGAACGAGACATTAAATTAAGCAGGCATGCTTAAAATAAAAAAAGACTGCACTGGACTGCTAACCAGATAATAGGGGGAAAAATCCAAGTTTTAATTTTTCTCAAATATACACATCTCTTAAATTTCATCTATTAAAATCAGTCAGGCAAATGTTTTTCATTTATAAATGTCATAAATGTGTAAATTTTTACTTCAAATTAAGTGCTTGTGACAATATTACTAATTGAAAATGAAAAATGAACCATTTCCACTGTAGTTCCAATGAGTAGAAACTCTTAATCTATTAAATTTAAAGCAAAGAGATTAATTGATGGTTCAAAAACATTTAGAACTGGGGAAATAATAACAGAAAAAGAATAACAGAGGTATACAAGGTTTGATGTTATTGTTCTTGTTGTTGAGTGCTGTGGGATTGGAACCAACCCACAGTTGACCTTCCAGTGGGTTTTCGAGGACAGTAAGTCACCTGGGAGTTGACTGCCCATCTTTCTCCCGTGGAGCATCTGGAGGATTCAAGACATGTTACCTTTGAGTTGGTACTTGGTTAAATGAGTGAAGGAAAAAGGTATATAAAATAAGGTTTCTAAATGTCTGTAAAATTATGGTTAGCATAATGTTACTAAAGGTGCAAAGAGGTGTACAAGAGCTACACACAGTAAACCATTCATTACATGTTATGTGCAGTGAATACCCGGGTTCGGTCTTCCTTACCTGGACAAATATTTGTGCTGAGGCATTAGCCTCATTAGCTCTGCTCAAAAATAATGAACATGGCTTTGAATTGAGCGGAAATGTGAGGAGACATGCTGAAGGTGAGAGAAGACAGAAATTTATTAGGAAAAGCTATATCTTAAAATGAAACAGGCCTCTCCCAGGAGCAGAGGTGGAAGAAGGCGCTTCCAGGCTTGGGGTTGGACCTATGAGATGATGTAATGAGCAGTGCTGGGGATGATGAGGTGGGCATTTCTGATCTTTGCTCCTAAAGTCACTCAGGTACTAGAAACACAAATTACAAAAATGAGGCACTATGTCTCGATCTCTGCCTAATTCTGACCCTAATGTCACGGGCACAATCATATATTAATTAAGTAGCAACTAAGGGAAGTTTTGTACTACAAGTTTTGAAATATTTCCTGAGAGTTCATGAAAGAATTTCGAATAAAAGTCTGGTATCAAAACTTTCTCTCAAAACGTTTTTCAAATCTTTAAGAGAAAAATATTATCTTTGTTATGTGCTTAAGTTGCTCTGAGCGCTTGACATATCCTTTGTAACATATCGAAGTCTTTCTAAGACATTAGCATTTGCAAGGGAAATAAGCAAGTGCTGATTTGAGGTTTCATACGCTTTCATTATGTTGTCCAGGATGGGCCAGTCCTTAGCAAATGACATCATGCTGAGAAAGGTCACAGAAAGGGAGGAAGACCCTTAACGGGCTATATTGACGAATTGACTAATGATGGGCTTTAGTATGTCCGAGATGATGAGGATGGCCCAGGATACGACAAAGTTCCGATCTGTTGTTCAGAGGGTCACTGAGCTGTAGTGGACTTTTGCAGGCACCTAACAACGAAATCAAGATGGAATAAGGGCTCTGACTTAGGCCTGTCATTAGAATACAGGCCAAGTGTCTCAATTTTGGAATGTTCACACATTTCCTCTTTTTGATAGAGAATTTAATTCATACTCTTTCATCACTGGAATACAGATGATTTCTTCTGTAGAAACTTGGGATGATGAAATTTGAGTCCTTTATTTGGCTTCCTAAATAATCCTTTTTCCTCCCTTTTTAAAAATTTAGGGCTTTTTATTAAGTTTGCATACAGTCATTTATATACGTTGTGTTTCCTTCATGTTCCTTGTGTTTTAGACAATGATTCATACACATTGTATTGTATAATTAATTACTATTAGACTATACCTAACTTCTGACCTCTTCAACTTATATAAAATAAGGAAAATCTAACAAGAAGCTGTGCTGCAATCTCAAAGGCACACAGTTCGAGGAGCACTCATTTGCTCTGTGGGAAAAGGAGCAGTTTCCTCTCGTGTGATTAACTGCGTCTGAAAACCCACTGGACGGTCAGCTATGGGTCAGGTCCAACTCCACAGTATATAACAACAACAACAACAACATATTCAAAATACTTAAGATGTGGCATGAGTCCATTTTAAAAATGGGTCACATTCATGTGCATAATTCTCTTCATAGGCATAGTTTTGTGCATGTGAGTGCATGCCAGAACATTGATTATATAGTCCATGAAACATAATTATCATATATACCAGTATAGATCAACTCCAACATCCAATACTGTTAGATGACTTGCTGAAGTACACATATAAAATAAAGGAATGATCATAGACATTTAGATAAAAGTAAGTAGCTTTCTGACAGATCTAAAACTGGAGGTATTGCAAATGGCACTATTGGATAGTGTCATAATAATTAGTATTAGTTACTCCTGGGCTAACAATGACTACATTTTCTCTGCAAACATCAGACAAAACAGAAAATAATAAGACTTATAAATAGCAGTTATTGATGAACAAAACTATTAGAAAATAAAACCATAAGCGTGTAATACAGTTGATAACATAAGACTAGATATTGGTTTAAGGCAATGATTCTAAATATTTCATCAGGATACATGAAGTGCAGGTTCATGGTTTTGGGACCAGCTATCTGCCACAAAATCTGTCTCATTTCAAAGTGATTTTTCATTCCACAGAGGGTTAAAAATCCCATGGGTAGCAGTACAGTAATTATTTTCATTTACTAATTCTTAGGTGGTTAAATTTGGTAGCACTCAATTCTAAATCAACAGAAATCTGGAAAGTTCATTAGTTGTTATAAACAATCTGTATTTTCAGATTGTTTTGCATTTATAATAAGGCAAAACAAGTCAGTATGGAAAAATTTTTGTTAAACTATTTTAGGAATTCTGCAAAGGAAAAAATTAAGTATAAATGCAAAGTAATGTGGCCTTGTTAACTTTTAAAAATAATTCCTTTACAAATTAAAGACTGGGTGAGAACTAATGGTAAAACCTCTATGGGTAAATTTTTTCTCTATCCCAGTTAAAACCATAAGCTTTGATGATATTAGATTGAAATGTTGTGACTGAGTCAACAGTTAAAAATAATAAAATTACAACATAACAATGTATGCTTATTGTCTAATATCAAGCAAACATTTAACAGGAAATTTAACATAAAATTTTAACACATAGAAAATCAGGCACTTGTTTTGACATATTTTATGTAATCCATACCATAGTAAATAAACTTGTATGAAGTAGAAACAAATCCTGGGTGCATTTCCACAAAGTTTTAAAGTTGTGAGAAGTTTTTATCACCAAAAATAGTACTTGGTTGTTTAACCAAAAATCTATAAAATCTCAGCCTTCCCCCTCCAAAGCTTTGCAGGTTTATTTTTTACTTAAGAATATATGCTACAAATTGCCAAACTCTTGATTTTGACGCAGATTACAAAAAGAGTAAATCAACTCTTCAACTTGGTAAATGAATAAAATATTTCTGTTTTAACATCAAGAAAACCAAGTCTTTGCTTTTTTGACAATAAATGTTTTAAAAATTCACAAATTAATTCATCAAACTTTTAAGTAGACACATAAAAACTTTACATCAAATAAATTCATTTTTATAACCTTTAAAATTTTTTTCTGATAGCCTTTTAAATTCTGTTCTTGCATATCTCTTGTAGTACAAAAAAAACTCATCAGAAAACACATAAATTAGCTACCTTTCTCTCAGAGTAACTGTAGATTTAACCCCTAGAGAGGTGAGCCTTTGGGTTAGCAAATGAACTATTGTTACCAGAGTCTTTAAGGGAGTTTCATGGCAACCTAAAGACCAAACCATTCTATTGGCCTAGTAGATAAGGAGTTGTACTGCCAACCCAAAAGCAAGTGGTTGAAATCAAATTCAACACCTGCTTTCTGGGAGAAAGATGGTCAGTCTCCTGTGCAGCTTACAGCCTCTGAAAACCCAGTGGAGGTCAGCAGTAAATTGGTTCCAACTCAGTGGCACTGAGTTAAGTTGATAAAGCATATTTTAGAGATGTATGGTAAATGGAGGAGATGAAGTTGTAGCGGTTAAGAAATTAGAAGATGTATTGCATCGAGTAACTCTAATGTCAAAGATTGCTTTAAAGTGCTAAAGAGCAAGGATGTCATCTCAAAGACTAAGATGAACCTGTCTCAGGCAATTTTCAGTTGCTTTATATGCGTGTGAAAGTCAGTGAATAAACAATATTGAAGAATTGATGGCTTTAACTTTTGGTATAGGCAAAGAGGATGGTGTATCCTTCAGTCTACCAAAAGAACGAATATTGGAGGAAGTACAACCAGGGTGCTCCTTACAGGCAAGGACGGTGAAACTTCATTTTACATATGTTGGGTGTTACTGAAAGGGGACAGTCCTTGGAAAAAGATAACTTGCTAGGAAAAATTGAGATTTGGTGAAAGACTTTCAACAGTGACTTGAGCAATAGAATTGAGTATGTAGGAGATTGTGAGGACAAAGCAGGATAAACAAGGTTCAAATCTTTTGTTCACAGGGTTGTTATGAGTCAAATTGCATAAAACACATGGTTTTTGGCACAAGAACCTGACACATTTTTCTTCATACAGTCCCACCTCTTGAATTATTTATTCAGTATGCAGATTAAATAGATATGGATGGACCACACTTTGCTGATTTTAAACCATTCAGATTCCCTTGTTCTGTGCAAATAACTACTTGGTTCATGTACAAGATTTGCATGAGCACATTTAGGTGTTCTGAACTTCCCTTTTGTTCAATGTTACCCATAATTTACCATTATGCACATAGTCCTATGTATATGCATAGTTCAAAACCATAAGTAAACATCTTTCTGGTATTCTCTGTTTTTAGTCTCGGCCTATTTGACATTAACAGTGATATACCTTGTTCTGGGTCCTCTTCTGCCTCCAACTTGAATTTCTGATAATTCCCTATACTCCTCCAGCTATTTCTTAATAATCTTAAACCATTTTTTGAGAGTAATATTAATAATATCTGATTTCCTAATTCTGTTTGATCAGCTTTTGGGTGGGAGGACGGAATGGTCACAAATACAGATAACTCTATTTGGCCAAGTCAACACATCCACGGTTGCATCTTTCATGCTAAAACACCTCAACTAGTGTATGTATATGGTTTTAGAACTATATATATTCTATTTTTCTAATCTTCATTAGAAGGCCCTCACTTTAAGGCCTAGGCTTTAAGGCAGGTGGTGGCTTAAAGCCCCAAAGGGCCCAAGGGCAGGTTCAAATTGTCTTGCTGTCAAACATTCTTCTAGGTGGTATAGCACTGGTCTGTGCATTGCTGTACAGAGGTAACTCATGGTTGCTGTGATGCTGAACACTGTGACACTGATGTGCCAAATGTGATTATGGTTACCCATGGCGGACAGTGTTTGCTGGAGCTTCCCGATTAAAACAAGCCTGGAAGCAAAAGTGGCATCCACTTCCGAAATGGCTTGTTTCCGGAAACTATGAACCAGTGCTCAGGCCTTTCGTTTATAGGGTTGCTATGAGTCGTCTACAACTCAATGGCACCTAACAATTATAACTAATCAGCAGTTATAAAGATAACACTAAATGCAAGAAATGTTTATTTTCTGTGCTAAAATTATGAAATAAATATTTGACATCTATTAAATATGGATTTTAAACCAACAACTAATTTTTGTACTTAAAATATATTGTTCTTGTTGTGTATCATTGAGTCGGAACTGTGACCCATAACTGACCTGCCAGCAGGTTTTCAGAGGCTATTAATTACATAGGAGGAGAGTGCCCATCTTTCTCCTGTAGAGAAGCTGGTGGATTCAAACCACATCCCTTCAGGACTGCAGCACAGCTTCTTGCCACTAGACTACTAGAGCTCTTTTAAAATGTTAGCTCATTTAGTTGGAGAAGGTGTCCAAATTAATATTTATGATTGTACCTCTCCAGTGTCACTGTGACAGAAAGATGGGTGATACTCTTCTGTGCAGTTAACAAGCCTTCACTATCCACGGAAGGGTCAACTATGAGTCCTGACTCGATGGCAATGGGGAGAGGGATTATTTTAATTTTTATAGTTGAGAATTGAAGTTTTGACATGTTAAATAACTTGGTCAAGTTCACACTGCCCATAAATCAAAGATCTATGGGACTGAGTTAGTTCACATAGCATAATGCTCCCCAGTCCCTCCCAACTTAGTCATTTACAAAATCATTCATTGCTCCTGCGTGCTGCATGTAGCATAATTTCTCAGTGTGTTCCATTGTGGTTGGACATTTGGGCTGTTTCCATGTTCTTGTGATGATGATGTAGAAATAGATAACTAGTAAAACATGTATGAGGTTCTAAAGGGGGGGTAGCAGAGGGATGGGGATGGGTGGGGGAGGAATTATGGGACCACATGGTTTGAGTGAAAAGGTTGGGAAGGGGGGATCCTGTGTGAGGGACAATGTAAACAATCTTTGTCGGAAAACCTGGGTAAACTTAAAAAAAAAAAGCTTAGAGGAAGCAGCAAACCTCAATATGGTAGTTTATATATGAAGAATGTCTATTTGTTACAAAATATTATTCTGAATTTTTCTTCACAGAATGAGTCTAGTTTTAATCTATGTGAATAATAAGGTGGTAAAAAACCTTTTACAATATAAAAAAGCAATTAATATGAAAAAACTATTCATTCATTATTGCCTCCCTCCCCCTTTGCAATGATTTATCTCTTATTCTGGGCTGTTGTTATACATATAATGCTTAATCATATATTCATTTTAGACTGTTCTTTCATCTGTACCATTAAATCCTCATATAAAACAAACAGAAAATTACTAGGTACACCCCCCAAGAAAAAACAAACAAACAAAAAAAAGGAAGAGCTATCAGTCTTAATACATAGGCATGTAGGAAATGGATGTAAGTGGAAGGGTATGATGGGAAGGACAGCAAAACATTTTTCTTTATTTCTATATTTTTGAAAGAGCAGACCACATCACACCTAATTAATAGTTGAAAACCTGGAATTTAGAGAGATGCTAAAAGCTTAAGGTAGAATTAGCAATAGATATATAATCTATATTTGATTTTTTATGCAATTTAAACTATATGACATTCACAATACGTGAATATTTTTATGCGCAAAAATTCTCATATTGCTCAGACCAATACATACTTCTACAAAGCACATGAAAGTACAATTATTTTACATCAATATGAGAAGTTGTTCTCTAAATATGTAGGGAGTTGGTGCTGCTCACCGAAAGGTCATGCCTTTCTGGTGGACAGAACTTTCTTCATCTGGACATGCGCAAACTATTAGTAAATAAAATTGTTTACATTTAGAAGTGTCCTTAGGGCATTGGTTTCACTTGAGTAGTAACTTTGTAACTCTGCTTAAAAGAGCACTTTTCTAATCCCGACAATTTTGAAATACTTTCAAATCAATAGTTAATAAATCTCTGATCTCCTTGATGTGGATGGTTGTTGTGTACCATTGAGTTGGAACCAACCCACAGCTGAGCCTCTGGCAGATTTTCAGAGGCAGGTAATCGCATGGGAGGAGATTGACCATCCTTCTCCCACAGAGCAGCTGGTGGATTCGAACTGTATGCCTTCAGGAATGTAGTGCAGTTTCTTACAACTTATTTTTCACTCTTAAACAGCTTACACAAAAACAAATTAATTTTAAAAAAAACAACCAACCAATTCAGTGGCTTTCTGGTACCATTCATTGAGTCAGCAGTAATAATAATAGCATAAGTTACTGAACATTATTTATTCTATGCCAAATAACTTCACAGTATGCCATCAGGGGACGTGTTTTGCTTGGCTTTTATATAATAAATGAATCCCCTCCAACATTACCTAAATGAAAATATTTAAAATAATGTGGTGATTATAAGTAATGAATGAGCCAGATGAAAACGATAAAACATTGGCGGTTCCCTTTGGCTCATCTTCAGAGTGACAGCACAGCTGGTGTCCAGCAGCATTATCCTCTCTCATTTCACTGTTGTAACCACTTGTTCACTGTGCTTACCAGGACTTGCTTTAGTCATAGTGATCCGTGTGGCTTTCTTCACTTTTAAACTTGTTCCACATATTAGTGGTGATGTTAGGTGCCATCGAATCAACTCTGACTCTTAGCAGCCATATGAGCAGATCTGAAATTTACCCTAGTCTGTGCCACAGAAACCTGTGCCGCCTCTTAGTTCCACTAACACTTGCAAGTCAATTTGCATCTTTGGGGTTCCAGAACTGTTTCATATCCCATGAGGGCAGCACTGGGATCTAAATTTGGTGCCTAATTAAATGTTTGTTGAATAAGAGAATCCCTCATTATGCAAAGTGGACCTCAAAACACCAGGTCCCAAGAGGTAAGAGTGAATGTGTTGTATCTGATAAAATGCCTGCTCAAAGTCTTTAGAAAAATGTCACTTCTCAGTTACGTCACCAGCTGGTGTCCCCTAAGTATAAGCATTAAGTTTTCACCAGGAAAGTCAGGATGTTTATATAAGCCATGCTCACTTTACATGGTCCTGATATGCACACATTTTACTTACTATAAAATAGTTAAATATCACCTCACAACACCTTTCAAATCCAATTAGCTTGCTATCCTAACTATAAGAAATTGCTAAAAGCACCAACTGAGCTGATAGCTATTCAGTCCACATCATCTTGTGATCAGTGATGTGAACAACTGTGCATCATGATCTGAGCCAAATCATGACAGTTCTTTCAAAGTCTGTCAGGAACTGGTTATTGTGCAAACTGGCATTCAATTTATACACACCTTATAGCACCTTTTTGCTTCCCAGTGATAAATCTATATGAAAGCATACTAAAAAGAGGGACACTCTAGAGAAAGAATTGCACAGCAAACGAAAAGTGCAAAATAGGGACAAGATAGGACCAGCAGAGAAGGTAAAACAGAATCTAAATACAGTTAAAGAAAAAGTAACTAACTGTGCTATTTGAAGAACTCTAAATAGCCAATAATTTCATTTTACTTGAGTCACAATCAGCATTTACAAAAAGCTGTCTAGAACTCAAAAGACATCTCTAACCTGTTAAAGAGAAAGAATGTCACTTGAAGATTAAAGTGTGTCTGACTCAAGAGCCATGGTATTTTCAGTTGCTTTCTTATGCATCTAAAAGTTGGACAATGCATAAGGAAGACCAAAAAAGAATCAATGCCTTTGAATTGTACTGGTGAAGAGTACTGACTATCTCATGGACTACCAAAAGAATAGACAAGTCTGTCTTTGATACATAAGAGTTGAAACATCATCTGACATACTTTGGACATGTTAGGGGCCAACAACATGCTTGGAAAAGTAGAAGGTCAGCGATGGGGATGAAGACCCTAAATGAGAAGGATTGACAGTGACTTCCACAGTGAACTTCAAAAGCACAAAAGAGATGATTAGGATGACACTGGATCAGGAAGGTTTTAGGTCTGTGGTACACAGGGTCGCTAGGAATTGAGGTTTACTTTTCAGCATCTAATAACAATAAGAGCAGGAGATGCAAACAACAAGAGCAGGAGATGCAGTCAAAGATATTCGGTGACCATGAATTTACTGACATAATTTAGGAAGTGACAAGGATAAAGCTTTCCCAGAGGAAGGTTATGAAGTAAAAAAAAATCACATTAAAGAAATTGTGAAATATTTCACAACACTGAAAGTAAAAGAATGTTAGATGTTGGTCCAAACTTATAAAGAATTCCTAGTACTTGCCCTCTTAGGTAACTTGATATTTCAAGCAAACATCTTTTCTATACCTTAGTGAACTGTCATACTCTTTTCTATGATTTTTATATTAAACTATTAACAGATTATATCATTCCAAAAGTGTTCCCCAAATCTGTAGGTTGTCTCTGTATTTCACTGGTAAAACCCTTTGATGAACAAAAATGTTACATTTTTATGAGGGCTGTATCTATGAATCCATTGTCTCAAAGCAGTACCTTTGTTTTCTTCTGAGTTTTATGATTTTAATTCTTATCTGTAGGTCTTTGATCTTCCCCTAGAACCAATAGGGTGAAAGCCTTCCCCTAGAGGAGGTGTCCTAAACTTAGACTTCAAGCTTACTAAAATATGGAAGAGTAAGTTTCTTTTTCTTAAAGACATACAAACACTTGTGAATTTATTATAGTAACACTAGAAAGTAGGGAACTATGATTCAACCATAAATTCTAAGCCTGGATCTGATTATCAGTAGCCAGCAACTAAATTTTGACTCTCAATCCTTTGTCTTGTTCAAAATCTGACTCCTTCAATCTAACCTTTAAGCAAACCAATCCTTAGAGAAGTAATTCCATTATTATGCAACCCCAGATCTGCCTATTTCAAGTGGCAGGTGAACATTACTATCGAGATGGAAAACTATATTTCCTATAGACTGATGGTAAGAATCCATGTCAATTTTAGTTACCACGTGATGAACTCTCTTTCAAATACAAATTCTATTTTATACCATCTTGCAGAGTTTCTGGTGCCCTAGTCTGTAGGAATTTATGAGGTGGCTCTAGTTCAAAAGCAATAAATTTGATACTTTTTTCACAATCTTCTAAACTAAAAAAAGTAGTTTGATAGTCTATCAACTTTAATAAAACACTTAAGTGAGAGCCAGTTAACTGATAGAGAGTAATGAGAAATTGTTTACCTTCTAGTCGTATGTAGTAGGAGAATGATGGACAGTCTCTTACTGTGCGATTTATAGCTTCTGAAAACCAACAGGAGGGCCAGTTATGAGGCCAGTTAGGCTTTGGGAACTCTTGTGTCACATTTACTGGCACACAGGGTTTAGGACCCTAGTGGTGAAGCTCATATGGAATTGTGCTGCTAACGCAAAGTTGGCATATCTCAGGTGATTTGAATCCAGCAGCTGCCTTGTGGGAGAAAAGATGAGCAGTCTCCTCCTGGGGGATTTAAAACCTCTGAAAACCTGCTGGAGGGTCAGCTGTAAGTCATTTTCAACTCGATGGCAGTGGGTTTAATGAAAGGGTGTGTCACACTAATTTACCACATATTTAATTAATTACATATTTTACAGTGGTTAACAAAAACTGTAAATCATGCATACTCATGTTTATTGCTGCATTATTGACCGTAACAAAGAGATGGGAGCAACTGAAATTGCTATCAGCAAACAAATGGATATTAAAACTATGGTATATTCACATAATGGATTATTACAGCATTGAAAAACAACTCGTAAAACATTACAAGCATGGGGGAACCTGGAGGACGTCATAATGAGTAAAATAGCTCAGTCACAAAAGGACAAACACTGCATAGCACCGTTGTTGCAAAATAGGGCGGACATGGGGCGTTGAGAAAAAATAAACAACACTACAGTAGAACAGATGAGGGGAATAACTGAAAGGAAGATATAATTAGGTGTTCCACGTATGACAACAATCTGGAACAAGAGTTGCATTGTGGGGTGGGCTCAGAAAGGGGAAGAAAATGTGCAACAGTGAATAACATAATAATTATAAAAACATAGACAACTAAGTCAAATGAAAGTAAGGTAAGGAAGTAATAAATATTCCATGGACAGAGCTTGTGGCAGAGAGAATCCAGGATCGCACATGGGAGAGCTGTGGCAGGCTTGCACAGCCTACCATCACAAGGCAAAAGACCAGAGAAGTTAAGGTCCTGCTCCAGCTCTCCTTTTGCCATATGCACATCTGGTGAGACTGAAGACTGAGCCAAATGAGGTTGACCCATCCATATCCTGCAGACACACTGCACTTTTCTCAGTACGGATCCTGACAGAAACCAAGGTAGTTCCATCCAGAACAACATAAAAAGGCAAGAGTTTTGAAGATTCGAGTAAGAGGGAGCGAAAAAGAGAAAGTAAATCATGTTTTTCATCATACTGAGTTCTCCAGCAACAATGAAAAAACCCACAGGCTTGGTCTGTCTACCTTAGGTACCATGGGAAACTACTTGCAGAGGATCAAGGCAGATACCATCAAGAAGTGTTGGCAGTTCTAAGAATTCCTCTTCTCCATTTACAGTTCCACCAACCAGAGCATCAGGGATGTGATCCTTTTGCATGAGATTCTCTATCAGAAGAACAGCTTGGGAAAGCTCTACAGAACTCTTTTCAAAAAAAAGGGGGAAATGTGAATAAAGTTAGACCCAAGAACAGCTCCCCTTGTAGGAACAAAGTAACAAGAGGCTTGATGGCTCCTCTGTGTGCTGTAATTGGTACAAAGACTGTGTTGACCTACAACCAGGAGAGAACAAAATAGATGAATGGGACCTTCTAAGAATCAAAAAACTTCTCCAACAGGGTAAAAAGGAAACCCACAGACTGAAAAAAATATTTGGTAATGAGATATCTGATAAGGAACTCATATCTAAAATTTATAGAATACTTCCACACCTCAACAAGATAAACAATCCAATCACAAAATGGACAAACGATATGAATAGGTACTTCACTGATGGCAAACACATGAAATGTTCAAAATCCTTAGTACTCAGAGATGCAAATAAAAAAAAAAAAACACTGAGATATCCTCTCGCCTCAGCAACAATAGTTCAACAGAGCATCAAACAATAAATGCTGGTGAGGCTGTGAAGAGATTGGAACTTTTATTCACTGCTGGTGGGAGTGTAAAATGGTGCAACCACTATGAAAGGCAGTATGGCACTTTCTCAAAAAGTTGGAAATAGAAATATCATTTGGCCCAGCAATGCCACTACTGGGAATATATCCTACAGAAAGCAGAGTCATAACTCAAAGAGATGTCCACACACCCTTGTTTATTGCTGCATTATTTATATAGCAAAGTGATGGAAGCAACCCAAGTACCCATCAACAAATGAATGGATAGAGAAACTGGTATATTCACATAATGGAGTAATATGCACCACTGAAAAATAAGGAACTCATAAAACATTACACAACACGAGTGACCCTGCAGGACATTATGCTGAGTGAAAGGACACACACAAAAGGACAAATACAGCACCACTGTTAAAAAGCAGGTCTGAAGGGGGATTTAGGAGAATAGGATGAGTGGATAGATAATGAATGGTGCATTGGAACAGATGAAACAAATAACGGTTTTAAAGGAATATATAATTAAGGATTATACATACAACAGCCCAAAATAAGAGATACATTGCAAAGAGACTTGAATAGGGATGAGGTAATTGTTCAACAGTGAATTAATATTAAAAAAATTAAAAAGCCACGGAAGGGGGAAACAGGGAGTAGGTAGTAAAATGAATGAATGAATAAAAATCTGACTTTTCTATAAACTTTTATTAAAGTCAGTTAAAATAAAAAAAAATTTCTTTAAAAAGACTTGACTTTGAAAAGTGGAATGCTGTGTAAGCATTCCTGACTAGTGTCCACTGAGTCACAGTATCCATGCTCCACTCTGCCAGCATCTGTCAGCAGAATGACATGTGGTCCATTGTAGAACCGGAGCAGGGGAGGGGGGGGGTCATTCTTGATGAAAACCATCACCTTAAACACTGCCATTGTGTTGGTGAGAACATCCTAGCTATTGTCTACACAGCCTTGAATGACCATCGTGATCATCTAGAGAACATACTTCCTAAGTCTGACATGGTGACAGTCGGACATGTCTGCACTAAGTATACTTCAGAGCAAGTGGCTATAACCACTATCGTAGTTCTCTATTGCTTCTTGTGGCATGAGCAAACAGGATGTTGCTCTCAACCTCAATGCTGTAAACTTTTGTCTTCTACAAAAGTCCTGGAAACTAAGCTAAAAGCCAGTGCACCTGAACTAGGCCTTCACAATTACTGGTCTTTACAATTACTTGCTCTAAATCAGAGAGCTGGATAATGGCCAAGGATGACAGAAAGAAAATAGACACCTTTGAGCTGTGGTGCTGGGGAAGAGTATTGAACATGGACTGCCATGGTCTGTTCTAGAGAGGGTGAAACCAGGCTATTCCTTGAAGACAAGTATTTTGAAGCTTTATAACACAAAAGCATCAACCATCTTTGGAGTAACCATAGAGTATCTTGTTGCTGATGTTGTTGTGTACTGTTGAGTTGGGACGGACCCCTAGCTAACCATCCAGTGAGTTTTCAGAGGCAGTTAATCACACAGAAGCACCTGGTCAATCCAAATCGCTTGCCTTTGGTATTGCAGAAAAGTTTCTTGCCGCTAGGCCACCAGAGCCTCCTAACAGAGTATAAAAAAAGATAATGTGATGCTGAGGTTTAGAACGTTCTTCTCCAAGTAAACTGGTTGTAGACTACTACATCTTTCTCTATACATTCAATCATATAATTTCATTTTCCAGCAATTATTATCCATATAATTATACTTTATTGGTTTTCCCCAGAATTAATTTACAGAAAAAAAATTAAAAATAAGATTTTTTAAAAACTCAACAAAACAACAATTTTAACCTTGTACAGTATAAAAGTAACAGTTTAGCTGGGGCTTTGAACTGTTTCTGCACAGTGCAGTACAAAGTAAAACTGGAATGGACCCAATATTGTTATAATGTTGGTAAACTGGAGTGCTAACCAGATAAGGAGTAATTATGTGAGTTGTGCTAGAAGTTTAATCTTTCTCCGGGGGAGGGAAAAATCCCTGTCAAGTTGAACTCAATGGAGTTGTAATCATTATGAACATCTGACCTTCTGCTATTCCTTGCCTTTCTTTTTGGCCAATAAAGTAACATGTAATCTTGACATTCAAGTCATTGCATTAAAACAACTGTGTGCCTTTGTGCAGTGGCTGAGCATTCAGCTGCTAATGAAAAGACTGGCACCCACCATCTAAATATTTGAGTGATTACACCATATCCTACAAGATTACGCTAATAAAATGCCAAACTACAATTGATTACATCAGATTTCAGTTAGAAATCTATGGTGACCCCTGTCTGACTTCCTGATTGCTACCATAACTAAAATGCACAAGTACATGGACTTAACTAAATCCAAACTCACTGCCATCCAGTCAATTCTGACAGACAGCCTCCACTAGGCATCCGAGGCTATAAATATTAATGAGAGGGAGGAAAATGTCTTTCTCTTTTGGAGCACTGGAGACATATATCCTTTTAGTTGGTATCATAACAGAGACTACTTAGATGGATTTAACAAGCAGAAATTTGCAGTTTAAAAGGTGAAAAGTCCAGGGCATCAGCTCTAACAGAAGTCTTTCTGCACTGGCTCTGCGAGAAGGTATCGCCTTTAAGCATCTTTTGGTCCATCATTCCTTTGAGATCTCCATGTATTTTCACTTTCATAGTCTCCTGGGTCTGAGACTTTCCTAGTACAGGGATGCTGGGTGCAAAGGATGTGCTTTACTCTTGGATCTTTGTTCTTGATGATAATAGGTCCTTGATTTGGTTCTCTAGACAAGCAAACACAGCAAATCTTTTTTTGATCATTTTTTATTTTAATGAAAATTTACAGAGACTTTGCATTTCCATTCACTCATTGTTGCACTTATCTCCCCTCCCTCCCTCCCGCCCCCGCCCCAGTTCACTCTTCTCTTTGAAAAGTAAAAGAAAAATCCTTTCATTGTTTTACAATCCCTCCCCCTAGGTCCATTCAACTATGCATCCTTCATTCTGGACTCCTGTCATGACAAAAATACTTCATCACATATCCCTTTTAAACCGTTTTCTCCCTCATCTGTTTCAATGCAGTATACATGATTGAACCCATCTTTCTCAGTCTCCCCAAACCCTGAGGTCAGTCCTGTTTTACAACAATGGCACTATGCAGTATTTGTCCCTTTGTGACTGAGATATTTCACTCAGCTTAATGTCCTCCAGGGTCACCCATTTTGAATAATATTGGATGAGTTCCTTATATGTTATTGTTGTCATGTACTTCTACCACAGAACAGCTAGTAGATATGAACTCTGTACTTTTGTGTTGGCAGCACAATTCCTTACCATTAAGCCACCAGACGTTTGTGTGTGTGTGTATGTATGTATATACACACCCCCCCATATATATATATATACAAATCACAAAACATACCTGCTGCCATTGTGTTGTTTCCAACTCACAGCAATCCTGTAGGACAGACTAGAACTGCTCCATCTTGTTCCCAAAGTTAAACATCTTCATGGGACCCGAATGTCGCATCTTTCTCCTGTATAGTGGCTGGTTGTTTCAATGGCTGTATTTTTGCTTAACAGCTCAATGCTTAACCCAGTAGTCCTCCAGGGCTTCTTGTGTGTGTGTTAGTGTCAGGAGGGGCCAGTCCTTGGGAAAGACATCATGCTTGGAAAAGTAGATTATCAAAGAAAGAGAGCAAAGAACGTAACATGATGTATTGACACAGTGACTGTAAAAAGTGGCTTGGGCATATCACAGATTCCGAGAATGTAACAGGATGGGGCGAGTTTCCTATCTATTGTCTATAGTTTTACTACAATGCTTAGTTGATATGATGGCATCCAACAACAGCAAATAAATATATATTGAACAAACAGATTTGTCTTGGAAAAAGTGCAACCTGTGTGCCCTTTGGATGCAGAGATGATGAAGCTTCATCTCCTATTTCAGAGATGTTGTTAGGAGAGGGTATTCCTTGGAAAGGGACATGATGCTTGGAAAGGTAGAGGGATGGTGAAGGAGAGGAAGACCCTCAACCAAGTGGATTGATACAGAGACTGTAGCAATGTGCTCAAGTGTGTAAGAGATGATGAGGATGGCACAGGATAGGAGAGGGTTTGGATCTGTTTTTCATAGGGTCACTATGAGCTCTACTCAACTTAAAGGCACATAACAAATTTGTAGATATTTGTTATTATGTGTTGTTGAATGAGAACTCTCTCATAGCTGAGCTTCTGGTGGTTTTCAGAGGCTGTAAAGCACACAAGAGAAGATTGCTCATCTTTGTCCTGCAGAACAGTTGGTGGATTTGAACTACCTGCCTTTGGGTTAACAGTGCAGCTCCCAACCACTAAGCCACTCTCTCATGTATGTCTGTGTATCTACCGCCAGTGGGTTTCAAAGATTGTAAATCAAACAGAACAAAATGTTTGCCTTTCTCCCTTGAACTTGCTGGTATATTTGAACAAGCTGGCTTTAAGTTAGCAGCACTACTTCCTACAGACTACATCACTCAATCTTTGAATTATTGTACCTGCAAGTGTTCTGCTATCTCTGAGTCACCAGTGTAATGTTGCTGTAGGCTGGCATTGGACATGTGTGATCAGCTGTAGGTGAGGCTGGATGGTGGGCACCCTGGAAGCCTCCAGGCTGTGGCCAAATGCAGCGTGGCTTACCTCATAATGGGTGTTCCCCAACTATCAATTGATAGCAAAGCTATCCATCCAGCATTTGTTAAGGGTCACAGAGTCATGGGGTTGTGGTGAGCTTTATGTGGCTGGTAACAGTGGCCCTGGGGGTCACCAGTGGATGTAGTTTCTACATCAGAGGTCTATTAGCCAAAAAAACCCCAAACCCCTATATATAGGTTCATGCACACTGAGTCTGTGTCCATATCTCCAGTGCCAGATTCACAACGGCCTTGGCCTTCTCCAGATAAGGGGGAAATTGTGCCCAGGGTTGTAGGAATGCCCTCCTGGTTAATATGGAAGTAATTCATCTGGTAGTCAGTGAGTAGTGGGGTGATGAGGTTTGAGTTTCTCAGTAGTGCAAGTCAGAGGTTAGTAGGTCTCTATTTGTAGGTACCTTGCCCAGCCTCCTGGAGGCTGTAGGTTGAATCTGTGGAACTTCTACTTTCCCCCCTCTGTAATTAGCCCTCATGCCTTTTGACTGTCCTCTGTGCTTGGCATTTCAGTAATTTTCTCCAATTCTCAGGAGGATGCTAGAATCATTGCCCATGAGTGGGCTTCCCTGCAGTGTCCCTGAAAATATTAAGTACC
The DNA here is from genome assembly GCF_000299155.1 of Elephantulus edwardii. Classification (NCBI taxonomy): domain Eukaryota; kingdom Metazoa; phylum Chordata; class Mammalia; order Macroscelidea; family Macroscelididae; genus Elephantulus; species Elephantulus edwardii. The sequence continues at coordinate 3,600,037 of NW_006399790.1, read as the reverse complement.
ATGTTGTTGTTGTTGTTGGGTGCTGTCAAGTCAAGTACCAGTCATATCGACCTTCCACTCCTTTCTTTGCCCTGTGCCGGTCTCACAATCTCGGATACGCTCAAGCACATTGCTGTAGTCACTGTCTCAGCTCATCTTATTGAAGAGCTTTCTCTCTTTCTCTGATCCTCAACCTTCCCCTGCATGATGTTTCTTTCTCCTTCTGACAACCTTCTGAAACTAGGAAAGATGAAGTCTTACCATCCACTGAGGCTGTAAAACACAGAATCTACCATTTCTTCAGCCCTAAGTCTGTCAGTAATAAGTAAGTGAATACAAGACTAAGGTTTTTTAAAAATAAAATTTTAATTGTGATTTTAATGAATGTTTACAGAGACATTATATTTTCATCAATAATTTTATAAGGATTTGTACAAGACTGGTTCCTATAAACTGGAAGTTACGAATGTCCCAAGTATATAGTGACTCCAAATTGCTGTGCCCTCCCATTACTTCTGACATCAAGTATACCCCCTTTCCTTACCCTCTCATGCCTTTATGTCTCTTTGGTCTGTACAATTCAGTAACTAAAACCCCTCCGTGAAATGGTTTATATTATTGTAGGTGGTACAGGCTGTTGGTTGCAGAGGCTACTAAAGGATTGGCCAGGCGCCCATAACCTGAGGTTGCTGGGTCTTAGGTATGGGCTATTGGAGCAGCTGCATCAGATTATACAGAGTGTCCAAAGCAAGAAAGATGGAGCTTGCCGAGAGAAGTCCTCTATGGAGGATCTTTGGGCTATAAACCATACCCCCAAGAGAAGTAAGCAACCTCCCAATAGATCCCACCTCCTAACACAACAAAAATCCTCTGTAGTAAGGTCTTAAGCATAGACAGAGGACCTAGGCTCACAATTGGAAAACACTGGCTGGAAGGACATTATTTCATTGTCCCACAATGAATGAAAACGTCACTATTGTAATTCACAAAGTTACCCTTGCACACCAGCGTTTCCTATGGACGAATATATACCACTGTCTACCTTGAGGTGCTGCTTAGGAATATTAAAAATAAGTCATGCCTCAGCAAATGAAAAATACAGTACCAATTACCAGTAAAAATCCGTTTACACTGTAGCTTCAAGGAACAGTTTTTTGTTGATTTCCAGGATTTGCTAAGTTTGGTGGATTGGTCCTTTTTTTGTACAGCTTACTTTAAGCTTGGACCTTTACAGGGACAATCTGAAATTCTTTTTCTACATTGTTTAAAGTTTGGCTGAAAAAAAGTTTCTATTTCTGCCAGCTGGGTTTAATTACATAGTCCCCATTCATCTCCATTATTGATTTTGTTTCGAAGATAAATTGTATATTGCTTCTCCCCAAGTCACAGCTTCTTTGCAGTAATCAGTATTTTATATCATTACTTAGCTCATGGGTTTTTCCAGTTTATTTAACCACATATATTGAGATCTAACTCACATGCCATAAACTTCACTCTTTTACAATGTATACCCGTTGATAGTATATTCAGACTTGGGAAAGCATCCCCACTATTGAATTTAAGAACGTTTCCACTCCTTAGAGTGACTCCATCTTCAACTGAACAAACCCAGATCTACTGCACTATCATCACATTCTATGCTGTGTTGACGCCCTTTGTGGCAGCCACTGTCAGTTGATCTCATTGATGGTTTTCATATTTTGGGCTGAACTTCTGCTTTACCAAGCCTGCTGTCTTTCTCCAGGGACTGCTGTTATGTGCCATCGAGCTGAAACTGAACGCTGAGTGGGTTTTCAGAAGCATGAAATCACACAGGAGCAAACTTCCTATCCATCTCATGCAGTGTCCTTTTTTAAAAAGCAACAAGAAAAACCCAGAACACACACCTATCTTTTATACGTTTATTCATAAAATTCTAGTTTTTAATTGTAGTTTGTGTAAAAGTAAATAAAGCATATTGTGTGGTTACCCCTCCCTCAATCAATCATGTATTTTGTTCCATGACAATGTCTGGTCATCTATTCTGCAATGTCCCTTCCATCATGCCAATAAAGTGGTCATTGTCTATCCATTTTTATTTTCCCTGCCCCTCCCGTAACCATACTAGATTGATGCTGTTTGTAAACCTTTCTCTAGTTTCTATGACAGTGGACTTAAAGTGTTTGTCTTTTTATGACTGCTTTATTTTACTCAGAATGATGAACTCTTACTCATCCATGTTGTGTAATGTTTCATTAATTCATTTTTTCAGTGAATGTAACATTTTATCCATTCATTCATTGATGAACACTTGGGTTGTTTGGTTTTGCTATTGTAAATAATTTCTACAGTAAGCATGGGCAAAGACTATGCCAAGGCATTCATCTGTGTGGATAACAACCAATTACGGCTGACCTTGAGGAGAATGGGATTCTGAGCATACGTGATTGTGCTTATGCAAAAGCTATACTCAGACCAGGAAGCAATCCTCAGAATAGAGCAAGGAAACACTGCACTCAACAATCTACGTTGTACAGATGACACAACCTTGCTTGCTGAAACTGAGATGGACCTGAAGTACTTGCTGGAGAAGGTCAAGGATTGTACTCTAATATGGATTGAAGATCACCATCAAGAGAGATTGAGATTAACAGAGCTTGGCACCTGCAGAGTGGCTAAGGACAGGGCAGACTTCAGAGATGTACATGGGGTCACTGAGTTGCAGGTGACGTGGCACCTAACAATAATGTATAAAATACATATTGTATATAGTATATATGTAAAATCATATAAAAAGATGTAATATCTAACAAATACAAGTCTATATCAAATATATTTGTCACAACTCTTATTCCTCTGAGGTGTATTCCTAGTAGGGAGTTCTGGTCATTTAGTGGGAAGGAGTTAGGCTACTAACTCAAAGAGGATATTCAACTCTTAGTTAATATTCCCTTAGGCTTTTGACCTTGACCTCCACCATGAGATGGACTACATTAGCCTTGACCATAATGCATGCTAGCTTTGAACTTAACCCTGACCTTGGACCAGACCTTGACCCCGGCCTTGTAGCTCTGTCCAGCCTTGACCATGACCACAGTGCAGCCCAAATTTAGCCTTGCTCTAGAATTTGAACTTGGCCTCCACTGTGATGCTAACTAGGTTTGAATGTGACCTTGATCTTGACCTCACCCTTGACCCCAACCTTGGAGCTCTGTCCAGGTAGCTCTGAACTTGCCCTTGACCCTGACATTGAACTTGGTCTTGACCATGAACTTGACCATGAACTTGACCTTGGATCTCTGTCCAGTTGGCTTTGACCTTGAACTTGACCCTGACCCTGACCTTGAAGGTCCGTCCAGTTGGCCTTGAACTTGACCTTGACCATGAACTTGACCTTGGTTCTCTGTCTAGTTGGCCTTGAACTTGACCTTCAACTTGGCGGTCTGTCCAGTTGGCCTTGAACTTGACCTTGGATCTCTCTCCAGTTGGTCTACCATAATAACGGCGAGGGAAGAGGAGTATAGAGGTGGGTAGTGCGAAGAGGAAGAGAATAGGAGGGTAGAGGAGGCAGGAGTGAAAAAAGAGGGTAGAGGAGGGAAAATGGAAGTGTAGGGAAGAGTAAGAAACAGGAAGGAAGTGGGTAAAGAAGAGGAACAGGAGGGGAGGGGGAGAGGAAGGAAGAGGGAAAACCATACATAGTAGAAGAGGGAAGACCACAGAAGTGGAAAGAGTAGGATAGAACTGGAAAGAGGGGGGTAGAGAAGAGGAGGGTAGAGGAGGGAAGAGTGGGGGGAGGGAAGAGAATAGAGCAGGGAAGAGTTTTAGAAGAAGAGGCAAGAGACAGGTAGAGAAGTATAGAGGAGGGAAGAGGAGGGTATTGGAGGGAAAAGAAATGTAGAGTAAGGAAGAGGGTAGGAAAGAGGAGGGAGGAGGGAAGACGAGGGAATATGAGGAAAGAGGAGGGAGGAGGGTAGAGATGGGAGTGGGAAGAAGGAGGAAGAACAAAGAGCTGGGTAGAGGAGGGAAGAAGCGGGAGGAGGGAAGCATAGGGTAGAGGAGGCAAGAAGGAAGGGGAGGAATGAGGAGGTAAGAGGTTGGAAGAGGGACGAGGCGGGTCTCACATATATCTTGGTCTTGTCTTCCTCCTCTATCTTTGTAATGACCTTTTGCCTTTTTCATGGGTGATATTCTTGATATCCTCCCATAGCTCATCTGATCTTTGCTCATTAGTGTTCAAAACCTCAATCTTATTCCTCTTTTAAATTCTGGTGGGATAGGGTCAAGGTCAAGTTTTGGTTCTATGGATTTGATTTCATTTTATTTAGTTCAGTCTGATCTTGCACAGTCAGCACCTGATCTAGTTTTCAAAGCACCCTATCTTGTTACTGACCTTGCTTAAAAATCTGATGGTTTGTATTCTGGTTGGAGTGATATAATCACTTTGCCTGGATATCAGGAGAGTCCATGTGAATTAAAAGTCACAGGGGAGTGTTCAAATTGAAATGTTTTCACCTGGACTTCTACAAATTCTGTTGGAGACATCAGCTGATAATAGATACTAATACCACATTAAAGTGGTAGTCTAGTGGTAAGAAGCTGCCCTGCAATTCCAAAGGCAAAAAGTACTGGTTCAAAGAAAAATGGTACCATTAACTGCCTCTGAACATGCTCTGAAGGATCAGCTATGGTTCGGTTACAATGCAGTGGCAACCAACCAACCAACACCAAAACCCAAGACCAAAACACTGCCAAAAGACTTGGAAACAATCACATGTCTCCAGTGAACACCTGCAAAAATCTCATTCATGATCATTATTGTGCTGAGACCTCAGGATGACGGCCTGGATAATACTAAAATATTCAATCAATACCAAGGTGAAGGATGATCAATATAGTGAAGGTAAGCAGTATTTCATGTTCATTAATGTTGGAAGTGAAACAAATTTCTTAAACATATTGCTGATAACACATGGTAATGATAGAGGTTACAGAGAGAAACATGACTTAACTTGTTCCATTAAGGTCAGAGGGGGTGTACTGTAATTAAAAGCACAGTTAGACCTATTTGGATATCTGGAAAGATTCATGCCAGAGATGACTTCAGCTTTCCTCATAATGAGCACTATGAAAAGATAGGTAACAAATGCATATGAAGATTTTTCCCCATAAAATCCATTGCTCACTTTTCAACATTATCAAAGTTCATAAATCTACCAAGATCCCTGCAGAATTTGGTGAAAATAGACACAACAACATATCTTGCTGGACACCTGGAAAAACCTATCACCACCACTGCAGTGAAAACCAGCAAAAACAAGGAAACTAGGTTCCTGGAAATCCATTGCCCTCTTTGGGGTCAGTATATATTATTATTTAGTTAGGAAGCTATAAAAATCTTATGATAGTAAGTAACTCTTACTTCCTATAGAGATTTCACTAGGTGTACTACAACTTGTTGGTTTTATCAGCTGACAGCATATCCTTATTTTCTACCTAGAATAATGTAGACTTTAATCACCACCCAGAGGTGTTGGAACAATCATGTTTTCAGTGAATATCTGCAAAATGCTCCTGACATAGCATCAAAATAATCACTCAAAATTAAAGTGTGAAGTAACACCATCAATGGAGCATATCCTAACAATATTTCATTATTATTAATATTTGGAGTAAAACTGTCACATATCAAATACATTACTGAGTAAAAGCATAATAAAAGTAAATATTAAGTGAAAAATATCCCTAGTTCCTTGAAGATTTCATGGTGTGTACTGTGTTAATCACAATATTACCTCCCTGATTATCTGGAAAGATCCATGTGAAAGATGACTGTAACTTTCCATTAAATACAAATTTATGAAACGGAAAAGGATAACTGCATTTAAAGCCATGATTTTCCTCCCCAAAATGGCAAAGACCTTTGGAAACTTTTAATATTGAGAAAATCATAAAATCTACCTGTATACATGCAGAACTTCAAAGTGAAAACTCAGTTCACATGGGAGGGGCTAGAGAGCATTAGGCTGAACGAACTAACTCAGGCAATATAAGGACAAGTATTGTGTAAGACCAAAACTATAAAAGCAGAAGGATAACCATTAGGATGCATATGGATATCCAAAGAGGAACACGGAGGGAGCAGAGGCACTGAGGGTGGGAGGGGGAGAGTTATGGGATCACAGAGTTTGAGGAGTGGAGGGAAGAAGGGAGGAAAAACTCCCATTAATATACATGACTGAAATACATTAAAAAAAAAAGACATGTAAAAAGAAAGCAAAAACACCAGTTAGAGGAAATATCTCTTGAATGGTTGCCTGCCCAAACCCATGGCCACTACTGTGGTGAGAAGAGCTTCCTAACTTAAACTGGAAAGCTATAAATCCTCTGGTCATTATGAAAACAGTCATTAATTTTGGAAAATTGCTTATTAATTTTTATGTTAATTAATATAAAACGTCATCTAGTTCTTATTTACCTCAATTTCTGAAGATTTAAGGTGTGTGCTATTAAAGGTCTCCTGATCATTTACCTGGATATAAAAAAATTCTCCTGTCAACCAGCCTTAAGTTCTGCATGATCTCCTGAAAACATCACACACACATTGCTGAGTAAGAGGATTTTTTACTGGTCTTCTTTAAATTTCTCTTCTACTTTAAATAAATAAAACCCCTCTAACTTCTGTATAGTCACTTGTGATTTATGCCTTCCCTGGAACACTTGAGCCCATTGCTGCAACTGACTCCACTGATGGTCTTCGTTGCCTTCACCGGCCCTTCACCTTTCCAAGTATGATGTCCTTCTTCAAAGCATAGCCTCTCCTAAGAACATGTCCAAAGTATGTGAGATGAACCTTTTCTATCCTTGCCTCCAAGGACAACTCTGGTTGCAATTTCTCCAAGACATCTGTTTGTCCTTTTGGCAGTCCATGAAATACTCAATATTCTTCTACAACACCACAATTCAAAGGCATCAGTTCTATCATTCTTATCCATTACTGAGGAGACCACAGCCAGGATCAGACACACTTTAGTCTCTAGACTGCCATCACTGCTTTTCAAAAGTTTGGAGGTGTCCTTGATAGCAGGTTTTCTCAAGGCTATATATCTCCTAATCTTCCGTTGGTACTAAGGGTGTTGATTGTGGCTCCAAGTAAGAAGAAATTGTTCTATTGTGATGTTGCCTCTTGGCCCAGTAGAGAGGATTTTTTTTTCTTGATGTTGAGCTATAATCCACATTGAAAGCTGTGGTCCTTGATCTTCTGCAGCAAGTGCCTCAAGTTCTCACTTTCAGCAAGCAAAATCGTGTCATCTGCATAATGCAGGTTGTTGATGAGTCTTCCTCCAATTCTGATACTGCATTCTTCTTCATAAAGTCTAGATTTTCAAATTATTTGATCAGCATACAGATTGAATAGGTATGGGAAAAGGAAATAACACTGATACACATCTTTCTTGATTTTAAACCATTCAGTGTTACCTTGCTCTGTACAGAAAACAGCTTTTTGGTCTAAATATAGATTTTGTATTTGCATAATTAAGCATATTGGCTGAAAGGCCACCTGGGAGCTGGGCAACATTCGACACTGACCACACCTTCAGAGAGACATTCTAATCTGCCTGGTGTAAAATGACTATGGCCAATCAGAAAAGAGCATGACCACCAACCATATCTTGCTTGACTGAGCAGCTCCATATTTAGGAACTAACAAGGGTACCCAATCAATGTTCTCCACAGAAACCTGACCACCTTACCTCCAACCCCTACCTATAAAGTTTACCCTGTAATTTCCTCATTTTCAACTTTGCTGCCTGACCCTGCCTTTCTCTGGCCTCAGACAGTAAATATGCCCAAGAGCTTTTGTTTCACTTCACCAAGTTCTCTGTGCCTTTTTTACCTTACATCCTTGTGCCGAAAGCCCGGGAGGAGTAGGTTCCTCTTAGAGGCAGCTCCTCCACTGAGAGCCAGGCCTTGAATCAGGCCCCCTCCAGACCTTGCCGCTCCTCCCAGTAGCTGTCCTTGGTAAGTGATCTGCAAACCTTTCCTCACCTCTCTTCCCTACACTGCTCTCCAGGAACCCTACCAGTGATGCACCCCAGGGCTTCCTGTATCCGGCTGAACCAGGTTCAACCCCTGAGCTCTGTAGGTCTGAGGGGACGCCCAAGGCCTCTAGCAGCTGACCTCCCCCTTGATCTGTGTGGACATAGTGTTGGGACACCAAAATTTCTCCACACTTTGCCCCAGGATGAGGCAAAAATGGGTTTGCAATCCTCCAAATTTGACCCCAAGACACTGCTTGGGTGCTCACTTTCTCATTGGCCTAAGTTTCAAGACCAGTTAAACATATGGAAGAAGCCTCTCATTTTATTCTGCACTGTTTCCTGGCCTCATTACCAATTGGATGAAAGGCTTCGTTGGCCCTCAGGTGGCACATTATACTATATTTTGCCTACAGCACTAGACAATTTTTAACACCATCATGGTAAAGATGCAGAGATATCTTATGTTCAAGCTTTCTGGTTTCTTTGCACTCAGCTGGAACGGTGTTCAAACTGTTCCACTGCTCAAGTTCTTCAGCCCGAAAAAGCCCTCCTTCTCTGCCTTCTACTGAACTTCCCTCAACTCCCACTTCCTCTTCTTCCTCTTTCGACTCGCCTGAAGATCTAAGTTCCCCACCTCGAGCCATTCCTATCCCTCCCTATCTCTTTCTGTCGCCACCTCCCTACCTCCAAGCAGGAGTTCCTTCTTCAGCAGCACTGCCCCCTCCCTCTCTGGTTAGCTCACAAACTCGCTCCCATGACTCCACTCCATTTAGCTCTAATACTCCCAACCTCCCCTCACCTGATGCAGCCACCGACCTCCATTGTACTCTAGGTGATATGGCCGAAAAAGAGGGTGTAGTTTGGGTCCATGTTCCTTTTCCCTTGTCTGATCTTTCTGCTATAGAAAAGCACCTTGGTTCCTTTTCTGCAAATTCCACTCAGTATCATAAGAAATTTCGCTATCTTACTTAAGCTTACGATCTAACTTGGCATGACCTTCATGTCATTCTCACTCTTACTCCTGATGAAAAAGACTGTATTTTAACTGCCCCTCGTGCACATGTGGATCAGGTTCACCTTACTGGCCATACTATGTCAGTAGGTGCCACTGCTGTCCCAGATACTGAGCCAAACTGGAATTATCAACAGGACCAAGATGGTATATGCTGGTGAGATCACATGGTCCAGTGTCTCTTAATAGGCATGCAGATTGCCACTCAAAAAGTTATTCATTACAACAAGCTTCAGAAGATTACCCAAAGCCTTGATGAAAATCCAGCTGTGTTTTAAAATGGTCTAACTGAAACCCTAACACAACACACTCACTTAGACCCTACTACCACTCCTGTCTCTACAGTCCTAGCTACTCACTTTATCACTCAATCAGCTCCAGATATTCAGAAAAAAAAAACTCAAAAAGGCTGAAAATGGCCTTCAAACCCCAATCAGCAATTTGGTAAATATGGCTTTTTAAGTTTTTAATTGCAGGAAAGACAGGGCTAAAGTGGACAAATAAGCCCACATGCAACAGCAGGTAGCGCTCCAAACCCAAGCCATAGGTTGCAGCCCTTCGGCCAGCATAACAGGTTAAGAAGGGTCCTGGACACAACACTGCTCCACCAGGCACCTGCTTCAAGTGTGGCCTGGATGGGCACTGGGCAAAGATGTGCCCACAGCCATGACAACCAACCAAGCCATGCCCAGCCTGTAAAAAAACAGGTCACTGTCAGAGGTACAGCCCAATTGTGGCTCAGTCATCCACTGTGCATGGCCACAGAGAACTACTATCCATCTATGAGGCAGTCCTGCCCCTGGAACTCTTGGGTCTCGTGGAAGATTGACAGTGCCCACCCTCAGGGACCCTTATCACCCTCACCGAGCCTCACGTAATGATTTAGGTAGCAGGTAAGTCTGTATTTTTATTATTATTATTAAATTTTTTTTTAACAGACAGGGCTACCTTCTCCGTCCTCCCCACCTTTTCAGGTGCTACTATTCCTTCCCAGGTTGCAGTCATGGGGATTCATGGCAAATTCACTTTTCCATGTCGAAATCCTCCTTTGCCCTGTATACTTGACAATACACCTTTCACACACTCTTTCCTAGTTATGCCTTCCTTGCCCGTCCCCCTGTTAGGTCGAGACATCTTGCAATCACTCCAAGTGAACATCTTTATACCTCATATTTAGTCTCCCTCTACAAATGTCTCCCTCCTGCTTCCTCTCATCTCTCACCTGTCTACGACTCCATATAGCAAGCTGCCCCTTCCCCCTTCTGAAGTAGAACCAATTGTATGGGACACTTCAAAACCTGTAGTTGCCTCTCACCACACACCTGTATGCAATTCTCTAAGAAACTCTACACTATTCCCTTCCCGACCTCAGTTTCCAATCTCTATTTCCCACAGATGTGGTCTACTTCCTATCATTTCCAGGCTCCTTGGCCAACGCCTCCTAATTCCCACTAACTCTCCTTGCAACAATCCTATACTCCCAGTCTGTAAGCCATCGGGAGCCTATCAGCTTGCTCAAGACCTGCACCTCATTAATGATCCAGCAATCCCCACACACCCAGTAGTTCCTAACCCCCATACACTCCTGTCACATATCCCACCAACACCACCCATTTCACTGTCTTAGATCTAAAGAATGCTTTCTTTACAGTCCCCTTACAATCTCTTATTTCCTGTTTGCTTTTACATGGACAGAACCTGATACCCACGTGTTGTGACAACTCACATGGACCGTACTCCCACAGGGGTTCTGCGACAGCCCCCACTTCTTTGGTCAGGCTCTTAGCCAAAATCTGTCCTCTCTTTCCCTCTCTCCTAGTATTTTGTTACAATATGTTAATGATCTCCTCCTATGCAGCCCCTCCTATGATCTTTCTCATCATCACACTGCTCTACTCCTTAATTTCCTAGGAACCAAAGGTTATTATGTCTCCCCAGCCAAAGCCCAGCTGTCTTTACCCTCTGTCACATACCTTGAGGTTCTTACCCCCACCACAAAATCTCTCACCCTTGATCACATTTCAGCTACTCAATCTCTACAAATGCCTGAAAATGCAGACCAAATACTCTCTTTTCTCAGGCTTGTGGGGTTCTTCCAGCGCTGGGTCCCAAATTTTGCTACTTTAGCAAAACCTCTATACAATGAAGCCTGTGAAACCCCCATTGGTCCACTCACTTCCTCCACCACAGTTCGCAAAGCCTTTTGCACACTTCACGATACCCTTATTTCTGCCCCTCCTCTTTCCATTCCCAACCCAGCTAAACCTTTCTGTCTATTCACAGACAAACACCAAGGCCATGCAGTAGGAGTACTTACACAGCCTGTAGGACCAATATACCAACCAGTGGTTAACTTATCTAAGCAGCTCACAACCACTGTCAGAGATTGGTTGCCCTGCCTGTGTGCTCTTGAAGCTGCAGCTGAACTAGGCAAAGCAGCTCTTAAACTCACACTCTCATAGCCTATTAAATTTACTTTCCACATCACCTTACAGACCTTTTCACCTACAAAGCCTTAACTCTCCTCAGCTCATCACATGTACAAATCTTCTGTTTATTGAAAACCCCTCTATAACTCTCCAAGGGTCACCACCCCTTAACCCAGCCTCTCTTCTTCCTTCCAACCTTCCTTTCAACACATACTCCTGTCTAAGTACTTGATAAGCTGTCCTCCCCTAGGTCCAGCCTAAAAGGCATTCTTCTATTGGATCTTGATCTTACTCTATTGACAGTAGTTCAGCCTTACTCAGATGGCCTCCACAAAGTTGCCTATGTAGTAGTCACCAACCATGACACCATGGAAGCTAATTGCCTACCTGAAGGCACTTCCTCACAAAAGGTTGAGTTAGTTGCTCTCACCACAGCCCTAATTCTAGGCAAAGGAAAGCAAGTCACCATCTATACCGACTCCAAATATGCCTTTCTTTTTGCTCACTGCCATGCTACATTGTGGAAGGAGCAGGATTCCTTACTACCAAAGGCTCTCTAGTCATTAACACTACCCTCATTTCTAAACTACTAAAGGCTCTCCTCCTACCTTTTGAAGTAGCAACTTTACAGTGCAATGGTCAGCCCAAACTTCTGTTGCTCAAGGACATGCTAAAGCTGATGCTGTTGTCCGTAGCCTAACTTGAGTTTCTCCTGCTCCTGTCCTGCTCCTCACTACTGAAATTAATCCTATCTACTCTTGTGACAAAGTTACCAATCGGCAGCGAAAGACAGAACATCACACCTAAAGGCTGAATTTTTCTTGGAGATAAAATTGGTCTGCTGTATTCTCAAGTTACTGAAATTCTCAAAAATACCCATTCTTCTCTCCACATTGGACCTAAACCCCTCTTCTATTTCATCTATCCTTTGTTCTATATACCCTCTCTAGCTGACAAAATACACCAAATTCACTCTCAGTGCTCTATCTGCACTAAAGTCTCACCCCAAGGGACCATGCACCCCACGTTTCCCACTCACCAAATGAGGGGACATTTACCAGGACTAATCTGGCAAACTGCTTTCACCCATATGCCAAAATATAAAAAATGGCATTACCTACTAACCTTAGTTGACATCTTTGCATGTTGGATTGAAGCATTCCCTACAGCACATGAAACAGTGGCAGCAGTAGCTTCCACATTAATAGAACAGAGAATACCTCGTTTTGGCCTATCCACTCATATCAATGGGCCTGCCTTTGTATCCAAAATTGTTCAACAGATATCAACAACTATGAACATCACCTGGAAGCTACACGTACCTTATCATCCCAGTCATCTGGAAAGGTAGAGTGAGCCAATCGCCTCCTAAAAGACACCTAACCAAACTCTCCATCGAGGTAAAACTTTCTTGGCCCACTCTACCCCTCTACCTCTAACCAGGTTATGTGTAGCTCCAAGTTCCCCTTCTGGACTTAGCCCGTTAGAACTCCTCTACGGGTGCCCTTTCCTTATCACACATAATTTTCCATATGAGCCTCCCCTGCTGACCTCCTATGTGCCCTGTTTATTTCTACTAAGGCATCTTCTATGAGAACATGCTGACAGAACCGTTCCGTCAACTTTCTGTACACCTACCTCAGAGAAACTTCCTCTCCTTCGTCCTGGTGATTCTGTTCTCCTTAGAAGTCTGCACCCAGACCCCCTCCACCCACATTGGTCTGGTCCTCATGCTGTTATGTGACTACCCCTACAGCTGTCAAGTTCCTTGGCCATTCATCCTGGTACCAAGTTTCTCACATCACACAAGCTCCTGCACCATCTGAAACTCAAGCCTCCTGGACACCTCAGCCAACTGGACCCACCAGCGTATGCCTCACCAGGTCACACCTTCCATGCGAAAGCCCCCCTCTTCCTGCCTTTCTTCCTGTACCTCTCTCTAACTCTCCTCCTAGCCCCACCAGCTAAGTCTCAAGTCTTTGTATGGATATTTTTATGCCCAAGAAATTACACTCAAGACTCCACCACTCACTCACATATTGTTGCCACTGCAGATTGTTCACTTGCAGGGTGCCAAAAACCAGTACACCTTATTCTGTCTTATGAAACCCTCAAAACCTTATCAGGACTATCAGGAATACTATTCTGCCCACTGCCTGCGATTTTTTTTACATAACCAAGTCCAAGAATATTGCCATAAATGGCCTGACACCTATGGTGGCTGCCCATATTCATTCTGTTAAATCCACACACCTTATGATGGTAACTCCTTTAATCCAAAATCACATACAATCTTATATTTTGGTTATGGAGCAAAAATGCATGAAGAAGTTTCTTTAAACATCTTTGACCCTTGGGACCCTAAATGGTCCAAACGAGTGGAAGGGATACTATACAGAACACAAGAAAGCTCAAACCTAGGAGCTACCCTAAAAATTTGGAGAACTGACACTGAAATAGCCCTGCCAGTTAGTGACACTGCTAAATAACTAGCTGACCTTTCTAATGACATCTCCCAAAAAGAATTGTTGCTAAAATCGGCTTTAAACCCACAGGGCAGTCAACATTTTTTTTTTTAATACCCCCAATCCACTGAGGAGCCTTCCTGCTTAATCACACTAAGGTAAAAGATATCACTGATTGCTTTCTCTGTGCCTATTTGGACGACTCCCCACTTCTATCAGTACTCCTCCCTTCAGCATGCAACTATACCATACAAACCACCATTTGTCTTCCTGGAAACCCCTTATACTCTATTTCCTTGCTCCATCCTAACACAAATGCCAGCTACACTCATTGCTATATCTCATCCTCCTCTTCCTCAGCTACCTGTAACAATACCACAACAGTGTCAGGAAATATATATATTCTCCCCCTGGAGGATTCTTCTGGTGCAGCTTCACTCTGTATAAACAAATTAATACCTCATCCTCATTCCCCTGTGTTCCAACTATCTGAGTACCTCAGCTCATGATGTATGGGCATAAAGAACTCTCAGTCTTCTCTGACTCACTCTACAGTTTCCGTTCTAAATGAGCAGTATTCCTTCCTGTACTGGTAGAGCTATCCCAAGCATTATCTCTGGTTGCTGCAGGTGTAGGTGTTGGTGGCCGAAGCCATTCCCTAATTACCTCATCAGATTTAAAACAACAACTACACATAGCTGTAGACGCCTCTCTCAACTCTTTAGCCTCCTTGTAGTGACAAATTATTTCTCTTGCTCAGACAGTCTTATAGAACAGACAAGCACTGGACTTGCTTACAGCAAAGGAGGCACATATATCTTTCTCAATGAACAATACTGCTATTACAGCAATGAAAGTTGTGTAGTAGAGGAAAACCTAGATACTTTACACAAACTCAAAGAAAAGCTAAAAAAGGAAAGGGGCCTGACAAATACACAAACAGGGTGGTGGCAAACTCCACTATTTGCCTGGGTAGGCCAGTTCTTGGTCCTCTCTTAATAGTTTGCTCAGCATTAATGGTTACTCCCTGTTTTGTTTTGTTTTTAAGTTTTCACAGAACCACATACAGGGAATCTCCTGAGTAAACCTCCTCCCAGCCCACCATCCAGCCCCATTTGCTGACCCTGTTCAGCAAGAAGTAGCCAGAGGGACTACATCACCCCTTTATAACCAAAAAGGCTGGAATGAAAGGCCACCTGCTGGGTAACATTCCACACTGACCGTACCTTCTGAGAGACATTCCAATCTGCCTGGTGTAAGACAACTATGGCCAATCAGAAAAGAGCATGACCACCAACCACATCTTGCTTGACTGAACAGCTCCATATTTGGGACCTAACAAAGGGCACCGAATCAATGTTCTCTACAGAAAGGTGACCACCAAGCTGACCACCCTACTCCCAACTCCTACCTATACAGTTTGGCCTGTAATTTCCTCACTTGAAACTTTGCTGCCTGACTCTGCCTTTCTCTGGCCTCAGAGAGTAAATATACCCCAGGAGCCACTAAAACATTCTTTTGTTTCACTTCACCCAGTTCTCCGTGCCTTTTTTACCTTACACCAGCATTCCCATTCTTCTCATCCTAAGGGATTAAACGATATGCTTTGATATGTTTAAATAACCATACCTAGATTCCATTGACCAAAATACAGTGGCATTGCCACACCTAAATGCAAGGGCAGCTTAAAAGTGTGATCTATGTGGGGAAATAAGAAAAATGGAAAAGGGAGCTGTGGTGGCCTAGAGGTGAACAGCTGTGCTGACAACTGGAAGGCACATGGTTTGAATCCATCAGTTGCTCCTCCTGTGTGGTCTGCAGCCTCTGGAAACCTGCTGAAAGGTCAGCTATGAGTCAGTTCTGACTTAACAGCAATGGCCAACAACAGGAAGAGAAAGGGAGTTTGCTCAAAAACTATCAACATATGCCAAAAAGACCAAATCTCCTCTGTCTTTATCAACGTTTTGAGACCTATTTTATAAAAAGTTATGGTCATGATTATAAACTCATGCTACAAAAGACTTAATTGTCAAAACAAAAGCCTTAATACATTAATCCAGTAATAAATACACTGTACTTATTAAAAGATAAAAGAGGTAAACTATAGCAAAGTTTGAAAACAGAATGACTTTTGAAGTTTTTCCAGCATTAGGTAAAAATGAAATTAAATAAAAATCAATGTTTCTTGATGCTTATAACTCTTTCAAATTTTGTGGTCATTATAGCATGAAGAGCTGACACTTTACTTCCTCCTTGAAAACTCAAAAGAGTTGATTTTTACCATTGATACTAACAAATGCTAAACTATCAATGTTGCTGCTGAAAGCTTGACAAAAGCAGATTAAACTGAAGCAGAGCCCACTCAGGTGGAGGCAATTAAATGTGAATGTGATTGAAAGGCTCACCTAAGGAGTGCTGAACCAAGAAGGGATAGCGTAGGAGTAGAGTTACTGGATTAAAACAAAAAAGTAATTGGCTAGTCAGAAGCAAACAACTTCAAGCCTTTTTGAATAAATGGAGAAATGGAGTTTTGGGGGTTTTTTGTAGGGGGGAGGGTAGAAGAATCTAGAAAAGCAAGTTTCATTTTAAAAACAAAATATCCAAACTCACATCCTCACATCGGTTCTCATACTGAATCCATAGGATAGAGCAGAACTGCCACATAGTGTGTTCAAGGCTTCATAGCACATAACAAACTTTACAGACTCATTCTCCCACAGAGCAGCTCGTGAGTGTAAACTTATAATCTCTAGGTTAGCAGGTCAGTGTTTTGACTATAGCAACATATGTGTTGTTGTTATAGCCCACTGAGTCTGAACCAACTCAAATCTGACTCTCCAGTGGGTTTTCAGAGGCTGTAAATTGCACAGGAGGAAACTGACCATCTTTGGTTGAACCACTGGTGAATTTGAACCAAGGGCCTTTGTGTCAACAGCACAACTCTACATCACCAGAGATCACTTGCTCTTGTTATGTGCCATCGGTCGAAACAGATTCATACCTGAGCTTCCAACAAGTTTTCACAGGCAGTAAATATCTTAGGAGGATTTGACCTCCATGCCTCTGGTATTTCAGCACAGATTCTTACCACTAGACCACCAGAACACCATTGCCATTGTTGTTGTTGTTTTTGTTATGTGCTGCCAAGTAGCTTGTGACTCATAGTGACCCTATTATACGAGACTCCTAAACCCTGCTCTATCCTGTGCCAACCTTATTGTCTCTGAAACACCTACTCCCATTACTCAAGTGACTGCATTGATACATCTCATTGAGGGTCTTCCCCTGCACCCTCCCAAACATGATGTCCCTCTCTAAGGACTGGTCCCTCCTTGCAACATGCCCAAAGTATGTCACATGAAGCTTCAAAACCCTTGCCTCCAAGGAGCAATGACAAACCTGTTTGTTCTCCTAGCAGTCCATGGTATATTCAACACTCTTCTCCAGCACCACAGCTCAAAGGCATCAATTCTCTCTATCATCCCTAGTCATTGCCCAGCTTTCTGATGCATAGCACACAATTGCTAAGTCTATGGCCTGGATCAGGCACGCCTTAGTCTCCAGCCTGACATCGTTGCTCTTCAGTACTCTGGAAAGGCCCCTTACAGCCAATTTTTCCCAATGCGGTTCGTCTCCTGATTTCCTGGCTGCTGGTACTAGGAGTGGTTATTGTGGAACCAAACAAACTAAACTGTTAACAATCTCAATCTCTTCACCAGCCATAATGATGCTGCCAGTGGCAAAAATCTTTGTTTTCATGATGCTGACCTTCAATCCATATTGAAGGGTGCAGTCCTTGATCTCCTGCAGCAAGTGCTTCAGGTCCTCCTCAGTTTCATCATGCAAGGTCATGTCATCTGCATAATGCAAGTTGTTGATGAATCTTTCTCCAATCCTGATGCCACATTCCTCCTCATATAGCCCAGCATCCCAGAAGATCTGTTCTGCATATAGACTAAAAAGGTTTGGAGACAAAATACATCCCCTGTGGACACTCTTCCCAATTTTGAACCATGCTGTATCTCCTTGCTCTGTTCTGATGACTGCCTTTTGGTTCAAGTATAGATTTTGTGAAAGCACAATCAAATGTTCTGGGATTCCCATTCTTCTCAGAGTCAGCCACAGTTTGTTGTGATTCACATAGTCAAAAGTATTTGCATAGTCAATGAAATACAGATAGACAGTCCTTTGGTACTCTCTGCTTTCAGCCAAGTTCCATCTAACATTAGCTATAATTGTCCTAGTAGTGGTCTCTTCTAAACCCAGCCTGCACATCTGACAGTTCTCTGCTGATGTGCTGTTCGGGTTGTTTTCGGATAATCTTCAGCAGAATCTTGCTTGCATGTGATATTAATGATCTTGTTCGCTAATTTCTGCACTCTGTCAGCCCACTTTTCTTTGCAATGGAAATAAACATAGATCTCTTCCAGTCAGTTGGCCATGTGGCTGTCCTCCATATTTCTTGGCACAAATTGGTGAGCACATCCAAGACAGCATCTGTTTGTTGAAATATGTCATTTGGTATGCCATCAACTCCTGGAGCCTCGTTTTTTTGCAAATTCTTTCAGAATAGCTTCATCTTCTTCCTTCATCAACACAGGCTCTTGCTCATATGCTGTTTCATTAAATTCTTCTGTCAGCCAATTCCTTTTGGTACAGTGACTCTGTATACTTAAGGATGCTTTGTGCAGAATGTTAAATCATCCAAGAAGCATTAAAAGAAGATGGAAGGGAGTATACAGAGTCACTATACCCTTGTCATTAGGTGGTATCAAATCAGTTCCAACTCATAGTAACCCTGTGTACAACAGAACCGAACTCAGCCTGGCCCTGTACCTGTTCACAATTACTGCTAGATCTGAGCTCACTGTTGTAACCACTGTATCATCCCTCTGGTGGAGTGTTTTCTCTTTGCCACCACTTCACCACACCATAATGTCCTCCAGGGACTGGTCCTTGCTTGCAACATGTCCAAAGTATGTGAGACTAAGTCTCTATAGCCTTGCTTCTAAGGAAACTCTGGCTGTACTTTTCCCAAGACAGACTTGTTCATTCTTCTGATAGGCTATATACCACATTATTGCCACCACCATAATATACAAGTTTATAAAAAATTCTTCCTCAATCTTCTATATTTGTTTTCCAGCCTTTTCAGGTATAGGCTTTGTTGTTGTTAGGTGCAGTTAAGCTGTGTATGACTCACAGTGACCCTATGAACAAAAGATCTGAAACTAGTCCTGTCCTGTGCCATCCTCACATTTCCTGAAGTCACCATATCAAGACACCTGGTTGTGGGTCTTCCTCTCCTTTCCAAGCCCTTGATCTTTCCCAGCATCACTTCCCTTTCCAAAGAATAGTCCTTCCTAGTAACATGCCCAACATATGTGTGGTGATGCCTCATCATTCTTGCCTACAAAGAGCACTCCAGCTGAACCGTCTCCAAGACGTATCTGTTTGTATTTTTGGCCATCTATGGGATGTTCAGTACTCTTCTCCAACACCACAGCTCAAAGGTATCAATTCTTCTGTAATTCTTGTCATTGTGCAGCTCTCAAATACATGGTAAGTAACCAGAAAAGACTATGGCCTTCATAAGATGTACCTTAGTCCTCAAACTGACATCATTACTCCTCAATAATTTGGAGAGGCCCCTAACTGCTGACTTTTCCAGTTCAATGTGTCTCCTTAATTCCTGACTGCTGGTACCAAGGGTGTTAACTGTGGATCTAAACAAGGTGAAGCTATTGACATTTTCAATCTCTTCTCCATCCATCATAATGCTGCCTATCAGTCCAGTGGTAAGAGTCTTTATTTTCTTGACATTGAGAGTCAACTCATATTGAAGACTGCATTCCTAGATCTTTTGCAACATGTGCTTCAAGTCCTCCTCACTTTCAGCAAGCAAGGTTGTGTCATCTGCATAACACAGGTTATCTCCCTCCAATCCTGATGCCACACTCCTCTTCATAGAGTCCAGTCTCTTGATAATTTGCTCAGTATACAGACTGAATATATACAGACAGGAAACTGAAAGTATGACTGCTTTTATCAGGTGCGCTTCTGTCCTCAATGTGACTTCTTTACTTTTTAATACTTTAAAGAGGGATTTTGCAACATTTTCCCAATGTAATATGGCATTTTATTTTGGTTAGAAACTGCGCTACAATCTGGACGGTGCACGGTTTGAATCCACCAGCTGTTCTGCGGGAGAAGGATGGGCAGTCTTCTCCCATGTGATTAACTGCCTCTGAAAACCCATCAGAGGGTCAGCTACGAGTAGGTTATGATTCTACTGTACACAACAACAGCTACTCCTGTAGGTGTGAATTGTGGATCCATGATGTTCCTTTATTGGTTCAGTCAAGAAGACTTTTATTCTCTTTATGTTGAAGTGTAAGACTGTTTTTATTGGTTCTCTTCCCTTTCATCAAGTAAAGGAACAACCAACAATTTAAGCTACCGTCAGAAGTGAACGTAAAATGAGAGAGATCATTGCTGAAGCCAGATGGGTCTTGGCTGAAAGTGGAGAATATCAGGAGGATGCTTACCTGTCTTTTACTGTCTGTACAAAGGCATCAGACTGCATAGATTATAATAAAGTATTAATAACATTACTAAGAATGAAAATTCTTGAACACTTAAATGATGAAGAACCTGTAGACAGACCAATAGAAAAAGGGGAAACTGCATGGCTTAAAATAAGAAGAGGCATATCAAGGTTCTGACTTTTCACCATAATAAATCAATTTGTATACTGAACAAATAATTAAAGAAGCTTGACTATGTGAAGAATGTGGTGGTGGTGGTGGTGGTGGTGATGATGTGCCGTCAAGTCGCTTGCAACTCATAGTGACCCTATGTACAACAGCCCTAAACTCTGCTCTGTCCTGTGTCAATCGCACTGTCTCTGACACTCCCATTCCGATTACCCCAGTCACTGAATCAATCCACCTCAAAGAGGGCCTTCCCCTCCTGCACTGTCCCTCCACCCTACCAAGTATGCTATCCCTCACGAAGGACGAGTCTCTCCTTACAACATGCCCAAAATATATTATGCAGAGCCTCAGAATCCTTGCCTCCAAGGAGCCACCCAGGTTAACCCTTTCTAGGATGAATCTGTTTGTTTTCCTAGCAGTCCATGGTATTCTCAAAACTCTTCTCCAGCACCACAGCTCAAAGGCATCAATTCTCCTTCTATCCTCCTTAGTCATTGTCCAACTCTCTGATGCAGAACAAGTGATACCAAAGACCATGGCCTGTATCAGACGCACCTTAGTCTCCAGAGAAACACCATTGCTCTTCAGTACTTTGGAGAGGTCCCTAACAGCAGACTTTCCCATGGCAATGCGCCTTTTAATTTGCTGACTACTGGTGCCAAGAGTGTTGACCATGGAGCCGAGCAAACTGAAGCTGTGAACAATCTCAATCTCTTCACCATCCATCCCGATGCTACCGATTGGTCCCGTGGTGAGAATTTTTGTCTTCTTGACATTGAGCCTCAGTCCATATTGAAGGCTTCAGTCCTTGATCCTCTGCAGTAGTCTAGATTATCATCTAAAAATTTCCACGTGCATCTGAAAGTTGAGCAGTGAATAAGGGAATTGGCAGAAGAATCAATACCTTTGAATTGTGGTGTTAGGAAAAAAAAACACTGAATATCCCAGGGACCACCCAAAGAACCAAAATATATATCCTTTTTTTCTTTTTCAATATATTTATCTTGGAGGAAGTGCAAGCAGGGTGTTCCTTAGAGGCAAGGATGGTGAAACCTCATTTCCTATACTTTGTGCATGTTGTCAGCAGGGGGCAGTATATGGAAAAAGACATCAGGATGCATCAAAAGAAAAAAAAAAATCTTCAACAGGATAAACAGTGGGCTAAAGCATGCCAGAGATTGTGAGGATGGCACAGGATAGGACAAGGTTCAGATTTTTTTGTTCATAAGTCATAGTTGGCTCCACAGCATGCAGTAACAATAAATTTAGATAAATCCTACTTAATAGAAGGTCATTCCTGGATGATGGTAGCAGTTTGGGATGTGCTGCTAGGCTAAGGGTTGGCAGTTCCAACCAAACAATACCATCAGGAAAGAAGAGTCTGGCAAGCTGCTTCTGTGAAGACTACAGCCAAGAAGACTCTGTAAAGCATGCAGTTGTCATGAGTTGGACCAATTGGATGGCACTAGTTAAACAAACACAAAACTCATTATAGACACATAATTAGCTGTTCCAAAGCAGGACCTCTTCTGAAATGCATGATTTTTTCTCACCATATATTGTAGACAGACTAAGTTATGTGACCTCTTCTACACAGAAAGGCTGAAAATGTGAAACATGGTTCATGGCCTACTAGAAATAGACACCACTCCAGACATGTATTTGCCAGTTTAAATAGGGCAATCATATAATATACTATGCCAGGAATGACAAACTGAAGATGAAGAAGAATGGTGTTACTTTCATATTCACAAAGAATATTTCAAGATGTCCTGAAGTGCACTGTTGTCAGTTAAAGGATAATGTCTATATGCATGCAAGGAAGACTTGTTATTATGGCTATTATTCAAATTTAAATAAGGACCACTAAAGTTAATGAAGAAGAAATTAAGGAATTCTACCAATTCTGCAATCCAAAAATGATGAAACATGTACTTAAAATGCATTGATAATAATAACCAGTCATTGATTACACTGGTCATTGGGATGCATGAGTTGGAATGATGTAAACTGCCTCTAAAAACCCCCTGCAGGGTCGGTTCCAACTTGACGATACACAACAACAACCACCTGTGACAGAAAAATCTTTTTTTGCCCAGTGGTAAGAAGGTACACGGCCTCTGAAAACCCAGGAGAGGGTCAGCTACAGGTCCGTTCAAACTTAACGGCACACAACAATAACCATCACCTATGCCAAGAACCACCTATACTTCCCCTGAATTCTAGGCAGACAAAAAGTGTAGATGAATAGATAGGGATGTCAAATATTTTAATTACTTTCTAAATACATCGCTTTATAAAGCATAGCAGACGAAACAAGAAAAAACATAGAAACATAACCCATCAATCTTTATCATTTAGAGATACTTTTTTTTTTGCTCTAAGAATACAGAAGTAATTTTGTTTATATTAGTCCCCTCTTAACAAGACAAAGCGTTCAATTATTAGCTGAAAGGTTGAAGGTTGGAGCTCATCCACAGAGGTCTAGGCAGATAGTCCTGGTGATCAGCCCTGAGAGCTAAAAGCCCTGAAAACGTGTGTGCACATGAAGTCACCTTGAGTCAGTACTGACTTAATGACAACTATCACTAAGAGCA
Source organism: Elephantulus edwardii (assembly GCF_000299155.1). Lineage (NCBI taxonomy): Eukaryota > Metazoa > Chordata > Mammalia > Macroscelidea > Macroscelididae > Elephantulus > Elephantulus edwardii. The sequence goes on along the minus strand of NW_006399790.1, from coordinate 3,576,821 downwards.
TAGTGCATACAACTCCACAGGTCACATTTCTCACCCAGTTTATGTTATAGCCATTCTCCCAGGCCACTAAATGCAGACACCATTCTTTTCAGTGAGTGTGCTACATCACTGGCATGTGCCCACTTTTGTTAGATCAGAAACTTATCTCCCCATCTCCAGCCCACCCAGGTGAAATGTGTGCTAACTCCCACCACAGGGCAACATCAAAATTGAACTCTTGACCCTTTATCCACTGGTCACTGCTGGGGAATGGAGTGGATTATCTGAATATAGCCTGAAACCTTTTGATTCAAATTACCAGTGGTACCGAAAAGACAGGCTGTATCCTTTTTTCCACAGATGTTTTTAAACCATCTGTCCCAAACTTTAGACAGGTCCACACCAGGTGACCTCTATCTTTATTATCTTCTTTCTGACCCAGGCTTTATATGGGTTAATTCTGGCTTGGCCTCCTGCTCAGAATTTGGAAGTTCATTCCATATGTACAAAATTAGAACCTACAGTTTCACAAGACCATCGGGTGTAACTACAGATTCTAATTCAGTATAGCTGCGGTAGAGGGAATGTAAATTCTCAGGCGTGCATGATTCAGAATGATTGGTTCAAAGCCCTGCTTCTTAACTACAGACTGAATCATTTACAGTTGGAAAAATGCCCAAGATTTAGGTTAACAGGTGAGGACCTAAGGCTTGCTCTCTATTGCAGCTTCAAATCCAACAAAGTAGGAAAAGTGAAGTTTTTTACTACGACTGTTTGTGTTGACTAGAGCTTAGGAAGAAGAAGCAGAACAGCTGAGGGTTGTGATGTATTTGTTCCCTGCCTCTCATATATGTTAATAGATTTTCATATCTACTCTTACTAAAAAAATTTAATAAAAATAATTTCATATAAATCTTAGATAAAAGATTGTCTCACTATCATGGTATATGCTTCAACAAGTAGAATTTCTGAATAAAAAAAGAACATTATAAAATCTTTGATACAGACTGCCAATTTTTTCAGAGTTCTTAATAATTCACCATTTCATCAGCAATATATGAAATTGCTATCTTATATATTATCTTCAGCAACACTGAGCATTATAATTCTTAAATAAGCACAATATTATAAGAGAAACCAATCTTACTTTTATTCCCGTCTAATATTAGTCAACCTTAAAAATTTAAAATGTGTTATTCATGTGTCAGGAGCTCTGGTGGTCCAGTGGGTAAGGAGATGAGCTTCAAAGTCAAAGGCTGGCGGCTCAAATTCACTAACTGCTTCACAGAAGTTCTTGCTGTGTACTGTTGTCTCAGAACTGACCTATAGCTGACACTCCGTGTGCGTTTTTCAGAGACAGTTAATCGAGCGAGAGGAGATGTCCCATCCTTCTCCTGTGGAGCAGCAGGTGGATTTGAACCGTGTGCCTTCAGGAAAGGTGGGCAATGTCCTTCCGTGTGATCTGCACTTACTGAAAACTATGGAGGGCCAGCTATGAGTTAGTTCTGACAAAATGGCTATGAGTGAGTCATGTGTATTCTTTGCTCAATTTTTATTCTATAAGACTAAATTTTTACCGTGGACATTTAAAAGCAAACATTTTTAAGTTATCCATAAGTTATTCTTTTTCTGAGAGAATATACCTGGCAAAGACAGTGTGATTAGTTTCTAAAACCATTTTCACCCCTGCCTGTATAGTAATTTTATTTTTCCAATCTCCACAGCAATTATATTTGTATGACAAGACTACTATGTCACCAATGGAAATAGGAACAGACTTTGTGTATATTTCTAACCTGAGGCAGTTGAAAGTGCTGTGAATCTTCCATAAGCTTTCTTCCTCATTTGTAGGGCAAGAAGTGAAGAATCTGGAGGCAGAATTGAAATAAGAAAAGCTATTTTAATATAAAGGTCCAAATTATCAATATAGAAGCCATTTAGATCTTCTTCCCTTAGAGGAAAGCCATCACCAACAGGCAGCTGACTAACAGAGCATTTTAGACTCTAAATAATAAAGGGCATTAACTCTAAGTAAATGGTTTTCAACTAGGACCAAGGGCATTGTCTGGAGACATTTTTGGTTGTGACAACTGGGGAGATACTACTGCCATCAAGAGTAGAGACCACGGATGCTGCTAAGCATTCTGGAGTGTACAGGGCAGCTCCTCCCAATAAAAATATATCCAGCTCAAAATGTTAATCGTACTTGTCATAATTGTAGAAAATATCTTTCATTTATCTCTTGCTGTTAATTTTCTTTACAGTAAGGTTCCTGAAGTGCAGACAATTTCCTCGTATGTGTGTGTGCATGTATGAACTTTATCTTCAATGCAAGAACAGCACTGGATCCCAACTGATCGTCTGAGGGACGCATCAGCATTAGAATAAGGTGAAGGAAAACCTGACCTTTATGACCCAAGGTACAAAACAAGTGACATTCATCTTCAGGACGAAGCAAAATGCAGTTTCCCATACATGACATGAATTTCAGACTGAAGGCAAGTCAGGTTAGAGACACTGCCATAAAACATGATGATGCTGTGTAATAGGAAATGAGGAAAGGAAAACCTGGAAAACACAGTCAGCACCTCTGACCTTGGAGAAAATGTCAGGAGGGAAGGGCTACATTAGAGCACTTTTTCTTTCAGAAAACAAGTTCATTCAGAGAATGAACCTCTGAATATAGATTTTTCTCAATTTTAGTTACTTAGAGAAGAAGTTTAAGTCCAATATCCAGGACTTCAATATGATATACACTGATAATATTTTAAACTGTGTACCCTCTATGAGATGGATTGATTCAGTGAATGGGGTATTGGGGATAGGTGTGTCAGAGACAATACAATTGGCACAGAATAGAGGGGTTTAGGGCTGTTGTACATAGGGTCGCTATGAGTCGCAGGTGACTTGACGGCACGTAACAACAACAACAACAACGGTGGATAGATATAGCAAGGATCTCTAGTAATTCAATGGTTAAACATTGGACTGCTCCCACCCAGTGGCTCTGTAGGAGAAAAGACTTAGCAATCTGCTTTCATTAAAAACAAAAACAAAACAAAATAAAAACCCCTTACGACACAGTTCTACGCTCTCAATCACTATGAGCCAAAATCAACTCCATGACATGCAAAAACAGTTGAATGTTTTTGGTTATCTTCAAGAAGAAATATAAAAAAGAATTTTGGAAGAAACTTGAAAGTTGAAGGGAAGTTCAAAATCTGGTGTTCCAAAACCCTTAAGGCAGCCCCCACAGGTTCAAGGACTACAAATAAAGTCATAGCTGAGGCTCTAAAAGGAAGGAATCCAGTGATGCAAAGAGAAAACTGTACCCCTTGGCAAGTACTGGAACTATTTTCAACAATGGTGACAAAAGCAATCACAAAATCACACTAGCAAAAACTGTATAAGGTTCTCAGATAAAGATTGGGGAAACTTTACAGTATCAAGAAGTAATTTTTTGGATGTGTGGGCAATAAAGAAACAAGTCAGTTATCAAAGTGGAAATGTAGACGGGTCTCAGATCTTCCATGTGTGTGGTTATTGTCAGTGGACGTCGAAACACTGCCTACTGAGTTCTGAGGAAGACCAACTGGTCTCAAGCATATGATACCCAGATCACCAGCTGTTGTTTAAGAAGACCACCAACTGGAAAATATTTTTAAACATTAAAGAGCTCAGCTCCTAAAGACACTCTATTGAAGAATTTTTCTCCCCAAACCTCCAGGAAACCATAGTCAAAGCAAAATAAAATGAGAAAAGAATGTAATAACAGTGATAAGAAGAGTCTAGTGGTGGGAAATGATTGAACCTTTATACAGAGTGGAACTGGGCTTTGTTCTGTTACCTGGGTTCTAACCCTTCATGGAAGTCAATTGTCAGGTCTTTGTTTCACGGCTTCACAGGGCGGTTAGAACAGCCAAACTTTTGACTAGCAAAGATGGTTGGAGTTACACAGACTCTAATACACTTCTCTCCCCACCAAAACCGTACCCCCATACATTCACACACTCCAAAACATATATACACACACTTACATGTTAAATATTAATAGCACTGTAATTTAACTTAGAGTTAATACATGTGGACCATAACTCATATTACCATAAATATTGTTCTCAATAAATCCTTTTCTTAATTTATAATTTTTTATTTCAATTATGATTTTAACAAAAGTTTACAGAAAAGGTGGGTTTCATTCATACATTGTTGCAAATTTTCCTCCTTCCCTGCCCCCAGTTCACTTTCCTTTTTTAAAATATTCATTTACTTTCCTCCCTTCCACCCATCCTTTCCCCTTCTTCTAGTCCTCATTGTAAGGTACCTCTTACTCTGGACCATTGTCTTACATAAAATGCCTAATCATATATTCCTTTTAAACAGTTCTCTTCTTCATCTGTTCTAATACAGTGTTCATTATCTATCCCCTCTTATCCTGTTCCCCTCCCAACCCGCTATGTCAGTCCTGCTTCATATCTGTGGTGTTGGGGAGTATTTGTCCTTTTGAACCTGAATGTCTCAGTCTCAAAAAATCCTTTAAATCTTTAATAGAGTCTAACATACATGGATTGACTCTAACATATATGGCTCTGTGTCTAAAACTTAACATGTTAAATATGAGAAATACTAGTATGCATTTGAAAACTACTCCAGGAAGGAGTCAAGGAAGGAACAAAAGGAAAATTACACATAGATAACTGGATATTCAAACAATTCTACTTTTAAGCTAGTCATCGAAATCAGAATGTGAATAGGGGATTGATAGGGAATTCTGAACTATTTCTGCTCTCCTTCAGGGTTCTCCTCCATTCTGTCTTAATATTATGCATTTATTCACCATAGAGCTCACTGGGAATTAAAAAAAAAGTCAAATCCGGGGGTAGATGGGAAAGTGATTGAGAATGCTAAAGAGTTCCTCCTTGCCTACAGAGTTGACTCCAATTTTCAATATCAGGAATTTGTAAACATGATAAATGTTAATAAATCTGCTTATGATTATGAAGATTAAAGGTTAGCTTGTAAAATCAGGATGTAAATTAAAGATTCTGCTGTAAACCTTGACAACATTAAAAATATATGCACCAAAAATTAAAAAGTGGAATACATTTTAAGAATGTTAACTATCTCATCTTTCATAGTATAGAAATGAATACTATCTAAAAGGAAAACTAAGCTTTTTAAAAGGTCATTAAACAAGCCAAGCCCATTACTGTTGAGTACATCGACTCACTGTGGCCCTAGAAGTAAAATTTCTTTGTAGGTTCCCAAGGCTTAAATCTTTACAGAAGCAGATAAACACATCTTTTCTTCAAAGAGTGATTGTTGTTGTTGTTGTTGTTGTTTGGTGCCGTCGAGTCATAGACGACTCATAGTGACCCTGTAAATGAACAGCCTGAGCACTGTTTATTGCTGCATTATTCACAATAGCAAAGATATGGAAGCAACCCAAGTGTCCATAAAAAAAATCAATCAATAGAAAAACTATGGTTTATTCACACTATGAAATACTATGCAGCACTGAAAAAACAGGGAACTAATAAAATACATAACATGGATGAACCTGGAGGACATTATACTGAATAAAATATCTCAGCCACAAAAGGACACCATTGTTATAAAACAAGGCTTACATGTGTGTTGGGGGGAAACTAAGAAAAGAGGGGAGAAATAATAAACACTGAATTGGAACAGATGAAGGAAAGAACTGTTTAAAAGAAATTTATCAGTAGGCATTATTTGCATGACAACAGTCCAGAATAATAGGTGCATAGCAAAATGGTCTAGGGGAGGCTTCTGGTGGGAGGGAGGAAATTATGCAACAATGAGTGAATTAAAAAAAAAAGAAAAAAAGCAAAGAGGAAACTTTTTATATTGGTGCTCCCTCAAAATGCTAAACTTAAAAAATTCCATATGACCCAGCTATTCCACTGCTTGGAATATACCCTGAGAGAATGAAAACTGAGGCACAAATACAGAGTTGTATACCAATGTTCACAGCAGTGTTATTCACCATCACAAGAAAATCGAAACAGCCCAAATGTCTGACCGCAGTCTAATGGACTGAGAAATTATGGTACATTCACATGATGGAATACTATACAGCACACAGATGCAATTATTTTGTAAATTACTACCCAACTTGGGAGAGACTGGAGAGCATTATGCTAAGTAAACTAACTCAGTTCAATAAGAACAAATTATTGTAGAACACGTATAAAGATCCAAGGGGGGAAACGGAGGAGCAGAGTAATGTGGATGGGCCAGGGTGGGGTGGGGTGAGGTGGTGGGGTGGTTAAGCAAAGGGTCTGTTGCACACTTTGATGGATGGATGGATGGATGGAGGGGTGGGTAAAGGGAATGAGAGAGAGTCGGTGCAAAAAACAATGTATGTGAACTTTGTAAGTAAACCAGTATAAAAGAATGTTTTGTTTTGTTTTTAAAAATAGTGAATGGAGAGAGGGGTAGGGAGCAAAATGTGCATCAATGAATGAATGAAAAGATCCAACTTTTCTGTAAACCTTCATTAAAGTCACAATTATAAAACAAAGTTTAACTAGCCTAAAAAAAGAAAGAAAGAAAATATGGAATATCCCATGGACTGTCAAAAGAATAAACAGGTCTGTCTTGGAGGAAGTACAGGGAGATTGCTCCTCAGAGTCAAGGATAGAGAAGCAGCATCTCATATACTTTGGGCATATTGTCAGAAGGCAAAAGAGATTATGCTGGGAAAGACAGATGTTCAGAGAAAGAGAGGAAGACCTTCAAGAAGATGGGTTGACAGAGTGACTATAACAATAGGCTAGAGCATATCAGACATCACGAGAATGGGATAAGATGGGGCAAGGTTCCAAATTGTTGTCTATATGAATCATAACTTGATGATACTGAACAACAGCTGTATCTCAAGATTTTATAATTTATATCTTCCTTATTATAATTCTCCAGTAAAACTAGTGCATCCCAAGATTTTAAGCAATATTAAATGATCAAATATAGTTGTGTTGGAATTTTTATTTTGGCCAAGCTCTCTGAAATGGGGCAAATAAAAATATAGATAATGAACACTGCATTGGAATAGATGAGGGAAAGAATAGTCCAAAAGGAACATATGATTAGGTATTATGTATATGACAACAGTCTGGAACAAAAGGTATGTTGCAAAGTGGACTCTGGGAGAGGAGGAAGGAAGGACAAGGGAGGAAATGAATGAATTTAAAAAATAATAGAAAAAAATCCACCTCTAGCAAATGGCACCGCAAGGAATATGAGAGCTGCAGGCAACATTGACCCCAATTGATCCACTGATTTAGGGGCTGGTTTGTGGGTAAAAAAGTATTAGAACTGCTATCTGCACAGATGTTTATGCTAAAATAGCACAATACAATTGTTGTGAGTTCTGTCAAGTCAATTCCAACTCATGGCAAACTCCTGTGCTGAGTAGAAATGCTCCTTAGGGATTTCCAGGCTGTAACTATTTAGATGCAGATCTCAAGGCCTGTCTATCAACCTATGTCTGGGTGTCTTCAGACTACTGACCTTTCAGCCACCAGTCAGAACTCAATCATTTGCATCAGAGACTCGTTCACTAGCCATTTACTAATATAAAAAAATCTTTATATTTCCAATTAATGGATATGGGTACTCTTCCTGCCCCCTAAAAAAAAAAATCCTAGCCAAAAAAAAAAAACAAACCTTAAAGTAATTCTATAAATTTTGTTACACACAGTGTTTTATTATAAAAGTATCCCATACCTCTCAAAAGAGGTTTTAAAGATTCTAATATAAAGAGCACGGTGTTCTTGAGCTTTAAAACAGTAAACTGCTAGGGGAGTCCCTGTCTTAAAACTGTTCTCGACCCACAGGGAACATGGAACCTTACTTTTCCTCTTGCTTCACTACCAATAACCTCAGTGGCTGCTAATTCATCTCAGCTTATCTGTTTTTTAAAATGAACATAATAGTTGTTAATCCACAAGAATTTGTAGAAACCTATGCAAATTTACTCCAGATGAGGGCGGCCAATAGCTATTTCTAATACTTCTGTTCACTGTTATCCTGCTATCCACCTCAGCTTTAAGCAACATTTGAACTTGATATTTATCAAATGATGCCAGAAACATCTGTTGGCTGGTTTCCCCCACAATAGTTCTGGGGATCTAATCTCAGTTGCTCCTCTTTTAAAAGATCAGGCCATTTCAGCCCCCACTAATTACTACCTTCTCTCTTCCTGTCAGCATCATTTCAAGGTTAATTATTCCTTCCTCTGCTCTCTTTATCATAATATCTTTGAGTAGTTTTCATCCAATTTCTGAATCTTTTTAAGTGATTGATAGTATTCATTTGATGCATAATCTCATCTCCCATTTTGGATATTCCTTAGTATTTCGGTTTTAGGAAAGAGGACACAAGCTGCTTAATTTCCCACCTCTGGTATCTTTTTAAAAACATTTATGCATTATTTTTCTTAGAGGAAATCCTTCACGTAATAATTAATGCAAAACAATTCTTATTTTTAGTTTCACATCCTTATCAGAACAGTTTTGAGCTAATATCTCCCCTACAAAACCTTCAAATCTATCAACATATTTGTATGTTTTTATTAGTTTAATAGTTCTCTTCCATGGAATGATTTTTTTTTTCTTTCTTGTCACCATTCCTTTGGAAGCATTAGTAAGAGTTTTTCATTTCCATATTTTTCACTGCACATATGTTTTGGCTCCCTTAAGCAGTTATGTCTGAAAGCTAAAGCACATTAATTTGCTGAAACAGAGCATGCAGCAAAAAAAGGCAGAGGAAAGAAAAAAAATGACATATGTTTTTAGCATTGTGAAGAAATTCACTGATCTTCAGAAGACATGGTTTTGAGATTTAAAGCAGATAAAGATTAAAGGATTTTGGCCGCATTTGCTACAAGTCAAGACAGCACACAGGCACCTGTAATTAATGTCTACATTTTAAAAAAATCTAGCAAATTATTATTTGAAAACCTGGTCCAGCCATTTATGTATTATGTCTGCACTAAGGAAAACAAAATTAAAACTGGAAAAATGCATTCTTGGAGAAAAGGAAGAAATGACCCACCAAAGAATACATAGGACGAAAGAGCATAAAAATTATGAGTAAAGTTGGAAAAAAGGAAAAGAAATGCCAAGAGAGAGGAAGAGAAGGCAGAGAGTAACTGAAGTGGGGAAGAGGAAGAAAAACAAGGAGAGAGATCATATTCAAGTGTAAAAGAATACAGTCAGAATCACCGTGCAAACTACAGTCTTGCCTACCAGAAAAATTTCTTTCATAGCCCTTTGACTTAAACAAAAAGCCTCAGTCACATTTCCACCATATATCATGGACTGGGTATGGGTGTGTGTGTGTGAGAGAGAGAGAAATCCAGACAGAGACTGATCAGTAGGTCTATGACACAATTCCTTTCTCCTGAGTTTAATCATAAGTATATGATTGCTTATGATTTAACTAAAATTACTAGCTTTAAGACATTGAGTCAGGGCCTTCACCCCTTTGAATTCCAATTAACTCACTTTTAAAATGAGGAATATATTTGTGTCTTGGACTACAACAGTACTTTGACAGAGAAGTGATAGAAATTCAAGACTGATTCAAAGGAGGGATATCATTGGACAAATGGACTCAAACATAGCAAAAGATTTTAAGGATGACACCAGGTCAGGCAATGTTTTGTTTGGATACACACAAGGTCACTATGAATTAGAATCCACTCAGTGGCACATAACAACAAACACATTCGTTGAGTATTGTGACATTAAATTAGCTAACATATGAAAATCAAACAGAACCATAACAAAAAGATGATAATTGGTCCTTTAACTCGTAGTGACTCCACACGTTGGGGTGAAAAGCTAAGTGCAGGGACTCTTCACTTAGAATAGGAACTGACAACAGGCGCTGGCTGAAAATCACCTGTGACTTCATCCATAGCCACTGGTGAGAGTCAG
>NW_006399790.1:3556490-3563859 GCF_000299155.1 Elephantulus edwardii | reverse complement strand
CTTATTGCTATAAATTGTCCTCTGATGACTGCTTTGGCTGTTTCCCAGAAGTTTTGGTAAGTTGTGTTTTCATTGTCATTTATTTCAAGAAACTTTTTAATTTCACTTTTTATTTCTTCTAGTACCCACTCACATTCAAGTACGTTGTTGTTGAGCTTCCAAATATATGAATTTTTTTTTCTCCTTTATCCTCTTTTTATGAATTTCTAATTCTGTGGTGTTGTGGTCTGAGAGGATACTTTGTATAATTTCTGTTTTTTAATTTGTGGATGCTTGCCTTGTGACCTAGAATGTGATTTATTCTGGAGAATGTTCCATGCACATTGGAAAATAAGGCATATTGTGCTTTCAGGGGGTGCATTAGCCTATAAATATCTATGAGATCAAGTTGGTTTATTGTGTGGTTTAATTCTTGAGTGTCTTTGTTGAGATTATTTTTGGTAGTTCTGTCTTTTCTTGAAAGAGGTGTATTGAAGTCTCCAAGTACTACTTCTTTTTTCAGTTTTGTTAATGTTTATTTTATATATTTGGTGCATAGATTTTCAATATTGTTATATCCTCTTGTTCTAGTAACCATTTGAGCATTATGTGTAGTGGCCTTCTTTGTCCTTTGTGATGGTTTTTGCATTGAAATTTATTTTATCAGAGATTAGTATCGCTACTTCTGCTTTTTTTGGTAGCTATTTGTTTGGTATATTTTCCCCCATCCTTTTATTTTTAGTCTTTCTTTATCTTCATTTTTTAGATGTATCTCTTGTAGACAACATATTGATGGATTTTGGTTTTTTATCCAATCTGCTACTCTTTTTCTCTTCAGTGGCACATTTAAACCATTCACATTCAGTGTAATTATTGAGAGGTAAGGTTTTATTGCTATCATTTTGTTCAATTCTTTTTGGCCTTGTTGCTAGTTACTTTAGTCCATCCTGTTTTCTCTGGCATCTCTGTATGAAGGACGTCTCTCAGTGTTTCCTGTAAGGCCGGTCTTGTTTGTACAAATTCCCTTAGGTTCTGTATTCCTGGGAATATCTTGATCTCTCCTTCATATTTGATGGACAGTTTCGCTGGATACAATATTCTTGGTTGACAGTTGTGTTCTTTGAGTGTTCAATATATGCCATTCCATTGTCTTCTTGCTGAGAAATCGGCACTTAGTCTTATCTGCCATCCCTTATAGGTTACTCTTTGTTTCTCTCTTGCTGCTTTCAGTATTCTCTCATCTTTGGTTCTAGCAAATTTGACAATGATATGCCTTGGTGTTTTTCTTTTAGGGTCTATTCTATGCGGTGTTAACTCAGCTTCTTGAATATATATTCTCTCATTCTTCATTATGCCTGGAAAGTTTTCCTCTAGTAATTCTTCCACAACTTTTTCAGTGCCTTTACTTGCTTCTTCCTGTCCTGGGATTCAGATGATGCGAATGTTATTTCTTTTGATGGCATCCCACATTATTCTTAGGTTTTCTTCTGTTTCCTTCTGTTTTGATTCTGCTTTTTTTCTCAGTCAGATCTGTGGTGACAATTCTATTTAATTGATTCTGTTTTCAAACTCTTCACCTCTGTTCATGTGTCCCTCCATCATGTTGACAGCATCAGAAACCATAGACCTCATATTTTGGATCACAGTTTCTTGTTTTTCCAGTGCCTCTAATGCCTCATTTGTTTTATCTGCATTGTTTTGGATTGGGTTTGTGTTTGTTTTTTTAAGCTCCTCCTGATTTTTGCTTGCAGTGTCCTGTAATTCATCAAGTTTGTTTTTCATTCATGGAAAATATTCAATTGTTGTTCTTTTAAATTCTGTGTCAGAATGTTCCATCAGACTTTCCGGCTTCAGGAAATTCATTGCTACTGTGTCATATTTTGGGGGTGATATCTTGCTTCGGGCTTGCATGGCGAGTGAGGTACCCTGCTTCTTTGAGGACATTGATGTGGTAGAGTTTTTCAAATCTGAGGTGATAGCTGGTTCTTGATTTGATGTCACTGTTCCAGTAGAAGGTTGGGCAGGAACATAAGCAGACGCTTAGATGCACACGTGAGTGCGGAGGGGAGAAGCACACATTGGTATATGCCGAGAAGGGTATGGAGGAACTTGAATAATGAAGGAGAAAGTCTGTTGATCCCTTCTGGAAATGGCTTCTCACCTCTGTCGAGATGTCCAGAATCTCCCTGTTGTTTGAGTTAGTGGGACTCACGTGGTCAGGCCAGATAGCAGTTTGTAGGCCAAGTAACTTAATCTTCAATGTTACATGAGTTTTTTAGGGGAGGTTGATAAATCCTATAGATTTGGTACATATTTTTTTTGTATTCCTGGCCCGAGGGCCTTTGGATTTAAAGCAGGCATTTCCACACAGACTGCTGAAACTCATAGTTTTCATACCTGTGTGGCATGGGTGGGTTCTGCCACCATATGTGGATCAACCCTGGCCCCTTCTCCCTCTGTCTGCGCAGTCCTCAGGCCAAACTCCAAGATTTAGAGCATATAATTTTTACAACTTCCAACTTTCTTAGATTCATACTTAATGCATTCCATATTCCAAGTATTAATGAATATTTGTAACTGTTACTCCTCTTTTTTTAGTACTCCCTAATCAGAGGGGCTCTACTTCTAGTATTTTATCTAATATTGTTTTCTGGGTATTCAGAGAGTTGGGGTTTTTTGGTGGTGTTTTGTTTATTTTTGTATTTTTTACTTTATTAAACAAATTTATTCTATAATAGTTAGCAGAGTAAAAGTCCAAATTCATGATCCCAGCTCTAGGGGAATACTTTCTCTATGCCAACACTAGAGAAGCATCCTTGTCTCTTTCAATATCTGGGGACTAAGCATCTCTTAGAGCTCTCCATGTGTCTTGGCATAAATCTTACCCTGCGTCTAAGATATTGTTGATGCATGGAGCCTGAGCCCAAAAGATGTGCTTCAATCTCAGCTCTTCTTTCATAGTATTACTGAAGCTCCTCCTTGTCTGTTGGCTTTTTCCCCATCCCTTCTACCATTTGTAAGATAAAAGATGTTATGGGCCACACTCCAGGAAAACTCCCCTTACATTGCTGTGACCTGAATATGGTGTTATAGTCCACCGTCCAAAACGGACTGGCTCTTTATATCAGATTACATGACAGTGATGATTATATCATCACATAAGTGCCAAACAACCACAAAGTTTTTAAAGAACTGTTATTTCAAAAGCGGATGCCACATCTTGCTACTTAGACTGGAAGCTTTGCTGAAATTTGTCACCATGGGTGACCCTGCTGATATTTGAAATTACCAGTGGCATAGCTTCCAGGACCATAGCAATACACAAGTCACACAAGTTAACTGGCAGACATGTGCTGTATTCACAAAAGACAACTATAAACAACCAAATATACTATAAAACAAGCAACATCAAAGCAAAACAAAAGTAACATCAAACTGAGAGATAAAACCTATGCTCATAAAAGCAAACTATAAAACATTAAGCATAATCATTGGAAAGGTTAAAGAAAAAAGCATTTCTTCATGTTCATGGCCATTCAAATATCTTCCTCTATGAAGATTCTTTCCATGTCTTTTGCCCATTTTGTAATTGGGCTATCAGTCTTGTGGAGGCTCAGGAGTATTCTATAAACTTTTCTTATAAGACTCTTGTCTGAGATCGTATTACCAAATGTTTGTTCCCACTCTGTAGGTTTTCTTTTTACCCTGTTGGAAAAATTTTGTGATGTGCACAGGGATTTAATCTTTAGACGGACACATTCATCAATTTTATCCTCTTCATATTGTGCATTCTGATTGGCAATAAGAGAGATGCAAATCAAAACCAGAATGAGGTACCATCCCACTCTACTAACAGTGGCCAAGTTTAACAGGGCAGCAAGTAATAAATGTTGGAGAGGATATGGCTATAAAGGAACTCTTATACATTGTTGGTGGGATTGTAAAATGGTACAACCATTCTGGAAAGCAGTTTGATGCTTCTTCAAAAAGCTGAACATAGAAATTTCATATGACCCATTTATTCCATTACTTGGAATATACCCTGAGAAAATGAGAACTGAGGCACAAATGAAGATTTGTACACCAGTGTTCAGAGCAGCATTATACACTATCATAAGAACATGGAAACCACCCAGATGTCCAACCACACACAAATGGATTGAGAAATTATGGTACATTCACACAACTGAATACTATGCAGCACGCAGGAGCAATGACCTCGTAAATTATTACCTAATTTGGGAGGGACTGGGGAGCATTATGCTGAGTGAACTAACTCAGTCCCACATGAATAAATATTGTATAAAATCATTATTGTAGAAGGAGTATAAGGATCCAAGAGGGTGGGAGAGGTTGGAAGCAGAGGGATAAGGATGTGCAAGGGGGGGAGATTAATCATGGGGTTGTACAATTTGTTGGGGGTGGGGAATGAGGGAAATTGAAAATTGGTTCTTGAAAACAATGTAATTGAATTTCGTAAATAAACTAGTAGACTTTTTTTCTTAAAAAAAAAAGCAAAAAACAAATTGAAAATTATCCTATACGCTAAAAAACCAGCCTGGAGTTTTAGCAAAAACAGTCCTGCCAAGTCAAGGGAGATACTGATAAAATCCTAGAGTGCCAAAACCCACAAACATAAATTTAAATGAAACTATGAAGAAACAGAAGACAATAATATATACCCTAGAGTGGCATTAGGCACTATTATATTTTATAGGACAGTTGATATTTCATTATATGAAATTTTAAAGGTCTTTTTAATATACATATATAAATAAGCTGTCAAATCTGAACAACAGACTTCCAAGGTTGTAAATCAGATGAGAGGAGATTGCTATCTTTCTCCCTTAGAGTTGCTGGTGAATTCAAACCATTAGAGAGGGGTTAACAACACAACCCCCTATGAATTGTTCCACCACAGCTCCATTGTGTGTGTGTGTGTGTGTGTGTGTGTGTGTGTACACACATAAAAATATGTAACAAAGAGCCTGATTTTAACTAGGCTTACCAGTATATTTTTCCCCATTCAACTTGAATTGAGCAACTCAATTTTTGTAATAAGACTAAGTAGAGCTATCACTGTAAGCATATTTTATAGGTCCCATCTCTCTCAGTTGTCCACAAATGATTAATATTACTAAGTTTTTATTATTAACTTATGAAACTCTTTACATTATCACCCTAAATTATATTCCCATGAGCTTCACAAGTACATATTGTTTGGTTTTTTGATAAATATTGATTCAGCATAAGTTATCACTCAGTTTTCCACTTTGTCTTAGTTCACGCTCATTCCTCCTCTCCATGAAGGACCTCAAAATGTGATGAATTATTTCTTCCTTCCATAAACCCATACTGATCCTCAAAGTTTGTTATGTTTCTGGAAACACTCAAACTTCAGATCTGTTCTCTTCATGCTCTTTGGAAAGGTATGAAACTTGGTTCACCATCTCTCTAATTTCTATACCTTAATTAAAGTATGTAAATTTTTTATGAACTCACTGTATATCCTTACGATAAACAGCATTCAAGTAGCAGTAAATAAATCTCCAACCAATAATTCTAGAAAACAACGGTAACTTGTCATTAATCAACGTAAAAAAGTGTTTACTTTTATAAATACATTTCTTTAAATAAAGTGCTAGAATTTCTGCTTCTGAAATTTCTTTTCCTTATTATTTTATTTTTTTACATATGCCCATTAGTTAACCAGTTTTGGTGAGTTTGCTTGTGTCGTAGCAAAACGTTGGTGCTAGTGGTTAATTCTGTCAGCTGTTTTTCAGCATAATTACTGCACAGATGGTAAATGATTGCTCAGACTACTAACATTATTATCATCTTGTGATGGGGGCACTTCTACAAAATTAAAAGAGGAGTAAAGCTATTTTTCCCCAAAGAATTTCCCCCCCAAAAAATAGTATTAGAGTTTGGAGGAAATATTGATTTGGCGTGTATAATTAAATATTTCTAATACTTATTGCTCTGGTGTTAGAGAAGATTACTGAATAACCCATGCACTGCCCAAACTACACACATATATGTCTTGGAGAGGGTGCAGCCAGTGTGCTTCTTGGAGGCAAAGATGATAAAGCTTCATCTCACATACAGTATGTTGCTAGGAGGGGCTATACCTTGGAGAGGGATATCTTGCTTGGAAAGGTGGAGGATTAGTGAAATATCAGATGGATTGGCACGGTGACTGCATCAATAGCTCAAGTGTGTCAGATGAAGAGGATGACACAAGATCAGGGTTCAGATCTGTTGTCCTTAAGGTTGCTACAAGTTGTACTTGACCCAGTTGCACCTAACAACAATACTTATTTTGTCTGTATGCTGAAAAAACAATCCAAGAATCTGACTATGTAAATCAAGTATGACATAGTAAACCAGGTATGGGGGTCCAAAAGGGGAAGGGGTGAGAGCAGAAGGATGAGGATAGGTAGGAAGGAAAACTCAAGAGTCACATAATTTGGTGGGTGGAGGGAGGGGGTAAAAGAAATTGAAAAGATCCTGTAGGGACCTGAAAAGATGGAGTAATGGTGGGAGAAGGAAAAGGGGGGAGAGGTATTTGCAGTCAATAAATCATTGACTATATAAATTTTTTAAAAGGATATGGAATCAGTACTGAGGAAGATTGATAAAGATTAAAGACTATAGACTTAAGTAGAGATTATATCTCAACATAAAGAAATATAACTGAGACCTTCTAAAAGTCAAATCCCTATGCACATCAAAAACTTCTCCAATAGGGTGAAAAGGAAAACCATAGACTGGGGAAAAATATTGGTAATGACATATCTGATAAGGGACTCATTCATAAAATTTGTAGAATACTTCAGTAACTGAACAAGAAAAAAAAGTAAACAACCCAATTGCAAAATGAACACAGGATATGAATAAACTATTCACCAAAGAAGACATTTAGATAGCGAACAAACACATGAAGAAATCAATCCCTAGCTCTCAGAGAGATGTAAATCAAAACAACTATGAGGTATCACCTCACCCCAATAACAATAGCAAAGTTCAACAAAGCAGCAAACAACAGATGCTGGCGAGGTAGTGGAGAGATTGTCAGTCTTACTGACTGCAGGTGGGAGTGTAAAATAGTGCAACTTCTCTTTCTTCCTCAGAGCTGCTAGTGGATTCCAACCTCCAGAGAGGTGTGACCTTTGGATTAGCCACACAGCCATGTCTCTAACCATGTCATGTGCATGTGAAATATGGACTATGAATGAGGAACTGAGGAAATAATAAGTTATGTTGACCAAAAAAAAAAAATGATACAACCTGCTTACTGAAACTGAGGAGGACCTCATACACTTGCTGCAGAGGGTCAAGGACTGCAGCCTTCAGTATGGACTGAGGCTCAATGTCAAGAAGACAAAGA
>NW_006399790.1:3555183-3556390 GCF_000299155.1 Elephantulus edwardii | reverse complement strand
CTAGTGAGTGTCTTAAAAATGTTAGCTACAATTAATAGTAGAGTTTGTAGAGGTCATTGTAGCACTGAAGCAGTTGTACAGTAAACGGTGCTCAGAACTGAGAGATTCCCCTTGCCCAGATAAGGGAGATATTAGGGTCTGAAAGAAGGAATTCAATACTGACTCAGGAGATAAGCATCCAAGTTTGAAATTTTACAGTGTATGTGTCTGTAAACTTATAAATATGAAGAGATCCGAGTGTGGAAATTATTAAACAATATCACTAATATCACACATCAGCAAACTCCTGCTGAAGATTATCCAGAAATGACTGAATGACCAGAAATATTGACTGGGTTTAGAAAAGGTCACGGCACTAGAGATATTATTGCTAACGTCAGACGGATTTTGGCAAAAAGCAAAGAATACCAAAAGAATGTCTATCTGTGTATTTGACTATGCATAGGCATTTGACTGTGTGGATCACAACAAAGTGTAGCTAATCTTGAGGAAAATGGGAATCCCAGAACATTTGATTGTGCTTATGTGAAATCTATACATGGACCAAGAAGCAGTCCTCAGAACAGAGCAGGGAAATACTGCATGGTTTAAAATCAGGAAAGAAGTGTGTTAGGGATGCATCCTGTCCCCATACCTTTTCAATCTGTAGGCAGAACAGATCATTCGGGAAGCAGGGCTTTATGAGGAGGAATGTGGCATCCGGATTGGAGGAAGACTCAACAACAACCTACATTATGCACAAGACACAACCTTGCTTCTTGAAACTGAAGAAGACCTGAAGTACTCGCTGTAGTCTTCACTATGTATTGAAGTCCAACATAAAGAAGAACAAGATTCTCACCACTGGACCAATTGGCAGCCCATGATAGATGGAGAAGAGCTTGAGGTTGTTAACAATTACAGCTTGCTCGGCTCCAAAATCAACATTCTTGGCACCAGCAGTTCGGAAATCAAAAGATGAATTGTATTGTGAAAATCTGCTGTCAGGGACCTCTCCAGAGTGCAGAAAAGCATTTAATCTTGTGATTAGGCATTGTGATGGATACTATTTTTCTTAGCTCCAGTTCTGTATTCTCTTTGTCATTGTAGAGAAATCCAACTGATTTTTGTATGTTGATATGTATCCTGCTACTTTGCTGAATTGGTCAACTATGTCCAATAGTTTTCTTGCTGAGTCTTTAGGGTTTTCTAGGTCTACTATCATATC
>NW_006399790.1:3552913-3554293 GCF_000299155.1 Elephantulus edwardii | reverse complement strand
TTGAATGTACCATGGACTGCCAAGAAAACAGACAGATCCATCCTGGAGAGGGTTAAACCAAGCAACTCCTTGGAGGTAAGGATTCTGGGGCTTCGTCAGACATATTTTTGGCATGTTGCAAGGAGGGACAGGTCCTTGGAGAGGGACATCATGCTTGGGAGGGTGGAAGAACGACGCAAGAGGGGAAGACCCTCTATGAAATGGATTGATTAAGTGACTGGAGTAATTCAGTGACTGGAGTAATTCAGTGATTGGAATAATTCAGTCACTGGGATGGGTGTGTCAGAGGCAGTGCGATTGGCACAGGATAGAGAAGGGTTTAGGGCTGTTGTACATACGGTCACTGAGTCGCAAAGACTTGATGGCACATAAAACAACATGAGAACATTTACTGTTGTTAGGTGCCAGCGAATGCATTCCAACTCATAATGACCCTTTGTGCAACAGATCAGAACCCTGCCTAATCCTGTACTATCCTCAAAATTTTCCCTCTTGCTCAAACCTACCGTTGCAGTCACTGTGTAAATCCTCCTCTTTGAGGATCTTCCTCTCCTTGGCCAACTCTCTCCTTCTCTGAACATGATGTCCTTCTTCAGGGTCAAGCCTCCTCCTGAAAATATGCTCAAAGTCTCACCACCCTTGTCTCGAAGGAAAACACTGATTGTACTTCTTCCATCACCAAACACAAAATTCAGTGTTCCTTATTCAATGTCCAACTTTCAGCATGTTCAATTCATAGGAATTGAAAAAACCATGACCTGAATCTGTAGCACCTTAGTATTTAAACTAACATCATTGCTTGTTTGCACTTTTAAAAAGTACTTGATTTGTCCAATGAAATTCTTCTTTTGATTTCTTGACTGACTGCTGCTTTCATGAGTGTTGACTGTGAAATTAAGGAAAGGAAAATGATTAACAACTTCAACCATTTTTTCCATTTATAATGCTGCTGCTCATTGCCAGCCTCCAGTTGGGAGAGTTTTTGTTTTCTCGATGTAGAGATATAATCATTGAAGGCTATTATCTTTGATCTTTAACAAATGCTTCATATCATCTTCATTTTCAATAAGCAAGGTTGTGTCATCTCCATATTGCAGTTTGTTAATAAGACTTCCTCTAATTCTGACATTATATTATTCTTATATATTCTTACTATATTCTTGGATTATTTGCTCGTTGCTCAGCTTGAAGGATACAACCTGGAATGCACACCTTTCCTAATTTTAAACCGTGCATTATCTCCTTGTTCTGTTTCAGTTACTGCTTCCTGGTTCATGTACAGGTTTTGCAAGAAGCTGAGGAAAATTAAACCAAATCCACAGGAGCCAAAATATGACTTTGATTTCATACCACCTGAATTTCAGAATCATCTCAGGAACA
>NW_006399790.1:3485206-3550211 GCF_000299155.1 Elephantulus edwardii | reverse complement strand
GGAGGGACAGCACAGGAGGGGAAGGCCCTCTATGAGGTGGACTGATTCAGTGACTGGGATAATCGGGATGGGTGTGTCAGGGACAGTGTGATTGGCACAGGACAGAGCAGATTTTAGGGCTGTTGTACATAGGGTCGCTATGAGTCCTGACGGCACATAACAACAACAACTCCACCATAGGGGACCTCTGGTAGCCTACTGACAAGAAGTTGTGCTACAATCCCAAAGGCACGAGGTTTGAATCCACCTTCTGCGGGGCAAGAAGAATAGTCAACCTCCTCCCGAAAGATTAACTGCCTCTGAAAACCCACTGAAGGCTCAGATATGGTTTGGATCCAACTCAACAGTATACAACAACAAAAGCCCAAACAGAAGCTATTCAAAGTGAAGCGGGACAGAAGATTTCAAAGGGCAGCTCAAGAAGAAAAAGCAAGTCATTACAATGAAATGTGAAAAATCCTCAAGTTAGAAAACCAACAGGGAAGAACACATTCAAACATTTCTCAAAGTGGAAGAACTAAAGCCTTGAGTTGCCATACTGAAGGAAGCTATGGGCAAAATATTAAATGACACAAGAAACATCAAAGGAAAATAGAAGGAATTCACAGAGTCATTTCAGGAGGTAGTTTATGATTAAGAACCAGCTTAAAACTTCCAAACTGAACAGAAGATTTTTCAGTAGAAGGGAAATGCTTGTTCCCTCCGAATACTGGTTGATAGGGATAGGCAGACCAGAAATTGGCTAGAAAAAATGAGAATATTAAGGTGTAACGAATGAAGGATCTGGCTTACATGCTTTCACAAATGTAGTTATCATTAAGGTAATTGTCACAGTGGGGGGAACTAACCACAATATACATCCATGAACTACAATGTAAATGAAAGATTATATAAAATACATTGTACATGCATGAGGCACAATGAATATGAATGACTATATGTAAAGTAAACAAAATATGCTAAAAAAGGTTTCTGCAATGAAAGGTTTCTACAATTTTTTTAAAAAGAACCAGATACTGAAGGAAGAAGTCCTGAGTACACTGAAGGCAATGACAATTACATATTTAGCATAAGTTAAAAATGGAAACAGAAATCGTAAATGAGGAAAATATTTGGTCACAATGAGCAGATGCCTAGTTCCAAAGCAATTCTAAGTACATGTGCAATTGATAATGGACTAACAGCATCAGTTATTTGTCTGAAGGATCCAAATGGCCACTACATTAAATGTAACAGAAAGAGTATGAATTTTCTTTCCGAGACAGACAACTCATAAAAAGTCCATTGTGTTTTCTATTCTTTCTTCTGTAGAGCATTGGAACTCTGAAAATTTAAACCTTCTTATCAAAATTTTATGTCACTTTGTAGATCGTAAGTTAAGAACAGGGACTAAAATTTTTTTTAAAAATCACAAAATGAACATGAAAATCTACTAAAAGGCCTGTTTTAACCCACTGTCTTGCAATCAACTGAACTTTATCAGCTGTGTTTTAACTGCAAGTGATATCCAAATTTCATTTAAATTTGAAAAGAGGCTCTTTCAAGCAGCATTTATTAAAACAATGAAGACAATACACACATTGCAATTAATCTTCAGAAAAATTCTACGCACTAGCGATTTGATTTCTGTCAATTTTAAGTCTCTCTGGTAACCTAGTGGTAAGGAATCACACTATTTACCAAAGGGAACACGGGTCAAGTTCGCCAGTTGCTCCACAGGAGAAAGATCAACTACCGTACGATTTATTATTTCTGAAAATAACCGAGATGATTAGTTGTGAGTCGGTCCTGACACAAAGGCATACAACAGCTTATTTTATAAGAGGGTAATGGCATCATAAGTCAAGAAATTTTAAGAAAACTAAAAATCCATTACATAATACTGCTGCATAAACTCATTTTTTATCAGTTGTGGAATGCGGTATTAAAAATTGCATCATAAGTTTATTTTTCCATTTCCATTTTAGCAAATTCATTTCCTGCCTTTCTTCTCTCCTTGAGTTCCCACCTGACATGGTTTTTAACCACATGCTGGAACTACCCTTCCAAAAACATTTTTATGAGGTAACTCGTGGTTGCTGTGAAGCTGAATATTGTGACACTGATGTGTCAAATGCGATAATGGTTACCCATGGTGGACAGTGTTTGGTGGAGTCCTCTGATTAAAACAAGCTCGGAAGCAGGAGTGGCATCCAGTTCTATAATAGCTTGCCTGGGGAAACCCTATGCACCTGGAGAAAGGACGAAAATCATACAGGTGTCCAGGACGTTCATTCATAGG
Source organism: Elephantulus edwardii (assembly GCF_000299155.1). Classification (NCBI taxonomy): domain Eukaryota; kingdom Metazoa; phylum Chordata; class Mammalia; order Macroscelidea; family Macroscelididae; genus Elephantulus; species Elephantulus edwardii. The sequence goes on along the minus strand of NW_006399790.1, from coordinate 3,547,930 downwards.
GTGACTATGAGTCCCCTACAACTCAACGACACTTAACAACAACAAAGCAAGTACTCTATTTTCAGCACGATGTTGAGAGTTTAGGATATAAAAGAGTGAAACTTGGTTCTGTTTTGCATGGAACCTTAGCAGAGGAAGGGGTAACCAAAAAAGCAATAATAATCATATACTATTTAACTTATTAAAATATTCATTTACCTCTAAGTGTCAAATACTGTGTGTGATAAGTACTTTCTGTATAAATACTTCTTTAAAAAAAAACAAACCCAACAACCAAAAAACCAAATCCATTGTAACTGAGTTGGAACTGACTCATAGTTGACCCTCAGAGGGTTTTCTGAGGTTGTAAATCATATGGGAGGAAATTTTCCATCGTTCTCCAGTGGAGCCACTGATGGATTCAGAGAGGTGCTGCCTTTGGGTTTGCAGTACAACTAACTCAATGTTTCTATGGGACAGAAACTATCAATATGCCTCACTTATTAATAAGGTAAGCACAATTTTGGTGCTGGAGAAGAGTATTGAATATACCATGGACTGCTAGGAGAAAAGACAGGTTCTTCCTAGAAAGGGTGAAACCATGCTGTTCCTTGGAGTCAAGGATTCTGAAGCTTTGTTTGACATACTTTGGGCATGTTGCAAGAAGGGACCAGTCCTTGGAGAGGGACATCACGCTGGGGTGATTGGAGGGACAGCACAGGAGGGGAAGACCCTCAATTAGATGGATTGATTTGGTGACTGGGGTGATGGGGGGTAGGTATCTCAGAGACAATAAGATTGGAACAGCATAGAGCGGGGTTCAGGGCTGCTGTACATAGGGTTGCTATGAATCACGAGCAACTTGACAGCACATAAAAACAACAGTAAGAAGCACAATTTAAGAAGTTAAATATTTTTTCCAAAGAAAACTATAAAGGATTGAATGAAGATTTAAAGTCATTCTCTTGAACGAATCACAGTGTAAAGTGGTTCCCATTTTTTCCCCAATGAAAAAGTACTCACTCCTACCCCTCCATATACATTATTGCTGTTGTGAGCTAGCGAGTCAAAAATCACTCATAGCTGACCCTCCAGTGGGTTTTTAGAGGCAGTAAATGACCCTGGAGGAGCCTGCCCACTCTTCTCCCACAGAACAGGTGGTAGATTTCAACTGTATATCCGTAAGCTGGCAGTGTAATTCCTTACTACTAAGGCACCAGAGCTCCATATACATAACCCTCCCCCCAAAAAGGTGTTTCTTCCAATTTAAAGACATTTAAAACTTACTGAGTTGGTAAAGTAAAATATCTCATTTTCATTTATTAATATGGTCATGTGTTTATTAGGTGCTGCTGAGTTAAGTGCATCTCAGAGTGACATTATAAACTACAGATCTGAACCTTGTTCTATTCTGTGCCATCCTCACAAACTCTAACATGCTCAAGTCCATTGCTGTTGTCACTGTGTCAGTCCATCTGGTTGAGGGTCTTCCTCTCCCTTCCTGCCCCTCCACCTTCCCAAGCATAATGTCCATTTCCAAGGAATAGCCCATCCTAGCAACATGCCCAAAGCATGTGAGATGAAGCTTTATCATCCTTGCCTCCAAGGAGCACTCTGGTAGCATATTCTCTAAGACATAGCTGTTTGTTCTTTTGGCAGTCTACTAGGATTATGAAGCTCTATCTTGATCCACATGATCAGAAAGACCATGGTCTGAATCAAGCACACTTTAGTCCTCAAACTGACATCATTGCTTCTCAATAATTTCAAGAGGTTCCTGACTGAAGACTTTCCCATATGGCTCCTTATCTTCTCACTGTTGGTACCAAGTATATAGATTACAGATCCAAATAAGACGAAATCGTTGATAGTTTCAATCTTTTCTCTGTCATGCCTGTTGGGCCAGTGGTAAGAATTTTTATTTTCTTGATAGTGAGATACAATCCACATTGAAGGCTGAATTTTTTTTTTATTTTCCATAGCAAATGCTTCAAGTCCTCCTCACTTTCTGCAAGCAAGGTTGTGTCAGGCAGTCAACTTCCAACCTATATTCCAGCCCCATACTGCTTAGCAAATGCGTTTTTAAATAGGAGGCCAATTCAAATCATCTCACACCCCTTGGCGAGTAAACATTCCACCCTAATCCTCACCAGAACCAGCAAACAAGCATCTAGAGAATTGGGCTGCTGCAGACAGATAACTTCCAAACTGGATTCCAGCTCCACACTACTGACAAAATGCATTTTTAAATAAGAGGCCAAATCACATCATCTCACACCCGTTAGCGAGTCAACATTCCACCCTAATCCTCACCAGAATCAGAAAACCAACCTCTGTAGAATCCAGCATACAAATCAGATTCTTCTGTCCCACTAAATTTCAAGCATCCATATTTTATGTGTACTTTCAGTTGACAATGCCAAACCATTTTACTATTGCTCTCAACTATCTACTAAACTCATTTAAAATCCACTCACAACACAATAACACCACTGACTTTACATATTTACAAATCTGAACTTTCAAACACCAATCCAGTCAAGTCTGGGGAAATTCTTATTTACATAACTGTTTTTAGGACCTAGCAATGAGCTCTCGTGGCATGGCCCATAGTGAATTGGGTTGCTAATCAAAAGCTTGTCTCTCCAATTGTTTGAATCCACTAGCAACAAACTGGGAGAAAGACGGCTGCATTTATAGCTTTGGAAGCTTCAGGAGGATTGCTACAAATTGGAACTGGCTCAATGGCAGTGAGTTTGAAGCTTGTGTTTTGAAAACATAATAGAGTGTCTGGGATATATATGCTCATAAATTGGTATAACGAACAAATAATATGTAAAGACATCTAGTCCTATAGTCTCCTTTTACCTTATCAAAATCCCTATTTGACATATCTACTTACACAACTCTGGTGTTGCTAGAGCAGCATTTCCACCCTAGCTTTGATTCTTCCAATCATACCCTACAACTTCATGTTCTTCCAGAATGTCTACATTTGAAAGTGATACCATCATACTTCTAGAAGCCTAGGGCAAGTTTTAGAGCCATTCTTCTCTTTTTCCTAAAACATGTGAGTCTTTTTCCCTCCCTCCTAAATAGCACTCAGGTTACTTTTCTCCATTTTCACTGAATCTACTCTCAAAATCAAATGCACTGATCTTGGCTTGGTTTCAGATGGAAGTTTCCTTTGGGTTGAAGCAGATTTGACAGCAGTGATATCTAGCATTTTTCTGGTCATAATTTTAGGAATGAAGCAATATCCTCAGAGCTATAGACCTTCTCCCGCAATACTTTTTCACATTTATAAATTCTCCTTTCCCTTACACATCTGCTTAAAAGTAGTTGCCTCATCATGGCACCCTTAGGTCTCTGAACACCTAGCACCATTCAGTAACCTTTTTCAGAATTCACTGAATGCCTTCTCATAATTAATTATTCATCCTTTTGGTATTGTGTTGCACAAACAAGACTGCAATGGTCAAGAGAGAGAAGATTAATTTTCCACCCGCATGGCTTTGGATATCTTAAATATGGGAGGAACTTGGTATGTGCACGTTCATATGTTGGATAACTTTTAGATTAATATATGAATTACATAGGCAATGTCGAGCAAAAAACTAATAAGAGAATAAAAAGATAAATATACTGTAAGTCATCTTACACAGGGGTCAGGTGAATGAAATTGCAAGACAGGATATTGCCCAGGTGCTCCTTGGAGGCAAAGATAACAAAGCCTCATCTCACATACTCTGGACATGTTGCTAGAAGTTATTCCTTGAAGAGGGACATCATGCTTGGAAAGGTAGAGGTTTACAGAAAGAAAGGAAAACCCTTAGTGAGATGAAACGACATGGTGACCGAAGCAATGGGTTCAAGTGTGTCAGAGGTGATAAGGATAGGATTAGGTTCAGATCTGTTATGAATTGTATTCAACTTGATTGGACCTACCAATGATTCCAAATCTTCAAGCAAATCTGATTGTTCATGACTTCTTTTAGAGGAAAAAGAGGCATCCAAAGTTTACTTTGCTTTGTTTTGCTCCGTCTACTCAGCAGGCCAGTGATAAATCCAATGAGAAATTCTGGTGACATCTGGCACTTGTTTTACTCCAGATTAAAGATGTTCTATTCTTGAGTCTGTTCAAACAGACTCAGCTGAATTTTCATTGAATTTCTTATCTTTTCTGTCATTGGAAACATTAAAGATTGTAAGATGGGTGAATTTGTAAGGAACTTCTCCAAGGGGTGGAGCATGAGATATAATTACTAGAGCGGCAAGGATATAGATTACATGGTATCCTAGGTCTGGACACATCTAAAAAAATAACTTATTACCACTGAGTCACAACTAATAACTGGCTGTCAGGCAGGTTTCTGGAAGCTGTAAATTACATGGAGCAGCTGATGGATTTGAACCACATGCGTTGGTGTTGACGGCACAACTCTTTAACCATTAGGTCATGAGAGTGCCCTTAGGTTTGGAAAAAAACAAAAATAACCCTGTAAGAATGGTCAGCATAGCAGATTCCCCTTCCATCCAGTGTATTATTAAAGACATCATCATTTTATTTATCTTACATTATGAGTAAAATCTGACTTCTTACTTACCTGAAGTATGTGTCTTTATTGTCTCAAATAAAAACAGGTATGTGTGTGTGTGTATGTGTGTCTATCTTATATATAGTAATAATCAACAGGATTGGTCCACTGATAAGGTAGACTACTACTCAAATCAGCTTCATATCACATTTTACATTTCTATAAGAAGTTGCCAGGTATTTTCCTATTTGTAAAGAGTGTTTAATCTCTGACAAGCATTAACTCACTCTCTCTGTCTCTCTCACACATGCACACACTCTTTAAAATACTGTTGTTGTGTACCATGAAGTCAGAACTGAGCCACAGCTGATCATCTGGTGGGCTTTCAGAGGTAGTTTTATTTCCATGAGAGGAGATTGCCCATCTTTCTCCCATGGAGCAGCTGGTGGATTTGATCTGTTTGTCTTCAGTACTGCAGTCCAGCTCCTTACCACCAGGCCACCAGAGCTTTAAAAGGTAGTAAAATTTTAAATTTCTTCATGGCATCAAGATTGTAGAAAGATTTATGAACAACCAACATTATACAAATGACACAACCTTGCCTGCAGAAAGTGAAGACTTGGCACTTATTGTAGATGATCAAAGACTACAGCTTTCAATATGGCTTAGACCTCAATACCAAGGGAAAAAATCCTCACCAATACGCAACATTATGATTGTCGATGTAATTTTACCTGGATCTACAATCAGCAACAGCAGCCAAGATATCAGAATATGTGTTGCACTAGGCAAATCTGCTGTCAAGAACAGCTTTAGAGTGCTAAAGAACTAGAACAGCAGTTTAAAACTAAGTTGTACCGGATTCAACCTACAGTATTTTCAATTGCGTAATATAACGTGAAAGTTGGAAAATAAATTAGGAAGACTGAAGAAAAATAGATGTCTTTGGCAAAGAGCAGTGAAGGTATCACGGACTGCCAAAGGAGCACACAAATCCGTCTTAGAGGAAGTGTAAGCAAGGTGCTGGTTGGAGGCGGGCATGGTGAGTCATCTTCTCAGAGACTTTGGGCATGTTGTTAGGAGGGACCAGTCCTTGGAAAAAACATCATACTGAGAAGGGTAGAGGGTCAGAGAAAGTGAGAAAGACCCTCAACTACATGCACTGACACAGTGACTAACAATGGGCTCCAGTGTACTGGAGCTCATGAGGATGGTGCAGGATAGGAAAAGGTCCTGATCTGTTGCTCATGGGGTCTCAGAGTTGGAGTTGACTTGAACGCACCTAACAACAGCAGCAGCAATGGGCACAGTTCAAAATATAAGTGAAATAACCATTGGTGGCACCATTAATCAAAGTAAAATCCGTTAAAAGGGTCTTTGGGCGCTTCTCTATGTGTAATATAAGACACTAGTCAAGTTTTCCTAAAGGAATAAATAATACAATCACCAACTCATGGGGTCTTGATTCCTTCTGATTCAACAATGAGTGTGAATAGTAATTATTTCTTCTATAAAACGAAACTCCAAGTGAGAAGTAAAAAATAACAGAGCAGGTATTTTAAAATGTCATTTTTGACACATAGTTCGTCAGTATGGGTGCTTGGTGTTTTATTATGAAATGCTAAAATACTCTACTGAGGCTTTCAGTTTCCGAGTTTATTATGCTCTTTTGCCGCAGAAGCAGCAGCAGCGCCATCTTCTGGAGTGAATGGAATGTGAAAGAATGACAATCCTTTGAACGTCAGAATCCTGAGGAAAACGAGATTATCTACTTGTGTGCCGCATAAAGAAAAGCCAGCAAGTAAATCTTAGTTGTTAATCACCGCAGAGGAAATGAACAGAGAGACAGTTTCTCACACCAACCAGCAACCACATAAGGGCAGCGAGCCTCTTCTCTGGCTGCAGGATTGTGTGGGTGACTCATGTCATCGTGGAATTTTTTCATCTATAAAATACATAAGGAAATGACATACAAATCAAGCCACGAATGTGAAATTAACTGAAGGAGTGAATACTTAGATTCAAACCACTTCGCTATGAGAAAATAAATATAAGTACAAAGCGTGTGTGTGTGTGTGTGTGTGTGTGTGTGTGTGCGCGCGCGCGCACGCGCGCGTGTGTATATCTCCTTCTATTCCATTTACAGCCTCTGAAAACCCACTGGAGGGTCAGCTATGAGTCTATTCTGCCTTAACAGCAAAGAGTCACGCCTTTCATTTTGCAGTGTGTGTATGTGTATATACACATACATATATACATTTACATATATAGACATACATATTTACATATATACATTTACACACATATACACAAATATATACATACACACACACATACACACACACACACACACAAAGATGGAATCAGGGTGCTTATTAGAGAAAATGACCAGAGATGACCAGAGTGTACAGCAGAGTTGGACTTTGGAGTAGGTCAGTCCAAGGCATAAGTTGCAATGGGTGCTGAAACCACGCCTGGGAAGTTAAGGTTACGAATAGTGACATAATAATTTCTGAGAGAGTGCCATCATTGTCTATTGTGGAGTTGATTCCAATTCATAGACCATAAGCTTTCCTAGAGTAGATTTCAAGGGCTTTTCTCTCACAGAGCTGCTAAAGAGTTCTAACTGCTGACATTTTGTTCAGTAGCAGAGCACTAGGGATCCTTGAGGGATTGCTACACACGACTAACAGGATTATTAGGGTGGACAGTAAATCTCCTGGGGATGCAGAGACCTGAAGAGGCCCAGGTCAATATACTGATATAATTCTGAGATTCCTGCCTAAGATTCTCAGTCCCTGGTATGCTCACCATCTCCTATGTATATAATCAAATGTTAGTTGCTGTGAATAGGTATCACTATCAGCCAGTCTTAATATAGGGAGTTCTCATGGCCTAGTTTGTAGGGAGCTGTGCTGCTAGTCCAAAGGCTGTGTCTCACTGGTGATTCAAATCCCCCAGCAGCTCCAAGGGCATTTTTCAGCTCTGGAAACCCAAGGGAGGGTCAGCTATTGAGTTCTAACTCAACAACAATGTGTGAGTGAGTGGCTCATAAAGTAAAAAGATTATCAAGGTTACCCTGTCCAAAACACCCAAAAAGCCAGACCCAGCTGCCGTCAAATCCTTTCCAACTCCAAGTGGCCTGAGAGGGCAGAGTATAACTTGCCCCATAGTGTTTCCAGGAAACAGATGGCCACACCCTTCTCCCTCATTCTGACTGGTGGGCTCAAACCACTGACCTTTGGGTTATCAGCAGAGCACTTAGCTACTGTGCCACCAGGGCTCCTAATTGAAACACATGAACCCTTTAAAACTGGAGCATTTTTCTTCAGTTGATCATAGGAGGAGAAGTCAGAGATGTGAATTATAAGAATTCAGTGCACTTGTGCTGACTCGAGGATGAAAGGGACCTCATGTCAAGCAATGTGGCCATGAAGCATGGTCCCCAGCTGACAGTAAGCAAGGAAACTGGGACCTCTGTGGTACAAGTGAAAGGAACCGAATTCATCCAACAGCAAGGAAAGCACTTTGAAGTGAGCTTGCCCCCAGAGTCTCCAGAAAAGAAGTCAGCCTGGGTGACACTTTGATTTCTGCCTCAAGATATTCTGAGCATTCAGCCATGCCACATTGCACTTCTGACCTTAGAACTGTGAGCTAATAAATGAATGTTTTTCCAAACCACTAAATTTAGTGAGTAACATGGCAAGCTGCTAGTCAAAAGGTCGGTGGTTTAAATCCATCAGTCACTCTGTGAGAGAAAGATGCGAAGTCTTTTTATAAATATTTAAAGCCCCTGAAACCTGATGAAGGATAACTATGGGTCAGACTTGATTCAACCACAGGGGGCTTGGTTTCAGTAAATTTGAAAACAGTCAAATAATAATAAAAAGGTTTAAAAAATGATTTCTGAAGAAGGTATTTCCTGTAATCACCATTTAAAAAAAATAAAATCCCAGTGGGTTATATAATCTGCCCTTTCCTCACACAATGTTTAGTCTCACTTTTAAGCAAACATTAAAAGAGTAGTTTCTAAGTGAAGACAGAGATAGGTGCACAAGAAATATCATCACAACTGTAAATAATGTGTAAACACACACATCCCTGCGTGCTCAGTAATAATGAACACTATTCTCCAAGTGGATATATAGGCAGACTTGCAAGGCAAACCCATGAGCAGGTGAAAGGAACTACACCTATGGCTTGACACATGTTTGGAAGCTTGTATTTCAACATACTTTATAGTATGTGCATGTTTTCCCTTCTCTTTGGCCAACAACATAAGACCATAGACCTACACATAAGAGCAAAACCCATCAAACTTCTCAAGGACAACAATAGTATATGCTGTAAATATAAACCTAGCAGAAACAACAGGGGCCACATTCTGATTCTTCTTAATCATAAGCTTACACTTTGAAGGAATGAGTTGAGCAGGGGACCATACTTTCATGGGATATGTATTTCAATTGGCATATCATAGTCCACAAAAACAATGTATGATATCCTACTTTGATGAGTAGCCATTGGGCACATAAAAGCTTATAAGCAGCTATCTCAGGTGTAAGCTTAGTCTCTTATACTTTGGACATGTAGCTAAGAGAGGCTATTGTTTGGAACAGTACACCATGTTTTGCAAGATAGAGGGTCAGTAAAGGAGAGGAAGACCCCAACCGGATGAATTGACACAGTAACTTCAGCAGTGGGTTCAGTGTCAGAGATAGTGATGATGGCACAGAATAGGTAAAGATTCAGGTCGGTTGTTCACAGGATAGCTATGAGTCATTTTCGAATGAATGGCATCTAACAAGAATGTGCAACTACTGGTCTCTCTTTATCTAGAGCAAATAAGAGAGAAGAAAAGCAAAGATTCATAAAACAATTAGTCCAAAGGGTCAATGAATCATGTAAACATCAACTTCTGTAACCCAGAGATCAAAAGAGCTAGAGGTGGTGCCCAGCTATCACCACTGACCACTTTACAATGTATCATAGTAGATCTTGAAGAGTTATTATTGTTGTTAGGTGCCATTGAGTATGATTCATAGTGATCCTATGAATAACATATCAGAACCCTGTTCTATCCTGTACCATCTTCACGCTTCCTGACACACAAAAGCCCCCTGAGGCAGTCATCTAGTCAGTCCACCTGGTTGAGGGTATTCCTTTCCTTTGCTGACCCTCTACCCTTCCCAGTATCATGTTCTTCTCCAAGGAATAGGACCTCTTAGTAACATTCCCTAAGTAAGGGAGGTGAAGCCTCATAATTTTTGCCTCTAAAGAACACTCCAGCTACACCCTCTCCAAGACGTATCTGTTTGTTCTTTTGGCCGTCCATGGGATGTTCATGTGCTATTCTCCAATACCACAGCTCAAAGATATCAGTTCTTTTTCTGTCATGCTCATTCACTGTCCATCTTTCAGATACATAGTAAGTGATTAGACAGACCATGGCTTGAATCAGATGCACCGTAGTCCTCAAACAGGCTTCATTATTCCTCAATAATCTGGAGAAGTAATCTCAGAGACAGACAGGAGAAATGTGGAACAAAACTCAAAACCAGAAAAATGGTCAGGTTTACTGGTCCTACTGACACTAATGGGAGCTCTTAGACTATGGCCATTGTCACCCTTTGAGCCTGGAAGCTCACCCCCTAAGGTTCAGCTTTTAGCCAAATAATATGTTAGCCTATAAGGTGCCTGGTGGAGTAGTGAGTTAAGCACTGGGCTGCTAATTGAAACACAGGAATCTGGGATTCATTAGCCCCTCTGCAGGAGAAAAATGAGGCAGTTTGATCCAAAATGATGTACACGTTTACTCAGCCCTAAAGGTTACTATGAGTTAGAATCTACTTAAGAACTTCAACAAAAACTATGTTCCTGGGGGGAAACAAGCAATAATACAAATATGAAAGTAGATTTTGGAAGGCAGGAAATCTAATCATGTTTTTGTTAGGTGCTATTGAGTTGCCCGTGACTCACGGTGACAATATGTACACGAATCACAGCTCTTTGGCTCATTGGAGGTAGAGTTTGCCTTCTCAATACGTGTATTCTTTTACCATACTTACTCCATGTGTATGTTGAACAATACTAGAAGCTAGACTGTACAAAGAAAATGGCATCAGGATTGAAGAAAGCCTCATTAACAACTTGTGATATGCACATAACACAAACTTGTTTACTGAAAGTGAAGAGAACTTGAAATATTTAGTGGTAAAGATCAAAGGCTATAACCTTCAGTATAGATTATATGTAAACATAAAAAAGTCCTCACAACTTCTCCAATGAGAAATATTATAAATATAGAATATGTTGACGTTGTCAAGGATTTTATTTTACTTAGCTCTATAATCAATGCATAAGGAAGTAGAAATCAAAGGATGTACTGCATTGGGCAAATCTGCTGCAAAAGACATTTGTAAAGTGTTAAAAATGGTCTCTGTTTGTCATTCTCTGCATGTCTCTCTCTACTGTATCTAATCAATTAACTAGGTACCAGCCGTAAAAAATGTCTTAATGTGTCCTGGACAGGTCTCTTGCCTGGAGTACTAGACTGTATCACTGCTGCCTGGTGCCCCACCTCCTAACTGGAGGCCCTGACATCTGTACTCCCAAACCCACTGTCTGGGGGACCTTTCCCTGCTGCCTTGCCATCTGGAAGTCCCAGCCTTTGCCTAAACTCTCCACTCACCACCTGGAAGTCCCAGCCCCACTATCTGGAAGTTTGGCCCCTCAACCTCGAAGTCCCACCTCTACCACTAAGAAGTCCTGGCCCAGAAGGATGGAAGACCTGACCTTGATGCCTAGAGGACCTGGTCCCTTTGTCTGAATGCCTGAGCCCCAATGCCTGGAAGATTACTAGCTTCTGCCCCTCTGAACTATGCCAGGGACATCAGGATCACAGGTGAACCCATATAATTTCCACACCCCTCCCAAAGCTTGAGCTGCCTTTAGTCTGGGTGGGGTACCTTGGGCTGGGCTAATTGCAGTAGCCTTCTGACAGAGGAGGCTGATAATTCACAGGCTATATCTCTCTCAAACTAAAGCAAGTTTCCCCTTTAGTCAGAATTTCAGAGAGAAACTCAGGTACAGCCCCACCCTCCTCTGGAGCAATGACATCAGAAGAGTCTGTTATTGCCTCAGGTGTGAAAAACTCTTCCATAGCAATGTCACAGAAGAAGCAGGCAACCTCACACCCTACACAAACCCAAAAAAAGATGTCATCCCCCAAAAGTGACATAGTATCAAGAGATTTCCTGAAGTCAGAAAGTCTGATGGAATTTCCTGACACAGAATTCAAAAGAACAATGATTGAATATTTTCAAAGGGGGAAAGACAAACTTGAAGAATTACAGGACACTGCAAGCAAAACCCAAGAAGAACTTAAAAAACAATCCAAAATAATGCAGATAAAACAAATGAGGCATTAGGGGCTCTGGAAAAAAAAAAAGAAACCACAATCTAAAATAAGAGGACCAAAGTGTCATTTGTCAACATGCTGGAGGGACATATAGACAGAGTTGAAGAGGATCAACACAGGACTAGTGAAATAGAAAATAGAATTGTCACCACTGATCTGCTAGGGGAAAAAGCAGAATCAAAGAGGAAGGGGAAAAAAGAAAGCCTAAGGTAATGTGGAGCACCATCAAGAAAAATAACATGCACATAATTGGACTCCCAGAACAGGAAAAAGGCACCACAACTGTTGTGAAAGATTTACTGGGAAAAAAAAACACACACACCTTTCCAGACCTAATGAAAACGAGAGGATATATATTCAGGAAACTGAGTAAACACCATATAGAACAGACCCCAGAAGGAAAACACCAAGGCATATCATAGTCAAATTTGCCAGAACCAAAGATAAGGAGAGAATTCCTAAAGCAGGTAGGGAGAAATAGAGAGTAACCTATAAGGGAGAGCAAGTAAGATTAAGTGCCAATTTCTCAGCAGAAACCATGCAAGCAAAAAGACAGTGGAATGGCATGTATCAAACACTCAAAGAACACAACTGTCAACTAAGAATACTATACTCAGCAAAACTGTCCATCAAATATGAAGGCGAGATCAAGATATTCTCAGAAAAGCAAAACTCAAGGGAGTTTGTAAAAACAAGACTAGCATCGCAGGAAACACTGAGAGACATCCTCCTTACTGAGGTGCCATAGAAAGCAGGATGGACCAGAGTAACCAGCAACAGCACCAAAAGAACTCAACAAAATGATAGCAATAAAACCTTGCCTCTCAATAATCACACTCAATGTGAATGGTTTAAATGCACCACTGAAGAGAAAAAGAGTATCACACTGGATAAAAAAACCAAAATGCATCAATATTCTGTCTACAAGAGATACACCTGAAAAGTGAAGATAAAGGAAGACTAAAATGAAAAGGGTGGGGGAAAAGTATACTAAGCAAAGGGCAACGGAAAAAATATACTAAGCAAAGGGCAACAGAAAAAAGCAGGAGTAGCACTATTAATCTCTGATAAAATAGATGTCAATGTAAAAACCATCACGCAGGACAAGAAAGGTCACTACAATATGTGTAAAAGGTCAATAGAATATGAGGAGATATATATATATATACACACACACACACACACGCTAATGCACCCCCCAAAAGCACAGTATACCTTTTTCTCCGATTTGCATGGAACGTTCTCCAGAATAGATCACATTTTAGGTCATAAGGCAAGCATCAATAAGCTCAAAAACACAGAAATAATACAAGGCATCTACTCAGACCACAATGCTACAAAACTAGAAATAAATAACAAGAGGATAAATTAGGAAAAAAACTATACATTTGGAAAATGAACAACACCTTGCTTGAACATGATGGGTAATAGAAAGGAAAAAAGGAAATAAAAAAGTTTCTTGAAACAAATGACAATGATAACAACTTATACCAAAACCTCTGAGAAACAGGCAAAGCAGTAATCAGAGGTTAATTTATAGCAATAAGCAAACACATGGAAAAGCAAGGAAAAATTATGATTGACTCTCTAACCCAACATCTCAAACAAATTGTAAAAGAACAGAAAGAAAACCTGACACTCTCAAAAAAATTGAAATTATAAAAATTAGGCAGAAGTACATGAAATAGAAAAAAGAAAAACAATTGAAAACATAAAGAAAACCAGGTGTTGATTCTTCAAAAAGGTCAATAAGATCAACAAACTACTAGCAAAACTAACAAAGGAAAAGAAAGAAAAGACACAAATAATCTGAATTAGAGATGAAAGGAGCAATGTCACAACAGAACTAACTAAAACAAAAAAAAAAAAGGTTAACAATGGAACATTATGAAAAACTATACTCAAACAATTATGAAAACCTAGAGGAAATGGACAAATACTTAGAAACTCACAACCTACCTGAACAGACACATTACAAAAGAAGAAACTGAAAAGGTAATAAAACAACTTACAACAACAACAAATAAAAACAAAACACATATGGAACAGATGGTTTTACAAGTGAATTTTATCAAACATTCAGAGAAGAACTCTCACCAATTCTACATAAACTATTTCAGAAAATAGAATAAGATGGAATAGAATAGGATAGAATAGAATAGAATAGAATAGAATAGAATAGAATAGAATAGAATAGAATAGGATGGAATTATCCCAGACTCACTGAAACAAACATATCCTTGATACCAAAGCCAGTAAAGGACACCACAAAAATAGAAAGTAGGCCAGTATCTCTTATGAACATAGATGCAAAAATCTTGAATAAAATACTGGCCAAAAGAATCCAATTATACATCAAAGAAATAATTCATCATGATGAAGCAGGATTCATAATAGGTATGCAAGGATGGTTTAACATAAGAAAAACAGTATAATTCATCACATTAACAAAGCAAAAAGCAAGAACTACATGATCCTATCAACTGATGCAGAAAAGACCTTAGAACAACTCCAACACCCTTTCCTGATTTAAAACACTCAACAAAATAGAAATAGAAGGGAATTTCCTCAACATAGTAAAAAGTACACAAACCCAAGAGCCATAAAATAGTATACAAAATTGATGACCCTAGGGGACATTATGCTGAGTGAAATATCTCAGTCATGAAAGGACAAATACTGTATAATGCCACTGTTATAAAACAAGAATGGCATGGGGTTTGGGGGAAACTAAGAAAAGAGGGGATAAATGATGTACACTTAATTGAAACAGAAAAGGAATAGAAATGTTTAAAAGGAATCTATGATTAGGTATTATATTTGCATGGCAACAGTCCAGAATAAGAGCTACATAGCAAAGTGGGAGGGGGTGGGGTGGAAGAATTGTATGACAATGAATTAGGGTTTGGTTTTTTTTTCAAGGAGAAAAGGAAATGGGGTGGGTAGGGAGGACAGCGTACAATAATGAATGAATGGAAATCCAAGTTCTCTATAAACTTTCATTAAAATCTCATTTAAAATAAAAAATTTAAAGTGTTAAAAATCTTAGGATCCCTCTTTGAAGACTGAAGAGCCATGGTATTTTCAATTACCCAGTATGCATGGGGAAAGTTAGAAGCCCTCTGAATGAGGATGTTGATCAAGTATTTTGACTATATCATGGAGGTCTAGAAGAACAAATACATCAGTCTTGGAAGAAGTAAAGCTAGAATGCTCCTTGGAAGCAAGTATAGTGAGAATTTGTCTCAGATACTTAGAACATGTTATTAGGAGAAGGATATCATGCATGGTAAAGGATGAGGGGTCAGCAAAAAAAAAAAAGAAGATTCTCAAGGACATGGTTCGACACAGTGGTTACAACAGTGCATCTAAGTACAGCCAGAATTATGAAGGTAGAACACAACCACATGGTGTTTCATTTGACAGCACCTAAGAACCTTCCCCATGGGAGCAGGATGGTCAGTCTCACCCCATGAGATTAGGTGCCTCTGAAAACCTGCTAGGGAGTCAGCTATTGGTGAGTTGAGACTCAACAATACACAACAACAACAACAGTAATAACAAAGAGCTGTAAGAAGTTGTGCTGCAATCCCGAAGGCATGTGGTTTAAATCCACCAGCTGCTCTGCAGAAGGAATGGCAACCTCCTCCAGTTTGGTTAATTGCTTCTGAAAACCTGTCGGAGGGTCAGTTATGGGTCAGTTCCAACTCTAAGGTACACAACAACAACAACAACAATGGAGAGTTAATAAATAAATGAACAGATTTTTTTAAAAAATATGTGCAAGTAAAATATATTTTTTTATTATGATAGCATATCTAATAGACTTTGAAGCAAAATAAAGCCTTTCATTCCTTAAAAGAATATCTGTTCATATCTCTAGTGAAATACTGTTCATAGACAATGGGGTTGGGGAGACATTTGGAGAGGCTAAAGAGCCTAGCTGGTGTCCTTTAGGAAGTTTTTATCATTGTAAATGATCTGCAGTTGGAGCCAGAGTCCTTTCACATGATAGAGGTGAAAGCAGCAGGCACTTGTCAACTTTTGGTGGGAACACTGCAATTCCATCCAGCTCTAGTCCAAGTCTCTCTTAGCAGCCACCTCTACACAGTGACTTGCAATTGTTGGCCGCTAAAGGTCTGTGTTATTACTACTGTTGTTGTTAGGTGTCATCGAGTCAAGTATGACTCACAGCAACTGTATGAACAAAGGATCTGAACCCCGTTCTATCCTGCACCATCCTCACACTTCCTGACACACAAGAGCCCATAACAGTAATTACTGTATCAATCCACCTGGTTGAGGGTCTTCCTCTCCTTCACCAACCCTTCACCCTTTCCAACATAATGTCCCTCTCCAAGGAATAGCACCTCTTAACAATATGTCCCAAGTATGTGAGGCGAAACCCCATCATTCCTGCCTCCAAAGAGCACTCCGGTTGCACCTTCCCCAGGACCTATCTGTTCGTTCTCTTGGCTGTCCATGGGATGTTCAGTGCTCTTCTCCAACACCACAGCTCAAAAGTGTCAATTCTTTTTCTGTCCTATTCATTCATTGTCCAGGTCTTGGATTCATAGCTAGTAATTGGAAAGACCATGGCCTGAATCAGACACCTTAGAACTCAAACTGACATCACTACTCCTCAATAATTTGAAAAAGTCCCTAACTGTAGATTTTCCCAGTGCAATGTGTCTCCTTATTTCCTGACTGCTAGTACCAAGGGTGTTAATTGTGAATCAAAGCAAGATGAAGCTGATGACAGTTTCAATCTCCTCTCCATCCATTATGACATTGCCTAGTGGTCCAGTGTTAAGATTTTTTTTTTCTATTGAGACACAATCCATACTGAAGGCTACATTTCTTGATCTTCTGCATCAAGTGCTTAAAGTCTGCCTCACTTTCAGCAAGTAAGGTTGTGTCATCTACATAAGGCAGGTTATTGATGAGTCTCCCTCTAACAATGATACCATATTCCTCTTCATAGAGTCCAGCTTATCAGATAATTTTATATAAAAGAGTATTTTAATGTAATCTATAAATCACTTGAATGCCCAATGCTTTTATGAACTTGCTATATGTTGTTGTTGTTTTTATGTGCCTCAAGTCACCTGCAACTCATAGAGACCCTATGTACAACAGCCCTAAACTCTGCTCTGTCTTGTGCCAGTCTCACTGTCTCCGACACACCCACCCCCATTACTTCAGTCACTGACTCAATCCATCTCATTGAAGGTCTTCCCCTCCTGCACTCTCCCTCTACCCTCTCAAGCATGACATCCCTCTCCAATGACTGGACCCTCCTTGCAACATATCCAAAGTATGTCAGACGAAGCTTCAGAATCCTTGCCTCCAAGGAGCAGCTTGGTTTAACCCTAAGATGAACCTGTTAGTTTTCTTAGCAGTGCATGGTATATTCAATACACCACAGCTCAAAAGCATCAATTCTCCTTCTATCCTCCCTAGTCACTGTCCAGCTCTCTGACACATAGCAAATGATTGCAAAGACCATGGCCTGTATAAGGTGTACCTTAGTCTCCAGAGTGACACCATTACTCTTCAGAACTGTGGAGAGGTTCCTAAATAGCAGATCTTCCCATCACAATATGTCTTTTAATTTCCTGGATGCTGGTGCCAAGAGTGTTGACTGTGGAGCCAAGCAAATTAAAGCTGTGAACAATCTCAATCTCTCCATCCTGCTATATAACTGAGAAAATAAGTATTGCCTGAGATGCTGCTAGGACTAATAATCCCGGGACTCCCTATTAAGACCAGGGGGCAAGAGACTGTTAGACTATGTGGAGCTGTAACTTTGCTAGTTTCAGGTTACAAAGTTATTCTGCCTGAGAGGAAGACTATGCTATTGTTGTTATGATGTGCTGTGGGTTGGAACTGACTCATAGCTGGCCCTCTAGCGGGTTTTCGAGGCTGTAAATGGTATGGATGAAAATTGCCCATCTTCTCTCAAAGAAGAGCTAAAGGATTTGAGCTGCTTGACTTTTAGTTGGCAAAACAGCTCCTTACCAGCTAGGCCACCAGAGCTATCTATGTTTGCTACATCAATGAAAAGATGCTGTTTACTCAAATGAGTGGATACTTTTTGTGTGCTTCATTAGGAAGCTGAAAGCCCATTAAATGAACAATTCTGCATGCTGATTAAATATGCTAAATATGTCAATTTGGGAAGTTTGATATGAGATGCTGGATTATCATATTAAGAGAATTAGATTGTTTGAATAGTACTTTGCTGAGTTACTGTGATAAAGTCATTTGCCTGTTTTGGATATCAAGTCCTTGTTTGTAAAATAAGAGAGTTAAGCTGTTCAGTTTTTGGCATTTCTGTATTGCTAACTAGTTGTGACATTGTGAGCAGCTTACCCTTGCAATAATAAGAAAGATGATAAAATGGGTTTTTAGTAATTGCTTAAAATTAACCTAAAGGCCAGTGGACAGGAGGGAAATTATATTATCTTCATGCAAGAATTTGAAAGCTTATCAAATAATCAAGTGGTTAATTTCTTGTATCCCCACAAATCTTAAGAGATTCTATCTGGGTTTCCGAGATGGTCAAATTACCCACAAATGTCTTAGAAATGCATCTTTAGTAACTCTGAATACTACTGTTAGATTTCTTCAGTGGGAACATGATTAGAAGTGGGGAGAAGCAATGGGGGAGAAGGTGGCCAAGAGCACAGAAGCTGGGTAATAACCTAAATTTAAAAAAAAAAACAAAAAACAAAAAAAACCAAACAAGTTCACAGGAAGATGGAAAGGGTTTGTTTTATGGGCAACCCAAATCTTTAAGCACTTTAAGTACAACCCAAGGCAACTAGTTGCTTTATAATTATAAATTAGTTTTGGCCGGGGAAATGAAGTGTTCTTATGGAGATCTTTTCTGCTCAGCAAGTAGAGTTGAAATGTAGGAAAACAGAGCAATGAAAGAAGCTCATGCTGTGTGTGAGGCTCAAGCACTGCCATTACCAAGCACCATGGGCCCCAAGGGCTGGGGTAGATGACTCTTAAGCATTAGTTCATATTTTTCCAATTAAGCATAAGTTGTGTTTCTTTATGTGTTACAAAAGAGTTAGTCATTTAGTCCCCATACGGAGCATTTCATCAAAAGCTGCGATTATAGCCAGAGACAAAGGGCTCTGTAACGGGATTATAGACCTCCCCCCCTTCTAACCAGATTCAACTCTATACATAGCTAATTGTGATGTAAGAGTGATCGCTTTCTGGAATGAAAACAGTTGTCAATAAAAGAGGAAGCAGGCAAGACATGGGGAATAAAATGATGCTTGAGGCATTTAAATGTAATATAGTAGAACTTTCACAAAACTGTACAATTAGGCATAAATGAAATAAGTGAGCAGATAAATAGCATGAGCATTTAACATGTAACTTATACCTTCTTAGTCTTTTATTTGTTCTATTACTGTAGATATGTCCTTCTGGGTCATAGTTTATAGACCCAAGACCCCTTACCTGGAAGAGGTTGGATCACTTCTAATTTCAACTCTAGATTTAAAGATATTATAGTGCAATGTGATTTAATCTGAAAAATAATATGGTATAATCTGAAAAGTACGTTTTCTAGTGGTAAGAAGTTGCACTGCCAACCTGAATGCACAGGGTTCAAATCCACCAGCTGCTCCGCAGGAAAAAGATGGACACTCTCCATACAATTTACTGCCTTGGAAAACCTACTGGAGGGTCAGCTATGAGTTGGTTTTGACTTGTTGGCAACAAGTTGAGTTGAATTTTTAAGGCATGAGATAATCAGGCTGGCCTTTTGTGGCGCTACTGGGTGCATTCAAAGCACCAACTTCCAACTTGTTGTCACATGCCATTGAGTCAAAGCCAGCCCTTAGTTGAGCAGCATCTCACTAGGTATATAAATTGTGTCTACTTGATTGGTTGGTTGGTTGATATAGGAGTTGCTCTCTTATAAGAACACCAAATATGATCCAATGCCCAGTTAAATGGAAATAAGAACCCTGGTAAGGTGGCTGTTGTTGCTGTGTACCATAGAGTCAGAACTGACCCATAGTGGACCCTCTGGTGGGTTTTCAGAGACAGTTAATTGCATGGGAGGAGACTGCCCACCCTTCTTCCGCCAAGTGACTGGTGGCTTCAAACTGCCTCCATTAGGGATTGCAGTGTAATTTCTTGCCACTAGGCCACCAGAGCTCCCTCCTGGTAAGGTAGTGAACTGCACACTGGACTGTGAACTCAAGGGTTGTGGTTCGAGTCCACTGGAGAAAGATGGGGAGGTCTCTCCAATAAAGCTTTTCAGCTTCTGAAACCCAATGGAAAGTCACTAGGAATCAGACTGAACTCAATGGCAACAGCTTTGGTTTTGAGGGTTGGGGTCTGGTTATGGCTTCTATTACTCTCTCATTTGTAACAGAATGTTGTGGTTGTGGATTTAATCTTGAATTTAAGAAAAACCTGTGTTTGAGACCCTTTGTTTTTTACTAACTAGTCATATTTTCTCATTTGCACAAGTAGAGGCTAACAGTGAAAATAAGATTTTATTGTGACAAAAGCTTAGACGACATAGACGATGGTAAAAAGGGATTGCCAAAAACAGCCAGAAATGCACAATCTGGAGAGGATAGAATTGATGGATGGTGCTTGCTAAAGATTAAATCCCTGGGCACATCAAAACCATTTTCTAACAGAGTAAAAAGAAAACCTACTGACTGGGAACAAACAGCTGGCAATGCCATTTCAGACAAGAGTCTCATATCAAAAGCTGACAGAATCCTACAGGAAAAAGGCTGATCACACAATTACAAAATGGGCAAAAGACATGGAAAGCTGTTTCACAGATGGCCAAGAGACACATTGAAAAAATGCTTAGAATCACTGGCAATAAGAGAGATGTAAATCAAAACCACAATGAACTACAATCTCACTCTACTGGCAGTGGCAAAAAAACCAGGACCACAAGTAATAAATGTTAGAGAGGATGTGGAGAGGTGGGAACCACTCTGGAAGGCAGTTTGGCATTTTCTCAGAAAAAAATTTTATATGACTCAGCTATTCCACTGCTTGGAATATAATCCCAAGAAAATGAGAACTGAGGCGCAAATGAAGACTTGTACACTATGGTTCATAGCAGCATTATTCACCATCACAAGAACATGGAAACAGCCCAGATGTCTAACCACAATCAAATGGATTGAAAAAATTATAGTACATTCACATGATGGAATACTACACAGCATGCAGGAGCAATGGTTTTATAAATTACTACCTAATTTGGGAGGGACTGGAGAGCATTATTCTAGGTGAACTAACTCAGTTCCATAAGGACAAATCGTGTATAAGACCATTATTGTAGAACGTGTATGAGGATCCAAGAGGATGAGGAGGAGAGCAGAGGGGTGAGGAGAGGCGGAGGGGTGGGGGTAGTTATCATAGGGTCTCACAATTTGATGAGTAGGGGGAGAGGTGGGTAAAGGAAATGGGAAAGGTTCAGTGTGGAAAAAAAGGTATATGAACTTTGTAAGTAAACTAGGATAAAATTTAAAAAAAATTAAAAATCCCCAAACAAAACTGAAAGAACAAAAATGTAAAAAAGATTCAGGAGATACATTCCACGTTCTAAATAAATGTTGTTGTGTGCTGTCAAGTAAAACTGACACATAGCTGACCCTCCCGTAGGTTTTCAGAGGCAGTAAATCTCACAGGAGGGGATTGCCCATTGTTCTCTCACAGCATATCAGGTGGATTTGAACCATGCCATGTGCCTCTGGGATTACAGTGCAGAGTCTCACTTAGATAAGCGAGCCAAGGAGTCAATCTTCCCATTACTTTCTCCTCCTGTGTTCATGTGCTTCTCATATTTCTGTATTAAGGCCAGTGGGAGATTCTTCCTGGTTAGAACCACACTTAAGGGCACCAATAGCGAGATGGATACTTTGTCCATTTTCCCCAAGAAGGTGAAATTAAATACTGGGCAACATGGTAGAGTTAGTCTGAAGGCACATATTCTCTTGATCTGATGGTTCAATTTCTCTGTATCACATCAGGCTCTTCTCCTTCCAGTGTGGTTATGAGTGGAATGGGGAGGGTGCTTAGTGCTATGATACTGCAAAAATAATTACACAGCAGAATAATAACATTTTTGAAGTATTAGCCCTGTAAGTTTTGGCTTTGTATTTCCTCCAATCCTTACACTTCCTCTGTTTGGGCAATTAGGTTCTATGTCTAATTCTGTATTCTTATCTGAAAATAGAAGTCAGTTTTTTGTGGCTAGATTCCAAAAGCTTAACTTTCAGGAAGGATGGGGCGGGAAACCTGGGGCAAAAATAGTCATTTTAAAATGTTAATAAGCCAAAGAATAAATATTTTCTCTGTTCGAGGTTGGATAGATGCTAAGAATGAGTCAGAGAAATGGCAGAAAGTTTGGTATTGGAGTTCCCAATAGAGATCTTGGAATCAACTTCCTACTTTCCACTAGTATCCCAGCTAGATTTGCAGAATCCAAGGACAAAAGAGTCCAGAAAAGCAGAAGATACAGTTGTGTGAGTTTGAGATGCTCTTGAAGAGTTCCCTGGTGCTAATGCAGAACAGGGAGCTCTGGTGGTAAGAAGCTGTGTTGCAATCCTAAAGGCACATAATTTAAATTCTCTGTATAATTCTCTACAGAAGGATGGGTAGTCCCCTTGTGTGAGATTTACTGCCTTTGAAATCCTGCTGGAAGATCAGCTATGGGTTGGTTCCGACCTATTGCTATACAACAACAACAACAACAATGCAGAGCATGGCAGGAGAATACTTTCCACACCCCAAGAGTGGCCCAAGCCTGGCTCCCATAGCAGATGTGCCTGAAGAGGACTCGGAGTTTGGGGAAAGGGTCCAACAGTAACCTGCATAAATAAATCATAAAAACCCAATGTGACCATTACAGTGGAAACCAGCATGGAAATAGTCTATGCCCAGTACCTAGTGACTATGCAAGGCATTCACCTTTGGCGAGTTGACCGCTATTTCAAGTCTAGAGATTGATAGATTGGGAATTCAAAATACAACTTTGGTTCACATGTTGTTAGGTGCCATCAAGTCAATGGCAGCTCATAGCGATCCTATGACCAACAGATCTGAACTCTGCCCTTTCCCGCACCATCCTCGTGTTCTCTGCCCTGCTCAGGCCCATTGTGGTCAATCCAGCTCATTGAAGCTCTTCCTCTAACTCTTCTCTTTTTCAGCTTGATCTCTCTCTCCAAGGTTTGGTTCCTCCCAAGAATATGCCCAAAAGCAAGTGAGATGACGTTTCATCATCCTTGCCTCTAAGGAGCATTCTTGCTGTACTTCCTTCAAAACTTACTTGTTCTTTCAGCAGTTCAGAAGATATTCAGTGCTCTTCACCAGCTTCACAATTCAAAGCCATCTGTCCTTCTTCTGTCATCCTTATTCATTGTTGGCTCATACAGAGAAGCCAGTACTGAGTACATGGATTTTATATATTCAGTTATTCTCCATACTTAGGATGGGGGAAAACATGAGATTGTTATCTGATCAAGTATAAATGTAGTTTCAGGAGCTGAGTTACCAAAGGACATGACAGGAATAAAGTTGGGCATGAAAGCAGGTTTAGGTCGTCTTCCAGGGCAAAGGCAAAAGCAAAGGAAAAAGAATTAGGAGAGAAGTGCCATCAGTAGGAGCACATCCACCCATAGTATCTGTGTGTGAGAACGCAGAAGAGCCAACTTTTTGCTCATTGAAAAGCAGTTAAAGCTGAGTCCATCCTGGCTTGTATCACCAAGGAAAACTTGAAAGGTAATGAAGCTCTGCAGGAAGTCAAATGAGACCTGGGCACTGCGTTTTGCAGGCTGAGTTCTTAGGATATGCATGTGGAGATGGCACTGGCAGTAATGAGACGCCAGCATGCTGCAAGCTAATAGACACACAACTGGCTGTAAAAAGGGGCCCCTATTTGAAACTGTATTTCTTTGGCCCGAGAAACCACAAAACCCTTCATGGACCTCTTTCTAGTATGCATTGCTGGACCCACTCCAGGCTCTTTGCATTGCTATCTCGAGGGGACAGATTTCAGATTTTTTTGCTTATTTTTTTTCTGTTTGGTCCCCCTTCTCGTTTTTCATACAAATGTCCATCCTAGTCAACAGTTGTTGGATGCCATGGATTTTATTTCAATGCATAGTGATCTCATGTAACAAAGCGTAAGAGCCCCATAGGATTTTCTTTGCTGTAATATTTAGGAACCTCCAGTAGCACAGTTGTTAAACACTTGGCTGCTAATCTAAAGAGTGACATTTTGGACCCACCAGCAGCTCCACAGAGGAAAGTGTGACAGTCGCTATGAACTTTGATAAATATTGATATTTGTAGAGGGGCTTCAGGCCTTTTATTTATAGGGTCACTATGAGTTGTGCTCAACTCAAAGGCAATCAACAACAACAACCTTACAGATGACCTTTAAGGGAAAACAAAGGCAGGCCAAGCATAATTTGAGCGGGCATGCAGAATATCCCTTAGGGTCTCAGAATGAGCAGTAGCTCGAAGAAAAACCTAAGAAAGTAGACCCGCAGAGGACTGTCTGAGTTGGAATCAGTGTCTTACTCCCCTCTTCTATAAAGGGGCTGATTACAACACTGGACAAATAAGTCAGACATAAGCATTTATAAGTGGTAGCCATCATTTTTAAAATAAAACATCGGGAATTAAAAGGTATGACCATCTTTACCCTGTAAAATAGCATAAGCAAATATTTCTGTAAGTTCTTCCTGTTTTCAAATGTATTATCTTACCTAATATCCGTAACTTTGAGACATGGGCTTTGGAAAACTCATTTAGTGAAAATCTCAGGTCTATCAAGTGCCTGCCTTGGAATCTTAGCATACATCTGGCTACTTGGAATAATGGCAAATAGTAACAAGGACTAACCATCACTTCTAGAACATAATCATGCCTTGTTGTGTACAGTCAAGTCGGAACCGACCCGTAGCTGACCCTCCGGCAGGTTTTAAGAGTCAGTTAATCGCACGGGAGGAGAGTGCCCATCTTTCTCCCATGGAACAGCCAATGGATTCAAACTGTGTGCTTTTGCAATCACAGCACAGCTTCTTACCACTAGGCCACCAGAGCTCCCTAATTGTACATAGCAACCACCTAAGAATCTTCATAGCATGCAGATCTGTGCAGCCTATCAGAAGAAGCGCTGATGCTGAACAGGTTTCAGCAGAGCTTCCAGACCAAGAGAAACTAGGAAGAAAGGCCTGGCAATCTGCTTCCAAAAATTAGCCAGTGAGATGGACCACAATGGAGGGTCTGATGTTGCTACACATGGCATTACTATGAGTCGGGGGCCAGACTGGACAGCACCTAACAATCAGAGCAAAGCTGGCAGCGGTCCTCAGATTTGCATTTCTAATACCTTCAGGGTGATGCTGATGCGCTTCCTTGCAGGCACCACCTTGAGGAGCAAGCTTTACAGCTTTCCTTTAATATCATCCTGCTGTTCCTAATGTCTATCAAGGATACCAGCTGCACTTATGTCTGTGAGGACACCCTCAAGGGCAGATCTTTGCTGTCTCCACAGAAATATAAATGATCCTTGGAGGCAATATAACCTCTGTAAACTCTACTATCCTCACGTTGAGAGAAACAGAAGCATATTCTAATTAAGCACCTAGAATTCTGCTGTGTGTGTCACGCATGATCATTCAGTTTTAGGAGCACATGAACTGCACTAGCAAGACTTCAATCTTATAAACCAGGAGGTGTTTTCGCATCTTATGCATAAACTGCAATCATTGTCTTCACAAAGAGAAAAATAGCTAGTTAGGAGAGACATCCAATTGATGGGATGATGCATAAGCCAGCGTGTGGGTTACTTTTGGCACTGCTATCCAGATGAACCCAGAGAGCTGTCAGACCAGAAATACATGGACTCATATTCCATTATCAGTCCCTGAACCATCTGGTTAGATTCACAGTTTATCTACTCTTTGTCATGAAGCCAAATGAACAAGTACAAGCTATTACCCCGATCTGTAATTGAAAGGTTAGGTGGTATAGAGCTTACTGAGGATCTGCTAGAATATCAATCATATTAAAAATAAATGCCCAAATACATACACTCTTAGAAAGTAAGCTAGGAAAGAAATCAAATGGAGGGAGTGTTTATGTAAGTTAAAGTCTTCACATGCACAGGAAAGATAGATCTGAGTGCAAGAGAATTGAACTATAGTTCATTGGCCTTTAATAAAGTTATTTAGCTCTAATCCTGGGGTGGATATATGGAAACCAGAAGTGCTTGATTCAAACAGACACCAGGTAAAATGAAAGGGGGTGGAACGCCAGAATTCAAGGAAAAGTAATGCTGCACAAGCTTTATCAAATCCTCCCTCCCAACACTGTAATTCTCAGTAAAGCTCAGCATGTCAGCTGAAAATAAAACAGGGACATGACAAGACAATAACTCCTGGAGCATCAGAGCAAAATACAATAAGGTTCTTTCTTCCCCTTAGTGCTTTTCCTGGGATTCTCAGGAAGCACCTAAGTGAACCAAAGGGGTAATATAATTTATTCGTGGGAGTTCGGGGACTGATTTTCCTTCCTTCCTTTTGTGGCCTCTTTAAAACAGGTTAGCATTGTGTGGTTGAAGGTCTCTTGGCACTTTAGCCACGAGCAGGAAGGAAGTATGAGTTACCTGTAACAAGAGTGCTGTGTAGCCAGTAACTACAGAATCTCTGAGGTTAACATCAATGCATTTCTTCCACTCATGAGCCTCATGACTGGCTGGGAGTAAGCTGGTCCACATGGGACTCAGCTGGGGTGTTATTTGTCTTCCATCCCCAAGTATGCAAACAATAAGAAGTAGTAACACACGTGAGGTTCCTTCATGCTGAAGCTTGGCAGTGGTACACTGTCATGTCTGCTTTGTTGGTCAGTACTAGTAACATATCAGAATCCAGAGTTCAAGTGCAAGGAGGATGAATTATAAGATTACAGTGTCCATATATAGCAATGATGATGATCAGGGTTGTTAATGTAATACATTAATATGCCTTAGAAGAGAGGAAGGCCTGAAGTATTAATATATTTTTAACTAGGAGTGATCTATAGTAGAAGAGAAGACAGAGTTGCCAAAAAAACCCAAAAAGCTACATGATGACCAGTTAGGTTTGGGTTCCACATAAGCACCTTTTTAAAACTATCTTTGTCTCCTGTTTACTTAAGAAGATTTACAAGCACCAAAGAAGAACTTATAGCTGGTGAAGCATATTGAATATACTATGGACTTCCAGAAGAAAGAACAAATCTGTCTTTGAAGGAGGACAATTGGAAGCTCCTTACACAGGAGAATGGGGAGGCTCCCTCTCATATACTTGAACATGTAATGAGGAGCAACCAGCCCCTGGAGACAGGCATCACACTGTGTAAAGTAGAAGGTCCGTGAAAAAGAGAGACACTCAAGGAGTTAAATTAACACAGTGGCTACAACAGGAGCCTCAAATATAGTAATGATTGTGAGGTTGGCACAGGGCTGTGTGGTGTTTCATTCTGTTGTATACAGGATCACTGAGTTGTAACAAACTCAATGGCACCTGCTTTTAAACCATATACAGTTATTGATGTTCTTAAGTTCTATTGAGTCAAGTATGGATCACAGCAAGTCTGTGAACAACCAATCATACTGCCCTATCTTGTGCCATCCTCATAATCTCTGACACAGTCAATCTAATTTCCATAGTCATCATGTCAATCCACTTGGTTGAGGGATTTCCTCTCCTTCACCGACCCTCTGCCCTTCCAAGCATGATGTCCCTCTCCAAGGAACAGCCTCTCCTAGCAAAATGCCCAAAGTATGTGTGATGAAACTTCATTGTCTTTTCCTCCAAGACATACCTGTTTCTTCTTTTGGCAGTCCAGGGAATCTTCAGCACTCTTTAAACCACATGTTGTTGTTATGTGCCATTGAGTCACCTGCAAATCATAGCGACCTTATGTACAACAGCTCTGAACTCTGCTCTATCTTTAGCCAATTTAATTGTCTCTGGCACACCTACTCACACTACCCTAGGCACTGAGTCAATTCATGTCACCCAAGGTCTTCCTCTCTTGCACTCACTCCATCCTTCCAAGCATAATCTCTTCTCCAAGGACTAGTCTCTCCTGGCCACATGCCCAAAGCATGTCAGACAGAGCTTCAAAATCCTTGCATCCAAGGAGCAGCCTGGTTTCATCCTCTCCAGAATGGACCTGTTTGTTCTCTTAGCATAATAACCCCCTTATTCCGTTTTAACAACTGTCTTGTTCTACATAAAGGTTACACATGAACAGGAGTAAATGTTCTGGAATTCCTAGTCCTTCCAATGTTCTCTATAATTTGTTTTGATCCACAGAGTCAGAAAAATTCAAACTCAATGCCGTTGAGTGGGAACCACATCACAGCTGACCCTCCAGAAGGTTTTCACAGTCTTTAAATTGTAGGATAGGAGATTGCCTATATTTCTCCCAGACAGTCATTGATAGATTTCATACCACACATTTTTTGGGCTGGCAGTGCAACTCTCTACCCACTAGGACACCAGAGATCGAAACTCAGTGGTAATGCAGGGAGATGCTCAAGCTTCACTGAAAGCATTGGGAAGCAATAAGACCCAAGAATCAGTGGAATACCAATTGACACATTGCAACCAACTGATGCTCTCATGAGCATACTCAACAGCCTATGCCGAGAAATGTCCAAGATAGCAAACTGGCCAACTGACTGGAAGAGATCCCTATTTTTTTCCCATTCCCTCTACCCAAAAAAGATAACAGAAAGTTAAAATTGTCACACAATATTAATATCACATGCAAGTAAACTCTTGCTGAAGATTACTCAAAACAACTGGATCAACACATCAACAGGGAACTGCCAGAATTTCAAGCTGAATTTAAAAGATGCTATCACATGAACGTTATCACTGCTGATGTCAGATAGCACTTGCACAAAATACCTGAAAGACATTTACTTGTGTTTTATTGACTGTGCAAAGGCACCTATTATGTGGATCATAACAAATTATGGTTAACATTCAGAATAATGGGAATATCAGAAAACTGTGCACCCAAGAAACATACACAGACCAAACTCTGTATGGTTTAAAATCATGACAAGTGTGCGTCAGGGCTGTATCCTTTCTCCATATTATTCTGTATGCAGAATAAATCATTAGAGAAGATGGACTATTTGAAGTAGAATATGGCATTAGGACTTGAGGAAGACTCATCAACAATCTTCATCACGTAGATAATGCAACCTTGCTTGCTGAAAATGAAAACTTGAAATACTTCCTGCAGAAACTCAAAGACTATAGAGCCTCCAAAGTGTATTACATCTCAACAGTAAGAAAACAGAAATCCTTACCAGTAAGCAGCATTTCCTCCCGTGTGATTTATTGTCTCTGAAAACCACTGGAGGGTCAGCTAGGAGTCAGTTCCAACTTAACAGCACATAACAACAACAACAGTGACGCCATAAGAAATAGACTTGATAAGCTAATACAATAACAAAATAGACAAAAGTCATGAAAAGCCTCTTCACAAAGCATTATATTAGAATGGCCAACACACACATGAAGAAATGTGTAAAATCCCTGGCAGTCAAGAGAGATGCAAACCATCTCAATCCAGTAGCCGTAGCAAATTTTAACAGGACAGCAAACGACAAAAGTTGGAGAGGATGCAAAGAGATTAGAACTCTTATGCACTGCCTATGGAATTGTAAAATGGCATAGCCACTACAGAAGGCAGTTTGGTGTTTCTTCAAAAAGCTGAAATTGGAAGAATCTGTTCTGGAAAACAATGTATTAGAATTTTGAAAATTTACTAGAATTCTTTTTAAAAAGCTGAAATTAAAAATCCCCTCTGAGCTAATCCACTGCAAGGAATATACCCTGAGGAAAACAGAACTGGGACACAAATGGAGATATGCCCATCTGTGTTCATAGCAGCATTATTCACAATAGCAAGAAGATGGAAACAGTCCAAATGCCCACAAACAAACAGAATGAGAAAGTGTGGTATGCTAACACAACGGAATGCTATGCAGCACTAATAAACAAAGATTTTGTTAAATACTGTATAATATGGGAGAGCTTAAAGAACATTATGCTGAGTGGTATATGCCAGAGATGTGTCCTATGTACCTTTTCAATCTATATGCACAACAGATTTTCCAGGAGGCTGGGCTCTATCAGGATTGGAGGAAGACTCATCAGCAATCTGCTTTATGCCGATGACACAACCCTAGCTGCTGAAACTGAGTAGGACCTGAAGCACTTGCTGCAAAAGATCAAGGACTGCATCCTTCAGTATGGATTGAAGCTCATTATCAAGAATACAAAGATTCTTACCAAAAAAAAAAAAAAAAGATTCTTACCACTGGGCTGACTGGCAGCATCATGATAGATGGTGAAGAGATTGAGATTGTTAACAGTTTTAGTTTGCTTGGCTCCACAGTCAACACTCCTGACACCAGCAGCCAAGAAATTACAAAATGAATTGTACTGGGAATATCTGCTGTCAGAGACCACCTCAAAGTATTGAAGAGCAACGATGTCAGTCTGGAGACTAAGGTATGCCTGATACAGACCATAGTCTTTGCAATCACTCTTAATACTTCAGAGAGCTGGAGAATGACTAGAGATGATAGAAGAAGAATTGATGCCTTTGAGCTGTGATACTGGAGAAGAGTGTAGAAAATATCATGTACTTCTAAGACAACAAACAGGTTCTTCCATGAGAGGTAGAAACCAGGATGCTCCTTGGAGGCAAGGATTCTGAGATATTTTGGACATGTTGCAAGGCAGGACCAGTCCCTGTAGAGGGACGTCATGCTTGGGAGGGTAGACGGACAGCGCAGCAGAGGAAGACCTTCAATGAGGTGGATTGATTCAGTGACTCGGATAATGGTGGTAGGTGTGTCAGAGAACGATATTGGCATAGGATTGAGCAGGGTGTAGGGGTGTTGTACAAAGGGTCACTATGAGTTGCAGGTGGCACAATGGCACATAAAAACAACAGCAGCAACATCATGCTGAGTAAAATAACTCAGTCACATAAAGACAAAAACAGCATATGAGCATTACTGTAAAACTAGAAGGATAACTGAGAAGATGTTTATGCACGGTGTGTATAAAATGTTCAAAAGGGAAAAGGAAAGAGAGCAGGACAGAAAAAGAGGAAGGTTAGTAGGTGGGTTGAAGGAATAGGAAAAATTCAGTGGGGACTTGAAAAGAGGAGGTGATACAGTAATTCATTATATAGAATACAATATATAAGAATGGTTGTATGCAAAGTAATTTTTTTAAGATGCTAGTATCTGGTCATTCCAGTGCACTAATGTCTAAGAGATCTATTTTCTGGCATTCTATTTCTTTTTAAAAAAAATCTTCTCATTTTCATAGATTCATACTTCACACATTCCATATTGTGATTCTCAATGGATGTGTAAAGCTATTTATCTTCAGTTTGGGTTGTGTCCTATCTGGAAATGAGGATCAAGAACTCTACACAATTGCTGTCATTAAAGTCAACTCCACTTTGAGAAGGCAGCCTTTCCTCAGGTTTATTTTGGGTGCTTCCAACCTGAGTGCCTCTTTTTCTGGCACTGTGTCTTACAATGCTTTGATGCTATTCATAAGATTTTCACTGACAATTTTTTTTAGAGGTAGATCACCAGGCCTTTCTTCCTAATCTGTTTTCATCTGGAGGCTCCACTGAATTCTATCCATCATGCGCAGCACTGCTGATATCTTAAAAACCCTTGACACAGCTTCCAGTATCACAGGAGTATGTACAACAAACCTAACAGACTATTAACTATTTTTTGTTATGTTGTGTCCTGTGTCACCGAGTCAGAACTGACTCTAACTGGTCCTCCAGTGACTTTTCAAAGTCTGTAAACTCACAAGAGGATATTTTCCATCTTTCTCCTACAGAGTTGTGGGTGGATTCGAACTGCCTACCTTTAGATTGGCAGTGCAACTCATTACCCACAAGGCCATCAGAACTCCCTACTGAATAAGCTTCTATTATGTGACAGACTGTTCATAGTCTGGAAGAAGAATTGAGAGTGATAAGTTAGATAAAGTTCTTGCCCTTATTTGAATCCATTTGCTTTGCAATTTAACAAAAACCTCTGACCCAACCTACTTCTGGAAAAATATCATGTCATAAAGGTAGACTCAATCACAAATAAGGAAGAACACAGTATGTGCGCATCCTAAAACGCCATAGAGCACTAGTGATTTAGCACTGTCAACCCAAAGGACATGGCTCGGGTCCACCAGCTGCTCCAGGGAAGAAACATGGTCAGTCTTTTCCTATGCAATTTACTGCCTCTGAAAAGCTGCTGTAGGTCAGTTCCAACTCATCAGTACATAAAAACAACAACATAACAATGTTGTAGTGATGAATGTTGACAATGATTTGGCTACTGTTCCACCTCCTTTGTATATTTGGCCGACAATTAGCTTCTCTTTATTTGAAATTCTAATGCACAATTGCTCCTACAGAGCTCATTAGAACAGTTGCTCAAGTTACATGTATTCTGGTTCATGACTGACATATTTTCCAACATTACAACTATGGCTTATTAAGTAGAGTCTTGCTGAATGAGGCAGACACACATTCTTTGCCTAATTTTATAGAAGGGAAAGATGATACTATTGAATTCCAGGAACGTGGACTTTTAGTAGTCAGTGAAATGTAAGACCAGACAAAATAAGTCATAATTACTTATTCTTACACAAAACACAAGAAATCCTGGAGTGCAAACAGTTAAGCATTCAACATGAATCAAAATATTTTAGTTCAAACCCATCTATGACTTTGAGTTCTACTCTATCCCAGGAGTTTGCCCTGAGTCAAAATCAATTTGAGGGCACTTAACAAGAACAGCAACATAGCAAGCATATTCTGCAGTGCGTAGACATTTTGCTCCATTAACAACTTTTGTCATTTTTAAGGCATTGTTGGGTTATTGTCAGAAGTGACCCTACGAACAATAGATCATAACCTTGCCATATCCTCTGACATGTTTGATCCCATCGTTATCAGCACCATGTCGGTCTCTCTTGTTGATGCAGTTACTGTGTCTCTCCATGTTGTTGAGGATCTTCATCTCTTTCTTTGACCCTCCACTTGTCCAAGAATGATGTCCTTTGCCAAGGAATGGCCCCTTCTAACAACATGCCCAAAGGGGCACTCTGGCTGCACTTCCTCTAAGATAGCCCTGTGTGTTCTTTTGGCAGTCCATAAGATACTCATTACTCTTCTCTAACCCTGCAACTCAAAGGCATCAACCCTTTTGTCATTCTTAGTCACTGTCCAACTTTCAGATGCATAGTTAGCAACTGAAAATATCATGGCTTAGATCAGGTGCACCTTAGTCTTTAAAGTGATAAGTTTAAAAAAACTGAGTTGATGAAAAAGAAAATGATGTGATTTCTTTTGTAATCACAAATTCATATAAGCTGATTGTTTTAAAATCTCTATTGTGCCAAAGACAGTGGAAATGAACATATAGTAGTAGCAATTAGAACAGTGGTCACCTAGAGCATGTGGGGATGGAATAAAAGGAAACAAAGTGGGGGAGAAAGTGTCTTATATAATAACTGGGGTGCTGGATGACAGGTTTGTTAAAACACATCAAATAATTAAGCTAAGATCTGTGTGTTTCACTGTATGTAACTTTTACCTCGATTTTAAAAATTAAAAGTATACCTAAGTGATTATTTGAGGGGAAAAATTATAACTGAAACTATAAGAAAGAATTTAGACATTGCGGAAAGATTCCAAGATAATGTCGTGAGGAAGCAGCAGCCAATAAGGACGAGAATAAATGACTGAGAGAATAGAGACTATTCCAAATGTTAAGGAATGAATATATATATATATAATATAAATGTGTGTGAAGAATGGATTAAAGGAATTAATGGCTGAAGGTATGTAAATCTTTTAGTAATCCAGGTAAGAAATATGAGAGCCTCAACTAAAGCAAAAGCAGCAGGCACGGACAGGGGACAGATTTAGAAGTCATTATAAGGGAAAATGGTTAATGACCTGTGAAGGTGGGAAATTAAGAAGAGCTATGAATATTGACCATATTTCTGGCTCGGACAGTTGAGTGTGTGGAAGTAAAGCAGCAGGAGGAGGGAGCTCTGGTGAAGTCTGTGAAGAAATGCACTGCTGATCCAAAGACTGCAGGAGCAGTGGATATGAGAAAAGGAAATTGGCCTTTTCAATTGCTTCCTATGCATCTCAAAGTTGTACAGTGGATGAGGACGATGAGAAAAAGCAATGCCCTTGAATTATGATGTTGAGCATTAAACATACTATAGACTGTCAAAACAACAAATATGTTTGTCTTTGAGGAAGTGAAACCCGGGTGCTCCTTAGAGGCAAGGATGGTGAAGCTTCATCTCACAAACTTGGGCATGGTGTCAGGAGGGACCAGTCCCCAGAAAAAGATAACCAGCTGGGAAAGGTGGAGGGTCAGAGAAAGAGAGGAAGATCCTCATCAAATAGCTTGATATAATGACTGTTAACTATGGGTTCCAACTATGGGACTGTTACTATGACCGTGGCAGAGATTTTGAGGGTGGCGCAGGACAGGGTAAGGTTCAGATGTGTTGTTCACAGGCATACTGTGAGGCATAGCTGATACAATGGTAGCTGACAACAATTAGTGGAAAGACAGAATTCTTGTTCAGAAAGGGAGAGAGTTCTTATAGAAGCCTCAAATTGAAAAGATGTGAAATTCTTAGAAAACTTCCGTTTCAGGAGCTCTGATACAAATCAATTCTCCTTTTCTGAGATAGAGTACATATTAAACCTCAAACAACATTATATACTCCACACCATTCTTTCTTGTTACATATGATATACAGGAAGATGCATCTTTGTTCATAATTCCCTCAAATACTGTCTTCTTTGAGCTTTCACCACTCTATATCATTGTGGAGTGCAGAGATTTCCATTTTCTAAGTATCACCTTTCCTATTGTTTATATGTGTCTAACATCTAGAATCATTTCCCCTTATCATTTTTGCATTTTCTTCTGCCATTTCCACTGTGTCTTGTCAAAACCAAAAACAGCAACCCAAATCTTCTGAAAAGAGGATGCTAATCTCTTGCCAAAGCCTAGAATTTAACTGTTTACCACCCACCAGCCAAAACAGAACATAAGTAATGGCTAGGGGGCAAAGTGGGGGGTGGAAGGTGGTATAGTTCACAAAACCATTTCCCTGACAAGAAAGGAAAGATCAAAGTTTTATTTGACTGGGTTTGTGTGTACAAATCTCAACACTCCTGTGAACAATAACTTACATATATCTTCTAAGAGCTAGGAGTTTATCACAATTCAGAATGCAAATACGTGGTTCATAATCCAAATCCCAAGTAGCATTTATCTCACAATCAATAGCTTATTTGTGCAGGTAGCACACAAAGGGAAGAAGAGAAATAAAGGACAATCAATCTCTTTACTATGGACCTGAGCCATAAAGGGGAATGGTTTCTGTAGATTCTGGGAGCCAAAATTATTATACCTCAGTGGCATTTCTCAATAAATATCCATTTCTTTCCTTTTTGAAAATGAGTAAGAATGCCTTTGAAAAGGTGGCTAATATGGGTAATACTGAGTGAATAACACGGAAGTAATGAGTAGTGGTGAGAACAAAGGACTGAAGAGAGAATTCGCCATATGAATTTCTCTGGCTGATTCTCTCACCAGTGTAGTGCACACATGCTTCCTTTTATAACAAGACTGACTAAATCAAAGAGTTTTATTCAGGAGCCTGCCATATGTTGTTGTTGTTAGGTGCTATCGATTAGAGTCAACTCATAGCATAGCAATGCGATGAACAAGAGATCTGAATCCTGTCCTGTTTCGTGCCATCCTCACCATCTGTGACACGCTCAAGGCCATTGCTGCAGTCACTGTGCTAATCCATCTGACTGAGGGTCTTCCTCTCCTTCACTGTTCTTAACTTTTTTTTGTTTGGATAAATATAATGGTATCTGCCTCAGGTCCTCTTCACAATTATACTAGTACTATTAAGGGAACTCTGGGGGCCTAGTGGTAAGAATCTGTGCTGCAATCCCAAAGGCACACAGTTCAAATCCACTAGCTGCTCCATGGAAGAAGGATCAGCAACCAACTTTTGTGCCATTTTCTGCCTATGAAAACCCACTGGAGGGTCAGCTGTAAGTTAGTTCCAACTTGATGGCACAGAACAACTACTGTTAAGGCACTGTGGAGTTTACCTTTCAATATGACTTTTCTAGCCATTCTTTGACTTTGCTATGTAGATGCGTGGGAATGTGTGAATGGTGCATGTTAGCCTATATACAAGGGGAATGGCTAGTCTCACCAATAAATTGAACAGCTCTAGTCACAGACACAGATCTTCTGGCACCACTGAAGAGAAAGCAATACAATGTAGGACACCCTTCCTGCTCCAACTAAGGCAGCAACACCTATGGCCAGACTGGAGTTGGGTTGGGGCACTAGCATTGGCAGGACTGAGCATTTGGTAACCACTGGCCTGAAGGTTCAAGTCTGAAGTGCCTGTGTGCACATTCCGAGAGCTTTCTTGACTGTATTCCATCATTAATCTGGATTATAACATTTTCACTTCCCTAATATGGTTCTGTGTGGTCTGTGAGATATAGCATCAGAATTTGGATCCAGCAAAACAGTAAGATTTGTGTTAAGATGAAAGAAGTATGGGAGGTGGGAGACCTGTGATCTCATGGGAACTGGTATTGTGTTATTGATGCTATGAACAGGGACAGTTCTCTTTGGCGAAGCTGGTAAAGGTCAGACATGGCTGTCCCCACATGGCCCTTGCTCTTTTTACAAGCATGCACTTCAAATCCATCCGTTGCTCTGTAAGAGAAATATGACCTTCTCCTCCCATGTGATTTGCTGCCTCTGAAAACCCCCTGGAGGATCAGCTATGGGCAATTCCTGGTTCTGATTGGACAGATATTACCATTACTAGTATCCATTGCCCTTGAGTCAGAACTGACTCATAGCTAAACCTCTTTTAAGTTTCCAACGTTATAAATGGGATGACAATTGGTTGTCCATCTTTGTCCCTTGGAGCCATGGCCTTTGGGCTACCAATGCAACTCCCTATGACTAAACCACCAGAGCTCCCCATATCCACATCATGGGCTCCTGAGTTTCAGCTTCTTATTTCATGATGTTGATGTTGTTG
This sequence comes from Elephantulus edwardii, assembly GCF_000299155.1. Lineage (NCBI taxonomy): Eukaryota > Metazoa > Chordata > Mammalia > Macroscelidea > Macroscelididae > Elephantulus > Elephantulus edwardii. The sequence goes on along the minus strand of NW_006399790.1, from coordinate 3,510,740 downwards.
TGTACCTCCAAGTTGGAAGTGATCCACAGCTGAACTTCCAGCGAGTTTTCAGAGGCAATTAATAGCACAAGAGATGACTGCTCATCCTTCTCCCATGAAGAAGCTGGTGGATTTGAACAATGTTATTTTGGGATTTTAGTGCAACTTTTTACTGTTAATAAGCTTTGCCTCATAGATATGGTGGAAACAAAATACACAGGAGGAAAAGCTATTTAGACTATTTGGCAAATCTTGAACACCAACAAAGAAATCTGAGTTATGTCCAATGGGTAATAGTGAGTTACTTTTGAGTTTTGATCAGTGACCTGGCATTATATAAGGTTGAAAAAAATGTGACATTCCTAAGAACTGATCTGAAAAGAAGACTGAAGTAGAAAGAGCAATCTATGTGAGGATTTCATAATCTGCGGCTGTATTTGGGGAAGCACCAGGTATGAATAACAAACAGTTCATCAGCAATGTCTGTAGCTTTTACTAATAAAGTTATTAATATTTTCTCCAGTAATTTAGTCAGGGATGTATTCTGTCTCCATACCTTTTCAATCTGTATGCAGAACAGATCATCTGAGACGCTGGGCTATACAAAGAGCAATGTGGCATCAGGATTGGTGGAAGAATTGTCAACAACCTGCACTATGCAGATGTCACAACCCTGCTTGCTGAAACTGAGGAGGACCTGAAGCGCTTGCTGCAGAAGATCAAGGACTACAGCCTCCTATATGGACTGAAGTTCAACATCAAGAAAACAAAGATTCTCACCACTGGGCCAATTGGCAGCATCAGCATGGATGGTGAAGAGATTGAGACAGTTAACAGTTTTAATTTACTTGGCTCCACAGTCAACACTCTTGGTACCAGCAGCCAGGAAATCAGGAGACGAATTGCATCGGGAAAGTCGGCTGTGAGGGACCTCTCAAGAGTACTGAAGAGAAACAATGTCAGGCTGGAGACTAAGGTGTGCATGATATGGGCTATAGTCTTCGCAATTATGTGCTATGTATCAGAGAGTTGGACAGTGAATAGGGTTGACAGAAAGAGGATTGATGGCTTTGAGCTGTGGTGCTGGAGAAGAGTGTTGAATGCACCATGGACTGCTAGGAGAACAAACAGGTTTGTCCTGGAGAGGGTGAAGCCAGAGTGTTCCCTGGAGTCAAGGATTCTGAAGCTTTATCTGACATATTTTGGGCATGTTGCAAGGAGGGGCTGGTCCTTGGAGAGAGACATCATGTTTGGCAGAGTGGAGGGGAGGCGAAGGAGAGGAAGACCTTTGGTGAGATGGATCGATTCTGTGACTGGAGCGGTGGGAATAAGTGCGTTTGAGATGGCTAGGTTGGCACAGGATAGAACAGCATTTAGAGCTCTTGTACATAGGGTTGCTATGAGTTGCAAGCGACTCGATGGCACATAACAACAACAACAACAATTTAGATAGCTTTCCCTTCCATTTGTGTTGCTAATAAAGTCTTTTTTTAAAAAAATACCCAACCAACCAACCTCATTGCCATCAGGTTCCAACTCACAGTGACCCACCATCAGGATTTTGAGGTGGTAAATGTTTATATAAGGAGACTGTCATCTTTCAGTAAGTAAATTCAAATGACCTGACACACATGGCCTTTCGGTCAGCAGCACCGGAAAAATGCTAGGGTAGCAGAGATTAGTGTGGATGTGTGATGGGATGAAGGCATATGTAAGGTACAGTGAGGGAGGATTTGATGTGACATTGAGAGAAATGGTACTGATCAATTCCAATTAATGTTCTAAAACAAAATCTATGTGAATGGATGAATGAAAATGGATAAAAATTAGCTTAAACATGCTAATGTTTTTGCCTTAAATTCAGAAAAAAAAAATTCAATAAAATTCTTCAGTCTTCTGAGTGATAGTCATAGATGAAATGGGCTGGAAATGGCCAAGCTGTAACATAAGCATCAAGGTTGAACTTGAGCAGTAAGTGTCCACACACTCCTATCATTCAGCATCCTCAAAGGAAGGATGAAGAATCAGTTAAACGAGTTTCTGAAAGCAATGAAAACAAATAGGGCAAACAATACTTCTGAAGGCCATGGTCCTCAATCTTGAGTTAAGAATTTGAGAGCTAGGCAAATTGGGGTGGTGGTTTTGTTTTGTTTGTTTGTTGTGTTTTCCTTAAGACCTGCCATGCATAATAAGACCTAAAGGTTTAGAGGGCTGAGACTTGAGTAGTAAAAGGTAGAGAGACACATAGGCGGATAGGCAATAGGGAGAGAAACCAATGAGTCCTCCCTTACAATCATTTCTCCACTTTACACAACTCTGCTAAGACTTCTCAGGCTCCTGTCACTGTATGATTTCTGGGGAGGTAGAAATAGTTAATACAGGCAATATTATATTCTCACGGGTAGAGGAAAAGAATGAAGGAACTCACTAAAATGTTCAATATGTTATATATAGTGTAAGACTAGTTCAAAATTGACTGAGAGAGAGAATGGGCCCCAAAAAGAAATCTAGTATCCAGACCATGCATAGTATGTAGGCACCTTGATAAAAGGTCATCATTGCATATTTAGAACCCTGGTTGTAGACACATGCAAAGAGCTTAATGTCCAACAATCTGATGGACTAATGTACAATAAAGAGAAGTGAACCAGAACAAAGGTTTTCAGACAGCCCTGATGCCTCTCCGGCAATGCACTAGATTGAATACAAAAATGTTCCATCCTCTTTGCAATATGACTTTGCAGCAATTCCCATAAAGAAAGTGAAATGAATTAATCACCTTTCAAACCTGGAACAAAATGCATCCCCAAGGTTCAACTTTTTGTCAGACAATAGACAGACATCACAAGGTGAACACGAACACCAGGGAGGCATTCACTCCTTATGTGGATCACTCCAACCATACAAGGTCAAAGAACAGCATTTGTCCAAGGATAAAGCCTCAAAGGAAGGAATAAAGACAAAATGGAATTGATTTCCCAAACCCTCGACATAGGGAGCTCTAGGGGCCTAATAGTTAGGAGCTGTACTGCAATCTCAAAAGCACGTGGTTCAAATCCACCTGCTACCCTGCAAGAGAAAGATGGGCACTCTCCCCCTGTATGATTTAACTGCCTCTGAAAACCTGCTAGAGGGTCAGCTCCAGGGAAGTTCCCACTTGATGGTACACAGCAGCAACAACCCTTCACACACACACACACACACACACACACACACACACGGACCTCATGCTTGGAAAGGGGAGAGTCAGTGAAATCAAGTCAAATCCCCAATGTGAAGGATTGACACAATGACTGTAACCAATAGGCTCAAGTCTATTAGAGAAGATGAGGATGGCACAGGATTGGGCAAGGTTCAGATCCATTGTTCACAGGGTTGTTACAAGTCATGTTTGACTCAATGGCACCTAACAACAACCCTTTACAAAATGGTGTGCCAATTTTAAGTGAGAAGTCCAAGGGGCTGTGCACTCTTCTACATACTCTTTTGGAAACCTGTCACTACCATGTGAGCAAGCCAAGACCATTCTGACAGAGGATGAAATATTACTTGCACAAGAGCTATCATAGACCATACTATTTCCATGTGCTCATCATTCACATACATTGCCCCAGCCAAACCAGCAGAGCTACAGACAGCTACTTAGATCCACAATCAACTGTCCTGGCACCAGGAGTCAGGAGATCAGGAGACATATTGCACTGGGAAAGTCTACTGCCAGGGACCTCTCCAAATTATTGAGGGGCAATGATATCAGTTTGCTAACTAAAGTGCACCTGATTGAAGCCACAACAGTGTCAATCACTTGCTATGCATCTGAGAGTTGGGCACTGAATAAGGAGGACAGAAGAAAAATTGATACCTCTGAGCTATAGCATTAGAGAAGAGTATTGAAGATCCTATGGACTGCCAAAAGAACAAACAGATATGTCTTGGAGAAAGTACAGCCAGAGTACTCCTTGGAAGCAAGGATGACAGAGCTTTGTTTCACATACTTTGGGCATTTTACTAGGAGAGGCTATTCCCTGGAGAGGGACATCACGCTTGGAAATAGGAAGGGTCAACGAAAGAGAAGAAAACTCTTGACAAGATTGATTGACTCAGTAACTGCAGCAGTGGGCTCAAGTATGTCAGAGCTGAAGAGGACGGCACAGGACAGGGTTCACATCTGCTGTTCAGAGTGTTGCTGTGAGTCAAACTCAACTCTACAGCACACAGCAACAGCTAGCTAGGTGAACCTAACTGACATGCTAAGAACCACCAACCCAATGACTCCTGAGCAATAATTCATGTTTATTCTCTTTATCACTGGTTCAGAAGTGACCTGCTATACAGAGATGGTGAACTGATACTGTACCTAGGTACCACAGAGATAAGCACAACTCATAAGTGACCCTATGATAACAGATCTGAACCTTGCCCTGCCCAGCTCCAACCTCACAATTTCTGTCATGCTCAGATCCATTGTTACAGTCATTGTTTCAGTTCACCTTGCTGAAGGTCTTCCTCTCCCTGAACTTCTCTCTATCCCAGTATAATGCCTGTTTCCAAGGACTGGGCCCTCCTGATATCATGCCCAAAGTGTGTCAGATGAAGTTTCAGCATCACTGTCATGAAGGAGCAGCCTGGTTACACTTTATCCAAGACATATTTGTTCAGACTTTTGGCAGTTAACAACAGACATACTCAAGAAAATGTACAAAATCTTCAGGGCCCCAAAAAATACCCCTGAGGAGACTGAAGAATAATACAGAAGTAGAAAATATTGAATAATTTGAGTTTACATCCTGAAGTGATCACAATTACACCAAACTATTTCAAAGCCTTACTTTTACTTGGCAAATTACTATGAATGGGACTTTGTGAGCCAAATTAAGTTCAATATGAAAGACAGACACATGCACATCTGAGATGCAGCTGGAAATTGCAAACCGGTTATACCTTTGCTAAAATAACTGCTCTTGTACTAGTAAGGCAGATGCTCCAGAGAAATCAGTGTTGTCACTGGATAGTGATGCCCTTGAGGGACCACAGCTCCTGGTGAGTCTCACAGCTCTGAATAAAACATTATTTCAAGAAGGTTGCAACTGTTGTTTCCTTAGCTCACTGTTTATTGTTTATGAGATGAGAGTATACTTTCTGTATGCAGTGGGGAGCTTCTGGAAAGAACATACGGAATCAGCTCTAGGTATAATGATAATAAAGAATCCTGGTGGCACACCAGTTAGTATACAGTTGCTCATGGAAAGTTGGCAGCTTGAATCCCGAGCTTCCCCACAGGAAAGATGGGAAGAAGAAAAAAGTTCTACCCAAGCCCACTGCCATGAAGTCAATTTTGACTCAGAGTAACCCTCCTTCAGGTTTCCAAGTCGGTAAATCTTTCTGGGAGGAGGCTGCTCATCTTTCTACGGACGAACACCCGATGAAACCAGAGCATAGAGGCAGAACCAACCCATCACTGAGCCTCCAGAAGGTTTTCAGAGGCAGTAAACTGTGTGGGAAGAGATTGCCCATTCTTCTATCACATGACACTACCAGGGCTCAATTGAGGAACTGTGATTCAAAACCAAAACAAATGAAAGGGACAACGGTAGAGGAAATCAAGAAGACCTTCCTAAGTAATACTGCTTCTTTTCTTGCTCTTTAAGATCATCCAGGCCACCAATGATTACTTCAGGGTCTGTGCAAGTGACACCTCCCAACACTGCATAGTGTATGCAACATGAATACAGGACTGACAACAGTGATATGTCATGCCCGGAGAGAAAGTAGCCCAACAGAGGATTTACAGCTGCAATATTTAAAGCTATTGTATGCAGCAAGGGGTTCTGACTCTGGGTAAGAGCGTGGCTGAGAACTGCAGGCTCAGAAATCCCCAACTGCTCAGCAGGAGGAGGAAGGGATAGGCTATTTCTTTAAAGAGCACAGCCTTGGAAACCCTACGGAGAAGTACTGGTCTGTCCTACAGGGTCACTCTGAATTAGAATCAACTGGACAGCAATGGATTTGGGGTAGGTTTATGTGCTCACTTTATATCATTTGCCCAATCAAATAATTATAAGTTATTATGTATTTTATATATAAATCAAAATAATGATAACAATTATGATTATAACGATGGAGCTCCGGTGGCCTAGTGGATAAAAAGTTGCACTATCAATCTGAATGGAGGCAGTTTGAATCCACAAGCTGTTGCATGGGAGGAAGATGAGCGATCTCTTTGTGATTTACAGCCCCTGAAAAACCACTGGCAACAACAGCAGCAGCATCAACAAAATTAGGGTGCTCTTGTGTATCTGGGAGTCCCTGAGTGGTGTGAATGTTTAAGCATGTGACTATTAGTCAAAATTAAAATGTGGTGATTTGACCTCATCCAGATTTGCCTCAAGAAGTTCTTTCTGGCTGTAAAGTCCATAATGTGTTGCACTGCAAAGCAAAAGACTCTCTCCAATAGTTTGAATCCACCAGCCCTGCTCTTTGGGAGAAAGATGGGCAGTCACCCTCTGTTAAGAGGCAGGTCCAAATGTCCACCAAAAAATGAATAGATTTAGAAATTATTGTACATTCACACAATGGAATACTATGCAGCATTAAGGGGCAATGATTTTGCAAAATACTCTCTAACATGAGTGAGCTTAGTCTCATAAGGACAAATACTGCATATGAACATTGTTGTACAGATGGAAGGATAACTAGTAAGATGTGTACAGGAGTTCAGAGAGGGAAGCTGTGAGGGGCAAGGGAGCAGAGGGTCTGGAGGAGAGGAAATCACTGGGGTAGCAGAGTTTGGTGGGCAAAGGGAGAGGGTGAAGGAGTTAGGAAAGATCCAGTGGGAACCTTAAAGGACGGGGTAGTAGTGGGCACAGATCAATAGTGATGAATTTTGTAAAACAGTGTATATGAATGACCAATTGAAACACAATGTGAATGCAGGAATGTATGAAACACAATGTACATGACTGATGCACAATGTATATGAATTTTGTATGCAAACCCATATACAGTAAAATAAAATGGAGATGAAAAGACAAGATTTACAGCCTTACAAACTTGAAAGAAGGTTGCTATTAAGTCAAAATCCACTTGACAGCAATGAGTGAATGAGTGAGAGTAACGTCGGCAGACTATCCTAGCAATCTACTTCCAAAAAGTTCTAGTCTTAAAAACCCTGTGGAACTTTTCTTTGAACAAATGGGCCTTGAGTTGGAATTGATTTGATGGCAACTGTGCAACCAGGGTGCCCCTTAGAGGCAAAGGTGGTGAAACTTTATCTCACTTACTTGGGGCATATTGTCAAGAGGGGCCAGTCCTTGGAAAAAGACACGATGCTGGGAAAGGTGGAGGGTTAGAGAGAGAGAAGACAACTCCCAATGAAATAAATGGACACAGTGACTATTACAATAGGCTGGAGCATATCACATATGAGAAATGTTGAGGCTATGGCGCAGGGTTGGGCAAGATTCAGATCTGTTATTCATAGCGTTGCTATGAGTCAATTTGAGAGCACTAACCCTTTGCATAGTCAATGAAACACAGATAGACATTCCTCTGGTACTCTTTGCATTCTGCCAAGATCCATCTAACATTGGCGCTAACGTCTCTAGTAACATGACCTCTTCTAAACCCAGATTGTATTTCTGCTAATTCTCTGTCAATGTGCTGTTCCAGTCATTTTTGTATACTCTTCAGCAGGATTTTCCTAGCATGTGATATTAGTCATATTGTTCAATAATTTCCAGAGATTGAGATTGTTAACAGTTAAGTTTACTCAGCTCTGCAAACACTCTTGGCCCCAGCAGTAAGGAAATCAAAAGTCAAATTGCACTAAGAAAATCTGTTGTCAGGGACCTGTCCAGAGTACTGAGAAACAATGATGTTAGTCTAGAAACTAAGGTGCACCTGATCCAGGCCATGGTCTTCGCCATTACTTGCTATGCATCAGAGAGCTGGACAATGACTAAGGAGGCTACAAGGAGAACTGATGCCTTTGAGTTGTTGTGCTAGAGAAGAGTCTTGAACATACCATGGACTGCCAAGAAAACAAACTGGTCTGTCTTGGAGAGGGTGAAACCAAGTTTCTCCTTGGAGGCTAGGATTTTGAAGCTCCATTTCACATACTTTGGGCACGTGGCCAGGAGAAACTGGTCCTTGGAAAAGGATATCATGCTCAGAAGAGTGAGGGTACAGCACAGGAGAGGGCCCTGGATGAGATGGATTGATAACAGTGACTGGGGCAATGGGGGTGGTATGTCCAAATCAGTGAGACTGGCTCAGGACAGGGCAGGCTTCAGAGCTGCTGTACACTGTGGGTTGCAGGCAACTTGATGGCATATAACAATAACAACAATAGCAATACTCAGTAGTGGTCATGAGAAACCTATACTTGGACCAGGTAGTAGCAGTCAGAAGAGAGCAGAGAAACACTGCATGGTTTAGGATCAGGAAAGGTGTGTGTCAGAGATGCATCCTATCTTCATACCTTTTCAATCTATATGCAGAACAGATCATTTGGGAAGCTGGACTTTATGAGGAAGAGTGTGGCATCAGGATTGGACAAAGACTCATCATCAACCTGTGCTATGCAGATGACACAACCTTGCTTGTGAAACTGAGGAGGACCTAAAGCATTTATAGCAGAAGATCAAGGACTTCAGTCTTAAACATGGATAGAAGCTCTCAACATCAAGAAAATAAAGATTGTCACTACTGGGCCAATTGGCAGCACCAGGAGAGATGGAGAAGAGATTGAGGTAGTTAACAATTTCAGCTTGCTCGGTTCCACAATCAACACTTTTGGCATCAGCAGTTAGGAAGTCAAAAGACAAACTGCATTTGGAAAATCTGCTGTCAGGGACTTCTCCAGAGTACTAAAGAACAATGATGTCAGTCCAGAGACTAAGGTGTGCCTGATCTAAGCCAGGTTTTTGCATTTACTTGCTATGCATCAGAGAGCTGGACAATGACTAAAGATGGCAGAAGAAGAATTGAACAAACCATGGACCATCAAGAAAACAAAGAGGTCTGTCCTGGAGAGGGTGAAACAGTGCTGGCTGCTCCTTGGAGGCAAGGATTTTGAATTTCTGTCTCATCCTTTGGGCATGTTGCCAGGAGGGAACAGTCCATGGAGAAGGACATCATGCTTGGAAATGAGGAGAGACAGCACTCAGTTACAAGAGTAATGGGGGTAGACGTGTTGGAGACAGTGAGGTTGGCTCAAGATATGAAAGAGTTCGGTGTTATTATACATGGGGTTGCTATGAGTTGCAGGCAACAACAACAACAACTAGAGGAAGCTCTAGTGGCCTCGTGGAAAGGAGCTGCACCACCAACCCGAAGGCATATGGTTTCAGTCTACAAGCTGCTCTGCAGGAGAAGGATGGATAATCTCCCTCTGTGCAGCCTACTGCCTCTGAAAACACACTGGCGGGTCAGCTATGGGTTGGTTCTGACTCAATGGTACCCAATGGCAACTTTACTCAATTAATCTATTAATTGAAATCCCTTATGCCATGTTAGGAAGAAGTACTTCCATTCTTACAACTCAAAACATGGTACACAGATCAGCACTCCCCAAAAATACATTAGAAACACGGAATTTCAGAACCACTTCATATGTACACTTCCCTCCCAAATAGATTCAGTCAGAATCAGCATTTTTAACAAGATCTTTAGGTGATTTGTATGCACATTAATGCTAGAGAAACAGACTCATGCAGCATTAAACCTGTAACATCACACTATTCTTTAACTTCTGAGGCTGTGCCCTTAGATAGTGTAAAAAAAAAAATCATTGCCATTGAGCTAGAAATGACTCCGAGTTGACCCTCCATTGAATTTCCATGGCTGTAGATTACACGGGAGGACAGTGTTCATCTTTTTCCCACAGAGTTGCTGGTGGATTCAAACTGCTCACGAGGCACGGCCTTTGGGTTATCACGTCAGCTCCCTACAGACTTTGCAACCAGGGCTCCCCAGGTAGCATAAAGGAGACTGCATCTCCCCTTTGTATCATGAATAGTCATCACATATCAAAAGTAGTCTGATAATCTTATTAAGTAATAGATGTCATCCCTAGAAAAATGTAAATAAAAACAGTATGAATGTGTGCGTGATCACAAGGTGTCTCAAAGGAAATGAAAAAAAATCTATTCAAAGGACTATGGCAGTCAAACCATTCATGTTCAAGCAAGGTGGCAAGGAGATCAAAATGCAGAACTCATTCAAGAAGAAATGTTCCTGCCATGAAACAAATCTGCATGTGTCAACAACTATACAATGGCTCAAGTGCAGCTTATTCTTGCATTTTAATGGTAATTTAAAAATATCCTTAATGATTAAACCCATATAAAACAGAGGTTTTACCCTACTTTTATGGCAGTTATATGTATTATCTCGTTCATTCCTTAAAAGATAAAACAAGAACAGAAAACATGTATGCCCACATTGTTGATTCATTGTCTTTCACTGCGGTTATTCTTTAAGAGATCCTAAAGAGTTTCCAAAGAATAATCTTTTGGTCTAGTAAAAAGGAGATCTTTTGGTAATACATGTTTTGGTGCAATGCACACATTTGGGAGTTACATTCTGGTTTCATTGGGACTCTGTTTTGCTTTTCAGTCTCCCTTCAACAATCATTTCATGCATAAATTAAAGGGTAGTGTTCTAAATCTAAAAACTTCAATGATACATACACAGATCATAAGATCCCCAAAAGCAGGAGTAATACATTTTAAGTCATTTTAGAATAGGGTACATATAAGGAGATTTTTTTTTACAAGTCATGTAAAGTTACCTGAATAATAAAAAAACTAAAAGCAGAAAATGTCACTAAGACAAAAAGCAGGATTATAATAGTGTTTATGCTAGAAATATAGTTGTATTCTACTTAGATACTTTGTTCAGAACAGTCTGTGTAATTAATCATGTCTATGCTTACATATTCAGCACTAAAATAGGGGGGGGGGAAATCCTACTGAAGAACGCCAGTAGATGCTCTTCAACTTTTAACATGTGAAGAAATTGAAGAGGACTTGCAGCAATGTAATAAAAATGATTAAAGATTCTGAAATAGGATTTATGAATACAGGTTAAATGATTCGACATTATTTAAATCCAAAGAAGTGAAGGACAGGAGGTTTAAAAAATGATTGCCAAAACATGAAGGTTCATTACAAAAGGAATGGGTCTCCAATTCTACTACTGACAGTATAAAAGGAAATTTTAAAAGATAAGTAGGCCTGTTACTTTCCAGAGGAATGCAAAGATACATTCTTTCACAGCCAGAGAAAACACTTCTTTCAGGTGATAGAAGAGCAATTTATTTTTTTTTACAATTTTTTTTTTTAAAAAATCGCTATTAAAAAAGAGAGGCAAGCTCCCTTGCATAGCACCTTCTAATGCCTGCTACCTTAGGGATTCAGCTCTGCTGTGAGGAGAGAAAGCAGCACTCACAACTTTCACTCTCCCAGTCCTCACATCATGTAAACAAAACAGCTTCCCTCATCTCGCCCTATCAGCACCTCAATCACCAAATTTAATCTAAACTATAGTCAATCACAGGAGGAAGAAAGAGACAAGTCAGAAGAAAAAGAACCAAAGGATGTGACTCTCCAGTACGAAGAAGGTGACTATTGAGTAGTTGGTGAAAAAAATGGAATATCACTGAAGTTAGATCGAAGGGGTTTAAATGCAGTCTCATCCATTGCTGACCCAATTGACCTTGTACCTAAAGCCACTTTCATTTGCTTAATGAACAAATATTGATTGAGCATTTATTATTATGTTGGGTGTCATTTGGGTCCCCATGGAAATATCAGTGAATGCAGTAGAATACTAACCTCTGGACTCACAGAGCTTATATAGGTCTTTATATGCCATTATAAGGACTTTGGCTTTTAGGCCAAGAATGTTTTGAGGGGAATAGTGGCACGCTGTAACAAAATGAGTTTTGGTGCTGGAGAAGAGTGTTGAATATACTATGGACTTCTGGGAGAACAAACAAGTTCATCCTAGAGAGGGTAAAACCAGGCTGCTCCTTGAAGGCAAGGAGTCTGAGGTTTCGTCTGACATATTTAGGGCATGTGGCCAGGAGGGGCCAGTATTTAGAGAGGGATATCATGCTTGGGAGGGTGGACAGACAGCCCAGGAAAGGAAGACCCTTAATGAGATGGATTGATTCAGTGACTAGGATAATGGGATAATGGGGTAGGTGTGTCAGAGATAATAAGGTTGGCAAAGGATATGCACAACAGAGCTGTTGCACATAGGGTTGTGATGAGTTGAAGAGATTCAACAGCAGAAAACCACCACAACATAACAAAATGTGTTAGAATATTGTTCTAGACTCGATATGGAGACATAAAGATGGAGTACATGCATTCTTTTAAAAGTGACAGAATACTACGACTGACTAAAAGCCAAAAATGTCATTAAGACATAAAGCACAAGTACAGTAGTATTTGTACCAGAAATACATCTGTATTCTGGTTAGGCATTTTGCATAGGTATATGAACCGAAGTTTCATAAGTTTTGTATAAATATATGAATGGAAGAGTGGCTATTTCAGGCAAGAGGTGATGGTACTTTGTACCATTTGGGAAGCAGTCTGATTTTGTAAATGTTCTTAATATAGAGACACTGATAACTGGATATGAGATATGAGCAGAAAGTAAATTATAGCCCCCAGGTTTTGACTGTGCAACTGAGGAGTTGGTGGTAGGTGCTGCCGTGCTGGTTATAACCCATAGTGACCCCATGCACAGTGGTTTTGAAACTTGCTTGATCTTGTGCCATTTGTTACAGTCACTGTGTCAATTCATCTCACTGACGATCAGAGTTACCGTTAACTCTGAGAAATGGGGAAGAGAACAGGTTGGACAGAATGTGGGGTAGAAAATAAGGTGATCAGTTTTGAGCAAATGTTGAGATATCTATTAGAAAACAAGCTGGAGATGTCAAGAATATGAATTTCACATCTCTGACCGTCATTCTACTTACATATATGATTTTATCTACCTATTTTTCTAACTATATATCTACCCAAGATCTTATCTACCTGTCTTTAAGAGGGGTGAGAATCAGAGATTTATAGCCTTTTTACAGAGTAGGCAATCAATACAACACAACATCTCTCCCTGGATAAGATGGATTGACACAGTGACTGTGGCAGTGGGGGCAGGTATCAGAGATGGCGAGATTGGCTCAGGATAGGGCAGGGTTCAGAGCTATTGTTCAGGGGATTGTATAAGTTGTAATCAACTTAACAGCACATAACAACAAATCTCTGAATGGAAGAAAGGTTAGAAGAATTAATGGAAAGAAGATTCACAGAGAGAAAATGGGAAGAGTGGGTATTCTTATCAATGTCATAAAACAAAATGTCTCTGGATGGCTGAAAAATGTGAGGAAAAAAGTTCATTATATGGAATGAAATCTAATGTAAACAAAAAACTATATAAAATACAATATACATGCATGAAACAAAGCATATATTAGTAATAAAAATAATAGTAATTTTTAAAATGACAAAAGGAACAATGATTTTGTTGTCATTTACGCCTTGGTTTCATACTGTTGTTTTGTTGTCAGCAGCCACTGAAGTTGGCCCCCGACTCATGACCACCCCATGCTACACAAAAAGAAACGGCATCCGGGGGCTTTCTTTAGCTGTAATCTTCATGAGAGCAGTCTGTTAGGCCTTTTATTCTGCAGAGCCACTGAGTGGTTCCAGTAAGCCAACATTTGGGTTAGCGGCCAGTCACACGTGCCACAATGAAAATTTATTTCAGGGTAAAGCAAAGCTGGCAGTCTACCTCTAAATGCCCCTATCCTGCGCAGAACTATCAAGAGCCTATTTCTTCTAGTGACAGAGATTCAACTTAATGGCACTTGTTCAAGGGCCACCATGCTAAAAAATGGATTAGATGGCACATGATGCATCTTCACGTCATCAGCCAAAATGGACCGTGTTACTGCTGGGGAGATCAGCTCAACAGTGAAAGATCTTTTTCTCCTTAAATGCCTCTATCCTTTGCTGCTGAGACACAATTACCCCATCTTTTCTGAATAACTGGAGAAATTTCCTAGTCCATTGAAATAATAGCTGGGATTCAGGTTCAATCCCCTAAGTGATCAGTTAGTTTTGTCACTCACTCTTCATTCTTAGCCTAGCCTAGTTTCGTGAAAATCTGAGCTGAGGATACAGCAAGGAGGGAGCTAAGAATTGAGCTGTTTGAGCTCCATGATTTCAATTGAATCCTTTTTGATGAGCTCCCGTTTTCACTGATAGTGTAAATGTATCAACCAGTACAAGTTAATAGTAGGGTATGAAATGAAATGCACCAATCTGAGACACAAAAGGCTTTGCAGTTTGTCTTGTGTATCTATATACATATAGCATATAGCCTTAAATATAGTTTATGGGGAAGGAATTATGGTTTAATTATTAATTAAGCAATATGTGGCAAGGCAACAGTTCTGACATTTGTGGGAAAATTAAATTTCCAACACAGAAAGCATAAGACACAGTTGGGTGCATCCAATCCCCCAAGGATGTGATTATCTAATGATAAACCATGTTCTCTGCAGCTGCATGATTGCTGTTACAAAAAAAATGTTTATTATAAGTAAGATTGTGTTCTTTTTGTATGGAGAATAGATGGAGTTGGTTGCTCAGAATATCAAACAGATGTTTCAGCCAAATTGTGCGTCTTCAATGGATTAATTCTTGCTTATTTAAACTGGACTACAGCTGAAAGCAGATAACCATCTCTATGCGGAAAATGTAAATAACTTGCCGAGCAAATCTTGAAGCGCCGTGAAACAACCAACAGCCAGGAAAGGTACAGATGCTGGCAGTTTCGCACTTTGCAGCTTCATTTCGTATGTACATGTACTCAGCAGCTCATGAGAATACCACTGACTCAGGATGATTTGGGAACTCTTCTTATTAGTGACATTAGCTCCGCTATGGTTCCACCGTCTTAGAAAGAACTGACAAGGATTTAACAAGTGATTTTTTTTCCTTCCCTTTGCATATTGCAGGGCACAGCTAACGTTGGATGAGATCTTGACCTCAGTAGCCCTAATACATTCTAGGCAATTCATGCCGAGTTATTAGGTGCCTTCAGGTCTGTTTTGCCTCACAGAGTCCCCATATGACAGAGCAGAACTGCGCCAGAGGGCTTAGCTGGCTTGCAGTTTTCCAAGAGCAGAATGCTGCGCTTCCTGCTGAGCTCTTCACTGTCATGCCACCAGGGTTCCAAGTGGACTCAAATACAACATTTGCCACTCTGTGCCTGTGTGATATTGGGCACATTATGGAGCCATGGCAGTCCACAAGGTTCTGCAGTTTTGCTCATTTCTAAGGTGGAGACAGTTCTCTGAACGATTTGAATGGAAGGTGCCAAC
The DNA here is from genome assembly GCF_000299155.1 of Elephantulus edwardii. NCBI lineage: Eukaryota > Metazoa > Chordata > Mammalia > Macroscelidea > Macroscelididae > Elephantulus > Elephantulus edwardii. The sequence goes on along the minus strand of NW_006399790.1, from coordinate 3,495,352 downwards.
AATCGCTGTGAGGGCAGTGGTGTTCACCAGTAAAATTCTCACTTTCCAACAGCTCTGAGAATCCAAGGACATACTGTATTCAGAGGACTTCCCACAGCCTGGCATGGATCCACATAGGTTTGCAGTGTGGAGGACACAGTAACAAATCAACAAGCAAACCGTGTTTGCTTTCACAGTGAGGTTGGAGGGAACAGGCCAGGGAAGGAGCGTAATCTTGTAAAGAAAATCATTAGTGCACGCAGGGTTCAAAAGGAAACAGGCAAGCTACAGACGTGGGGCATAATGGCAGACATGAGCATTTGATCCTAAAAGAGAGTGAGGAGGAGGAGGAGTCAAGGAAGTACACAGAGGCTCGTTCCACTGTCATCTATGTAATTAAAAGTTCTCTGTGGCTACTGTAAGAGTCATGGATTGGAGGAAGGAAAGGGCAGATGGAAGACAGTGACAAGACTGGGTCTTGTTTATACACTTTGGTTTCATTCCTGCAGCTCATTTATTTTCATGTCAGGTACTCAACAACCACCTGATCCTATTCTCTGCCACCACCACACCCATTTCTCTGTATTACTTCTACTTAAAAAGTATGAAAAGGTATTATTAATACTTTTAAAATATTCCTTTTTTTCATTAAAATTTCATTTTAATATTTTATGTTTTACTTTTCAAGGAGAAGAGCCAACTGGGGGTGGAGGTGGGGTGTGTGGGGAGAAAAGTGCAACAATGAATGAATGGAAATCCAAAATCTCTGTAGATGTTGACATTAATAATAAAAAATTTAAAATTAAAAAATTCATTATTATGCATTATAATTAATTCATTATTATATGCACTTGCCTCCCTGCTCTTGGGCATAGCTAACCTACTGATTTTCATCCTCATCTATGTCCAGGCCTCGGCAGCACGATTTAAATCTCAAGTGTCCCTCAAATTCAATCCCCATTTCTTCAGTTTTCCATTCTCTAAAGGATTTGTTTTGAGTAGCTGGAGAACTGACATGAGATGGGACTTTGGGAAAGGGAGAGAGGGTGCAAATATTGCAGGACTGAGCACTTAGTTGAACAATTGTGGAGTGAAGCCAATATTGGTAGGACTGAGAACTTGGAAACTCTTAGAGCCAAGACGCTTAAGGCTGAGGTGCCTATGTGCACATTTTGGGAGCTATCTTGACTGTATTCTATTATGAATCTGGATTATAGCTTATTTACTCCCCTCATATGGTTCTGTGTGGTCTGTGAACTGTCACATTGGGTTTTGAACCCAGCAAAGCAGTGGGTTTGGTATTGAGATGAGTAGGAGGAGGCATGGGAGCGTGGGGGATATGTTTGACTTCATGGGAACTGGTTTTGTTATTGAAGTTATGAAAGAGGATGGCTCACCCCTGTGAAGTTGATAAAGGTCAGATATGGCACAACCCATGTGGCCCTTGCTCTTTTTACAGCAATGGATGGACACAGTGACTGCAACAGTGAGTTTGAGGATGTCACAGAATAGGATAAGGTTCAAATCTAGTTTTGCCATGAGTTTAAGCTTACTGACAATATCTAATAACAACTTATAACAGTAATTCTTAGAAACTGTAGATGTGAGGTTTGTTGTTGCTTTGTTGTATACAGTCAATTTAGAAGTGACCTATAGCTCACCCTTCAGCAGGTTTACAGAGGCAGTTAATCGCAGAGGGGGAGACTGCTCACTCATCTTTCTCCTATGGAACTGATGGCAGATTAGAATTGACAGCATCCGGAATTGCAGTGCAACTTCTTACCACTATGCCACTGAGGGACTTATTAATTTACGTAAAGGCAGAAACTATCCTTAAATGCAGCTCCTCCTTAAATTACATCCAAAATTGTCCACGCCTAGATAGTAGTTTTACATTCTTGGACACCCACTGCTATGAGCTTCAATAATGTGGTCTACATATGCAAATAGCTTTACTATTAACAATAGAAGCCACTTTGTCAAATTATTTTTGTGGCAGCTGAATTTCACAGGAGATTAAGCATCTGGCAGGAGATTAATTAGATGCAATGTCTAGTGCATGATTTGTAAATATTACACACAATTCTGTCAGGGTAAATACAGGCTAAAAGAAAAGAAGTTACTGTATTATTCCTTTCTGGGTCTCAAGGTCAAAAGTGTATCAAAACACCACAGTGAATGTGGGAAGTCAGAGAATTTTAATGAAAAAGGCAGGTGCTGATGCTTCTCATTTTCTTTTAAAAAGTACCAAATATCTAGCCTTGCTTGTATACTCTTTTAAGTAATAGCTAATTTACAAAAGAGTTGCCAAGAATGAAACCAAAACAGGTCTTAGCCAGAATCAACAATTGTTAGCATCTTTCTTCCTCTGAATGATTTGAATGTCAAAGTCAAAGTCATTGCCTTTAAGTAGGCACTAACTCATAGCTGACCTTCCAGTGGGGTTTGGTGGTGTCCATCTTTCTGCCTTGGAGCTGCTGGTAGATTCAAACCATCAGAGAGGCATAGCCTTTGAGTGAGCAGCACAAGTCCCTACCAACTACACTTAAGTTACAGATATTATCCCCTGTGAAGCCATTAACTGAATTCTCTTCTTCACGCAGGAGACCTAAGTTTGCTTCCCAACCAGTGAGCTCCATGCACAACCACTACCTGTCTGTCATTGAAAGCTTGTTTGTTGCTATGATGCTAGGATCACCTAGGAAGAAAGGCCTGGGGATCTACCTGTGGAAATCAGCCAGTATAAAACTGTTGTTCACAGTGGTCAGGTTTCATCGTGTGTCCAATATATATGAGGACCCCAAGAATCAGAAGAATTGGCAGCTAACAGTAACATCCAAAATGTTAATTTCATACCGAAATGTGAATGTCATAAAGCCAAGGACCTATCAAAACTATACTATAATTGCATAACTACATTATAACATTCATGGAATTTAAAAAAAATTTTTAATTCATTTTTATTTTATTGTTATTTTTGTGTGTGTTCCATCAAATCAGATCTGACTGGTACAGGAGGAGATTGTCCCTCCTTCTTCAGCAGAGCATCTGGTGGATTGAACCACAGGCCTCTGGGATTGCAGTGCAGCTTCTTGCCACTAGGCCAACAGAGTTCCCGACATTCATGGAATTTAACACTAATATTTAATGTGGAATTTACCTGTGAATTTAGCCACTGGTCCTAATAACCACATCTCCAACCTACAGATAATTAATATTACTTCTTTCCAAAATAGCCTTCTTGAATAATTATTTTCGAAAAAAATTAGCAAGCGTACACTTTCTTATTTTCCTTACACAAAGTTTCACACACACTTATTTTGTGTTTCATTTTCAGCTGGAAACCACTTTGAATAAGTTTATCAATATATGAAATGCTTTCTTTCCCCCATATTGTTCCACCTGTAGAGTGTGTGTTGCCAAAGGAAGTATTAAACAAGTTTTTTTTACATGATGTCAGTAGTCAGTAAGGGAGTTGTGCTGCTAAACCCTAAAGCCAGGCCTCTAGCAGTTCAATTCCATCATGGCTTTGACGGAGAAAGATGGGCATTCTCCTCCTGTTCAACTTACAGCCTTGGAAACCTACTGGAGGGTCAGCTATGGAGGGCAATGAGGTTCAGGTTCGTCTGAATACTACTTAGTGACCCCATGACCTAGTGGGCCAGCATGGGTTCACCACCTCTTAGTTACCCATCCACATCAGGGAAGTACATAAATTGAGAATAATTGTGCTTACTAATTTTCTTATAATTTGATGAGCTAGTTTTACGTCCATTCAAGGTAATAATAATAATAAATTTTATAATTGCTATTGTGTTTGTTTGCTTTTATTATTTTACTTTCCCAATAATTCTTTTTACTTATTTTATGCAAATGTGTATCTGCGATGCATTTGGAACAAAAAACCATTCTGGTTCTTTGCTACTGTTCAAGAGGAAGTTCCCTGTGTCTTCAAAAAGAAAAAAAAGCTTAAAATTATAAAGTTCAACAGGATAATCTTAGCAGAAAGAAGTGAAAACATTGAATTAAATTTGCCATGCTGATGGATACCAAAAAGGTAAACATTGATATCAATTTACCAAACAGCTGCTGAACATCTCCTGTGTATGAAAGGGAAGAAATGTATTTTTATTTTTAAGGGTAATTTAAGATTTGACCTTAAGTCTGTCCCACTCGAATTTCAAAACCATCTCAGGAACAGGTTTGAGGCCTTGAGCACCAATGAGCATAGACTAAATGAGCTCTGGGAGGATATCAAGAAAATCGTCCTTGAAGAATGCAAAAGATCATATAAAGGCTAAAGAAAAAGAAAACACCAAGATGGATATCAGATGAGGCTCTGAGTATTGCCTTAGAGCGCCGAGAAGCCAAAGCTAAAGGAAGAAATCAAAGAGCTGAATAGAAAATTTCAAAAGGCAGCTTGGGACGACAAAGCAAGATACTATAATGAAATGTGCAGAGAGCTGGAGTCAGAAAATCTAAAGGGCAGGACTTGTTCAGTGTTTCTTAAGCTGAAGGAGTTGAAAAACAAATTCAAGCCACGGGTGGCAATACTTAAGGATAGTTTGGGTAGAATGGTGAATGATCCAGGATGTATAAAAAGAAGATGGAAGGAGTACCCAGAGTCACTGTATCAGAAGGAATTGGCTGACACAGAGGAATTTAATGAAATAACATATGAGCAAGAACCTATGGTGATGAAGGAGGAAGCTCAAGTTGCTGTGAAGGAATTGGCAAAAAACAAGGCTCCAGGAGTTGACTGCATACCAATTGATTTATTTCAACAAACAGACACTGCCCTGGATGTGCTTAGTAGGTTGTGCCAGGAAATCCGGAGGACAACCAGCTGGCCAACTAACTGGAAGACATTGATATATGTTCCCATTCCAAAGAAAGGTGACCCAACAGAGAGTGGAAATTATTGAACAATATCATTGATATCACTTGCAAGCAAGATTCTGCTGAAAATGATCCAAAAACGTTTGGAACATTATGTCAACAGAACTTCCAGATGTGCAGGCTGGATTTAGAGGAGGTCATGGTACTAGGGATACTATAGCTAATGTAAGATGGATCTTGGCAGGAAGCAGATAATACCAGAAGAATGTCTATCTGTGCTTCATTGACTATGCAAAGGCTTTTGACTGTGTGGATCACAACAAGCTGTGGCTGACTCTGAGAAGAATGGAAATCCCAGAACATTTGATCGTGCTAATATGAAACCTATACTTGGACCAAGAGGCAGTCGTCAGAACAGAGCGGGGAGACACTGGATAGTTCAAAATCAAGAAACGGGTCCATCAGGGATTATTTTGTCTCCATACCTTTTCAATCTGTATGCAGAACAGATCATCCGAGAGGCTGGGCTGTACGAAGAGGAATGTGGCATCAGGATTGGTGGAAGAGTCATCAGCAACCTGCGTTATGCAGATGACACAACCCTGCTTGCTGAAACTGAGGAGAACCTGAAGCCCTTGCTGCAGAAGGTCAAGGACTGCAGCCTTCAATATGGATTGAAGCTCAATATCAAGAAAACAAAGATTCTCACCACTGGGCCAATTGGCAGCATCAGTATGGATGGTGAAGAGATTGAGATAGTTAACAGTTTTATTTTGCTTGGCTCCACAGTCAACACTCTTGGTAACAACCTCCAGGAAATCAGGAGACGAATTGCATTGGGAAAGTCATTTGAGGGACCTCCCAAGAGTACTGAAGTGCAACGATGTCAGGCTGGAGACTAAGGTGCACCTGATCCAGGCTATAGTCTTTGCAATTATGTGCTATGAATAGGAGAGTTGGACAGTGAATAGGGATGATAGAAAGAGAATTGATTCCTTTGAGCTATGGTGCTGGAGAAGAGTGTTGAATATATACCATGGACTGCTAGGAGAACAAACAGGTTTGTCCTGGAGAAGGTGAAGCCGGAATGCTCCTTGGAGTCAAGGATTCTGAAGCTTCGTCTGACATACTATGGACATGCTGTAAGGAGGGACTGGTCCTTGGAGAGGGACCTCATGTTTGGGAGAGTGGAGGGACGGCGCAGGAGAGGAAGACCCTCGATGAGATGGATTGAGTCTGTGAGTGGAGTGGTGAGAATGAATTTGTTTGAGACAGAGAGATTGGCACAGGATAGAACGGCATTTAGGGCTCTTGTACACAGGGTCACTATGAGTCGCAAATGATTCGATGGCACATAACAACAACAACAAGGGTAACTAGAAATAAATAGGGAGCTCTGGTGGCTTAGTTGTAAGACACTGTACTGCAATCCCAAAAGCACATAGTTCAAATCTAACAACTGATCTGCAGGAGAAATCAGGCAATCTCCTGCCATGTGATTAAATTGCCTCTGAAAACCTGCTGAAGGGTCAGCTATGTGTTGGTTCTGACTCAATGGTACAAAACAAGAGGAATAAACAATGGGAGGAAACATGGCTTCTAAGGGTCTAGCTTCCAAGTGAAAATCCCAGCCACAGAACTTCACCAGCTAAGTATATTATAAGTATAAAAAGAAAAAGCTGAAGTTAGCTATTTGTGTCTCCACATAGGTTTTGACAGACATTATTGGATTTTTTAAGTTTTTGGAAGATGTAGATACCAGTCTTCAATATGCCATATCCAATCTAATTCACTAATATATGTTGTTGTTGTTGTTTGTTGTTTTGTTGTTGTTGTATACTGTCAAATTGGTCTGGCACAGGAGGAGATTGCCCGTCCTCCTCCAGTAGAGTATCTGGTGGATTCAAATCGTGTGCCTTCAGGATTACAGTGCAGATTTTTGACACTAGGCCACCACAGCTCCCCTAACGCATGTAATTTTTAAGTTCTTACTTTAATACCCAGGTGTACACTAGCCTGAAAATGAAGATATGTGGCTTCTTAGCTTCTGACTCATGGTGACCCTGTAGGATAGAGTACAGCTGCCCCATAAGGTCTCTAAGACTCGTGATTTTGAAGGAAGCAGACTTACCACATCTTTCTCCTGTGGAACAGCTGGTGGGTTTAAACCATTTGTCTTTCAGTCAGCAGCCAAGTACTTAACCACTGTGTCACCAAGTCTCCTGCTTGACCTCAGAGAGCATCAAATTGAATCACCAAGTGTAAGTATGAATTCAAAATATACTAAGCCAAGAATCAAGTCAATATATATATATAATATCTTCGTTTCCCTGCCTCTTCAAAAAAGTGCTTTTCTGGCATCCAAACTGATTTCAAGATTGAGTTTTCATTTAAAAGTCTAAATTGGAAGTTAACACTGAAGCAAAGCACAAATAGAAACTTGGACTTGAAAGCTGCCCGGGCCCCCTGTTGAACAGCTATTGAAGCAGGGTTGGCGAGGCAATTTGGTATGCTGCGCCTTTCCGGCAGGCCGAGCTGCTCCGGCTGCTGTGTTCAGCAGTTCTTTGTTGACGTCTAGTGCACAGTCAGTTTTCGTTCCCTTCAAAAAAAAAGCTAATTTGAGGGTTTTTAAATTTATTTTTTTTAAAATAGCAGTCTGGTTGTATAGTCTCCAGTACCTACTGGTGTTTTTCAGAGAGCTAGGATCAGGCACGAAATGAAAAATAATGCTTGCTTTCATTCTGTGGCATGCTACTTGTCTGTGTGTTCTACATCAAGGGTATTTGATTTTTGTGAGGAAACAGAAAATGGTGTGTGTGTGACAGAAAGGGGGGCAGAAAGGGACACACATGAGAGACGTGAGATGAAATGCTATGAGTGCTTGGGGTGAAATGCAGGAAAACATATTCTTGAAATAAAAGTACAATTTGAATGATCTGAACAACTAGGAGTGGCTCCAGGTTGTTGGACCCTGGACAGGGTCGTCTGACTTGCTGTAGTCAATGGAAGACTTGAAGGGCATTTGTAGAAACTGCTGCTGTATGAGCAAGCCTGTACTGGCTTTTGGATGAGGGACTCGTGACTTGCCAGCCCCTATGTCCCCAGCTGACAGTCAGCCAGGGCCACCCTGCTGATTTGCATCTCACTGCAGATGCACAATGGAGCCCAACTGAGACCAAAACAATAATAGCTCTCGCCTGGCACCCCACCCTACATGAGCCAAATTAATGGTTGATGCTGTAAGGCATTGCACATTGGGGTAGTTTGTTGCACAGCAATAGATAACTGTTACAAGCCTATTTGCATTTTGCTTTGTTATTTTGTTGTCCTTGTTATCAGGGACCACTGAATGGATTTCAACTCATAGCAACTGTGTGTGCTAGAGAACTTGCCCCAGAGAGCTAGGCTATAATCATTATGGAAGCAGATGGCCAGGTCTCTCTCCCACAGAGCAGCTGATGGACTTGAACTGCCAATTATTTGGTTGGTAACCTAGAGCTTAATCATTGAGCTATCAGGTATTATTTTTTTTAAAAAAAAAAGAGAACTTAGACGAATGCAAAAGTGATAATATTCTTATCATGTATCCAATTTCACTATTATTGCCCATAATAGATGTACTCAAAAGAAAAATCAGTTCTATTCATAACAAGTAAGCGTTACTGCCACCTATTTTCCTCTCTCAGACAACTTTATTTTAGAATCTTATTATCTTAACGGTTTCAAGTGTTGAATCTATAGTTTTATACAGAAATACTTTATGAAAAATACTTAGCTTAGTGCCTGGAACATATTAGACTTTCTGAAGACATTGGGTTTAAACACACACACACACACACACACACCCCAAAACCAAAAATCTCCCACACTAAACAATGTCAGTAAAATAGGTACCTGGGCAACTTAAAAAAATTAAAGCCACACCCAGCTAAAAGGTTTTTAAATATAAAATTCATGTTAAAGAAAATGTATTAGAGTATTTCTAGCTGTCCATCATGAAGGAGCCAATGATGAGATAACTTAAAAGAAGTAAATGGGAATTAAGAGGAAAAACTGTGAAGAAATGTCAACAGCAGGCCTTTAACTTACCCCATACCTACCAGGGAAAGCAGGGTGGCTGTTAACAGAAACGTTAGGGGGGTTAGACCTATCAGCCATTCTCAAGTGGAAAGGGGAAGCATTCTGCTTCTGTAAAGATTTATAGCTTCCAAAATGCCTTGGAGCAGCCCTACTTTGTCTTATAGGAAGGTAATGAATGGAACTGTGTTCCCTCAAAACATATATACATTCTGGTTTTGCAGTCTATAGGCAAGTGTGCTGATATTCCAAAGGTGGAGCTACTCTGGCAATTCTTACCCAGCAGCTGCTCTGCAGGAGGTAGATGGGTTTTCTCCCATGTGCTTTAAAGTCTTAGAAACTTGTCAGTCAGTCACCAGAAGTTGGACTCAACTTGACAGCAGTGAAAGAGAAAAATATATATAAAGTTGGCTGGGCCACGAGTTCTAGATGTTATGTGGCAGTTATGTAAATGGTTCTCTAACAATATGATAAACCAATCACTTGTAAGAGTACTAACAGTGAGATATATCATCCTTAACCTCATTACAGCCCTGAAAGGGAATTTCCCTGGGGTGTGGTCTATGAGCCATTTTATCTTACAAGAGATGAAAAGGAGAATGCAGCAGAAAGGAAGAGAGGCCTCAGTACAAAAAAGAAGAGCAGGGAACAGAGAGTGTCCTTTGGACTCATTGTCCCTTTTGGTGAACTTTCTAGATCCAGAAAGACTGATGCCAAGACACATGGAGATATCCAAGAAAAGCTGGGCCCACAGATGCTGAGATAAGACAAAGCTCTTCTAATAGACATGAGAGAGAAGGCCTTCCCAAAGAGCCAGCACCCCAGACTTCTAGCTCCCTAAACAGTAAGAGAATAAATCGGTCTGTCAAACTCACCCACATATGACATTTCTGTTATAGCAGCATTAGATTGTGAAGATAATTGCTATGAGCTGGAATCTTCTCTCAATAACAGGGGGTTTGATTTACTTTATAATTACCAGATGAATGAATAAATTTGACCAGACTTCCTTGTAAACATGCTCACGCTATATAGTAAGGGTTTGAAAAGGGATTTATGAGGTATGGCTACTTGGAGAATAAAGGGTCATTAAATAAACTGTTCAATTAGTGGATTACAAAACAGTTGTTGTTATGTGCTGTCGAGTCGTTTCTGACTCATAGCGACCCTATGCACAACAGCCCTAAACCCTGCTCTATCCTACGCCAACCGCACCGCCTCTGACACACCCATCCCGATTACCCCAGTCAC
>NW_006399790.1:3422885-3484576 GCF_000299155.1 Elephantulus edwardii | reverse complement strand
GGATTGCAGTGCAGCTTCTTGCCACTAGGCCACCAGAGCTTCCCTGAGAAGAACAGTTTAATAAATGATTCTGCTCTTTGTGTTTCTCTGAGAACAATTTTACGATTGTGACAAATTTCTTCATAGAGAATTCATTAATGAATGTTACTGACCAAAGCTCCATGGTCACATGGAGCAAAATTTTCTCCACATTCTGTGTTTCTCCTGTTTCACCACAAATTTATGAGGCTGTATTACAGTACTCTTATTAGTTTAAACCTCTAGATCCCTCACTAAACTATCAATTTTTCAAAATTATGAACTTTAGTCATTTCCTTATGTTGTTGTTGTTATGTGCCGTCGAGTCACTTGCAACTCAGCCCTAAAGTCTGCTCTGTCCTGTGCCAATCGCACTGTCTCCGATACACCCATCCCAATTACCCCAGTCACTGAATCAATTCACCTCATAGAGGGCCTTCCCCTCCTGCGCTGTCCCTCCACCCTACCAAGCATGATGTCCCTCTCCAAGGACCGGTCTCTCCTTACAACATGTCCAAAGTATGTTAGACGGGGCCTCAGAATCCTTGCCTCCAGGGAGCCGCCCAGTTTAATCCTTTTCAGGATGAATCTGTTTGTTTTCCTAGCAGTCCATGGTACCCTCAATACTCTTCTCCAGCACCACAGCTCAAAGGCATCAATTCTCCTTCTATCCTCCTTAGTCACTGTCCAACTCTCTGATGCATAACAAGTGATACAAAGACCATGGTCTGTATCAGACGCACCTTAGTCTCCAGAGAGTCACCATTGCTCTTCAGTACTTTGGAGAGGTCCCTGACAGCAGACTTTCCCATCGCAATACGTCTTTTAATTTCCTGCATGCAAAATAGCTCCAATCCATTTTCCCTCAAGTCATTTTAAACTTGCAATGACCCCACATGTTTGAGAACAGAACTGCTGTGTAATTTTCAACAGCCATGACTTTTTGAAAGATTTCCAAGCCTATCTTCCAAGGCATCTCTAAGTGGAACTGAACCACCAACCTTTTTGGTTAGTTGAGCGCTCAGCCATTTACAAGAATTAGTGCCTTTTCATTGTAGTACTGGAGGGCACTAAATAGCCAACGGACTGCCAACAGAACAAATATGTCTCGGAGAGGGTGCAGCCAAGGTGCTTCTTAGAGGGAAGGATGGTGAAACTTCATCTCATCTACTTCGACCATGTTGTTAGGAGGCACTAGTCCTTGAGGAGGAGGACATAATGCTTGGAAAAATGTAGGGTCAGCAAAGGACGGGAAGACTCTCAATGAGATAGATTGACATAGTGTAACAATGAATGGGTTCTAGTGTGGCAGAGATGATGAAGAAGGCACAGGCTAGGAAAAGGTTCAGATCTGTCATTTTCAGGGTCTTTATGAAGAGTAGTTGACTTGACAGCTACTAACAGTAAACAACAGCAGGGCCTATGTGCAAGCACCAGTGGCGTAGTGGTTAAAATTATTAGCTGCCATCCTCAAAGTTAGTATTCCAACCCACCATTTCTCCAAAGAACAAAGGTGAAGCTGTCTACATGTGCAAAATGTTAAAATCTTATGGGACAGTTCTGCTCTGTCCTCTAGGGTCACTGTGACGATATTGACTTAATAACTTGCTTGGTTCCACAATTAACACTCTTGGCACCAGTAGCCAGGGAATCAAAAAACGAATTGCACTGACAAAGTGTGCTGTCAGGAAATTCTCTAGAGTACCGAAGAGCAATAATGTCAGTCTGGAGTTTCAGGTGTGCCTAATCCAGGCCATGGTTTTGCAATTATTTGCTATGTATCCAAGAAGTGGACAAAGACTAAGGATGACAGAAGAATTGCTGCCTTTGAGTTGTGGTGCTGGAAAAGAGTGCTGAGCATACCATGGACCATCAAGAAAATAAATAGGTCTTCCCTGGAGAGAGTGAAACCAGGTTGCTCCCTGGAGTCTTGATTCTGAAGCTCCGTCTCACATAATCTGGGCATGTGGCCAGGAAGGTGCAGTCCTTGGAGGACATCATGCTTGCAAGGGTGGAGGGACAGTGCAGGAGAGGAAGACTCAGGATGTAATGGATTGATACAGTAACTGAAGACATGGGATTAGGTCTGTTAGAGATGGTGAGATTGGCTCAGAATAGGGCAGGAATCAGTACACAGGGTCGCTATGAGTCACAGGTGACTTGATGACACATAACAACAATAGCAACAGTGAATTTGGAATTAGGACATATGAATGCACTCATTATTTCAAAATGAAGTCAATTACACTTATCTATTATTATTACACATATCCCTGTACTTTCCAGCGAAACCACTATGAGAATGAGGAACAGTCTGGATTTTGACTCAAGTGAGTCATTTCCTCCTTAGAATCTTAGTATTGCTTTATTCTGCCAACGGTGATTCAGGACTGCTGCATTACTCAGGCAATGGCAGGGGAAAGAGCTATTTGCAATACTCACCAGAGCTCATTTCCATCTTACTAAATAATTGTAAGTCATAGTTGTTTAACAGAAAGATTTTTTCATTGTGCTGTGTTTCTAGAAATATGTTAAGAAACTGTTCTACACTGGACTCCTAAGAAGTCTTACTTATTTACTTCTGTTTTCCCAAACACTATACTATCAAATTGGAACAGATCCATTGCTGACTCTTCAGCAGCCTTTTGGGAAGCTGTAAATCATACAAGATGAGATTGTCCATCTCCCTCCCAATTGGTCCAGCTGGTGGATTGGAACTCTGTGCTTCTGGGTTGGCAGTGGAGCACCTTACCACTAGGCTACCAGACCTTAAAACATATCCTTGCTTTTTATCACTTTATTGAGGTCCATGGCAGTAAGTTTGTCCAGCTCTGTTGTTGCTTTTAGGCTCCTTTGGGTCATTTCTTACTTATAGAGGCCCATGCACAACAGAAGGAAATGTTGCACCGTCCTGTGCAGTCACTGTGTTTATCCTTCACTTGGAGGGTCTTATTTTCCCTCACAGCTCTCTACCTTTCGAAGCATGATCTTCTTTTCCAATATCTGGTCTCTCCTAATAGAATGGGCAATGAATAAGGATGACAGAAAAATAATTGATACCTCTGAAGTATAGTGTTGATGAAGCATATGAACTATACCAAAAGAACAAATAAATGTGTCTTGGTATAAGTGCAGCAGTGTTCCCCCAGAAGTAAAGATGATGAGAATTTATCTTGCATGCCTTGAACATGTTAATACATCCAGATTTCGGACCATGCATGGTATAGTCAATATTCTGCAGCAGCACCACAATTCAAAGACATCCATTTTTGTTCAGTCTTCCTTACTCATTGGATAACTTTGATATGCATATGAAGCAACTGAAAATACTATGGCTTTGCTCTTTAGCACTTTAAAGAGGTCCTGGACAGCAGATTTGTCCAATGCAAACAATTTAATCTTCCATGGGTATTGAGTGTGAATCCAAGTAGAATGTTCAAAAGCTTTGACAAAGTCAGTCTTTCTTCTGTTTGTCATGCTGTTTATTGGTCCAGTTCTGAGGATTTTTGTTTTCTTTATGGTGACGTTTAATCTATATACAAGGTTAGTCTTTAAGCTTCAACAGTAAGTGCATCAAGTCTTTATTGTTTTCCACAAAAAGGTTAGTGTGTTACCTGTGCACAGCAGGTTCTTAATGACTTGTCCTCCAATTCTGAGGAATTCTTTTCTTTGTACATTCCAGTTTCTCATATTATCTTCTCAGCATACACCCTGAACAAGTTTAGTGAAAGTATACAAACCTAATTAAAACTTTTCCTGACTGTAAACCATAAAGTAACATCTTCTATTTGAAGAACTGATTCTTGGTCTATGAAGGTAATTAAGATATTTGGATTTCTTCTACTCATTGTTAGCCTTAATTTGTCATAACCTACACAGTCAAATACCTTTGCACAGTCAATAAGACACAAATAAACATCTTTCTGGTATTCTCTGCTTTCAGCCAAGATGTGTTTAACAGTGGTAATGATATCCCTGTTCCACATCTTCTTCTAAAACCCGCTTAAATTCCTGACAGTTTCCTGTTGATATGCTGTTTCCAGCCATTTTCTTCTACAAGAGTTTAGCTGTATGTGCTATTAAAGATATTGTTCCATAATTTCTACCTTCTATTGGATCCTCTTTCTTTGGAATGGCTACAAATAAAGATTGATTTCATTTTTGACAACTTCCAATTAATTTCCCCAGATCCCTAATTCCATATAGTCTACATTCTGATTATTAATGGATGTTTGCAGCTGTTTCTCCTCATTTTGAGTCACTACATATCTGCAAATGAAGATCCTTAATTGGTTGGAAGCTTTACTGTATCCGTGTCATTAAAGTTGATTACTTTGAGGAGGCAGCTCTTCCTGAATAGGATTTTGAGTGCCTTTCAACCCAAGGGCCTTATCTTCTGCCACCCGATCAGACAATGGTCTGTTACTATTCAGAGGGTTTTCAATGGCCTATTATTTCAGAAGTGGATGGTGAGGTCAGCTTCTCAAAAAAAAAAAATGGAATATATCAGACATCTGAAAAGGGCTAATTTTCACTATTATATTCTAGCTCTTATTGCTTTTACATAATCTACTTTTACATCTGCCAGAGTATCTGACAAATAAATACTCAATGAATAGGTGTCTAAATCGACTTGATGGTAATTGTTAGATGATGCAATGGATTTGAGCTCCACAGTTAACCAAAAGGTTAATAGTTCAAGCTTACTTAACAGTGCTTCAGAAGAAAGGCCTGAAGATACCATGAGTGAAACTGGATGAGCAAGTCACCATGAAGGCTACATATTCATTCTAATTTCCTTTTAAAAAAATCCACCACATAAACGCTTTCCATGTAAAATATCTAATGAGGTTATACAACACACCTTGATAGTGTCTCTCCAGTTAAGAATTCATAGATGATATTATTTATAGTTGCTGTGTCATGAGTCACATGGTCAAATGTCTTTGATGCTGTCAAAGAAAGAGCTCTGGTGGCCTAGTGGTTAAGAAGCTTCATTGGCATCCCAAAAGCATATGGTTCAAATCCATGGGAGAAGGATGCGCAATCTGCTGTGTGAGTTACTGTTTCTGAAAACCCCCTGGAGGGTCAACTCAACAGCACAAAACAACAACATGTGATGACGTACTCTTCAATTGTCAAAGAAAAGATTTACTATTAGAATTCACCTGTCTTTCCTTGGGAAAAGATGATGGAGGGTGCAATAGCAAATAGTCGGAATCAACGCAATGGCAGTGCCTTAGGTGTTTTGATTTTTAGGTACAGGGGTAGGATCCCTGGTGGAGTAGTCAGTTAAGCATTGAGTGCCTAGTAAAATGGTGGGTGGGCCACACTCTCCAGCTGCTCCCACATTGATGTACAGTCTCAGAAAACCCCCATGGGTCAGTTCTATTTTGTCCACAGAGTTTCTGTGAGTCTGAAGCAATTTGATGGCAGTGGGTTTTGGAATCTGCAAGGAGAATCCTTGGCAGCTCTGTGTTAAGCATTTGGCTTCTGACTGAAAAGCCATGATTTGTTTTCTCAGAGGGACAAAGAGGAGAGAATGCGCTTCTATGAAGATCTGCCTTGGAGACCCTGTGAGGCAGTTCTGTGCTGCCCTGTGGGGTTGTTTGCAGTTGGAATCAAATGGACTGCAGTGGGTTTGGGTTTGGTTACATGATACAAATGGGCTAAAGAGATACACAGCATCTTCAATGAGTATCTATACTGAGGAATAAAATTCTCATGAAATTCTACAGGGACTTTAAGATGAGCAAATTCTAGTTGTTATGTACCACCAAGTCGGAACCAACTTATAGCTGACGCTATAGCTATAAATTTCCAGAGGCAGTAAGTCACACATCTTTTTCCCAAGGAGCAGCTTATGACTTAAAAGTGAATTCCTTTGAGTTGGCAGCGCAATTCCTCACCACTGAGGTACCAGAGCTCCCCTTGATGCTCTTAGTGAGCATATTGCTAGTGTCTTAAAATTTTATAAATAGCATTTGATGTGTTGTGTCAAAAAGTAATTGGTGGTGCTATTTAGCATCTCCCAAAGTAAGTGATATATTTTAAGAATAAAGGTGATAATCTTTAAAATATATTGATCAGCCTCTCTGTTGTTGTCAGATGCTATCAAGTAAAGCATAACTCATAGTTACCCTATGAACAAAAGATCTGAACTCTGTTCTGTCCTGCGCCATCCTCACACTTCCTGACACACAAGAGCTCACTGCAGCAGTCACCTTGTCAACCCACCTGGTTGACGGTCTTCTTCTCCATAGCCAGCCCTCCGCCCTTCCCAGCATCATGTCCCTCTCCAAAGAATAGCACCTCCTACCAACATAACTGAAGTTTGTGAGGCGAAGCCTCATCATCTCTTTACATAAAACGCTCTTTTTTCCCTACCTTCTGAAGCCAGTACACAGATTTATTTTCACTGCCTTCACTGGCAACAATCCCATCTTTTCTTGCCTTCATTTCCCATGAAGGCAGATTATATGGAGTTTGGTTGTTTTTTAACAAAATCCAGGATTTCTGTATTGAAGGCTGACACACACACACACACACACACACACACACACAAATGGGGGCAAAACATCTGGTGGGTGTGGCACAGAGTCGACATTTCTTACAGGGCCACGGCAGTTGGAAAAAAAGAAGCAAAATGACAGCTGTGTGGAGGTTCTGAGCAGTTCCTATTTTCAGGATGTGCTGAACTCATAATTCAGGCCTAATGAATGTGTCTTTGAAATGTACCAGCCTGTTTAGATTCCTGCTTCTGCCACTGCATAATGGAATACAGAACTGGTAAGGACTTTATGTAAAATTCATAAATAAACTGTAAAGACAAGGGGAACAGTGGGCTCGTGTGCTACACAATGCACTGTCATGTGGTATGAGGGCCAATGGAGTGCTTTTGAATTCCTCCACTGCAGTTTATCATATTTCCATGGCAATATATGTAGAGCCAAAATATTTATAAAGGCCTCTGACACCATGCTGCACAATTTATGAATATGCTCAATTCTCCAAATCCACCACTGGATTGATTTCATCATCCATAGAAGAACATGGTTGAAATTCATAGGGCATAGGCCAATTGACCAAGACGTATAACGGAGAATTTGAGAGTGATACACAGATATTTTTACACTTAGGACTAAGGCCTCGGCCATGTGTAGTTGTCAATATCTGGGTGTTTGACAAAAGTTATTTTCTGTTAGATAAAGGTTGGCAAAAAAAAATCTTTTTACTCTGGGATGTTAGCCAATGAATACTAGCAAACAGTGAAAAAAGTATACTGAAAGGCTCACAGATTCTTACTCTCTTAGATACATGGGTGGGTAAAATAGGTTGGTAGTTAAATAGATAGCTTAAAAAGAGTCTAATACTAGGGGACTTCCTCATGTATATTTCTTTTTATTCGAACATTCTGCAGAAGTAATAAAAACACTAAAAAGAAATCAAATTTGCAAAGGACATAACCGATCATGGATAATGACTGGGTTCGTCAAGTAAGAGTAAGTTCTTCATTTGAATTTTAAATCGCAGAATGCAGCAATCTTTGACCTTTCTCATTTCTTGAAAATGAGAAAGTAGACAGGCTGAGGCAATATACACCACCTGCCTGCATATTGCCACAGGATAGCTAAGTTATATAGTGTTCTCTGTATTGCAGCTGGCACCAGTACTGAGTGAAAGGTCATTTCCAAATGCAAATAGGACAATCACCACATTTATGCAAAGAGGAGCATAATGCCACCCAGGGTAATGAAATTGAGATGTCTAGCTAGTTCCATACCAAAATTGTCACTTTAAAGTCCTCGCACTCACACTGTTGTCTTACTTAATAATATAAAAATAAAATTTTATGTGCACAGCAGATTTAATTCTGGACACGTCCTTTTTCCCAATTCCCAGTAAGCAAATATGACAGGAACGATAGTGACACTGTTGAAAGGAAAACTGGTGACCTGATATGAACTGAATCTTCATGTATAGCTCCCCTCTAACATAAGGACATCTCTGTGTGAATGGCAGGGCTGATTTTATTTCCTTCTAGTTACTTTTCTCTGTCTCTGTCTCAATCTCACACTCACTCTCTCTCTCTTCCTCTCTCCCTCCCTCTATTGTGTGTATGTGTCTGTCTGTCTCCCCCCCCCTTCAGTGAATTAGCTCCCCACACTTCAGAACCCTACAACTCCTTACAGCTATAAGTAAATAAGTAAGCTATTATAGGAATACAGGAAAGTCAATCTCTCTAGGATTTAGGGACTGGTCAATTCCTAATCCAGGGCCAGCCTGTTAAAATTAGAAGTGTAAAGAGGTTATTAATGTTGTCAACTTTCTTTGAAGATTTTTTATGGTGCTTTTGACCCACAGTAGTGTAATGTGTAAGGTGCTGGGCTGTTAATCAAAAGATCTGCAGTTCAAATCCACAATCAGTCTCATAGCTTAATGGAATAGAATTGTGAGTCCAGAAATCAGCTCTTCTTCCTGTGGTCAACTGATTTTTGACAAGGAGATGAAATCAGTTATGTGAGGAAATGACAGCTTCTTTAACAAATGGTGTTGGCAAAATTGGAAAACTATCTGCAGAAAACTCAAGCAAAACCCACACCTCACACCATACACAAAAACCAACTCAAAGTGGATGAAGGACGTAGGACTAAAACCAAGGATAAACTTCATCAAAGAAAAGCTAGACGCCCTAATCTAAAGCATGAACAGTCTTCTAAGAATAATGAAAAACTAACCTATAACCAGGAAAAAATAAAGCAGATTAATGACACCTTCTAAGAAACAAATGCCTATGCACATCATAAAGCTTCTCTGACAGGATAAGAAGGAAACACAACTGGGAGAAAATATTTGTCTGATAAGAGACTTACATCTAAAATTTATAGGTAACTCCAGCACTTCAACAACAACAACAAAATGTTAAGTATGAAATGAAAGTGAAGAGGAAGGAGGGATAAAAGACAATTCTAGAAGTGATTTGGAAAAAAAATTTTAAAAAAAAGTGATTTGGTATGTTGTTGTTAGGTGTTCTTGAATCAAGTACAAGTCATAGCAACCCCAAGAACTGCAGATCTGAACCCTATCCTATTCGGTACCATCCTCATACTTCTTGACACAAAAGAGCCCATTGGGGCAGTCTCTGAATCAATCCACCTGGTTGAGGGTCTTCCTCTCATTCACCAACGCTCTACCTTTCAGCACATCATGTCCTTCTCCAAGGACTAGCCCCTCCTAGCAACATATCCAAAGTATATTAAGCCAAAGCCTCATCATCTTTGTCTCCAAAGGGCACTCTGGCTGCACCCTCTCCAAGACATATTTGTTCTTTTAGCCATCCATGTGATGTTCAGTGCTCTTCTCCAACACATCAAAGGCATCAATTCTTCCTCTGTCATCCTTATTCAATGTCCAACTCTCTGAATCAGACACACCTCAGTCCTCAAACTGACATCAATACCTCTTAATAATTTGGATAGGTCCCTAACTGCACACTTTCCTGGTGCAATGTGTCTCCTGACTTTCTGACTGCTGGTACCAAGGATGTTAATTGTGGATCCAAGTAAGATGAAATTGTTGACATCTTTTCTCCATCCATCATGGCCGACTGGTCCAGTGGTAAGAATTTTTTTTTTTTTGATATTGAGATACAATCCATATTGACAGCTGCATTTCTTGATCTTCTGCAACAAGTGTTTCACGTGATCCTCACTTTCAATAAGTGAGGTTGTTATCAACTGCACAACACAGGTAATTGATGAGTCTTCCTCCAATGCTGATGTCATATTCCTCTTCATAGAATCTAGCCTCTTGAATTTGCTCAGTATACAGACTGAATAGGTATGTAGAGGGAATTCAACTCTGATGCATCCCCTTCTTAATTTACACAGAGTCACTTTACCAGAAAGAATTGGCTGACACAAAAGAATCTCATGAAACAGCATATAATCAAGAGGCTATGATGATGAAGAACGAAGTTTAAGCTGCTCTGAAGAAACTGGCAAAAAACAAGTTCCCAGGAGTTGCTGGACTACCAATTGACATGTTTTAACAAACAGATGCAGCCCTGGACATGGTCACTAGGTTGCACCAAGAAATCTGGAGAACAATCACCTGGCCAACTGACTAGAAGTAATCCATATTTATTTTCATCCCAAGAAAAGTTGATCTGACAGAGTGCAGATATTCTCAAACAATACCAGTAATATTGCATGCAAGCAAGATCCTACTGAAGATTATCTAAAAACGATTGGAACAGCACATCAACAAAGAACTGACAGATGTGCAAGTGAGATTGAGAAGAGGTCATGGCTCTAGGGATATTATAGCCAATGTCAGATGGATCTTAGCTGAAAGCAGAGAGCACCAGAGGAATGTCTGACTATGCAAAGGCATTTGTGTGGATCACAACTAATTGTAGCTTACCTTGAGAAGAATGGGAATTATGCTTATGTGAAACCTATACTAGGACCAGGAAGCAGTCATAAGAACAGAGCAAGGAAACACTGCATGGGTCAAAATCAGAAAGGATGTATGTCAGGGATGCATCCTTTCTCCATACATTTTCAATCTATATGCAGAACAGACCCTTTGAGAGGTTGGACTTTATGAGGAGTGTGGCATCAGGAATGGAGAAAGACCTAAAACTGAAGAAGACCTAAAGCATTTGCTGCAGAAAGTCAAGGACTGCAGCCTTCAATATGGAATGAAGCTCAACATCATGAAAACAAAGAATCTCACTACTGAGCCAATTGGCAGCATCAGGATAGATGGAGAAGAGATTGACATTGTTAACAGCTTCAGCTTGCTTGGTTCCACAACCAATACTCTTGGTATCAATATCCAGGAAATCAAAAGACAAACTGCATTTGGAAAGTCTGTAGAGTACCAAAAAGAAACATTATCAGTTTAGAGACTAAGGTGTACCTGATCCAAGCCATTGTCTTCTCAGTTACTTGCTATGCATCAGAGAGCTGGACAATGAATAAGGATTAAAGAAGAAGAATTGAAGTTTTTGATTTGTAGTTCTAGAGAAGAATATTGAACATACCATGGACCACCAAGAGAACAGACATATCTGTCCTGGAGAGTATAAAACCAGGATGTTCCTTGGAGGAAAGGATTTGAAACTCTGTCTCACATACGTTGGGTATGTGGACAGACTAGTCCTTGGAGAAGGGTATCATGCTTGGAAAGGTAGAGGGACAGCTCAGGAGAGGAAGACTCCAGAAGATATGGACGGATATAGTACCTGGGGTAATGGGGGAGGTATGTCAGTGCCAGTGCGATTGGCTAAGGATAGGACAGGTCCAGAGCTATTGAACATAGGGTTGCTATGAGTTGCAATTGACTCAATGGCACATAACAACAATAGTGTTCCCTTGCTCTGTTCGCAACTCAGACTCCTGGTCTAGGTCTAGGTTTCACATGAGCACAATTAAGTGCTCTGGGGTCCATAACAGCTAAATTCAGTGTGTGAAATTTATTTAGATAATGGTTACTATAAACCAACTGGACCAAATATAAAACTGGCAACATCTGAATGTGCTGTTATTAAGTGCTGTCAGGCTAGCTCAGATTCATCTTGATCCTACTTATAAGAGACTGAAACACTGCCCAGATTTGAGCCATCCCCACAATCGCTGCTGGACCTGAGCCCATTGTTGCAGTCACTGTGTCAATCCATTTCAAGAGTCATCTTCTTCTTCACTGACCCTCTACCAAGCATGATGTCTTTCTCCAGGGACTGATGCCTTGTGATAAGATGCTTAAAGTATGTAAAACAAGGTCTCACCATCTCTATTTCTAAGGAACATTCTTGCTGCACTTCCTCTGAGCTAGATTTGTACCTTGTTCTGAGAGTTCATAATATTCAGTGACTATTAAATGAAATTAAAGTATTGCAATTAGAAGATCAACAGTACACAGCAAACATACTTAAATTTTAAGACTTACTATATAGCTACCACACTCAAGAGGGTGTGTTATCGATGAAAAAGAAGACAGAGATTAATGGAACAAATTAGAGAACAAAGAAATAGACTAGCAAAAATACAGTCCGTTGATAAAGGTTAAAATTCAATTCTATGGACAAAGTCAAGAAATGATGCTGGAATTTTTAGACTATATGGCTAATGGGAAAACATATAAGAATAGGATAAGATAGTGTATGGGTCTTCTTAAATTGCACTACTCCTTCCTACAAGGAAATAAGAGAGAATGTGAGATAAAATAGCAGTTCTTTGTCAATTCTATATAAAACAAAATGACATGTAAGGGAAAAAAGTAATTTTAATCAGTACAAAGGATGACTTGAGAGGATCATTCACTCTCTGGGTTGATACATAATGAGGAACTCTGAACGCTTGATAAAGAAATACTATCTGTGTCACAGTTGAGGGAGCTCTGATGGCATAACGTCAAAGAGAGTTATGATCTGGTGATGTAGTCTATGGAGAACTTCACTGCTAACCCTCGTGTTTCTTTTGTAGTTCAAATCCACCAGCCACTCTATAGAAGAAAGATGGACAGCTTTCTTCAATATAATTTACAGCCTCAGCAACCAAGTGGAGAATCAGTGATGAGTCACAGGTTTTGTTTTTTTTTTTTTTTAATTTAAATTTGTTATTAATTTCAGTGAAAATTTACAGAGGCTTTGGATTTCCATTCATTCATTGTTGTAGATTTGTCCCCTCCCAAGGCTCCCCCCTACCGCAGAACACTACCCTCTTGGAAAAGTAAAAAAAAAAAAGGTCCTTTCATTGTTTTACAAACCCTCCCCCAGGTCCTCTCCACCATGTAGCCATCGCTCTAGACTCCTGTCATGACAGAAATACCCAATCACATATTTCTTTTAAACAGTTTTCTCCCTTCTCTGTTTCAGAGCAGCATACATTATTGAACCCATCTTACTCAGTCTCTCCCCAACCCCAAGGTCAGTCCCATTCTACAACAGTAGACTCTCCAGAGTCAACCATTTTGAATAATATTGCATGAGTTCCTTGTTTTTCAATGCAGCATAGTATTCCATTGTGCAAATATACCACAGCTTCTCTATCCATTCGTTTGTTGATGGGCGAGTCACAGTTCTGATTAGAGGACAATGAACGAAGATTACAGACAAGGGAACTGAGGCTCAAAGAAGGTAGTAGATTGCTACTGAACACATAGCTTATAAGTGTTAGAAACTATATGTTCTGCTGCAGACCTTATGGAATGGGAACAGTTACAACAAAAAGAATTCTAATGCTAAAAAAGAAAAAATACACAGAAAAAAAGTCTTTTGTAAGAAAAGTGAAAACAGGTGTTCAACTCAAGTAATGCTTTTAAATGGGCAACTTTGCAATAATTTAAGAAGTATTTATGAAATGTAACTGTTTACTATATATTAGAAATTTAGGGCATTTTTCCCTTCGTTTTGACTTCTCTACCTTCTAGTGCAAGTTTCAGTCTCTTTGAACATGCATTTTGGTCTTTTCTTTCTTTCCTTTCTTCATGGATGATGTCCTTGATGTCATCCCAAATCTGTCTGTCCTTTAGTCATTAGTGTTCAATGCATCAGATCTGTTCTAGAGATGGTTTTTAAATTCAACCGGGCTAGACTTAGGGTCATACTTTGGTTTGTGTGGACTTGCTTTCATTTTCTTCAAGATTCAACTTGAACTTGCACTTGAGAAATGTATGGTGTGTTCCATATTCAGATCCTGGTATTGTCTGATGGGGAACAGGTGGTGGATTCTAAATGCCTGCCTTTGGGTTGGCAGCACTACTCTTTGACCCACTAGGCCTCCAGTACGCTCCAGTTGGAAGTGACAATTGCTGATCCTCCAGTGAGTTTTCAGAGGCAGTAAACTGCATGGGAAAAGATCGCCCATCTCTCTCTTGTGTAGCAGGTGGTGGTTTTGAACCCTGAGGCTTTGAGTGGACAGTGCATCTCCTTCTCACTAATATTGAGGTTCTCTATGAACTCTTTTCACAGATGTAGTCAATCTAATTACCATCAGGTGAGGTCCATGTGTATAGTCACTGTTTCTTTAAAAAGGTATTTCAATAATTGTTTCATTGGACAAAATTCTATCATTCAATATCCCCTTTTCTGTCATGAAAGCCTTATTTTCCAAATGCCAGTCCTTTTTCTTTGTATTATTATTATTAATGCATCTTGATTGAGTGTTCAGTCAATTTTAATAGACCCTCAATTTCTTCCTTTTTTGCTTCAGTGATTAGTGTGTAAACATAACCATTGCATTCACTGATCTTCCTTCTATGCAAATGAATAGTACACTATCAGTAATAGAATTATATTTCAGTATAATTCTTGAAATGTTCTTTTTTTCTATGAATGCAAGAGCATTCCTCTTCAATTTGCCATCCTGGCATAAAAGATAAATGATAGTTTGATTCACAATGGCCAATACCAGACAATCTCAGCTCACTAATGCCTAGGATGTAGATCTTTATTTCTTCCATTTAATTTTTGGAAACTTTCAATTTTCCTGGGTTCATACTTCATATATTCCATATGCCAATTACTAATGGATGCTTGCAGCTGTTTCTTCTCATTTTTTAAAAAGTGCCTTCTAACTCCAAAGGCTCATCTACCAGGCACTATACCAGTGTTCTTCTGTTATTCACTGAGTGAATATGCTGAATTAGAGAGATGAAAAGATTTCAATAGGTTGCTTGAGAAGGCAAAGCAAAAAATCATAAAGAAATGTACATAAAGCTGGAGTTACAGAACCAAAAGGAAGAACATGCTCAGCAGTTCTCAAGCTGAAAGAACTGAAGAACAGATTTAAGCCTTGAGTTGAATACTGAAGGATTTTATTGACAAAGTACTGAATGATGCAGATGAATGATAAAGATGGAAGGGATATATAGAAACACTGAACCAAAAACAATTGATCGACACAGAATTATCACAGTAAGTAGGAGGTGATGAGGCCAGTGATAATGAAGGAGGACATTCAAGCTTCACTAAAGATTTTGACAAACAAATACATCTGCAGGAACTGAGGTGTTTCAACAAACAAATTCAGGCCTTGATTTACTTATTAGCCTACACGAATAAATTTCAAAGACAGCTTACCTGGCCAACTGGAAGAAACCTACATTTACTCCTATTCCAGAAAAGTGACTTGAATGTGGAAATTGTCAAATAATATAATTAATATCATATGCAAGTAAAATTTTGCTGAAGATTATTTTAAAAATGACTGGAACAGTATATTGTCAGAAAGCTTCTAGAAATTTAAGCTGGATTCAGAAGAGGCTGTGGTATGAGAGGCATCACTGTTGATGTCAGATAGACCTTGGCTGAAAGCAGAGAATACCAGAACAACACTATTTATGTTTTATTAATTATGCAAAGGCATTTGACTGTGTGGATCATGACAAATTATGGCTAAACTTTAGAAGAACGGAAAATCTCAGAACACTTAATTGTGTTCATAGGAAACATATACATAGACCAAGAAGCAGTGTCCAAAGAGAAAGAGGGCACACTGCATGGATTAAAACCCAGGAAAGGTAGGAGTCAAGTTTGTAATCTTTCTTCATATCTATTCAATATGCATGTTACGAAAAAAATTTGAGAATATGGATTACTTGGAAAAGAATGTGGCATCAGTATTACAAAAATACCCCTGCATAAACAATCTGCGTTACATAGATGACACAATCTTTCTTGCAGAAAGTGAAGAACACTTGAACCACTTACTGATGATAAAAGACTACAGCATTCATGTGGATTATGGATGAACATCAAGGAAAAAATATCCTCATCACTGGAACAATTGGCAATGTTATGATAAATAGAGAAAAGACTGAAGTCAGTGATTTAATTTTACTTGGATCCATAATCAACAGCCTTGGTAGTAGCAGTTTAGAAATCAAAAATGTGTTTCGGTGAGAAAACCTGTTGTCAGGGATCTCTCCAAAATTCTAAAGAGCAAGTATGTAAGTTTAAAGACTAAGGTGTGCCTGATCCAAACCAGGATCTTTTCAGTTGCTTTCTATACATCTGGAAGTTTGACAATGAGTAAGGAAAAGCAACAAACAATCAATGCCTTCGAATTGTAGTATTTATGAAGAGTATTGAACATACGATGGACTGTAAAAAGAACAAGCAAATCTCTCTTGGAGGAAGTGTAACTCAAGTATTCCTAAGAGGCAAGGCATGTGAAACTCTATTACACATATTTTGGCCATACTGTCAGGAGGAGTCATCCTTAGAAAAAGGCACCATGCTGAGAATAGTAGAGAGTAAGTGAAAGAGAGAAGACCCTCAAGATGGATTGACACAATGACTGTAACAATGGGTTTGAGCATCTAACAGATGGTGAAGATAGTGCCGGATAGGACAAGGTTCAGATCCTAGGGTTGCTATCAATGGCATCTGACAACACCAGAGACTGAGAGAAGAGAGGGTAAAAAGAATTGGAAGGGTGGGGGGAACCAACCAACCAGTCGCAGCCTCCCAACAGTTTCTAGTCTAGGACTGTGTTTCTTAAATGAAAACGCACTAACAAGTATCAAGGAATCCTGGAACCCACAAAAATTTGGGGGGAAAATTCTGAGACAATTCTTAAGATTATATGAGTTTCAAAATAAGTGAAGAACCATTGATTTAACACAACTGTAGACTCAGGAACAGGCAATGCTTCTTTAACTTATTAAAACAACACTTGCTAAAAATCAACTGAACAACAGAGTGGTAGTTATATTTTTTTTATATAGTGTTGCTCTTTTTTTTTCAATAGTTACTATTTTTGCCACACAGAACAACTGTATAACATCTTTGCAAAGGCCGAAAAAAAATTATCTATCCAAAGTCAAATAAAAACCTTTTCTTTACAAGGGCCCATTCAAAGAATTACAATAATTTCAGTATGGTGGAGTTGAAAAAATTTCTGTTACATGCAATTTAGCACATAAAAGACTGCATATTACCTTAATACTGTGGTGGTGGTGGTATACTGTCGAGCTGGACCCAACCCACTGCTGACCCTCCAGTGGGTTTTCAGAAGCAGTAAATCACACAGCAGGAGACTGTTCCTTTTTCTCCTGTGGAAAAGATGGTGGATTTAAACCTTGTGCCTTTCAGTAGGCAGCTCAACTCTTTACCAGAGTTCCCTAATATTAAGAAAGTAAACTAGTAAGCTGGACTATAAAGCCAATGAAGTGTTTCTTAGTGTAATCATACATATTCCTGTCCAAACAGGAACAGCTTTGATAGTAAAAATGACACTAAAAAGAATTAACAACTATAAAGCAGGATATAGTGTCAAGCCACTATATTCAGTGTATGAGAAACATTGTTGTTGCTGTTGTGTACCATGGAGATGGAATGGACCCATTGCTGGTCCTCCAGTGAGTTTTCAGAGGCACTTAATCACATGGGAGGAGATTGCCTGTCTGTCTCCCACGGAGCAGCTGGAAGCATTGAACCGTGTGCCTCCGGGATTGCAGCACAGCTTTTTGCCACTAGTTAGTATTGTGTTGTTTTGGGGTTTCTTCTCCCCCTCCCTTCATTTGCTTTGTTATCTTCTTTGTCAAAGATCTGAGAGTCAGAATTATATGTAAGCCAACCTTGAGTAGTAGCTGATTTGTACAACGCTGGGAATGAAGTTCTCATGAGATGGCAATTTAAAACATACACACACACACATACACACACACACAACCTTACTTTATCTGACAATTTACTTTCTCATGAAGGAAACAACTCACATACTCACTATATAAATTCATGTAAGGATCAACGATTCTTACAAGATCCAGTAGGCCCTTTCTCATAAACCTCTCTACAGCAGAAACCTACAGAGAATCATAATGTGATTTTAACTAATTCCACATCTAAACTAGGAAATCTCAAGGTTCTAATACAAAGCCTCTACAAAACAAAGAAATCAAGTGAAAATAAAATCACCATGTTTGACTTCTCTTTAGTTCTTTTGCCCTTTGTTGAAAATATCTTTTATCCTACCCAGGCACTAGTGATTTGATTACACAAGGACACCATGGTTTTGCCTTTATTTCTAACAAATTTATAGTTTCATTAAAGCACTAGGCATGGAAGATCAGTCTATTAGTGGAATCCACTGAGAAGGAAATTCTCATCAACATCTGACAGTCTGTCCTTTATAATTAATTAATTAATTAGTCTTTCTAAAAAAATGAACAATTGATCATTTATAGGTTGCAATACAAGATCTGCCAGAGAAATGGGAAGCATTCTGGGTTAAGCTATGCATTCTGATTAGCACTATTGTCTACATTTTCTTTCCATAGGAAACTGTTTTCTTGGAAAACAGCCCATTTTTACAAAATACTGGCCAATTTCAGAATGAAACGTTACAGCTTAGGAGTGTGGAGAGACACCAAGACAAAGGGGGTTATGTCCGTAGGAGATCAACCAGACCTAATGTTCTGCATTAAAACAAACTAACTGAAGAACTTTGATGTTGACAAAAGTAACGGTACACTCTACAGTGATGCCTTTGATGATCACCTGAATAGAAAACATTCTCCTATAAGTTAAAGCCATTCATAGATCATGGCTCTAGAACAACCTAGAGATCTTTTCCAAAGGTGTGTTTACCCTTGCAATACTTCTCTAAATATACTGGCAAAGGGCATTCTGAAAATTAGTTTAAAATGAGAATTCTAAGGGGGAAAATGATACATATCTGTTGTGTCCAGGATATAGTTAATAATAATTTTTAAAAAGAAGTTTAAAGTTTAAACAAGTGGATAGGATATGTACCATAAAATTTGTCAATTAAATGCAGAAAAAGACATACTCCTCCCTGCCAAAAAAAGGAAATTATTTTAAAATAGGTGCTTTCACATAAAATCTTGTCACCAGATAAAAATATAACTTTTAAGGTTAAAAGAGAGTAAGGGAGTCTTGTCTTTGGCAATATCCATAAATAATTTACTGCTAGCCAGTAAACAATAGAGCAGCACAGTATGAATGCCGAAGAGGGTCTTTATATGTCATAAAGCCACTCAAAAGTGCACTTGCTACAGCAAATCTGACTGTGAGCTTTGATGTGCTGGGAAAGAAACTGCTAAGCTGAGGTCATCAGTTAGTAGAAAACAATTTCCCTCATACAGAGAAGCAGACTTACTGCTGTGCATCTGACACAGACAGATTAGAGTTTAAAACAGGGTTGCATAATGTGAGTTACCAGGGCAAATGAATCTCGGATGCACCTTCTGAATGACCAGAGCTAAGACAAAAGGTGAGATGCTTCCCACAAAGCAAGGTTTCTCCATCTTGGACTACTGACAGCTTGGGCTGGGTCACTCTTGTTTTTTAAATAGCGCTGAAGGTGTATCAGTTAAGAGGCTGCTAAGAGAAAGATCAGAGGTTTGAACTAAGGCACTGGCTTTGAATTTGTCGGCTTCTCTGCAGGAGAAAGATGGACAATCTCTTCCAGTAAAATTTAGAGCCTTTGAAAACCCACTGGAGGGTCATCTATTAGATGGCTCCAACTTGACAGTATGTAACACCACCACCTCTGTGGGAGGAAACAAACAAACAAACAAGAACTGGCACTCTCTCCCTTGAAGATTAGTTTAGGAAACCCTATTGGGCAGTTCTGCTGTTCTTGGAGGGTTGCTAGGAGGTGAAATCAATTCAACAACACACAACGACAACTAGTCATTGTTTTAGGGGGTTTCCCTGTTCATTGTTAGATTCTTAGCAACATCCCATGCCTCTACCTACCAGCGGTCAGCAGCATTCCCTCCTCTTCCAATTATGCCAATCAAGAAGTGTCTCCAAACATTGCCAAATGCCCCCCAAGTAGATGAGAACCACAGAAAACCAATGGAAAGGTCAAACTTTACAGAAACACTGCAAAGTTCAGATGATGGCTTTCCTGGCTATTTTCTAAAATTGGATTCTGGCGTGACCTGCTTTATTTTCTAAATTAAAAAGAAAAGGAAAAAAGCCTCTCTGTTAACTCTCACGTCCTTTCCCCAAACCCTCAACCTCAATCAAAAAATAACTCTGTATTTTATTTCAGATCATATAAAGAGACTGAAAGAAAGCAGAAATGTAACATGACACAAAGAGAATGCTCTAAACTCCTTTGTGTTATTTCCCCCTTGTATTATCTTGACGAATACTATTCACAAAGGAGTGTTCTGGGATGCAAAGGTGGCGGGATCTCATAAAGACCAATTCCTTATTAATATTGAATGCATGAAACTATTCAAAGCCCAAAGTCCTGCTGGGAAGAACATATATTCACAGTCATAAACAATGCATAAAGAGGTGAGTTCAGGAGAAACGAAATTTAGTATTCTGATTAAAAAGTCTACAAAGCAAACAAAAAAAAAAGGCTTAAGAAGATAACAGAAGGCCAAGGACTTTATTCTGTCAGTTCTCATGAAATGCACAGGTTGGGTGAGAGTCTCACCATTTAAAAATGCTGGCTGGTGGGTCCTTTCAATTCTGGGACTTAGGAGGCTTGACATCAAATGTTCTACCAGAAGATCTTTGAATTCCATTCTATTTCAAAGTTTGCTTAAAGTTGGCTTCAACCTTCTACTCACTCAAGGCCAGAACCTCCAAGTCAAATGAATGACAGAACTAATGTAGCTAACCAGATAGTGTCTTAAATTGCTTCATAGAGCTTTCAATATACTAAGTCATTAACGTTTGAATATAAATTTCTTAATGTCCATTAAGATTAATAGGAGGTCGATCATATTGACTGAATCCAAATGAGTCAATTTGATCATGTTGGTCAATAAATGTTGATCCAAATTATAAAGAGCAGCCAGGGTCAAGGGTAATGAAGCTTACAATAACCTATACAATATGTCTTTCGTTCAGGAACAGTGCTTCGGAGGATAAAAATAAACCTTAAAGCAACAGCAAAACTTTGGCATCAAACCCAAAGAAAACAAGTGAATACACGTTTAGATGTCATCAAGAATATGCTGATGCAGCAATGCATGATAACTTTTTTAAAGAAAGCGAGCTTGCTTAGCATGCACATGAGAATGAAACAATCATTCATCAAGATATAAGTATTCTTGGAATTAGGAAGGGAATTTCTTTTCAATTTTTAAAATAATTTCTTTAAAAAATTTTTTACTTTTATATAGAAAAAGTACGTGATCTGCAGTAGAAATACTCCATGTTCGTGGATGGGTGATACACATCAGAAAACATTTAAAGTCCTTCAGAAAAAGACAAGCCAAAGAAGGATTGGGTTCAAAGGTTTGTTTAGAAAGTCTTTATGTCTCATTCCATTTAGTAACATTCCCTCCCACTTGTCCTTATATAGGAATTGTGAAAGAAAAACTCTAAGCACTCAATACAACATTATAAAGAAATACCTCATTAATTCTGTGTGGGTAGGGAGCTGTGCTGCCAACACAAAGGCACATGGTTTGGATCCATCAGAGTCTTGAGAGGACAAAGATGGAAAAATCTCCTATATGAGTTGGTTCTGACTCTACACACATACTAACACCAATGGCAAGTATCTAACTTGTGTTTTGTTGCTGTTTTCATTTTAAAATCTGAGAAACTTAAATGTACATTATGATGTACTCATTGCAGTCAAGTTGGAACCAACTCATAGCTGATCCTCTGTTGGGTTTCTGAGGCTGTACATCCCACCACTTTCTTTAAGGGGAGCCAGAGAATTAGCAATGCATCTCCCTACAGCATGAATCAACAGACTTATTATTATTCCTTGGTGGAAGGTAGCAGGTCCATGCAATCACTGTCAGTTCAGTAGGTACATGCAATCATTGTCAGCCCAACAAAAGTCACTTAAGTGGGGTGGTTTTTTTGGCTAGTCTTATTTTCATGGTTCCTCCTCCCCTCATCCAAGTTGGTTTTGCCCATGTTTTCATAAACCTGTTACTCCTAGAAAGAGAAAATCTCTCAATATTTTAGCTTTTACTATTTTGCAAACTGGGTTTTGCTACTGGCTGCTTGTTTTCTTTGATAAAGTTCACCTGTCATCTTCTGGTAAGCTCTCGACAGCTCAAGCAACAACGTCTGTACTATGAGAGGCCATGGTGGAGTGCTCACTGCCCGAGATTTTTTTTTCTCGAGACAATAGTGGGTCATGGTGCTAAATTGAGCTGTGAGTAGAAAGAGTCAAGCTTGGGATGAGAAGGATTTAAGAAAATCTTAAATAATTTCCTTTACCTATAATTCCCATTCAAGTTATGTACAAAAGTAGTAAGAAACTGTGTTCAAGTAATTCAAAGAAAGCTCCTTTAATAAGTACAAAATAAAAACTATCAATGATGGGAAAGCATTATGACATATTTTACTGAGAAAAATATTTCTTTTATTCCAGACCAGATTTCTTTTACCCCAGACATTGTGTCTAAAAGGTTAAGGTATTAGCAACTCAACTCCTTGCTGTATAGAGTTTGAACTGACAGTCCCTACCTGATCTTCCCACAGGTTTTCTGAGGCAGAGAGTCACATGGAAGGAGACTTTCCATCTTTCTCCTATAGGTCAGTTGGGGGATTCAAAGCATGTATCTTTGGGTTGACAGTGCAACTCCTTACCACTAAGCCATCAGGACCGCTGCAAATTACTGAAGAGCAATGATGTTAGTTTGAGGACTAAGGAACACTTGATTCAGACCATGGTCTTTCCAGTAACTTGCTATGCTGCTAGAGCTGGACTATTAATAAAGATGACAGAAGAAAAATTTATGCTTCTAAGCTATAGTGTTGGAGAAGAGCACTGAACATTCCATGGACTGTCAAAATAACAGATATATCTACAGAAGGTGCAGCCAGAGTGTTCCTTGGGCATGTCACTAGGAGATACTATTAATTGGAGAAGGACATCATGCTTGGGAAGGTAGGGAGACAGCAAAGGAGAGAAAGATCCTCAACCAGGTGCACTGACAGTGACAACAGCAATGGGGTCAAGTGTATAAGAAAGAGACTGTGAGGTTGACTTAGGATATTACAGCATTTAGACCTGCTGTTCATAGGTTTGCTATGGGTTGTACTCAAATTGATGGCATCTAACAACAAGAAGCCATCAAAGCTTCCTATAAGGTTGTGTATGTTAAGTGCTGTCGAGTCAACTGCGACTCCGAGAAAGCCTGTGAAAAAAAGCCCTGAACCCTGCCCTATCCTCACTGTCTCAGACACACCTATCCCCATCACTCCAGTTAATGTGTCGATCCATTTCATCCAGAGTCTTCCTCTCCTGTACGGACCCTCTACCCTTCCAAGGGTACTTCTCCAAAGATTGGTCCCTCCTGGAAACTTTCCCAAAGTATATGAGACAAAGATTCAAAATCCTTGCCTCCAAAAAGCAACCTGGTTTCACTCTCTGCAAGACAGACCTATTCGTTTTCTTGGCGGTCAATGGTAGGTTCAAGATTTTTCTCCAGTACCACAATTCAAAGTCATCGATTTTGCTTCTGTCATCCTTGGTTAGTGTCCAGCTGTCTGGTAAATAGCAAGTAATTGTGAAGACCATGAGCTGGATCATGCGCACCTTGTTCTCTAGGCTGACATCGTTGCTTCTCAGTACTCTGGAGAGGTCCCTGACAGCAAACTTTCCTAAAGCAGTTTGTCTTTTCCTGACTTCTGGTGGCAAGAGTGTTGACGGTGGATCCAGGTAAGATGAAATTACTAACATAAAAATGTAATGCATTATATATGTAAATGTAGCACATACAACACGGTATACAACATATTCTGTCTGTGTGTAACAGGAAGCTCTGGTGGCAAAGTCCATAATTAGCTGCACTGCAAACTCAAAGGCTGCACATCTTAGGAGTCAGGATCTACTCAACAACAGTTTTAGAGATTATTTTTAATTCTGTGTAATGTACAATATTTAATATGCAGCATATTTTCCCCCTTAATATGTCCAAGGAAGCTCCAGGCGTGTAATCTCACAGCAGGTTGTGCTGCTAACCCAAAGGCTGTCCCTCTCTGGTGGTTCAAATCCACCAGCAGCTGTGGGAGAAAGATGGACAATTACCTCCCACCCAATCTATGGCCTCTGAAAATGCACTCCAAGATCGGCTATGGGTGGTACCAACTGACAATGAGAATGAAATGAATATGTAATCGATAAATATTAAAAACTAAAATTACAATACAAAGTAAAGGAAAAAATGGCTAAAATGTGAACATTTTACATTTTACACTCACTGTATCATGAACAAGTATGCCTCATTTCTAGAATTAAACAATAAATCATGAAAATAGCAATCAAATATTTTTTAAAAATAGCAATCAAATCAGAATCTTTACATTAAGGACACAGATAAAAAGTAAGCACAACTGCAAATATTACCCAGAATAGTAAATGTTAAAGCAGTTTAATGGCCTTTTAAAAAAATTCATATCACTAATTTAAGAGTTGGAAAATTTACTTTGTCACAAATGCTTTCCTTTATAATCATATATACTTTATTTTATGCATTTTGAAAAAGATTATTTCGAGAAAGGGACTGGATTTCAACAGATGGCCCAACGGGTCAGTGGTACATTCACTGACACACCTTTGTTGCCACTGTTAGTTGCTATCAGCCAGCTCCAATGTAGGACAACCTTATGCATCGCTTTACAGCCTAAAGCCTAAGAACATATGATTTGTAGGAAGCTGTAGCCTGCAGTTAAAGCATTTTTAGCCTTGACATAAGTCCAGATGTCATTTTAAATTCTTCTTTGAGCTTTCAAAGTGCCCATGCAGCCACAACAGTGCCACGATAATTCAAGGAAATACAGACTTTTTCTTCAGAAAGAGTAAAGTTCAATAGACCTTGCCTAAGCAGAGCTTTCTTAGAATAAAAAAAAAATACATTAACAGGAGGGCCACTCCATTTCCCCTATTGAATTTGTCACATTTTTGCTGGACCACAGAAAATGCTCTTTTATCCCTGCTGGGATCTTGTAGCAATAAATACTCCCTGACCAGTGGTCTGCAGAAAGGTTGCTTCAAAAGAGTTTGTACCAGTGGTTATTTTGTGAACACTTGGGGTAATTTCGTAGGTTTAGCAATCTATAGAAAGGGAAGCCTGAACAAGTTTGCTGTTGCTTGATTTATTAGTGTAGTAGTTGTTGTTGCTGTTAAATGTCCTCATAGACAACTCATAGCGACCCTATGAATGAAAAGCCTGAACACTTGTATAACTTTCATTTTCTCTCCAAGTTCAGAGTTTTCAGAGGCAAGCTATTTTGGAAGTGGATGCCACTTCTGCTTCCAAGCTTAATTTAACTGGGGAGCACCACCAAACATTGTTCACCATGGGTCACCATTCTCACATCTGATGCATCAGTGTCACAGTGTTCAGCATCACAGCAACCACGAGCTATCTCTGTACAGCAAATGGACAGACCAGTGCTATACCACTTAGAAGAATGTTTGAGCAAAAACAATTAAAACCAGGCCTGAGGGGTGCAGGTTAAAATCATCCACCTTTGAGGAACAGAAATTTATTCTCTCCCATCTTAGGAAGGTGGAAGTTTGGATTTAGGCAGCCTTTAGACTGATAGAAATTGCTCTGATCTCAGGCTCTCCTGCTTTTTAACTTTTTTCTCCTTTTATTCAGTATAAAATAATCAAAACAAACTCACTCAGTTAAGTTGAATCCAGTGCATGGCGAGTCTCTGTTGGATTTTGGTTAGCAATGCAGCATCTTACAGACTATGCCTCCACATCTCCTTTAACTCAATAGTTGGGATGAAAATGTGTTCCCAACCCAAAGGCACGTACAGTTCAAATCCACCAGCTGCTCTGCATCAGAAAGATGTGCAGTATCATCCTTTGTGATTTACTGCCACTAAAAACCCACTAGAGGGTCAGCTATGAGCCAGTTCTGACTCCATATTATAACAACAATTATAATTAGTGTGATATCTGTTCCCCTGCTAACACTGTATAAAAACAATACGCTGCCTATCCAGCACCATGTTCATCATGGTTGCTATGTGTGAGTCAATTGTTTTGCCTATTGAAGTGGTCTGTCTCACTGAGGGTTTCCCGTTAACACCTGTGTGTGTGTGAGTGTATGTATGTGTGTGTGTGTGGATACACACACACACCCCACACACACACATATATACATATATATGTATACATATACGTATATAGGAGAATGGGAGATCCAGAACACTTGATTGTGCTTATGTGAAACCTATACTTGGACCAGGAGGCAGTCGTCAGAACAGAGCAAGGAAACACTGCATGGTTCAAAATCAGGAAGGTGTACTCCAGGGATGAGTCCTGTCTCCACTCCTTTTCAATCTATATGCATAACAGATAATCTGGAAGACCGGGCTCTTTAAGGCAAAATGTGGCATCAGGACTGGAGGAAGACTCATCAACAATTGGCATTATGCAGATGACACAAGCCTTCTTTCTGAAACTGAGGAAGAGGACCTGAAGCACTTGCTGCAGGTCAAGGACTGTCAAGAAAATGAAGATTCTTACCACTTGGCCACTTAACAGTATCCTATTAGATGGTGAAGAGATTGAGACTGTCAATTTCAGCCAGCTCAGGTCTACAATCGACACTCTTGATGCCAGCAGCCAAGAAATTAAAAGATGAACTGCATTGGAAAAGTCTGATGTCAAGGCAGAGTACTGAAGAACAACAATGTCTGTCGGAAGACTAAGGTGCGCCTGATCCAGGCCACAGTCTTTTAAATTACTTACTATGCATCTGAAAGCTGGACAATGACTAGGGATGACAGAAGGATAATTGATGTCTTTGAGCAGTGGTGCGGGAGAAGAGCATTTAATATACCATAGACTGCTAGGAGAACAAATAGGTTCATCCTAGAGAGGGTGAAACTAGGCTGCTCCTTGGAAGTAAGGATTGATTCTAAAGCTTCGTCTGACACACCTTGGGCGTGTTGCAAGGAGGGACCAGTCCTTGGAAAGGGATATTATGCTTGTAAGGGTGGAGAGAGACATAAAAGAGGAAGACTCTCGATGAGGATGAGATGAATTGATTCAGTGACTAGGGTAATGTGGGTAGGTGTGTCAGAGACTATGAGGTTGGCTCAAGATAGAGCAGGGTTCAGAGCTGGTGTACACTAGGTCTCTATGAGTCACAAGCTACTTGATGGCACATAACAACATGTTGTTGTGTACTGTGGAGTTGAAAGTGACCAATAGGTGACCCTCTGGCAGGTTTTCAGAGGCAGTTAAGCACAGGAGGAGACTGCCCATCCTTCTCTCACTGAGTAGCTGGGAGATTTGAACTGTGTGTCTTTGGGATTCTGGCACAGTTTCTTGCCACTAGGCCACAGATATATCTCTATCTAATATGAGAGAGAGAGAAAGAGAGACAACTTCTGGGAGTGTTAGCCACCAGCAGCTCTCAGTCAGCTGGCTACTTCTTAAGAGTTGTCTTTGCCTAAAAAGAACCATCTGACTAGAGGTCACATTCCTTTCTGGGGAAAATCCTGATTTAATGACTGTTCAGTCAAGAGAGATAAAATCTGACATTCTGTATTTCAAGAACTAACATCTCAAAAATGACAACAGATAAGTAGGATTAACAAAAAAATGCCAAGCCTATCCAATCTATCCAACTATGAAAATGCATACAATTGATGGTGTGAGGAGCTCGGACATAATTACCTACATTTTAGATGTCAGTAAATAATTGCTTAAGTTTAGGGTAATTGTAAATAGCTCCCTAAGTTTATGACTATGAAAGCAACTCCATTTTTCCTCGCCTTTTCTGCCCCATGCCAGTCCATCTCATCTCACCGATGCTAGTATGTCAATATTTATGCGCTCCATTTCTTCCTTAACAATATCCAATTTCCCTACATTCATGGTTCTCACATTCCATGTCCCAATCACTAGTGTC
Organism: Elephantulus edwardii; assembly: GCF_000299155.1. Classification (NCBI taxonomy): domain Eukaryota; kingdom Metazoa; phylum Chordata; class Mammalia; order Macroscelidea; family Macroscelididae; genus Elephantulus; species Elephantulus edwardii. The sequence goes on along the minus strand of NW_006399790.1, from coordinate 3,456,706 downwards.
TGCTTACAACTGTTCCTCTTCCTTTGTATTTCCAGATTTGAAAGCTCTGCCTCAGTTGCCCTGTTAGTCTACGTGTGTTCTGTTTTACATAGGGTTTTCCGAGGCCTGCTATTTTTGGAAGTGGGTGGCCAGTTCTTTTTCCCAGTCTGTCTTAATCTGAATGCTCAGATTTAGAGAAGTATCTGACAGACAAGCATTTTACAGAAAAAGCAGAGGAAAGATATTTCCCCAATTGTAGAATTAACCATTAGTTTCAGTGTTGCCCCAGCCCTTGATACAAGTGCCTTGACCCACTTATTTCCCTGCTCCACCATCCAACAGCATCCCCATCCACTTCCACCCACTCCCTTCAAGACCTATCTCCCATTGTCCAGCCCTTGATCTGAGAGCTTTTATCTCAAGCTTTATGGGCTTCTGTGATTCCAAACACTTCAGATGTTGACAATTTCTTATGCTGTGACCACGGTCTCTTGAGTTTAGGGGTAATGTTTCCCAAGGGAGGGTGATATGTCCTGTGGATCTGGTGTATAGATTGTTTTCCTGGCCTGATTGATTATACAAAGGCATTTGACTGTATAGATCACAAAAACTGTGACTGACTCTGAGAAGAATTGGAATCCCAGAATACTTGATCATGCTAATGCAAAACCTATACTTGGACCAGGAGGCAGTCATCAGAACAGAGCAAGGAAACACTGCATGGTTCAAAACTGTGAAGGGTGTACTCCAGGGATGTGTCCTATCTTCATACCATTTCAACCTATATACAGAACAGATTATCTGGGAGGCTGGGCTCTATGAGGAGAAGTGTGGCATCAGGACTGCTGGAAGATTCATCAACAATCTGCGTTATGCACATGACACAACCCTGCTTCCTGAAAATGAAGAGGACCTGAAGTGCTTGCTGCAGAGGGTCAAGGACTGCAGCCTCCAATATGGACTGAGGCTCAATGTCAGGAAGACAAAGATTCTCACCACTGGACCAATTGGCAGCATCAGGATGGATGGTGAAGAGATTGAGATTGTTCACAGCTTTAGTTTGCTTGGCTCCACAAGTCAACACTCTTGTCACCAGCAGCCACGAAACTAAAAGACGTATTGTGATGGGGATGTCTACTGTTAGGGACCTCTCCAAAGTACTGAATGAAGAGCAGTAGTGTCACTCTGGAGACTAAGATGAGCCTGATACAGGCCATGGTCTTTGCCATTACTTGCTATGCATCAGAGAGCTGGACAATGACTAGGGATAACAGAAGGAGAATTGATGCCTTTGAGCTGTGGTGCTGGAGAAGAGTATTGAATGTACCATGGATTGCTAAGAAAATGAACAGGTTCATCCTGAAGTGGGTTAAAACGGGTTCCTCCTTGGAGGCAAGAATTCTGAAGCTTTGTATGACATACTTTGGATATGTTGTAAGGAGAGACCAGTCCTTAGAGAGGGACATCACGCTTGGGAGGGTGGAGGGAGGGACGGCGCAGGAGGGGAAGGCCCTCTATGAGGTGGATTGATTCAGTGACTGGGGTAATTAGAATGGGTGTGTCTGAGACAGAGCGATTGGCACAGGACAGAGCAGAGCTTAGGGCTGTTGTACACAGGGTCACTATGAGTCGCAGGTGACTCCATGGCACATAACAACAATGACAACGAGTTTATGATGCCCGTAAATAGAAGGCCATGTTTCAGATCATAATATAAGTTGCCTATGTAAAGTCCATTAACTTGTTTGATTAACTAGTGAGACCATTATTTCAGGAACTAAGGTTTTGAGATTAAATCATCCTGACATGAAAACCCCCTTGGACAAATATCTTAAAGAAAGAAATAACCTCAACAAGGAAGCCTGATAACTACCTGCCTGGAACATCAAACACAGGATGTCTGACAACTATCACTAGCAAGACATAATAGAACAAACAATCCAGGACCCTTCCCATATTCCTATTCCCTTTGACCACTCCCTTTAAAGGCCTGGCTTGATTCTGAGATGGCAGAAAAAATGATCTTTCAGGCATCATGCTCTCCATTTTCTTTCAGACTGCTAGCCTTTGAATAATGCACATTTAAAAGACTGAATGCTTGTCTATTCAATTGGCTCATAGTGACAGGTGGCCAAATGCTGTCTTTTTCCAGCAAATTCTCTCAGATTCTATGACTTGATAGTACGTTGCTAGGTGTCACCAAGTCTCCTTTGACTCATTCAGATAGAAACCCTGCCCTATCTTGCACCATCCTCACAATCTCCAAAATGCTCATGCCTATTGCTGTACTTAATAACCTACAAGTAAGAAATTAAAAGTATCCAAGAAAGAGTAAGCCACTGGACCTATTTTTATATAAAACCACTGAGTAATTGTCGAACATGTAGCGATGAAACTCAGTCTGCTGTGAAATAACAAAATACATCAGACTGTTGGTGCCATCAGATCAAGAAAAATTTATAATCTTATCCAACAGCAAGCTGTAAATAATTCAAAAGATACAGGTGACACGAAGATACAAACAGATAAATCTGAAACCACAATACAGCTACCCCTCCTATTCTTTCTTATACTCTGGTGCAAATTGAACATAAGTTCTAAGTGATGCTCATCACTTACATAAAGGGAGCTATTTTCATTGCAAAACATCTCTGTTATGTTCTGATATTAAAGCTGATGCCTGTGAAGCTTTGCTGTAGACTATGCATCATGGTTTATTTTTTAATTGCAGACTTGTATACTATAAACAACTTAAGATGGTCCTGCTTAAAAGCACTCCAAAATCTCCATTTTCAAGTATCTTCACTGTGCAAGGAGAACAAACCACATTTTCATTAATCCCCCCCCCCACCGAGGAATGAAGAGATGTGATGCAGACAGACTACCAATATTTTTCTTTCTGGATTATTGAGAAATTAAAAAAAACATCAACAACCAGATGGAAAAAGTTTAATAACAGTAATTAAGATTTCAGTTTAAAGAAAATATAAAAAAACCCTAAACTTAGGAAGGAAGCTAAAGTGAAGACAATGTTTTATCTGGAGGATAAAAGATGAGATAATAGCTAATTCTCAACAATAACAGAAAAACTATAGGTTAATATGTCTGTAACATTTTAAGGGTAATTGCTAGAAAATTTTTTTAAAAAGCATTTAATCAATTCCAATGGGAAATTAAGTCCTAGAACAATCTGTTCATACTATCACTTTTGAATAGGTGAGTGATTTAATATGCTGGATCTCTAAATTAGAAACTGAATTGTCAAATTATCATGGAACATTAATAAACTTTTATTGTACCACCAAAAAGAAACAAAAGCTTATGTAAGTATAAAGTATGTGAATCCTGGGAATCCGAGGACACTTAATTATGCTCATGCAAAATCTATAACTAGGTAAAGAAGCTGTTGTCCGAATGGAGCTAGGAAACACTGTATGGTTTAAAATCAGCAAGGGTGTGTGTCAAGTATGTATCCTTTTTCCATAACTATTCAATCCATATGCTGAGCAAATAATTAATGAAGCTAGACTGTATGAAGAAGGATATGGCATCAGGATCGGAACAAGAATCAACAACAATTTATGCAGATGATACAACCTTGCTTGCTGAAAAGTGAAGATGACTTGAAACACTTGCTGCAGAAGATCGAGGACTACTGCCTTCAATATGGATTACAGATCAACATCAAGAAAACAAAGCTCCTCCCTATCGAGTCAACAGACAGCATCTTGACAGATGGAGAAAATGCTGAAGCTGTCAATGATTTCATCTTGCTTGGATCGACAATCAACACCCTTGGTACCAACAGTCAGGAGGTCAGGAGACATACTGCATTGGACAATTCTGCAGTTAGGGATCTCTCCAAAATACTTAAGATAAATTATGTCTGTTTTAAGACCAAGGTGCGTCTGATTCAGGCCATGGTCTTTTCAGTCACCTGCTATGCATCCGAGTTATGGACAATGACTACAGATGACAGAAAATAACTTGATGACTTTGAGTTGTGGTGTTGAAGAAGAGTACTGAATATCCCATTGGCTGCCAAAAGAACAAATAGGTATGTCTTGGAGAAAGTGCAGCCAGAATGCTCCTTGGAGGCAAAGATGGTGAAGCTTTCTCTCTCAAACTCTGAATAACAATAATGATTATTATTGGGAGCTCAAACAGAAATAAGGTGAATTCTAGAAAATGGTCATATGTTTGTGTATTTGAAAGCATCATTTGGAAATATATCCACTCTCCCATAAATGACAAGGACACATTGCAATAACACAGAGGACAACCATGTGATGTCTCACAGTTGACAGCAAGGTGGTTATTTTGGCCCAGATCAACCAAAAAATAATGCCACAGACATTCCTCCCACAAGGAACAGCTGGAGATGCAGCTTTATTGTCTGTCTTTCAGGGCTGAGGAGGGAGGAGTGGGAGTGAGGTATCACCTCAGTGATCTAACATTGTGTGGAGGAAGAAACTTTTGAACCTTGGCATTTCCAACTTGAACAGCCCAGGTGCCCAACATTTACAGATAAAGGAGTTAATAAACAGTTAGCAGTAGCATTTCAGAATCAATAGTTGGGGTGGCAGAACCGGGAGGGATAGATAAATAGAAAAGGTCTATCATGCAGATTCCTGGAAACCAGGATATTCTGCTTGAAAATGATGTCAGATTCCTGACAGCTAGTTCTAAATACTAATAATAAGGCAGTTCTAAAATTTTCTGTGCAATCTGCCTACGTTTTCCAAAGTATGTTTGAATGTTAAACCTCTGAGTTTAGAAAATTTGTTTCCATAATACTAGTTATTCATCTGGACTCTGAACCACATGGTTCCTCAAACTATTCTCTATCAAATACAGTCTATGTAGGTATCTTTCTTTCCAGCCAACATTAAATGAGTTAAGTATAGGCCCTTTTCTCTGTTGTCGTTATGTACTATCGAGGCACATGCGACTCATAGCTCTGAACTCTTCCTTATCCTGAGCCAATCTCACTGTCTTTGACACACCTACCCCTTATTATGCCAGTTACTGTGTCTGAGAAAAATATTATTTCCGTGAACTGACACCAACACCTTACCAACCAAGTAAAAATATGATCCCTTTACTTGATAAAAATGCTCTAAGTTCAAGAAGAGGCTAGAGTAAGTCATTACATTCAATTAAATGAGAGCAGTAATGCTGGCCAATAATCCACTCCAGTGGGCTGTGCCTACAGAAGCCAGGTGGTTTATTACAACTTGGAGAGGATTACTGGAGAGCTAAGTATTTCTCTGGGAATTTTAGCTCAGAGATAAAAATTTGGGATCATTTTCCCCCTATTTATTCAACACACACTGCCAGGTAAATTGGAGGCTTCACAGTTAGCTGAAGGCAAGAAGTCAAACAGCTGTTGGATTTGCTTCATTCTCCCAAACTGGTTCTATTCCAGTTGAACTTGTTAGCCTCCAGCAAGAACCAGGTTTTCAGACAGCCAGTCCCATTATTATAAGACTGTGGATCCAAACCAATCCTTGAGGTGCCCACAGCCGTCTCTGATTAAAAGCTTCTGGTAAGCTGCAAAATCACTACTCAATCAAACTATGATGATGCCAGAAGATTCAGCGACCAATCGCTTTCCAAGAGCAACTCACTAGACCCAGAAGAGGCAGACGTGAGGTATTCACCAGTGTCCCTCCTTGGAATACTCTGACACTGGGAAGCCCTCCAGTGGCAAGCCTTGCAGAAAGAGAATAACAATATTTAACCTCAGTTCTGGTAAAATCACAGGTAAATTTTTGAGAAAAGCACCAGGCTCTGAAACTTTGTGTGCCCATAAATGTGTACAAGTACACATCTCACCAGCACCACCATAACAACAAAAAACACAGCCTTTCAATGTTTAGGCTTATTATCAATTGATGTGGTTAGAACAGCTTTGGCTGGTTTTGACATACAGTTTATAAGCCCCACTGAGATTTATATACTTCCATCTTCTGAGTTCCTTATTTAGATCAATGTAGGTACTACACATTCTCCCTCTACCACTGAAGAGGTATTATTTGCTGTCTTCACCATGATAACTTATATGAAAATAATGCTCAGAAAAAGATCCTGATCTTTGTAATCATGATCAGTGTATAATAAAAATTACAGCTTCTTCTCACCCATTACTGAGTTTTTTATATCTGGGGATATATGGGCTTTACAGGAATTCTCAGAGCCAACAACACTATCTACACTCTCTACCACAAATCTCATCTGATAAAGCAATGGAAAGTGTATGGAAATAAGAGTAATACATTATGTGACTCTACAGAAATGCAACTGACTTTTAAAATGCACATAACATAAAATCTCAGATTAAGAAAGGACCTTGTCAGTCTTCAACAACTATTCTCAACAAGTAACACAAACAAAGCTCTGCCATTCAAAGCAAAGTAATTGCTTTAGAAATCCCTAGCTCTTGGGTAATTCATTCAATATATACAGTATTTATACTAAACATTTCATAATTTTTTTTATTTGCTACATACTTAATGCAGGGAAAGGTCTGCAAGGGAGAGAAAGAGCCTCAGCAAGGTGAATTGACACAAGAACTATAACAATGAGGGGAGCACTGATGGCCTAGTGGCAAGAAGCTTTGCTGCAATTCTGAAGGCATGTGGTTCTAATTCACAAGCTGCTCCATGGGAGAAGGATGGGCAATCTCCTGTGTGATGAACTGCCTCTGAAAACCCGCTGGAGGGTCAGCTATGGGTCAGTTCCAATTCCATTGCATACAACAGCTGTAACAATGGGCTCAAGTATGTCAGAGATCATGAGGATAGTATTAGACAGGAAGAGGTTCACAGGGTCACAATGAGTTATAATCAACTCAATGGCATCTAATAACAACCTAACTTGTAAGAGATTCCTTGATGCCATTAAAAGTATTGCAACTCCTCTACGCAACCTTAATTCTGGATTCCTGTGCTAACCATAATACTCAATCATATATCACTTCTAATCTGTTCTTTCCTTCATCTGTTTCAATACAATATACATAATTTATCCAGTTTTTTCTGTCATAACCCCAAGGTTGCATAGAGAAGTGTACTCGGGGTGAGGGGTGGGGGGAAGGGACGTGGGAATTGTATACTAATGACGGAATTTTTTTTCTCTCTCTCTTCGGAGAGGGAAGCAAGCTGGTGGGGAGGGGTAGGAAGGGAGAAAATTGTGACGATGAATGAATGGAAATCCAAAACCTCTGTAAAAAAAGATAAAAAATAAAAAACTATAAATAAAAAAAAAAGTATTGCAACTCCTGTGATTGTTGTTACGTCCTGTCTAGTTGCCTGTGACCCAGCAGCTCTGAATCCTACCCCGTCCTGAGCCAGTCTACCTGACTCCAACACGCCTATTCCTATTGCACTACTTACTGTATCAATCTATCTCATCCAGAGTCTTCCTCTCGAGCACTCTTCCTCCACCTTTCCAAGCAGGAAGTCCTCCTCCAAGGACTGGTCTCTCCTGGCCACATGTCCAAATTATGTGAGATATAGCTTCAAAATCCTAGCCTCCAAGGAGAGACTTGGTTTCACCCACTTCAAGACAGACCTATTTGTTTTCTTGGGTGGTCCATGAAGTATTTGTGCTGCTGAATTGAACCTAGACTGTCACTTGTTGACTGAGAAACGGAACTAATTATGGAATTATGTCTTCTTGTTAGTCTGGCTTGTGGCTGCTGTTTATTAAACCTGGACTTTCACTACGTGATATCCTTTTCCTCCCCCGTCCTCCAGCCTATTTCCCTGATAAATCCCACAAGTGTCATTAAAGTCTGTGAGTCAATTTGCAATGAACATCGGACCCAATGATTCATAGACATAGAAGCAGGAGCAATGCGAGGGTGGCATATCTGACTATGTAGTTATTTGTTTGGTAATATGGATGTTACTGATAGGGACATTTCCCCTTTATGAAGCAGGTAGAAGTCAGACTCAGCCTTCCCCATGTTGTCATTGCTCCTTTCACAAAGATAAAATCCAAGGTGACTGAAGGCACTGGGGAAATGAGGCCTTAGAATTTTTAGAATATAAATTGAGGTTTTTCAACAGAACAATGCAAGAATGAGGGTACTGACCTCTCTATGCCCAAAAATTTGGCCAACTGACTGGAAGAAATCCATTAATATCTATTACCTGTGCCTATTCCAAAGAAAATTGATCCAACAGAATGTGGAGACTGTGAAATATTATCATTTATATCTCATGCAAGTAAAATTTTGCCAAATGTAATTAAAAAATAGTTGAAGCAGTACATCAACAGGGAATTGACAGAAATTCAAGCTGGATTCCAAAGAGGAATTGCTATCAGATGAATCTTGGCTGCAAACAGAGTATCAGAAGTATATTTTCAGTCTTTTATTAAATATGCAAAGGCATTCAATTATTTGGATCCCAACAAACTGCAGTTGATATTATGTTGAAAAGAATGTAACTTTACCCTAAAGAAACCAGAACTGCCACCCAAGCAGATATATGCACACCCATGTTTATTGCGGCTTTGTTCGCAATAGCAAAGAGTTGAAAACAACTCACGTGTCCATCAACAAACGAATGGATGGAGGAGCTGTGGTATATTCACACAATGGAATACTATGTTACATTGAAAAACAAAGAACTCATGAAATATTATACAAAATGGGTGAGCCTGGAGGACATGATGTTGAGTAAAATATCTCAGTCACAAAAAGACAAATAATGCATAGCGCCACTGCTGTAAAATGGGACTGACATCAGGGTTGTGAGAAACCTAAGAAAAAAGGGGATAAATAATGCATAATGCATTGAAACAGGTGAAGGAGAGAACTGTTTAAAAGGAATAAAGGCTTGGGTATTATTTTCAAGACAAGATTACAGAAAAAAAAATGCATATTAAAGTGGACAGTGGACTCGGGGGGAGATTGTATAACAATGAAAGAATTTTCTTTTCTTCAAAGAGAAAAACGAACTGGGGGGAAGGGTGGGCAGGGAGGAAAATGTGCAACAATGAATGAATGGGAAAAAATTAAATGGAAAGAATATGCTGTAAAAAATGTGTTGCATTAAAAATAATAAAAAATAAAATTAAAAAAAAGAATGTAACTTGGAGAACACTTAACTATGCTCATGAAAAACTTTCACCAAGAAGCAATCTTTCCAACAAGGGTATACTTAATGGCTTAAAATCAGGGAAAGTGTGTGTCAGGGTTCTATTTTTTTTCACTATACCTACCCAGTATGTATGCTGAGCAGATAATCTGAGAAGCTAGACTATATGAAGAATGTGACATCAGACTTGTAGATTCATCAACAATAAATAGATGATATAACCTTGCTTACCAAAATATGAGCGGATTTGAAGCACTTACTGAAGAACAGCAAGAACTACAGCCCTCTGAGTGCATTCCACTTCAACAGAAAGAAAAAAAAATCTTCACTAGACCAAATAAGGGGCACCATGAGAAATGGAAAAAGACTGGAGCTGTCAAAAATTTAATTCTACTTGGATCCACAATCAGCACCCATGGAAACAGTTGTCAAGAAAGCAAACAACTTACTACACTGGAAAAAAATCTTTCAAAAGCAAAGATGAAGTCACTTTGAGGGCTAAGGTACATCTGATTCAATCCATGGTATTTTAAATAGTTTCAAACGCATGGAAAAGCTGGGAAAAGGATATGGAAGACGTAAGGAGAATTGATCTCTTTGACTGGTGGTAGTAATAGATACCTTTAAATATTCCCTGGACTTTCAAAAGTACAAACAAATGTGTCTTAGAAGAAGTACAATCAGAATGCTCCTTAAAAGTGAGGATGACTTCTTATCACACGCTTTAGACATGATACCCAGAGGGCTTAGTGCCTGTTAATGAAGAAGATGCATAAAAGTGAGGAGATGAACCAATAAACTGCAACAAGAGACTCAAACACAGCAAGAGGTTTGTAAGAATGTGGCCGGAGCAGGCAGTGCTTCACTCTTTTACATGAAAATGTTGATATGAGTAGGGTGACTTGGTAGCATAGCACCTAACAACATTAATATAAATATATGAATAAATAAACACACACACAGAATGAGCGGCTTTGGATTTTTGTTGTTGTTAGGTACTGTCGAGTTGCAGCGCTCATAGGAGCCGTATGAACAACAGACAGGAATTCTGTCCTGTGCCATCCTCATCTTCTCTGATACACTTAAGCCTAATGCTGCAGTCACTGTGTCAATCCATCTTACTGAGGGTCTTCCTTTGTCACTGACTCTCCACCTCACATGTGGCTTAGTGGTAAGAAATTGTGCTGCTAGCACAAAGATTCATGGTTTAAATCCACCAGCTGCTCAGGAGGAGAAAGATGGACAATTTCCTCCCATGCAATTTACTGCCTCTGAAAATCTGCTGGAAGGTCAGCTGTGAGTCACTTCTAACTTGACAGTAAATAACAACAACAACAAAACACAGACACACAAACACACAATCTCCAACATATGTATGTATTCCAAATACATAATTCTTTTTCTGTATTCTATATGTACATTCCTAATACATAATTCTTTTCTGCATGATGTAAAATCTTGTTTTCCAAGGTCTTATCAGCAATAAGGGAGAGGAGAGGGCCTATATGTATAATCGCCATTTACGGCTTTTTCAGAAGGCATGTGCAATGAGCAAATCACAGTATGAATCATAGTCAACTCAATGGCACCTAACAACAATGTCACTGAGTGCTTAGAAATTACTCCCTGAATCCTTGCTGCTCAAAACTGGGGGAGGATCAGCAATGACAGAAACTGGAATTTAGTTTGAAATTCATGGCCTCAATTTCCATCCCAGATCAAGTGAATCAGAATGCTTGTTTTGAACAAATTTTGTTAATTCATGTTGTTACTAGTAGATGAAGTAGAGTTGAATATGACACATCAACTCTATGAACAACAGATCTGAACCCTGCCCTATCCTGTGCCATCCTCACCACCTCTAATATACCTGAGCCCATTGTAACATAAAACATAAAAACTCTGTATGAATCAGCTATTCCACTACTAGGGATATACCCCAAAGAAATTAGAACTGAGACACAGAGATTTGTACACCAATATTCATAGCACTGTTATTCACCATCATATAAGAACATGGAAACAGCCCACCAGTCCAACCACAACTAAATGGGTTGAGAAATCGTGACACATTCACACAATGGAATACTACGCAGCACTCAGGAGTAATGCTTTTGAAAAATACTACGTAACTTGGGAGAGGCTGGAGAGCATCATGCTGAGTGAACTAAGGACACATACTGCATAAAACCAGAATTGTAAAAATAGAAGGATAACTAGTAAAACATGTATAGCTATTTAAGTGGGGGCAGGGCTGAAGTTGGGTAGGGGCAAAACCATAAGATTGAGGGAGGCAGGAAGGAAATGAGAAGGCTCTAGGTGAAAATACAAGGTAATAATGGACACGATCCAAAGGTTTTTCTAAAACATAAGGCATGATAATGATCGTATGAAGCAAAATGTGAATGAAGAATACTGTGAGACACAATGTCTACAAACTATGTAATAAAAATAATTTTAAAAAAACACACTAAGCAGTGGCAAAGACAGTAAGTAATAAATGTTGGAGAAGATGTGGAGACATAGGAACTCTTACACATTGTTAGAGGGATTGAAATTGGTGCAACCACTGTGGAAAGCAGTTTGGCGCTTCCTCAAAAAGCTGAACATGGAAATTCCTTATGACCCACCCAGCTATTCCACTGCTTGGAATATACTCCAAGAAAATGAGAACTGAGGCACAAAGCGACACTTGTACATCAATGTTCATAGCAGCGTTTTTCACCATCACAAGAACATGGAAACAGCCCAAATTTCCAACCACAATCAAATGGACTGAGAAAGTATGATACATTCACATGGTGGAAGACTGCACAGGATTCAGAAGCAATGATTTTGTAAATCACTCCATAACTTGGGTGGGACTGGAGAGCATTATGCTAACTAACTCACTCAGTCCCATAAGGACAAATACTGAATAAAATCATTACTGTACGATGTGTATGAGGACCCAAGGGGGAGGGGAGCAGAGGGTTGACGATGGGGGGGAGGGCATGGTTGTTAATCATAGAGTTGCACAATTTGATGGGAGGAGGCAGGGGTGGGTAGAGGAAATGGGAAAGATAGGGTGTGAAAAACAATGTATTTGAACTTTGTAAGTAAACTAGTATAAAAAAATTTCTATTTTAAATTTTAAGTAAACCAAAATATTAGAGGAATCAAAACTGGCCTGGAGCTTGCTCAGAGGCTTTAGAGAGACACTGGCTAGTGATGAGTTGTAAGATCTTTCACCTCTGCAAATTTTTCGGCCAGCCTCATCTATCTTGGATGTCACAGCAGGGTTGAAGAACCCCTGCCCCATTCCCCCTTGGAACCTATATTCCAACCACTTCTGCTTTCTAATTTATAGTATTTTTAAATAAATAATGTCTATGTTATACATTCTTGCCAAATTCCTGCCCCCAATTCACCTAGGTATTTTTACAAGTGCATTATGTGACTTTTTTTTTAAGTTACTGTATTTAAGCTTCTATCCATCTTGATCTTAGTATCTTGACAGTTATACTCCCTTATTTCAACTGGACAAGATTGCTAATACATACGCCAAAGCTACTCTTCCACTCTTTCTCCTAGTCTTTCAGTATTTAACAGTTGAGAGCAGTTTCATTGTTTCCTCTAAACAGTACATTGAAAGCTCAAAAACTAATAAACTCTTAAGGAAATACCTCATATTTCTACTCTGAAAAATGTCTTTAATGTACTTTCAGCTATCTATTCAGTCTAAGCTCATTTCCACTTCTGAAATTGGGGGGAGGGGGGATAACTATACATCTCATAAGGTTTTTCAGTTTACATATGTGCAATAATGTAGCTGAATCAGAAAGTTTGATAGAACAGTTTAATATCTTAGTTGTCTTTATTCAAAGGGAGCTTCATAATAAAGATTTATTTTTACATATATTCATCAGAGAGCAAATAAGGGTATTTTCCCCTACCCTTTCCACCCCTGTCAAGCATATTCATCAGGAAGAAGGGCAAGGTATTCAGAGAGATTACTTTATATTCATTTTAATAAAGAAGAATAAATAAAGACATAAAACCCATTACGTTTCACTGGCAGCACAATCTCATCCTGAAAGGTAACCCAAAGCTCAATGATAATTTCAAGGACAATTTTGCTGCAAAGACATGAAAATCTCATGTTTTTGGAATTGCTAAAATAATCCTATGCATCCCTCTACCCAAGTATCTGCATTATAACCACCCACACCTGTCATGTACATTTGGAAGAGAAAAACTTCAGGCAAAAGACTTTCTATGTTTCAAACCCTGATGCAAAATGTATTCTATTAAAATGCTGATGTAAGACCAACAATAACCCCAAAGGTAAAATGAGTAAATGTGTTTATAGTGCAATATATGTACCTTCTCTGACTAATGATTATAGAGATGAATAGCTCGGGTGGGGGGGGGAGTTAAAAGAAGAGACATCTTCTACTTCCACCTTTAGAGTATAAAACCCCCTACAAGGAGTCGGGGTTGTGGGAGGAGATGGCAGTGGATACATTTCCATTTTCTAAATTACTGGTCCCTAACTACACATATATGTAAGTCTAAGGTGACTTCTTATTTTTTAACTTAGATGCCAAGGAAAAAAGTTTGGAAATCCACAAACTAAAAGACTCAGAATGGATGTGATAAGAAAAAAATAAATATTGTCCAAGCTCTGAAGGTTAGGTACAATAATAGTAAAGAAGACTAAAAGCACTCATTGAGATGTTAGAATACATATATGGTGATTATGGTGAAGAGAGGCTATTTGTTTTTGGGTCTGGTACCTACAACCAGCATCGGGCTTTAATCTCCACAGGACAGTACAAGTGAGGAAGGTTTTCCTTTTGTCTTATTCTCTTTTTCTCCAATTGAACAAAATCCTTTTTATTTTTGTCATCTTTATTCACTGTTTACCTTTCTTTTTTCTCTTTTTTTATGCTTCCTTCATCTACATGGCATTTAAAAAAATACTGGTTTACTTAGAAAGTCCATATACATTATTTTTCACACCAGATCTTTACCATTTCTTTTACCCACCCCTACTTCCACCCATTAAATTATGCACCCCTATGATTAACCACTCCATCCCCTGCCCATCCTTACCCTTACGCTGCCCCCTCCTCCCCTTTGGATTCCCATAATTGTTCTTCAATAACGGTTTTATACAATATTTGTCCTTATAGGACGAAGTTCACTTAGTATAATGCTCTCCAGTCCCTCCCAAGTTAGGTATTTACAAAATCATTGCTTCTGTGTGCTGCAAAGTATACCATTGGGTGAATGTACCATAAGTTCTCAATCCATTCGATTGTGGCTAGACATCTGGGCTGTTCCCATGTTCTTGCATTGGTGAATAACGCTGCTATGAACACTGGTGTACATATATTCCTAGCAGTGGACTAGCTGGGTCATATGGAATTTCTATGTTCAGTTTAGAGGAAACACCAAACTGCCTTCCAGAGTGATTGTACCATTTTACAATCCCACCAACAATGTATAAGAATTCCTAGCTCTCCATATTCCCTCCAACATTTATTACTTGCTGTCCTGTTACACTTTGCTACTGCTGCTGGAGTGAGATGGTATTTGGTTTCCATTCAATAACTGATATATTATGTTTTATGACATTGACTACAAGTCCCACACTCTCCTTCCTGTGTTTCCTATTTCCATTAATTTTCCTTTTCTATCCCTTTCCGCCTTCTGAGCTTTATCTTGGGCAAATGCTTCCTTCTTGGAGTTTTGTATGGTTAATTATTATAAGTAGTGTGTTCCTCTCTAGTGTTATTAATCATCTTATAAGTCAAATTTTTGTTTGGCTGAATTGAAGGGCATTCAAGGTTTACAGTCTGAAGATTTCCAATAGTCTCTATCTGGCCAGTATGCTTGGTCTTCTTTTATAATTTTGCATTTTAGTCTATATTTTTCTCCCACTTTATGAGGAACCTACTGTGAACATTTGAGAATGAGCAGTGGTAATAGGGCACCATCTAATTCTGGTCTTGGGCTCATGGTGACTGAAAGTTACATGGACCATTAGTCATTTAGACTAACAGTCTCATTATATTCACTCTTCTTTACTCCACACAGAGAAAGACTAATAGTAATAGTTGCACCTCAAATGGTCATTCACAATTTTATAAAACCTTAGTCTCTACTCACCAAATCAGGATATAGAACTACAGCCCTTTTGGACATGACTTTTCTAACTATACAGTATAATAATTTTTATCTTTTTTAAATCAATATCTATATTCATTAAGTATTTATTTATCCCTGGGCTACTCTCTCTCAACTTGCTTAATTGGGCAAAATAATTTCCTTAAATCAGGATTCCAAAAGTGCTTTTATCACTAGGTTTACAATTTATAAAAGCACATATTTTTAAAGCCATCTTTCTTCTTTCATGTAATGAATCCATTTTTTAGTAACGCTAAACCCAGTATCTTATCTAAAACATTTCACTGACATGTCAGTTTAAAAAAAATATTAGGAATACATGGTGAACAAAAACGTTAGGGGATGCCCTACCATGGATATGATCATGGTCTATATCTTTAGAGGGAAACAGAAGAATAAAGAAAATGCATCATGATAGGGACATAAATTGGAAACAAAGTCCTAACAGAACTTTTAAGTGACGTATTTGTAGGCTAAGAAAAGTACAAGAAGTTCAAAGGAAATTAGTAAATGTATGTAATGAATAGCAAAACTCTCTTCTCTATTACTTTAGGCTAGATTTTAAATACTAGGGAAATAGAAGAGAGGAGTAGACAGAGGCATTTTCTGCCAGTGAATAATAGCATTCTCCTGACCTTGTAGCATGGGGATGGAGAACATGGCACACGGGAGGAAAGGCTGGCCAAATAGGCAGGCATGTAGCCAGTGGAAAAATTTCAGGATGTTGAAAATGTTCAAATACATAAAATTGGTTGGCTTCCATCTTGTTGAAGGTAACTTAAACTTACCAGAAAAATGTCCTTACAAATCCCCCTTATTCACTAATTACATCATTTGACATCTTATTATACTCAGATAATAGTCAATCTAGTAAATGGATAGGAGAAAAGCTAAAAGAGCTCAACCAAGATAAGTATGTCTATCTCTTGCTCAACTCTGACCCCTCTACCATCAAAAGGCATTATGATTAGGCATTATATGTATGACAACAATCTGCAAGAAGGGGTGCATAGCTGGGTGGGCTGGGGGAGGGGGAGAGGAGGGAATGAGAAAAAAGAAATTAAAAATAATTACATATATTTGTACACACACATATACATATACATATACACATAGATATACATTAGAAAGGCACTCTGGTGGCATAGTACATTGCACATTATGCTGCTAACCAAAAGGTCAGCAGCAAAATGAGTATGAATAGTTGAATGAAAAACCACTCTGCTTTGTAAACTTTCAATCAAATCTGAGTTGCTCCATAGGATAAAGATAAACAGCCTCCCCTTGTAAGGACTCATAGCCTTGGGAGGCCAATGGAGTCACTATGAGTCACAACTGACTGAACAGGAGTGACAAAGTATCCCCTAAGAAATAAAGGAAATGGAATATATATTCTTATCAAGAGAAGATTTGTCCTTTTCTACTAAACACTGATTTCGTCTTGGCTAGGTTCTTCTTGAGATGCGTATCTCTGACTCAAACTCATAATTACCAAGATCGGAAGTTAGATGCTTAGGATTAGAATGAATCACCAAGAGGATAATAACAAATTACTACAACTGAGAAAATGCTCTATGCATATGACCTGAAGATTGAAGTAGGGATGGGTGAGGGGACTCCTTTTGCTGTTATTGATATTAGGTGTTGTAGAGTCAAGAACAGCCTATAGCAACCCTATGAACAATAGATCTAAATCCTGCCCTGTCCTGTGCCATATTCACAATCTCTGACACACTTGAGTCCATTGCTGCAATCAGCATGTGTCATTCAACCTCATCTGACATCTTTCTCTCTTTTGCTGACCGTCCACCTTTCTAAGCATGATGTCCCTTTCCAGGGAATGGTCTCTCCTAACATGTCCCCAAAATGTGATACAAAGCCTTGCCATCTTTGCCTCTAAGAAGCACCCTGGTTGTACTTTTTCCAAAATATATGTTGGGGTTTTTTTGCAATCCATGGAATATTCAGTGTTGTTCTTCAATATCACAGCTCAAAAGCATTGACTTTTCTTCCTTTATGCTCATAATAGCATAGTGAGTGATGGAAAAGACTATGGCCTGAATCGGTTGTTCCTTAGTCTTCAATCTGATGCCATTCTTCTTCAGTATTTTGGAGAAGTCCCTGACAATGGACTTGCTCAAATCAGTATGTCTTCTGATCTTCTGACTACTAGTACTAAGGATGTTGATCGTGAATCCATGTAAAATGAAATCATTGACAGTTTCAATCAATCCTTTCTCTATCTATCTGGATGTTGCCTATGGCCCAGGAATAATTTTTGTTTTCTTGATGTAGAGATGTAATTGATATTGAAGGCTGTAGTCTTTAATCTTCTGTAACAAGTGCTTCAAGGCCTCCTCAGTTTCAGCAAGCAAGGTTGTGTCATCTGCATAACTCAGGTTGTTGAGTCATCTTCTGATCCTCTAGCTACATTTTTCTTCACAGAAAAAAAGTTCAAATTGGCAGCAGGGTGATAAAAGGGAAACTACCTACATCCTTCTGAATTGTTCTTGAATAGGATGAGAATGATTTTCTGGCTCAGCTGCTAAAGTGTTTCTTATAAGGGCTCAGTGAACTATCTCAGTCACAAAAAGGAAAAATATTGCATAGTGCCACTGTTGTAAAGCGGGACTAACATCAGAGCTTGGGGGAAACTTAGAGGGAATAAATAACGTATACTGCATTGAAACAGATGAGGGAGAGTACTGCTTAGGAGGAATATATGATTAGGAATTATTGTTATAACAAGAGTCCAGAATGAAAGCTGCATAGTGGATTGGACTGGTGGGGGAGGGGATTGTATAACAATGAAACTTTTTTTTTTTTTTTTACTTTTCAAAGAGAAAAGCAACCTGGGGGTGTGGTGGGCACAAAGGAAAGTGCAACTATGAATGAATGAAAATCCAAAGTCTCTGTAAACTCTCATTAAAATAATTTTAAAAAAATACAAATGGTGTGTGTCAAGTTTTTATCCTTTATCTATGCCTATACAATCTGTATGCTGGAGAAATCATCTGTGAATTTGGACTATCTGAAGAAGAATATGGTATCAAGATTGGAGGAAGGCTCATCAATAACCTGTATTATGCTGATGACAAAATGTTGCCTGCAGAAAGTGAAAAGGACTTAAAGCACTTGCTACAGAAGATCAGACTACATCCTTCAATATGGACTATATCTCAACATCAAGACCATTGACCAATAGATAACCTCATGA
The DNA here is from genome assembly GCF_000299155.1 of Elephantulus edwardii. Classification (NCBI taxonomy): domain Eukaryota; kingdom Metazoa; phylum Chordata; class Mammalia; order Macroscelidea; family Macroscelididae; genus Elephantulus; species Elephantulus edwardii. Next base: position 3,438,226 of record NW_006399790.1, on the reverse strand, counting down.
TAGATGGAAAAAAGACTGACATTTATCATCATTCCATTTTACTTGAATTCAAAGGGGGTAAAATGTGCAACAATGAATGAAATGAATTCTAACTTTTCTGTAAACTTTTGTCAAAATGACAAAATAATATTTTTTTAAAAAGTAATGTGGATGTGTAGGGGGAAGGGTGATTAATAATTGGGTTGTACAATTTCATAGGTGGTGGGGTGAGGGAAATTGAAAGAATTTGTTCAAAGTTGTACTTTAATTTTGTAAATAAATAGAAAAATTAAAAAATAAGAGAATAAGCATTACACACACAAAAAGACATTTTAAAAAATAGGTTGGGAAAATCTATCCAAAGTAGTAAAGAGCAGTGATGTCAGTTTAAAGACTAACGTGGTCTTGGTCCAAGCCATAATATTTTCAGTTGCTTATTATGCATCTGAAAGTTGGACAGAAGTTAGTTGTGGTACTGGAGAAGAGAACTTAATATCTTAAGGATTGCCAAAAGAACAATCTGTTTCAGAGAAAGTAAAACCAAGGTGCTCTTTAGAGACAAGGGCAGTGAAACTTTGTCTCACATCCTTTGAGCATGTTGTCAGGAGGGACCAGTCCTTGGAAAAGGTTATCATGCTGGCAAAAGTGGAGAGTCAGAGAAAGAAAGCAAGAATCTCAACTAGATTAATTAATATAGTGACTGTAATTATGGGCTTGAAAATAATAGAAGTCATGAAGATGGAGGAGGATAGGGCAAGGTTCCGATCTGCTGTTCATAGGGTCACTATGAGTCATAGTGGACTCAATGGCACCTAACAACATGCGCACATACCTCTTTTTTTAACTCTGTTACTAACTTCTAAATATGTTATTGTAAGCAGAGACACTCTTTCTTAATATATGGAGTGACATCAGGACTGTGGATCTGAGGTCAGCCAATACTGTCCCACCATCTTTTTTTCTGTAAATAACCACTTCCTAAACAACATACTTCCTAAACAATGCTATGAACATTGAGAAACGATGATGTTAATAAAAAGGCTTCAGGTCTTTTGTTCATAGGGTTGCTATGAGTCATGCTCGACTCGATGACAATCAACCACAACAACAACAACACAAAAGCTACTTTTGTAGTATAACTGCAGAGTGAGTAGTTGGAAAGAAGACTGTATCACTCTCAAACCTGGAAATATTTATGATCTGATCTTTTACAGAAAAAGTTTGCTAGCCTACTCTAAATAAACAAAGTACGATATTACTGCCATACTTTGCCCTGTGCCAGGTGTATTTCAAAGGACTAGTTAAACTGCTAGGAAGGAGGATGACCATGCTCTCCTGACATAACAGACCTCAAAAAACCCTATGTACAACAAAGCACACTTGGGTTAGACTAACAGATAAGGCACCAGAGGCAGAACCGTCTCACTGGGAATCAGAAAGGAGAAGGAACAGTTCCAGACAGACACTACTGATTGGAAGGTAGAATGTGAGAAATATGAATGTAGGAAAGTTGGAGATTGTTAAGGAAGAAATGGAATGCATAAATATTGACATACCAGGCAATGGTGAAATGAAATGGATTGGCATGGGACATCATGAATCAGATAGTCATATGGAGATGAAAAGATAAGAAAATAAGGAGTTGCTTTCATAGTTTAAAAGACATTTCTAGATCTATCTTGAAATATAATGTTGTGAGTGATAGGATAGTATCCATATGCATACAAGGAAGACCTGTTAATACCACTATCATTCAAATATATGCACCAACAACCAGGGCCACAGAGGAGGAAATAGACGATTTCTTACCAACTTTTGCAGTCCGAAACAGATCAAACATGCAACCAAGACACTTTGATAATAATGGGTGTCTGGAGTGCAAACGTTGGGAACAGGTAAGAAAGATTAGTAGACGGAAAGCACAGATTTGGTGCCAGAAATGAGGCTGGAGACAGAATGATAGAATTCTGTACAACCTATTCATGGCAAACACCTTTTAGAAGAAACATAAATGGCGACTAAACACATGGTGGTCTACATAGGAATCAGATTGACTCTATCGGTGGAAAAAATTGTTAGAGAAGCTTAATATCAGGCCAGGTGCTCATTATCCAACAGACCATGAACTATTCATATGCAAGTTCAAACTGAAGCTAAAGGGAAAAAAAATCAAATCCACAAGAACCAAAGTTTGACTTCAAGTCTGGCCCACAAATGACCAATAAGAATACAAAAAGATGTACATAATCACTAATTGAGGAAATACAAAACACTAAAAAGCCCAATTCTGTATACTATTGTCATTTAAGGTTAATAAATGACCGCCATATTAAGTGTTAGCAATGGTACAGAGGAGCTGGAACATTTGTACACTGCTGTGGGAGTGTAAAATGGTAAAACCACTTTGGAAAATAGCTTGAAATTTTCTTTTAAAGTCAAACACACCCTTCTCTATGGCCTAGAAATTCTACTTCCAGACATGTGCCTAACAGAAATTAAAATATGTCCACTCGACCTCCTGACCACTCCTCATGGCAGCGGAAGCTTGGGTGGTGATTGAGCGAGCCTGGCGGGCGGGCGCCGAGCTCTGGCCTGGCCTCCATGTGCTCCCCGGGTTCCGCACTCCTAATGCTTCGCGGGTGTTGAGTCCTTCCCGGCCGGAACAATGGTGAACTATTTCCTGGACCAGAGCATGCTCAGGAGTTCCTGGGACCAAGTGTTCGCCACCTTCTGGCAGCGGTACCTGAATCCCTACAGCAAACATGTCTTGACGGAAGACATAGTACACCGGGAGGTTACCCCTGACCAGAAACTCCTGTCCCGGAGACTCCTGACCAAGACCAACAGGATGCCGTGCTGGGCTAAGCGTCTGTTTCCTGCCAATGTTGCTCACTCGGTGTACATCCTGGAGGACTGTATTGTGGACCCACAGAATCAGACCATGACCATCTTCACCTGGAACATCAACCATGCCTGGATGATGGTGGTGGAGGAATGCTGTGTTTACTGTGTGACCTCTGATAACAGTGGTTGGACCGAAATCTGCCGAGAAGCCTGGGTCTCCTCTAGCTTGTATGGTGTCTCCAGAGCTGTCCAGGAATTTGGTCTGGCTCAATTTAAAAGCAATGTGACCAAGACTATGAAGGGTTTTGAATACATTTGGCCAAGCTACAAGGTGAAGCCCCTTCTAAGACACTTGTTGAAACTGCCAAGGAAGCCAAGGAAAAGGCAAAAGAGACAGCACTGGCAGCTACAGAGAAGGCCAAGGACCGAGCCAGCAAGGCAGCCACCAAGAAACAACAGCAGCAGCAGCAGCAGCAGCAACAATTTGTGTAGCCATCATCAGCCCTGCACAGCCCTTTTACCACCACCGCACAGCAGACAATCCAGCTCCAACCCCCTAGCCCCAGTGTGATCTCTTGTTAAAAATCAACATCCAGCCCTATTTCTTGCCTAAGAGACAGGCTAGGGCAAGGGGTAAGGGTCTTGTTTGGCATCTACAGAACAGCAAGCAGGTCATCCATGGTCTGTGCTAATTCTGCATATTCCTCCCATTTGGCAGCTGAGGGACAGAGAAGCACAGACCTGCCCGGGTCAGTGTGCAAGTGAAGTGGGAAATGTTAAACTGTAAGCTCCGTGAGGGCAGGGATCTGTTTGCTCTCTGATGCGCCCCAAGTATTTGGAATAATATCTAGTACGTAATCGGCACTCAATAAATAACTTGACTTCAGTTAAAAAAAATATGTCCACTCAAGGATTTATACATGAATACTAATAGTATGAATATTCATATCCATATTTGGAAACATTGAAGTATGGAGATAGGATATAACCCTGGCATACATCCTTCCAATTTTGAACCAGGCAGTATTCCCTTGCTCTGTTCTGATAACTGCCTTCTAGCCCAAGTATAGGTTTCGCATAAGCACAATCAAGTATTCTGGGGGGATTCCCATTCTTCTCAAATTATCCACAGTTTGTTGTGGTCCATAGAGTTAAATGCATAGTCAATGAACACAGATTAACATTCCTCTGGTACTCCCTGCTTTCAGCCAAGATCCACCTAACATTAGTTCCAAGATCTCTAGTACCACAGCCTCTTCTAAAGCCAGCATGCATTTCTGGCAGTTCTCTGCTGACATACTGTTCCAGTCGTTATGGATAATCGGGATAATCTTCAGCAGAATCTTGCTTGCATGTGATAATGATATTGTTTGGTAATTTCCACACTCTGTTGTATCACCTTTCTTTGGAATGGGAACAGGTGGTTGTCCTCCAGATTTCTTGGCACAACTTGGTGAGCACATCTAGGGTAGCATCTGTTGATGAAATATATGAACTGGTATACCATAAATTCCTAGGGCGTTGTTTTTTGCCAGTTCTTTCAGAGCAGCTTGAACTTCTTCTTTCATCACTATAAGCTCTTGCTCATATGTTGTTTCATGAAATTCTGTGTCCTCTAATTCCTTTTGGTATAATGACTCTGTATACTCTTTCCATTTTCTTTTAATACTTCCTAGATAATTTAATATTCTGCCCAAAGTATCCTTAAGCATTGCAACTCGAGGCTTGAATTTGTTCTTCAGTTCCTTGCAATCTATATACAGAACAGATTATCTGGGAGGCTGGGATCTATGAGGAGAAATGTGGCATCAGAATTGGAGGAAGACTTATTAACAAGCTGCGTTATGCAGATGACACAACCCTGCTTGCTGAAACTGAGAAGGATCTGAAGCACTTACTTCGGAAGGTCAGGGACTGTAGCCTTCAATATGATCTGAAGCTCAATATCAAGAGAACATAGATTCTTACCACTGGGCCAACTGGCAGTATTGTGATGGAGGGTGAATAGATTGAGAATGTAAACAGCTTTAGTTTCCTTGGCTCCACAATCAACACTCTGGGCACCAGCAGCCAGGAAATTAAAAGATGAATTGCACTGGGAATGGCTGCTGTCAGAGACTTCCCCAGAATACTGAAGAGCAACGATGTCAGTCTAGAGACTAAGGTGCACCTGATCCAGGCAATGGTCTTGACAATCACTTGTTATGCATCAGAGAGCTGGACAATTACTAGAGATGATAGAAAAATTGATACCTTTTAGTGTGGTATTTGAGAAGAGCATTGAATATACCATGGACTGCTAAGAAAATAAACAGGTTCATCCTGGAAAGAGTTAAATCAGGCTGCTCCTTGGAGGCAAGGACTCTGAAGTTTCGTCTGACATACTTTGGACATGTTGCAAGGAGGGACTAATCCTTGGAGAGGGACATCATGCTTGAGAGGGTAGAGGGACAGCACAAGAAAAGAAGACCCTCGATGAGATGGACTGATTCAGTGACTTGGGTAATGGGGGTATGCGTGTCAGAGACAGTGAGATTGGCACAGCATAGAGCAGGGTGTATGACTGTTACACACATGGTCGCTATGAGTTGCAGGTGACTCAACAGCACATAACAACAACAACAACAGCAACATTTGGAAGCAGGAGTAGCATCCACTTCCTAAACAACTTGTCTCTGGCAACTCTATGAACTTTCAGAAACGTTATAGAAAGGTTTTAGGTCTTTTGTTCCTAGAGTAGCTATGAATCATCCTCAACTCAATGGCAATCAACAACAACAACAACATTCAGAGCAACATTATTCATTATTCAAACCAAAGAAATCATATAGATCTTCCAGCAACTGATGAATGGAAAAACAATGAGTGATATGTCCAAATAATACTAAGCCATAAAAAGAAAGGAACTACCAATACACACCACAATGTGTATAAATCTCAAGAGCATAATAAAAGAAACAAGAAAAGACCTGAAGAAAGAACTGATCAGAAAATAGAATGAAGACACTTTCTAGAGTGTATGCTGTTATTACTGTTATGTGCTGTTTAGTCAAAATGGATTCATGGCTGAACTTTCAGCAAATTTTCAAAAACTTTTAAACTGCCTATGAGTACATTAAGCATTTCTCTCTCATGAAGTAGCTAATGGATTCAAACTACATGTCTTAGGGTTGTCATAGCAACTTCTTGCCACTAGGCCACCCAAGCTCCCTCCATAGATTTGCCAAAATTCATCAACATTTAATGTAAATTTAAATTCAGTATACATTCTTTTATGTAGATCATATCAGAGTAAAGGTAATTTTTATAAAAATTATTGTTTCATAACCTTTAATAAAGCTGAATATGTATACTAAACTTTCAAAATCACTATGATCCATCTCTTTAGCCTCATTTAACATCTCTCCATGATTTTCTCACCTTCATTCCAGTAACATCACATAACATGTCTTCCAAATGTATTATTATGTATTTTACAATCTTGTTAAATACCATTTTTATTGTCATTATGAGTCATGGGGAGCTCCATGGGAGAAAGATGGGAATCTCTCCTCATGCAATTTTCAGCCTCTGAAAACTCAATGTGAGCCATTCATTGGTTCTAACTCAATGGCATGCAACAATGACAACGAGTGATAGTCAACTTGATAGCACCTAACCACCACCATCACAAAGATTCAGTAATTCCTTAAAAGAGTCAGTTATGTCCTAAAATGGTCATTTTATTTCCATTGTTTAGTAAATCCATAATATGCTTTGTTCTAATTTCAGTCACTTGTCTGAATTTTGCCTTTTGGAGCCATATGGGAAAAGACTTACTTGTCAACACAAGAGCTGTTCAAATACTTGATAAGTGCATACACAAAAGATTTCTTTGTCTCCCTCAAGTCTTCCTGTCTTCAAGCTGAATATTCTCATTTATTTCCTCTGAAAACATTATAATTCCAATGTTGACTTCAAGTTGAGTTATTTTTTAATTGTCATTTGCCAATTAAACATTTTTTGTGTGTACAATTTAGTAATATAAATATTAATCATGTTATGGCTCTATCACCTTTAGTCATTGCCAAAGTTTCCCTCACTATAAACAAAAACTTATTGACTCCCAAATAACAGTTCCACTCCAGTCGAGTTCATGATGGCCTCAGTGTGTTACCATTTGTGTTCAGTCTTAATTATACAAGGAAGTGAGACTCTTCTGTTCATAACGCAAAAATGAAAACTGGAAGGTGAGGTTTAATGAATTAGTAAAATGATTATTGTTTCATGGAAAGGATTCTTTTTAAGAATTCATAATTAAAACTGTCCCAGAATATAACGTTCAAGGTCAGACTATCCTGGCCAATGCAAATTAACACTGGGATGTTAATCAAAAGGTTGGAGGTTCAGGTTCATCCAGAGGCACCTCAGAAGAAAGGTCTGGTGATCAACGTCCAAAAAATTAGTCATTGAAAACCTCATGCAGCAGAGTTCTACTCTGACACAAATGGGGTCACCATGAGTCAGAAGTGATACACCAGCAAACAGTGTAAGATCACTGGTCAAATATTGGAGAGGGAATTCTATATTTCACAGATGTCAAACTAGGCAATCTCTGAAAATCTCTCTAGCTCCTGATTCTTTGCCTGCCAAAGGTATCCGAGATTGTGCGATAGAAACCTGGTCACTTTTGTAAAGGCAACAAAGTCAGTGAAACAGAATGCAACCAATTGCATCTTTCAGGACTGGCACGGCATTTCTGAATGATATCAAACAATACTAGAGCTAGATGTGATGCAGACATGGTTACCGCACCATCAATATAAAATATTTTCTCACATTTCATTTTCCAAGACCAGCATCACCTTGTCCACCAGACACTAAAATCAATGCTTGGTTTGACCTTGGTTGTTAAACAATGTCCAAAGGAACCTGTGAAAAGGAGAGATGAATGTGGCTAAGGGATTCTGTGGCCAGAGAACAACCAATAGAATAATTAGAAACTGATTGTCCAGAATCAAACAGAAAGGCAGGTAGGCAAAATCGCTCTCAGTCAGTTTAAGTAAAAGAAAAAACAAAACAAGAAACCAAAAACCTTAAAGAATATGATGCGCATTTTTCAGAGTTTTTCAGAACTGCATGTAGCCTTTCCAAGGCTTTAATCTTTACAGTTGGTGGTGGTGGTGGTGATGTTCCATCGAATCTGAACTGACACACAGCTGACCCTCCACTGGGTTTTCAGAGGCTGTAAATTACAGGAGAGATTTTCCATCCTTCTCCCACAGAGCAATTGGTAGATTTGAACCATGTGCCTTTAGGATTCCAGTGCAGCTTCTTATCATTAGGCCACAGACTGCATATCATTTTCTTGTGGAGTGTCTCATGAACCACTGACCTTTCAGTTTGCAGCCCAGCACTTTTCACACTGTGCTAACAGCACTCCTATTCCCCAGAGCTCAGGGACTCTGAATAACAATCTGCATTGCTTTTCCTTCCCTGCTTCATACAAATGAGCTTACCCGAGGATCTCGCTAGGTTGTGGGTTTTTAGAATTCTGCTTTTGCTTGCAATAGACAGGATTTTTCTCTTTTTCAAAGGAAAAAAAATGCATTCAAGATTTCGTTCTTTCTAGTTTTTCCAAACAACATGAGCTCAGCAAACAGATTTAGTTTTTAAAGTGACTTATCAACATTGACAGCATTCTCTTAGGAGCAGCTGTTGCCTCATAGACTACAGCATGAACATAACCCTGAATTTAGAAACAATTGTGCTTAGAAGGAATATTGCACATTTAGCACCCGCCCCTTAATTACCAAAGACATTTGCATAAAAGACCCATCTTTGTTTGGCAACTTCACCTTCCCCCACCCCACCCCTGCCAAGTTTTAAAAAGTCCTGAAAGGTGTCATTCAATTATGATGAGTTTAGCTTGCAAAGGGAGAGATGGCTGCTTCTCTTCCCATGCCTCAGTCTAACAGCCTCTTCTTGACTTTTAGAATTGCTCTTTCCTTTTGTTTTATGGAGTTGGCTGACTGTCAATCGGAGTTCTCTTACAATCCTAAGCGCAAACTGCAAGGTCATACGATGCTAGGCTCTGACAGTGGAAAACGAATTTATAAAGAAAAATACTATTCTTCATCCTTTTAATGTTTGAGATGCTAAGGAGGATTTGCATAATATGTGTTTTGCAATTTTTGCAAAATGCCATGCCACACTTTTACAGCTAACATTAGTCTTACGGTACTGGGCGCATGTGTTTATGTATCATAATGTGTGAGTGGAGATATGTTGGTGAGGGAGTGAGACGGAAGCACAATAAAAGAAAATATTGATGCAATAAACATTAAAATCTCTCCCTGTTCTTTCAGAATAATCATTTATACTATAGAATGGTTTGGGGAGGAAAACCCTATTTGCCTCCTACATATGTTTCAAAAGAAATTTCAACTAAAATTCACGGCTCAATTGAGTTAAGTTATTGTGCACAAATAATTGTTTCAAAGCCTCAAAATTTTATCATTGCCTATACTAACGTGAAGTAGGTGCTCACAAGAAGAAAACTACACAAGTAATCTTAACTTTCCATCTGGCTATGAAATAATTTGGAAATGGAGTAATTTTCTAAGAAAAATAGGGACACTGGTGATGCAGTGGTTAAACACCCAGATGCTAACCTAAAGGTTGGCAAGTGATTAAACTCTACTTTCAACAAGCAAGATTGTGTCATCTGCATAATGCATGTTCTTGAAGAATTTCTTCCAATTCTGAAGCCAAATTCTTCTTCCTATTGTTGTTAGGTGCTATTGAGCCAATTATGACCCATAGAAACCCTGTGAATAACTGATCTGAATCCTGGTCTATCTTGTTTCATTCTCACACTTCTGACACATTAGAGCCCATTGTGGTGGTCCTCATGTCAATCGACCTGGTTGAGGCTCTTAATCTCCTTCAGTGACCCTCTTCCTTTCTGAGCATAACCCTCTTAGCAACATGCCCAAAATATTTGAGGTAAAGCCACCAAAAGCACTCCAGCTACACTCTTTTCAAAACATATTTCATTTGTTCTTTGGGCAGTCCAAGAGATACTCAGTACTCTTCTGTAAGATCACAGCTCAAAGGCATCAACTCTTCTTCTATTATCCTTATTCAATGTCAGGCTCTCAGATGCATAGCAAGTGATCGGAAAGACCATGCCTGAATCAGACACACCTCAGTTCTCAAACTGACATCATTACTCCTCAAAATATGGAAAGGTCCCTAACTACAGACTTTCCCAGTGCAATACATCTCCTTATTTTCTGACTGGTGGTACTAAGGGTGTTAATTGTGGAACCAAGTAAGATGAAGTTGTTGACAGTTTCAATCTCTGTGGCCTATTCGTCCAGTGGTAAGAATCTTTGTTTTTGTAACACTGAGATACAATCCATATTGAAAGCTGTATTCTTTGATCATCTGCAACAAATGCTTCAAGTCCTCCCCACTTTCAGCAAGCAAGGTTGTGTCATCTGCATAATGCAGGTTATTGATGAGTCTTCCTCTAATCTTGATGTCATATTCCTCTTCATAGAGTTCAGCTTATCAAATAATTTGCTCAGCACACAAATGGAATAGTTATGGAGAAAGAATACAACTGCGACACACTGCCTTCTTAATTTTAAACCATGTAGTGTTAACTTTGCTCTGTTAGCACAAAAACCTCTTGGTCTAGGTATAGGTTTCGCATGAGCACAATTAAGTGTTCTGGGATTTCCCATTATTCTCAATGTTAGTCACAACTTGATTCACAGAGTCAAATGTGTTTGCATCATCAATAAAACACAAATAGACATTCTTCTGGCATTCTTTACTGGTGCCATGGCCTCTTCTAAATCCTGCTTGAACTGTGTTTTTAATGATCTTCAGGAGTATTTTGTGTGTATGTGATATTTAATGATATTGTTCAATAGTTTCCACATTTTGTTGAAAACACCTTTCTTGGGAATGGGAACAAATATGGATCTCTTCCAATTTGTTGACCAGACAATTGTCCTGCAAATTTCCTGGCATAGACTGGACTGCATCTATTAATTGATGCCAAAGAAAATGAAAATCCATGAGAAACAAGATATGATCTTGAATCTATTCCATCTGAATTTCAAGATAATCTTAAGTATAGGTTTAAAGCATTGAATACCAATGATTGAAGAGCAGATGAGTTATGGGATGATACCAAGGATATCATGCATGAAACAAAGAGAGGAAAAAGAAAAAACAAAACAAATGTCAAAAGAGACTCTAAAAATTGCACTAGAGAATCAAGAAGCCATAACAAAGGGAAAACATGCCAATGTAAAAGAGCTGAACAGAAGATTTTCAAGGGCAGTTTGAGAAGACAAAGCAAAATCTTACTATGGAACGTGCAGCAAGCTAGAATTGAAGAATAAAGGTGAGGAACTCACTCTCCATTATTCAAATTGAGAGAACAGAGAAACGAATTTAAGCCTTGAGTCGTAATATCAAAAGATGCTATGGGAAATATATTGAATGACCCAGAAAGCATCGAAAGAAGATGGAAGGAATACACAGAATCACTGTACCAAATGGAGCTGACACTGAAAAATTTTAGAAAGTATTATATCAGCAGAAGCCAGTATTAACAAAAGAGGAAGTTTACTCTCATTTTCATAGAGTCCAGTTAAAAGGCTACATTTCAGGTCGGCAACAGGATACAATTCTTCAGGACACTTTCTCAAATGTGCTCTCTGTTTCATGGCTTAATTGTCACAAAGATCAGGGTTAGAAATTTACTTTAGTCCTTCCAATTATGGCATCATCTCTCAGTCCTCAAGTAAGAGCTGACTCCTAGCTTTGGCTCTGATGAGTGGCAGTCCCAAGTCAGCTCTATCTCATGTGGTTTTCTGGTTCTCCATTGAAGGAGCTGCTGCTCTCATGTAGGCCCCAGTCTGATTGGTGCAGGAAGGACACGTGGTGAATTCTCTGCTGCTTCTTAGTGACTTTCCCACCTCCCTGATAAACGTGCTCAGTTTAAACTTGGAAGGATGGGAAAAATTGATCAAGCCCATAATGATTAGTTTGTATGCAACCTATTTCAAGTTCCTACCCAGTCAGGTGAGTTTGATTCAGGCCATAGCCTTTCCAATCACTTGGTACGCATCTGAGACCTGGACTTTGAATAAGGGTGACAGAAAAAGAATTGACGGCTTTAGCTGTGGTGTTGGAGAAGAGCACTAAAGATCCCATGGAAGGCCAAGAGAACAAAAAGATATGTCTTGGAGAGGGTGCAGCTGGAGTCCTCTTTGTAGGCAAGGACGATGAGCCTTTGCCTCACATACTTTGGACATGTTGCTAGGAGGTGCTATTCCTTGGAGAGGGACATGATGTTGGGAAGGATAGAGGGTTGGCAAAGAAGTGGAAGATCCTCAACAAGCCAGGTGGATTGATATGGTGACTGCCACAATAGGCTGTTGTGTGTCAGGTAGTGTGAAGATGGCATAGGAGGGTCGCTATGAGTCGTACTCGACTCGACAGCACCTAACAACCATGTGGTGAAAGTTAACACCAATGACTATAAAAGTTATTTTAACAATAAACTCATGGCATCACTTTATGGCAGGAGAAACCTGAACATGAGACGAAAGTATACAATAGAGGAGTAAGTCAAGTTTGAGAAGAGGAAGTAAACATACCAATGACTTTAATGGAGCTGTAGGTATTAGACTCCTCACACACAAGTTCAGAATATGATGTTAACAGGAACGAAACTTGAGAGGACTTCCTAGAGAGCCTAAAAGCAGCAAAAGGAATTACAGGCTGATTAGAATCTGAGCTGATAATACTGAACCCTGGAGTGTTGGAGGTCAGCTACGATTATACAGACAATGGCTCTAAGTCAACATTTACATCTATTCAAATGCACACACACCACATAAAATCAGTATCAATAGAACAACAATCACAAATATAATACAATGCTTTTTCTTTCAGACAAAATGAAACAGCATCAGTTTGAGTAGTTTTTTTCTAATGGCAATGGAATATCTTCCTCAAATACCTTTACATGAAACTCTCAGTCAAGCATTTATTGGGCGCAACATTTTTTAGGTGCCAGAAAGGATACAGAAGGAAGTGATAACATGCCCAAGGTATACATACAGAGGCAAAATTAGTATATGCAAGACCTATAAAGTGTAATTCATTTCAGTATGGAACAGACTGTAAGAACAAGCAAAACAAACAAAGGAAACTCACTTTGAAACTTCACAATAATCACAAATAGTCACATGTTCAACTGTTGCAGCCATGACTTTTAAAGCCTACTCTATCTCCCTGTTGTGGCATAGTTAGTAGGGAGCTGCACCGGCAATCCAAAGGCAGGACGCTGAAATCCACCAGCTGCTCCACAGGAGAAAGATGGGCAATCTCATCCTGTATAATTTACAGCTTCAGAAAAAATGCTGAAGGGTCAGCTATGAGTTGGTTCTAACTTGAAGGCAATGAGTTTGAGCTTTTACTTTCAGGCATAAAAGATGACTATATATATACTTGGACCAGGAGGCAGTTGTCAGAACAGAGCAAGGGAACACTACATTGTTCAAAACTGGGAAGGGCGTACGCCAGGGATGCATCCTATCTCCATACATTTTCAACCCGTATACAGAACAGATTATCCAGGAGGCTGGGCTCTATGAGGAGAAATGTGGGGTCAAGATTGGGGGATGATTTATCAACAATCTGTGTTATGCAGATGACACAACCCTGCTTGCTGAAACTGAAGAGGACCTGAAGCACCTGCTGCAGAGGGTCAAGGACTGCAGCCTCCAATATGGATTGAGGTTCAATGTCAAGAAGACAAAGAGTCTCACCACTGGACCAATTGGCAGCATCAGGATGGATGGTGAAGAGAGTGAGATTGTACACAGCTTTAGTTTGCTTGGCTCCACAGTCAACAATCTTGGCACCAGTAGCCAGGAAATTAAAAGGCGCATTGCCATGGGAAAGTCTGCTGTTACGGACCTCTCCAAAGTACTGAAGAGCAATGGTGTCTCTCTGGAGACTAAGGTGCATCTGATACAATACAGGCCATGGTCTTTGCAATCACTTGTTATGCATCAGAGAGTTGGACAATGACCAAGGAGGGTAGAAGGAGAATTGATGCCTTTGAGCTGTGGTGCTGGAGAAGAGTATTGAGAATACCATGGACTGCTAGGAAAACAAACAGATTTGTCCTGGAGAGGGTTAAACCGGGTGGCTCCTTGGAGGCAAGGATTCTGAGGCTCTGTCTAACATACTTTGGACATGTTGTGAGGAGAGACCGGTCCTTGGAGAGGGACATCATGCTTGGGAGGGTGGAGGGGCGGCGCAGGAGGGGAAGACCCTCTATGAGGTGGATTGATTCAGTGACTGGGGTAATTGGGATGGGAGTGTCAGAGACGGTGTGATTGGCACAGGACAGAGCACAGTTTAGGGCTGTTGTACATAGGGTCGCTATGAGTCGCAAGCGACTCGACGGCACATAACAACAACAACAACATTCCTCATAATTCACATGAAATGTTGAGTTCCTCAATCAGATATGAACATTCTAATAATCTAACAAGATTGGATACTTTTCTTTCACTTTCAACAGAAAAGGTCAAATACACCACCTGAATCTTGAATATTACCCCTTTTCATTTTCAAGATCATTTTCCATTAGGTTGTAAACATGACATGTTTCATCTGTCTTTTAAAAGTAAGTCTATAACATATTTATAACTATTTACAATAATACCATCTATACCTAACACAATTTTATCTTTTTATATGAATGCATTGTGTATCTCTAGGATCTTTTAAAGTGCTAAGAGAAAATACCATTTCCTTTCATTCCACAATTTCGGCCTTTGGCATACTTGACGACTGTGTTCACAATGGCTGGAAGTTTAATATATTAAGACAGACCAACCAAAATTGCTTTATATACTAAAATAAGTGAAGGTGGTAAAATCTGTCAAGAATGAGGCATGATTAAGGCATCTTGAGAAACAATGAGTGCAAACCCCAAACACTCTTAATGGATAACAGACATTGAGAAAGTAAAATCAAGGGATTGGATATGGGGTTGAAGAGAAGGGAGCAATGTAAGGATGGCTCTGGGCATCGACTCTGTACTACCTGTGGGTTCATTGAACTGTGTTGTTATTGTTTTGTGCTATTGGATTGCCAGTGGTTCATGGACCCTCCTGTGGGTTTTCAGAGACAGTAAATCTCATGGGAAGAGCTTACCTATCCTCCTGTGGAGCAGCTGGTGGATTCAAACCACGTGTCTTTGGAATTGTGGCTCAGCTTCTCATCACTAAGCAACCAGAGCTACCTAGATAGGAAAGATAAACAAATACCATTGAAATACAGTGCTCTAAAATAGAAAAGAAGGTCAGAATTCAGGTTAGCTACACACTCTAGTGTATTTGAATCATCAACAAGAAAATGTTATGTAGTTCAATGTAAAGGTTTGAGTTTGAGAAGGGGTGTTTGGGCTAGAGTTTGTAAAACATCTGTAC
>NW_006399790.1:3417584-3421954 GCF_000299155.1 Elephantulus edwardii | reverse complement strand
CATGTTAGCCCTGTTTTAGAAGACCTATGTTATCCAGTATTTGTATTTGTCCTTTTGTGACTGAAATATTTCACTCAACATAATGTCCTGCAGGGTCACCCATGTTGTATAATGTTTTATCAGTTCATTTTTTCAGTGCTGCATAGTTCCACTGTATATACCATAGTTTTTTTCTATCCATTCATTTGTTGACAGGCACTTGGGTTGTTTCCACCTCTGCTATTAGTGATGGTCTTGTGCAGTATATGTCCTTATGAGACTTAGTTCACCTAGGATAATGCTCTCCAGTCTCTCCAAATTTATGTAGTAGTTTTCAAAATCATTGCTCCTGAGTGCTGCATAGTACATTCCATCATGTGAATGTACCACACTTTCTCAATCCATTTGATTGTGGTTGGACATTGGGCTGTTTTCATACTCTTGCAATTGTGAATACCACTGCTATGAACATTGGTGCTTGTGGTCTTAACCTAAAAGTTGGCTTTTTAAAAAAAGCCATTTAGCCTCTGATCTCCAGCTACCTTAACTGTAGACAAATGGTCTTGAAAATTATCAACAGGTGTGGGACTAGGATAATTGAGGCAAGAAAGACTTGAAGCAAGACTTGAGGTGAGCAAGGATTGTGGAAGCAAGACCCTGATGAGAGTGAGACTCTGGTGGTGGAGAGACTGTGGCATTGCTGTGAACAAAACGGTGGCAAGGTGTGAGCTAAGGCTTCCTGTATTTGTGCTGGCCACAGGTAAAGGTTTGGCTGTTCTTGTTGCATGTTTGAAGAAGCTGCCTTATAACTGCTCTGAGGAAAATCTTGCTGAATGATTAGGATTTGACTGCTGAACTGAAACTGGAGCATGGACGAATTGAGGAAATGTACCTTGGGACTGTTGGGATAAATTTAGATTTGTACTGTGACATATGCTTTGCCTCCCCCAATCTCCAACTTACTTCCCTAATAAACCCCATTTTCAGTAGCACAACTGTGAATCAGCAATGAATAAAAAAAAAACCCAAAACACACCCTCTTGCTGTAGGTGGGGCTCTATAGGCAGCATAGGGTTGGGCTATGGAATCTACTGTATGCTCTGGGGCAGTGAGAAGCTATGCTATCTTCTGTTGGGGACTACTTACTCTGTTTCTCAGGGAGAAATTATGCCTGGAAGAAATGAATGAATAAAGCCACAAGAGACAAACAACTTACAGAGACAAAACAGCACAGGACAGGACTGGACCGGCCAGAAATGTTGGAGCCGGAGCATAGTCGAAGCACATTCATCTCGAGAGAACAGTCTGCACACAGATGTTCTCCAGACACCTATCCTAAAGCCAGTCTAAGGATAGAGTGTGGGAAGAAAATTGTTCTCTAAGTTCTGCAATCAGACAAAAGGAGACTTGAGTCTTGCAAACGAGCTCAAGAAAAGTAACTCTTCCTGATAAATGAATATTCCTTTGTTCTTGGCAGTTGCACGACAGTCACAGCTATATTAATTATAGCAAGTTCTAATCAAAAGGAGATTGTGCACAATATGTTGTTCATTTTTCCATTGCTTACTAGTCAAAAGCCCATTGTCCTGGTTTCTGGGAAAATTAGATAAGTATACATATACAAGGTTTCTAATAATATTGCTTCTAAATTTTATAATGCATGGTACTCTTTAAAAATTGCTTTAAGTAAGTCAAGTATAATCCTACTAGTGTTTGTATTTTAAAGAATTTATAATGATAAAAAATAACAATAAGCACTGTATTTTCTATTATCGTTTATAATAAGTTGCTTAATGTATTAACAAAAAGGGGGGAAATGTAGAGGACCATAGAATGTAAAGGACTGCACCCTCAGAATATGGCTGTGTGCCTTGCACACAGAAGGTGTCTTCAGAAAGAAGACTGCAAGCAGAGCTCACAAGGCTCTCTAAGAAGGAAGATTGCAAGAGGTTCTCATACATCTTTAGACAGTGACTTTCATTATTATTCCTGCTCTTGATAAGGCTGTTGCAATATGAGAGAAAGCACAGTTTATGAATACAAAGAAGTCTTAGTTGAATGTATCTAACTATATACCCAGCCCATTCAAGCCCTGTATTAATCTTGATGTTTCTACTTGTACCTGGCCTGCCTGGGCTCTATGATATAAACCTTAAAGTTTCTATTTCTCTGTGAACCATCTCTTTGTTTCCAAAAGGAATAAATAAAGACAGCACAGCTGCCTGGGGCCAGTCCAATTCCGTCCTGTTTGGCCGGTCCAGTACTGTCCTGTGCTGTTTTGTCTCTGTAAGTTGCTTGTCTCTTGTGGCTTTATTCATTCATTTCTTCCAGGCATAATTTCCCCCTGAGAAACAGAGCAAGTGGTCCCCAAAAATCTTCATTCCCACTGGCCCTTTCATAAAGACACTCAAGGCCCTGTACCATCCATTTCCCCCTACTTAGTGTACAAATCTGTTTGTGTCTCAATTATAATTTCCTTGGAGTATATTCCTAGCAGTGGAATAGCTGGGTCATATGGAATTTCTTTGTTGAACTTTTTGAGCAAATTCCAAACTGCCTTCCAGAGTAGTTATACCATCTGACAATACCACCAAGAATGTATAAGAGTTCTTATCTCAAAAAAAAAAAAAATAAAGAGTTTTTATCTCACCACAAGAAGATAAAGGTAAACAACCCAAATGCAAAATGGGCACAGGATATTAACAGATACTTCACCAAAAAAAAGACATTCAGATGGCCAACACACACATGAAGAAACGTTCCAAAACCCTAGCTCTAAGAGAGATGCATATCAAAACAACTATGAGATATCATCTCACCCCAATCAGAATAGCAAAATTTAACAGAACAACAAAAAACAAATGTTGGCGAGGTTGTGGAGAAACTGGAACCCTTACTCACTGTTGGTGGGAGTGTAACATGGTTTAGCCACTATGGAAGGCTGTGTGGCACTTTCTCAAAAAGATGCAAATAGAAATACCATTTGACCCAGCAATTCCACTACTGAGAATGTACCTCAAAGAAACCATAACCATAGTCCATGCCCACTCACTAATGCTCAGGATGTCTATTTTTATGTGCATTTTGCTTTTTAAAACTTCAATTTTCCTAGATTCATACTCCATACACTCCACATTCCAATTATTAATGGATGTTTGCAGCAGTTTCTCTTCATTTTAAGTGACGACTAGGGCTCTAACTCCAGCACTAAATCTAGCAGTATTTTTCTAAAATTCATAGCGTTTTCATAAGCCTGCTGTTTCAGAAGGTTATGGCCTATCCCACTTCCTAGTTGCTTGTTTCAGCAAACAGACACAGCCTCACCAGTCTGTGCCAGGAAATTTGGAAGATAGTTCCCTGGTAACTTGAATGGAAATGATCCATATCTGTTCACATTTAAAAAAAGGGAGAGCTTATAGATGTGGAAATTCTCAACCAATATCACTAATGTCACACCGAAATAAAATCCTGCTGAAGATCATCCAAAAACAATTGGAAAGGTACATCAACAGAAAACTAACAGAGGTTCAAAGTGGACTTAGAAGAGGTCATAGTGATGTCAGATGAATTTGACTTAAAGCAGAGAATGCCAGAAGTGTGTCTATTAGCGTTTACTGATTATGCAAAGGAATTTGACTGTGTGGCTTATAACAAATTATGGCTAACACTGAGAAGAAAGAGAATCCTAGGACACTTATCTGTGTTCATGTTAAGCAGAAAACCATTGTTTGAACAAAGCAGGAGAACATTACATGGTTTAAAATCGAAAAAGGTATACACAAGTGCTGTAAACTTTCTCCACACCTATTTAATCTGTATGCAAAACAAATAATTCAAGAAGTTGTATTTTTGAAGAAAAATACGGTATTAGAATCAGAGCTCATCAAAAACCTCTACTATGTAGCTGACAAAACCTTGCATGTTGAAAGTGAGAAAGACCTAAGACTCTTGCTACAGAATAATTCAAAGAGTACAGCTTCAATATGGATCACATCTCAACATCAAAAAGACAAAAATCCTAAGCACTCAGTCAATAGACCACATCATGATAGATGGAAAGGAGATTAAAGTGGTTAACAATTTCATCTTGGTTGTATGCACTGTCAACAGCCTTCATAAGAACGGTCAGAAATCAAAAGCTGTGTTGTCTCCTGAAGTCATTGTATGTAGCAAGCATAATCCTAATATAAAAAAGAAGCAAAGATACTTTTGTTGTTGTTATGTGCCGTCGAGTCGCTTGAACTCATAGCGACCCTATGTACAACAGCCCTAAACTCTGCTCTGTCCTGTGCCAATCGTATCATCTCTGATACACCCATTCTGATTACCCCAGTTACTGAATCAATCCACCTCATAGAGGGCCTTCCCCTCCTGCACTATTCCTCCACCCT
>NW_006399790.1:3398425-3413114 GCF_000299155.1 Elephantulus edwardii | reverse complement strand
AACAACAACAACAACATGTTATAGGGAGAGCATGCTCTCATATTCTATTGCTGCTGTTGTTGTTAATGCACCATCACGTTGGAAGTAACTCACAGCACACCCTCCAGAGGGTTTTTGGAGGCTCTAAATCACACAAGAGGAGACTGCTCATCTTTCTCCTGTGTAGTAGTTGGTGGAATTGAAATGTATTTTTCCATTGATGGCACATCTCCTTCCACTAGGTCATCAGAGCTCCCTCATATTCTGTTAGTGAGTCTTAAGTTTCTGAATGTCAAATTTGCAATACTTAACCAAGGTCTTTAAAATACTCATATCTGAAAGATGCAAAAGAAATAACTAAGTGTGCAGAGACAAATAAACAAGGATGGTTATTGTGACTGTTGCAAATTATTTTAAAAAAGGGAAGAATAGAACTATTCAAAGGCATAGAGTAGGATAAATTATGTTACTATGTACCCATTAAAATGATCATTTAAGTCTGTTTTTATTAGTCTTGAAATAATATCCGAATACACTGGGTAGGGGAACAAGGGTTTTTAAAAAGACTGCTCTTAATATTATTCCATTTTACAAAATATGTTTGCTTTTATTACCCCAAAACCTGGATTCTAGGCCTTGGATCCTCTGATTCCAAATAAATATTCCAAGTTACAAAACACACACACACACACACACACACACAAGTGAAAGAGAAAATGAGAACTTGTATTAGGAGGCTAACCAACAAGGAAAGAGTAGCAGGATAGGCTGAGATTAAGAATCTCCTGAAGAACTGTTATTAATATCTTGTCCAGTGCTGGTTATCACTTTTTAAGTCCAGAAACTTTCTTCCTGTCAGTCCAGACACCCAGTTTTCTTAAAGTCATTAAATGTACTTCTGCCTATTACAATACCTGTTCTTTAAATGCCCAATATTCCAATACTTTTAAAGTAGACAAGTTTATAGTAAATCATCTATAAAAAAGACAAAATGGCATTAGTGTTGCCAACTACTGCGTGCACTTCCCTTCATATGTATGTATTTTAAGGAAGAAATCTATGGAAATTAACAGCATAATTATAAATGTCATTGAAGTGAGTCTGTGTATAATTTTCACTTTTACTTTCAATCCTTCCTTTTTGATTAAATGATTTTATTATATAATGAATTTGTGCTATTTCACACTAAAGGAGGAATCAAACTCCATTTTGAGAACAGCAACAAAATTCTTTAGGCATCACCAAGCTTTATGATGAGATTACATACAATTTAGCCTGTAGAACATTACCCTACCTTCTGTTAACAGCTGTGGATACAAGAAACACCAAGCTCATACTGAAATATCCTCCACAGAGGAATCAATAAAGTAAGACTGGTCTAAAACCACACATTGAGGTTTTGCATATCAGCACTTCTCAGAGAGACTTAAACCATAAACCTTGTAGAAGTCTCAGCTTCCTAGTGAGTTTAGAACCCAGCTTTTCCATAAGGCCTTTTATCTCTCATCTTTCTTCACCCAGGGTACGTAAGTCCTTTCTCTGTAACTAATTTTGAGATTTTTTTTAAAGACTCATGAACTTCAGGGGAAGTACTATGCTTAATAGCAGAAAAAAAAAATACAAACATCAACCCCAAGAGGAAGGTTGGAAAAGTTTCCATACTGCTAGATAAAGTATTCTGCACACCCAAGAAGGTCCGCTGAGCCTCTTTCTTCCAATGCCATTTATTCGTCTCATCATGGGGTCATGATGCCTCGAGGGTTAATCAGCATCTGGCCTCTTGTGATCCTTCTTCATTCATTTGGCACCCCCAATCGGCACCCCCTCATTTGCTGCAAGTTTTGTCCTACTCTCAGGAACTAACACCAAAAGCCACATTATTGACTATATGGGAGTTCCCTATCTTGTAGCTCTGAAGTGGAAAATTCTAGTTATCTATTACTGTATAATAATTTACCCCAAAATTTGACAGTTGGAAATTACAAATATTTATTTTCTCATACTTTCTGAGTGTTAGGAATTCAAAAGCAACTTAGCTGGATGGTTTGAACTCAGGGTCTCCCATGAAGCTGTAATCATCAGTCAACTATAGCTATAGGCATCTCAATGCAACTAGGGAAGAATCCACTTCTGAGCTCAATAACATGGCTGTGGACACAGCCACAAATGACTACACTACAAATTTACTCCATAGGATTATCCCAAGAAATGAAAGCTGCCTTTCCAGATTTTTTTTTCCAAGAAAGAGTAAGTATTCAATCTTGGGAGGAGCATTCCATAACTGTAGATATATTCTGTTTTTTTTTAATCGAGTCACTAAATTTAGCCCACACTCAAAGGTTACTTCTAAGGTTCCCACCTTGGAAACTGCCTACCATGGACAAGTATGTAAAGAAAATTAACAAATGAAAGCTTTCTACAAGAATGTTTGTAATAATTTGGATATAATAGCCAGACTGGAAACAACCCAAATATGCATCAAGAGGAGTGCAATTTGTCTTTTGATTTCCTGACTGCTGGTACCAAGAGTGTTGCAAGCTGTAATTGTGAACACCTCAATATCTCTCCATCCATCATGGGGCTGCCAAATGGTCCAGCGTTGAGAACCTTTGTCTTCTTGATGTTGGGCTTCATTCCATATTGAAGACTATATATAGCCTTCAATATTGATTATATCTCAATATTAACAAAACAAAAACCTTTAACACCAAACCAAGAGGCAACACCACAATAAATGGAGAAAAGATTGAAGTTGTCAATAATTTTACTTAGATTTATAATCAATATCTATGGTAACAATGGTAAAAAAATTAAAAGACGTGCTGCATTTGTAAAATTTATTCCAAGCTCCTCCCCAAAGGGCTAAAAAGCAATGATGTCCATTTAAAGACTAAAGTGTAGCAGATCATAGTCTTCTCTGTTACTTTCTATGCATCTGAAAGTTGGATAGTGAATGATGATGATAGAAGAATCGATAACTGTGAATTGTGATGCTGGAGAAAACTACTGAATATGCCATGGACTGCCAAAAAACCAAGTATGTCCTAGAGCAAGTGCAACCAGGGTACTCCTTAGGGGCAAAGATGGTAAAACTCCATCTTATATACTTTCAGCATGCTGTCAGAATGGCCCAGACCTTGGAAAAGGACATCATTCTGGGAAAGGTGGAGGGTCAGAGAAAGGGAAGATGACTTCCAACAAGATGGACTGACATAGTGACTGTAACAATGGGCTTGAGCATATAATAATAGATTGTGGGAATGAGGCAGGATAGGGCAAATTTTGTATCAAGGTGTTCATTGGGTTGCTATGTGTCATAGTTGACTTGTTAGTACCTAACAACAAAAACTTCAGCAATAAAATGGAACAAACTACTGATTTATGAGCAGATCTTATAGATGCTATGCAGACCAACATAAGATGGATTCAAAAGATTGCATTATATAGTTCCATTAATAAGAAATTGTGCTCTGGTGGCCTAGTGATAAGGGAGCTACATCACCAGCGCAAAATCACATGGTTCTGTTGGAGAAAGATGGGCAGCCTCTTCCCACGCAAATCACTACCTCTAAAACCTGCTGGAGGGTCAGCTACGGGTTGGTCTTGACCCCACAGCACATAACAGCATAGGGAATTCTAAACAGAGTAATTAATCTGTGATTTTGTTTGGGTGTTTGGGTTTGCTGGGTTTTGTTTTAAGTAGTTGTTTCTTAGAGAGAGGAGAATGACTGGGAAGAGGCATTTCTGGACACGTTTCTGAAGTTAAAGAAATGTTCTATACCCTTATCAACCAACAGTTGCAGTTCAGTCTGTTTGACATATGATGACCCGTGTGTAACAGACTTGCACTCCCATAAGGTTTACATAACAATGACCTTTCTAAAGCAGTCTTCAAGACCTTCTTTGCAAGCTATCTCTAGATGGTTTCAAACCACTGAGCTGTTTGTTAGTAACCATTAAAGTCATTCAGGAAGTCCACATTCCGAGTGTTGTTATTGTTGTTAGGTGCCACTGAGTCAGCTCCAACTCATAAGCACCTATGCTCAACGGAAAGAAATATTACTTGGTCTGGTATCATCTTCATAACTGATGCTGTACTTGACCCCACTGTTGACTCCAATGTGTCAGTCCACCTGTTTGACGGTATTTCTTTTTGCTTGCCCACCATTCATAGTCCTTCTACAATAGTTTGACTGGTGCCATGATGCCAGGGCACTCATGGTGGACAGGTGTCAGAGGAGCTTCTAGACTAAGAAAACCTCTGAAGAAGGATTGGTAGTATACTTCTGAAATGATTAGGTCACGACAACTTTATGAATATTCTGCTTCTCTCTCTCGTTCTCATTGTTGTTGAGTTGGAGCCAACTCACAGCTGAACGTGCTTTGAGTTTCCAAGGCATCACACAGGAGGAGATTGCCAAACTCTCCCCCTCAGAGTGTCTGGTGGATTGTAACCACCAGAGAGGTGAAGCCTTTGTGTTAGCAGCACAACTCTCTATGGACTATGTCACCATTTAGGAAAATGTATTTATCAAAATCAATCAAGTTACATACTTAAAATATGTACCTATCTTGGGATATATATATCATGTTAAAATATTAAACACTAAATTTAAAAAAAAGAGAGAAGTTAAGGTTTGTTAAATACTGGGATGAATTTAAAAAGAAAAATATGAATTATCACTTCCCTTTGAGGCTTTCTAAAAATAATGAATATTCTAATATGGCTGAGGACAACAAAGCATCAGGAATATCTACTAGGGGATGGCTGGGTGAGAAGCAGTTTCCTAACACTGGGAATCAATTTGGTTCAAGTTATGAACCAAAGGAAATGACCCAGGGATATTTCATTGTCCAATGCCATACTGGAAACAAGTTATTCTGGTGAAAAGAAGTCTTAGAACAAAAGATGGAAAAGAACACAAAGAGAAAGAAGGATATAGAAAGGTCACTAAGAGACTAAAGTGAAAAGATTAAGTATATTCAATCTAAAAGGGAGTAGGGAATCACAATCCAGATCAGAGCTCCAACTCTGATGTTCTGGCCCAGGTCTCATTGCAGTAGGTATTATTTTACCTACAATCGTAGTGGTAAGCAACTGCCCTGCAACAGCAAAGGCACACAGCTCAGATTCAACAGTTGCTCCACAGAAGGACGGACAATCTGCTCCCTTGCAATTTACTGCCTCTGAGAACCCACTGGAGGGTCAGCGATGAGTCGTTTCTGACTCAACAGCACACAACAACCTACAATTTATCTTCCTGCTATAATCATGGTATTACTGTCACTTGAAGCCGACAAAGGAAATGTGGGTTTTCCATTCTACCTTCTACCCAATGAATATAAACACTTAATGATATCACTATTTCTGGTTTTAAAAGTTTCATCCTCAAACTACTTTTAATAAAGAAGAGAGAGATTTGTCTCTAAAGCTAGGGGGAATGTTTTAATTGAAACTACTCTCCAGAGTAGGAATAGAGTTAAAGTAATCAAGACCAGCTTTGCTCTCCTGGAAAGAAATCTGAAGCCATGCTGCAATCTACCTATTGCCCATGTGTACTGCTTAGGCATGGAATATCATCCTAATAAAACCACTTATTGTTGCTTTTCAGAAGTGGACCATTTTTATTGCTATAATTTTTATTGCTCTTTCCTCAGGAAGGAAACGATATCCTGAGTAGGATGTGGTTTCACTAGAAATGTTCCTAACGGAGCCACCAAAAACGTCAAAGTTGTAGAAAAAAATATAATCCTGCATTAAGGGCTTTTGAGGAAGAAAACCATAGTGCAATTAACACTACAATAAACAGCCATCATCATTTGATGACTAGCATCTTGGCCAGTTTCAAAACACTCTTGTCCATGTGAGGACACATGTTAGGGCCACAGGGCCTGTAACAAACACACACACATGCACACTCCTTTTTTAAAAAAAAATTATACTGGTTTACTTACAAAGTTTGTATATATTGTTTTTCACACTGTATCTTTCCCCTTTCCTTTACTCACCCCTCCCTCCACCCATCCTCACCCCTCTGCTTATTCCCTGCCATTGGATCCACATGCACGTTCTTCAAATACGGTCTTATACAGTATTTGTCCTTATGGGATTGGGTTAGTTCACTCAGCACAATGCTCTCCAGTCCCTCCCAAATGAGATAGTGATTTTCACAATCATTGCTCCTGCGTGCTGTATCGTATTCCATCATGTGAATGTACCATAATTTCTTAATCCATTTGATTGTGTTTGGACATCTGGGCTGTTACCACATTCTTGCAATGGTGAATAACAATGCTATGAAAGTTGGTGTACAAGTCTTTGTCTGTGCCTCAGTTCTCATTTTCTGGGGGTACATTCCAAGCAGTGGAATAGCTGAGTCATCTGGAATTTCTGTGTTCAGCTTTTTGAGGAAACAGCAAACTTCCTTCCAGAATGGTTTGTACCATTTTACAATCCCACTATCAGTGTATAAGAGTTCCTATCTTGTCACATCCTCTACAACATTTATTAATTTCTGCCCTGCTAAACTTTGCCATTCTTACTGGAGTGAGATGGTACCTCATTGTGGTTTTGATTTGCATCTCTCTTATTGTCAGTGATTTCGAGCATTTCTTCATGTGTCTGTTGGCCATCCACGTATCTTCCTCTGTGAAAAGTCTTTCCATGTATTTTGCCCATTTTGTACTTATGTTATCAGTCTTTTTCTTATGGAGGCCTAGGAGTATCCTGTAAACTTTTGTTATAAGACCCTTGTCTGAGATGGCATTGCCAAATGTTCATTCCCAGTCAGTAGGTTTTCTTTTCACCCTGTTGGAAAAAGTTTTTGATGCACACAGGGATTTAATCTTTCAAGGTCACATGCATCAATTTCCTCCTCTTTAGATTGTGCATTTCTGGCCACATTTGGCAGTCTTTATACCATAAACTAGGCCTTCTAAGCTTGATCCCCATTTGTCTCTAATGAACTCTATGGTTTTGGGCTTTATTCCCAGGTTTCTTATCTACCTTGGGGTGATTTTTCTGTATGGTGTGAGATGTGGATCCTGTTTCAGCTTTCTCCAGGTGAAAGTCCAGTTTTGCGAGCACCATTTTTTGAAGAGGTTATCATTTCCCCATTTGATAGGTTTTATTTTCTTGGTGAATATCAGTTGACTATAAACAGATGGGTCCATTTCTGGGTTCTCAATTCTGTTCCATTGGTCTATGTGCCTGTCATTGTACCAGTACCATGCTGTTTTGGGTACTACTTCTGTGTAGTAGGTTTTAAGATCAAAATCCAAGTAACAGTGGGATTCCTCTACATACAGTAACAAAGAAAACTCAGAGAAAGAAACCAAGAAAATAATACCATTTATAATTACCAACCACAAATTGAGATACTTGGGAATTAATCTAACTGGAGACACAAAAGATCTATACAAAGAAAACTACAGAACATTTTTGTGAGAAACATTGGAAGACTTAAATAAATGGAAAAATGTGCCCTGTTCATGGATATATAGACTCAATATTGTGAAAATGACAATCCTACCAAAATCAATCTACATGTTCAACACAATCCCAACACAGATACCACATTCATTTTTTCAAGGAGATCGAAAGAGAAATTGTCAAGTTTACTTGGAGAGGAAAGAGACCCCGAATAAGCAAAGCACTTCTGAAAAACAAAATTGAAGTGGAAATCATAGCACTCCCTGACCTCAAAACTTATTTTTTTAACCCTGGAAGACCTGAAAGATAATGTTAAGCTTTTCCAGTGTAACAAGCTCTTCTTACCAAAAAAGGATTATGAGCATAATCACTAGCCAATTTATAATCAGTAAATGAAAGAAAGTAACCTGAACCATCTCAATTGCCCCTCCTTTGAAACATTATGAGGCATAAACCAGAGACTACATTAAAAAGTCATCCTATCCAAAGGAACCTTAGCAACAATTTACCTGCTCCATGCAACATTTCCCTACTATTTGCAGTTCTTGCACCCTTTCTAAGGTCCATGAGTGATATGAGTAGCTTATGCTGTACTAGTAACCAAAATGTTAGCACTTTGAGTCTACTCATCACCACCTGCTATGCATCTGAAAACTGGACAATGAATAATGATGACAGAAGAATTGATGCAATTGAGCCGTGGAGTTAGAGAAGAGCACTGGATATTCCAAGGGCTGCCAAAAGAACAAACTGAAAAATCTTAAGAGGAAGTGCAGTTAGTGTGCTCCTTGGAGTCAAAGATGACAAAGGTTCATCTCACATACTTTGGGTATGCTGCTAGGAGAGGCTAATCCTTGGAGAAGGATATGCTTGGAAAGGTGGAGGGTCAGTGAAAGAGAGAAAGATCCTTAACCATATGAACTGACACAGTGACTGTAGCAGTGGGCTGTGATGAAGGCACAGGATAGAACAGGGTGCAGGTCTATTGTCCATAGGGTAAGTAAGAGTCATACTCTACTCGACGGCGGCACCTAACAAACAACAGCACCATGGAAGGTCTGATGATTCACTCCCATAAATATTACAGCAAAGAGAACCCTTTGAAGTGGTTCTACTCTGTGACACAGGGGGTTGCCATGAATTATAATCAACTCAACAGCAATATATTTAGATGTGGGTGTTTCAGCATCCTTTCAATTTCCTCTGAATGTCTTCATTAAACTCACGAGTTGCTCGACAATAAAGATCAACATTCTTCAGAGTTCAGATTTTTTTTTTTGCAATAGCAACAAGAGTGGCATATAATTAACTAGACATGAAGGGACCATGCATTCTGCCTTTTTTATCTTCTCACTCATATTTGTCTGATTTTATTTTGTCGACTAGCTTTGATATCAGACATTTTTTCAGAGCACGACAGAAAAGACGAATCAGAATAACATTTTCTTGAAAAAAATCACACACATGTATTCACACACACACACAGAGCCTAACACCTCATTGTCTTGAAAGGAAAAATTATGAAAAGTTCATTTCCTGTTATTGAGTGTTGGTATGATTACGGGGTGGGGGGAACCTAAGCAGCGCAGACTTCGGATTCTCACACACAATCAAGGGTACGATAATGAATATTTCAACAGGCATACATTTTGAAGTTTTTAATTAAAATCAGTAGAGCCATTGATATTGTAATGTCTTAGAGTAACACCCAGGCAAGTAATCACCTGCTCCCAAGTGAATGGCAATACTCAGACAATTAATTATAAAAGACTTTGCTGCTCAAAACACCTCGGGATCGCCCAGATTTAGAGCAGTGTTCACACATTCAACTACAAAATGTGACTCTGCCGGCACAGCCCGGTAAGTACTCATTTGACTTAATCCAGATGCAGTATTTCCCCTTCTTAGGCCTGGCATCCAAAAGCTGGCCATAAAACTTTGCTTTATCACCTTCAGCACTACAGACAATTTTATTTCCTGCAGCCAAGGTTTACAAAACAAAAATCAAACCCATTGCCATGAACAAATTCCAATTCATGACAACCCCATGTAACAGAGCAGAACTATAAGGTCTCTGTGTTACAGTCCTTATGGGAGTAGATCACCAGACCTTTTCTTCCACAGTGCTGCCGGGGCAGGTTCGATTCAAGCACCTTTAGATTATCTGCTGTTATTATTAGGTGTCATTGGGTCAACTATGACTCACAGTGAACTTATAAACAACAGATCTGGAACCTGCCATATCTTGTGCCATTCTCACCATCTCTGATATACTTGAGTCCATTGTTACTATGTCAGTCTATCTCCTTGAGGGTTTTCCTCTCCCTTGCTGACTCTCTACCTTTCTCAGCATAATGGAAACGGGCATAATGCTTCAATTAGTAGCATAGCTCAGATGATTAGGAAACCAATTGGGAAGACAACCCGAGGGCTTATTATTGTCATTAGGTACTATCAAATGTAGTAAAACCCATAGACACCCTATGAATAACAGATCTAAACCCTGTCCTATCCTGTGTGATCCTCATACTTCCTGACATACCAGAGTCCATTGCAATAGTCACTGTGTCAATCCACCTGTCTGAGAGTCTTCCTCTCCTTCACTGTCCCTCCACCTTTCCAAGCATCATGCCCCCCTCCGAGGAATAGCCCCTCCTAGCAACATTGCCCTAAGTGTGTGAGGCAAAGCCTCATGATCCTTGCCTCCGAAGAGCACTCCAGCTTCATGCTTGCCAAGACATATCTGCTTGTTCTAGGATGTTCAGCTTCAGCGCTCTTCTTAAATACCACAGCTCAAAGCCATCAATTCTTCTGTCATCCTTATTCATTGTCCAGCTCTCAGATACACAGCAAGTGATCAGAAAGACCATGGCCTGAGTCAGACACACCTTAGTCCTCAACTGACATCATTGCTTATCAATAATTTGCAGGCTTTCCCAGTGCAATACGACTCCTGATTTCCTGACTGCTGATATCAAAGGTGTTATCTGTGGATCCAAGCAAGATGAAGTCATTTCAGTCTTTTCTCCATCCATCATGATGTTGCCTATCATTCCAGTGGTAAGAACTATTGTTTTGCCATTGAGATGCAATCCATATAGAAGGCTGTATTCTTTGCTCTTTTGCAACAGGTGTTTCAAGTCTTCCTCACTTTCAACAAGCAAAGCTGTGTCATCTTCATAACAAATATTACTGATGAGTCAACTAAAAGACATCAATTATTCTGTTATCCTTAGTCATTGTTCAGCTCTCTGACGCACTGCAAGTGATTGCAAAGAATATGGCCTGAATCAGGAACATTTTAGTCTCTAGACTGACATAGTTGGTTTTCAGTACTCTGGAAAGGTCCCCGACAGCAGATTTACCTAATGCAATTTGCCTTTGATTTCCTGACTGCTGGTGTTAAGAGTGTTGACTGTGGAGCAGAGCTGTAACTGTTAACAACCTTAATCTCTTCCCCATCTATCAAGGTGCTGCCAATTGGCCCAGTGGTGAGAATCTTTGTCTTCTGGATGTTGAACTTCAATCCATATTGAAGGCTGAGATCCTTGACCTTCTCCAGCAAGTGCTTCAGGTCCACCTCAGTTTCAGAACAGAACAGGGAAACACTGCATGGTTCAAAATCAGGAAGGGAATGCATCCTGTCTCCATAACTTTTCAATCTATATGCAGAACAGATCATTCGAGAGGCTGGGCTTTATGAGGAGGAATGTGGTATCAGGATTGGAGGAAGACTCATCAACAGCTTACGTCACGCAGCTTGCTCATATGATATTTCATGAAAATTTTCAGTGTCAGTCAGTGAAGGCAACCCCTGTAGGCATATGGTTTGAATTCACCAGCTGCTCTGTTAGAGGAAGATGGGCAATCTCTTCCCTTGCAATTTACAAACTCCGAAAACCAACTTGTGGGTCAGCTATCAGTCATTTCCACTCGACTGTACATAGCAAAAACAATAACAGCTCCTCTTTTCCGGTTTAAGAGCAAATGGGATTTCACTAGAGCTAAACAACTTTTACTATCTTTTCCATATTCTCGGAATTTCTCATACCTTAAAGATCTTTTGAAGAATCTCCTTCCTCACAAAGGAACACATAGCTAGTATAGAGAGTATCAGCATCAGAAGAAATTAAGGGAGTGAGGAGGAACTGGGGAAACAGCTAGACAAAAAGTAAAGCACTTAAAAATATTACCTGCCAAAAGTGTCATTTAGTGTATTATGGATACCAAACGAGGGACCCTGAAATAAACTATGAGGGCCTCCTTAATGAATTTACTAATAAAATCCTGACACAACTTAGGTGATGTGATGATTGTTTTCTAATGCTCTCAATGAGGAGTCATTGTCGTCGTTGTTGTTGTTGTGTGCAGTCAAGTCAGAACTGACCCATAGCTGACCCTCCAGCAGGTTTTCAGAGGCAGTAAATTACACGGGGGGAGACTACACTTCAGTCTTCCCCATAGCTGCTGGTGGATTTGAACTGTGTGTCTTTGGAATTGCAGCGCAGTTTCTTACCACAAGGTCAACAGAGCACCCTTAATAAAGAGTAGTTAGACTTTATAAAAGAAAAGCCATTACAGAATGATTCTTGTCTATTTTTGTTCCTTTTAAACTGTGGCAAATGTATATGTAACTAAACACTTGGCATGTCAGCCATCTTCACATGTACAGCTATGTAATATTAATGAAATTCACTGTGGTAGCCAGCCATCATCCTTATCTGTTTCTAAACCATGCTCTCATTCATGACAGAAGCTCGGTGTTTTTACAGAAAGTCTCTGCTTCAAATGAAAGGAAAAAAATCAGCCCAGAATGTCCTGGCTTTCTGAAAAAATATCACAACTTTTTTTAAAGATTGAAGAATCAACACCAAGATATAAAAGTTCAGGTCTTCAAGCCTCCTTTGACAGGACGTAATTGCTATCAGTGAAAAAGAATAGCTACCACTCCCAGAAACTTGGACAGCCCCTCTTGCTGACTTTTCTGGATTCTTAAGATTGAATTTTTTTAAAGAGTCTCACAAAAGAAAGGACCTACTACAGTGTTGCATTGATGTTTTTTTCCCCCCTGAGCAGGGTTAAGAAAGTTGATCACTACAGTTTTTAAGATTGTTGTGTTTGGGGTTTTTGGTTTTGTTTTTTTTTAAACTAATTTGACTGGATATAAAGAAATTTGTTACTCCAAAAACAAAACAAAGCAAAACCTCGAACAGAGTTCCAGAGGCTGTCCATCACACAAGAGATTGCCTATCTTAATAGATGTAAAGTATGTGCCTTTGGGGTGGCAGTGCCATTCCTTGCCCATCAGATCACCAGTGCTCTGAAAGACTTGCTGCTGTTATGTGACATCCAGTCAGAACCAACTCAGAGCTTACCCTCTAGCAGGTTCTCAGAAGCTGTAGATGCACAGGAAGAGATTGCTCATCTTTCTCCCAAGAAGCAGCTAGTGGATTTGAACTGTAGACCTTTGCATTGGCAGCAGCACAATTCCTTACCACTAAGACACCATAGCTCCCTGACTTGTTAGTAGTTTATAAATAGCACGCAAATGTACTCTCCCCTTTTCACATTATTAGCATAGCAGGGAGCCTGGCTGGCTCAGCACAGGCCAAGTGCTGCAAAAATATGCTTCCATAAAAACCCCATCGTGCAGTTCTTCTCTGCTCTGTAGTGTCACTATGAGCTGGACCCAACTCAACGGCCGAGTTGGTTTTACGTAGTATTTGTTATTCATACCAGCAGTGAAACTAAGTCCCTGATACTAACGCAGGTTAATTCTAACCTCAAACAATAACATTTACAAATCTAAAAGCAAGCATAATGATGTTCGCATACCTAACCAGACTATGCATACCTAGTAAACCTTTGAGGCAATGAAGTAAAAGCTGTTACAAACACACCATCATCATCAAATGTGGTTGGCCACAATTAATTATTTATTCCTTCAGGCAAAACGCTCAGAAAACAACAACAAAGAATATACAGTTTATCTATCCTGATTTCCAACTGTAGTAAAAAGGAGCACTTTCCATAGGATTTGGTTGAATGCTGAAGATGTTGCTGAAGGCGGTATTTTCCTTCTGTATGACATAACAACAAATGACTGAAAATGATCTGAGTTGGAATGTATTGCGAGGGGGCAAAAAGTCATCATTTCAAGGCACACTGGGTAAACTGGTAAGGGTGATAGAAAGCTGTGGAAAACAGTGATGGAAGGTTGCACAATATAATGAGTGTAAGTAATGTTACAGAATTGTACATGTAAAAAATGTTTTGTTATATGTATTTATACAACAGGTGGGCAGAGGGAGGGTGTGAAGAAAGAATTAGGAAAGATCCAATGGGGACCTGAAAAAAATGGGACAATGTTAGGCATAGATCAATAGTGATTTATCTCAGAAGACAGTGTAGAAGAATGATCGTAGAAAACACAATGTGAATGAAGGAATGTATAAAACACACTGTGTATGAATGAAAACACATTGTACATGAATTCTGCATGAAAAGCAACATAAAATTTAGAAACTGAGAAAAATAAATAAATGGTTAAGAAGGGGGAACCCTCCATTTACAAGGAACCAAT
This sequence comes from Elephantulus edwardii, assembly GCF_000299155.1. Taxonomy (NCBI): domain Eukaryota; kingdom Metazoa; phylum Chordata; class Mammalia; order Macroscelidea; family Macroscelididae; genus Elephantulus; species Elephantulus edwardii. The sequence continues at coordinate 3,399,120 of NW_006399790.1, read as the reverse complement.
GAAGCCAACATATTTCAGTTCATCTTGAAAACATAAATGACCACATAAACAAAATCCAGTAAGGAGCACATACATAACTCTGGTTCTCCAAGGTTCTGCTGATTGCTCTTGATCACCTTGGCTATGCAATTCTGTAACCACTGATTCAATTAACACCTTTCAAACTGGAATCGCTGTGTTTTCTTTTTAATATATTTTTAAATGTGCAAGGTAAAGGTTACAAATCTCCAAAATTTGTAACCCAACTAGTAATTGTTGTTGATCCTATGTGCCATTGAGTCAGCACCAACCCAGAGCTGACCCTCCAGTGGGTTTTCAGAGCTAGTAAATCACATGAGAGGCATTTGTTCACCTTTTTCTCAGGAACAGCTGGTGGATTCAAACTAAGTGCCTTGCCCACTAAGCCACCAGAGCTCCCTAACTAGTAACTAAGAGCCATTATTTTGGACTTTGCTATATTGTCCCACATACCTCTACATACCAAAGAGATCTTTTGTATTTATTTCAATGCTAGATGCTTCAACTACAAAAAAAAAAAAAAATGTCCTTTTCTACGACGATGGCGCCGAAAGCCAAGAAGGAAGCCCTTGCCCCTCCGCAAACTGAAGCCAAAGCAAAGGCATTAAAGGCCAAGAAGGCAGTCCTGAAGGGCATCCACAGCCAAAAAGAAAAGAAGATCCGCACGTCACCCACCT
>NW_006399790.1:3334079-3398240 GCF_000299155.1 Elephantulus edwardii | reverse complement strand
CAAGCTGTAAAGAAGCTCTATGACACTGATGTGGCTAAGGTCAACACTTTGATTAGGCCTGATGGAGAGAAGAAGGCCTATGTTCAACTTGCTCCTGATTATGATGCTTTGGATGTTGCCAACAAAATTGGGATCATCTAAACTGAGTCCAGCGGGCTAATTCTAAATATAAATTTTTCTCACCAAAAAAAAAAAAATGTAAATGCTGACTCCTCCACCCCTAATTCTTTCTGAGATTGATTCAAGAGCTACAGGGCTTGCCACCCCACTACTACCTACCTATTGTTATCACAAGTCCACTCCAGACATTTATGAAGCAGGCTATATATCTATCCCTTGCCCCCAAGTCATTTGAGAAATTCAAAGGTACCTTGACCTTGAGATCTGTTAACATTATAGCAAGCCTGCTGGCTGAGAATGAATAAGTATAGTGAAGGGGCTAAGACAGGAGCACAAAGTATGGGTATACTGTGTGCAGTTTGACAAATGAAACCAAAGTGTGGCTAAAACCAGACAGACATTCATGAGATCCTCTCACAGTGGCATAAGGTGAATGTTGAGAGTTTTATAAACAAAAAAAACAAAAACTAGAGAGGAGAAGGTAAGAAAGAAGAGTAAAAAATTGTATGTGTCTTCACGTATCAGAGACAGTCTTTGTTGTTTCATAGATGGTACTTCATTCAGAAAACCTAGGAAAAAGAAGATTTGAACTTTGAGCTAGCCCACGTCATTCTCATGGTCTCTGTCATGCTCTAGCCTATTGTGGTAGTCACTGCGTCAATCCATCTTTTTATTATTATTCATTACCAGTGACCGACTACATCCTGGAGAAGTCTCATCATTAAAGGAATCCAGCTAGTTCACCATTAAGCTACGATACAAACCCAGATGTTTCTCCTCTGAAGCCTGAGCTCACTCTTCTATAGTGTGCTAGGACATCAAACAGAGCAGGAAACCTCAATGGCATGGCTGGCTGTCTTCAGAAGCAGCCAAGAAATTTGGCTTCAGTGAGATGAAGAAGGCCAGAACAGGCGTGCCTAGCTTGTTAATATGTTATCGTGGGTGTGGATCCTGTAGGAAAGTGCATGTTGTCCAACTGATTCATTGTTACAGTTGGGGCTGTTTCACTTCATTGGTTTTATGGGCTGATTGGATCATATGAGCTCATTTCCCTTCCATTAATTTTTCACCTCCATGGTTAGAATGTTGTTTCACAGGATACTATTTCTAATTACTAACTGAACTTGACCCAGTGGCATTCCATAATCCTCCAGAGTACAGAAAAGGGTCAGGGCCCTTTTTGCTCAATCAATGTTAATTTAAAAAATTTTTTTCACCACCACAAGACTTACATGCTCAAACAGAGCAAAGCAAAACTTATCTTTTAACCCATGCAAAACAAACTTCACAGGCAACTCACAGTTGTTACCTTGTCATTTAGAAGAATACTCTCCACAAACTACTTGGATTGTTATGTGCTGCTGAATGTGACTCAGAGCGAACCTATGAACAACAGACCTGAATCTTGTCCTATCCTGTGTTATCCTCATCATCTCTTGGCCACATTAAGCCCACTGCAGCAGTTGTTGTATCCGTGGCAAGGAATAGCATCTCCTAATAACATGCTCGTTCTTCCAGTTACTGGTCAATTAATTGGTCTTTGCAATTACTTCTTATGCACCAGAGAGCTGGACAATGACTAAGGATGACAGAGAAGAATGGATGCCTTTGAGACGTGGTGCTGGAGAAGAGTACTGAACATGGACCACCAGGAAAACAAATAGGTCTGTCTTGGAAAGGGTAAAACTAAGTTGCTCCTTGGAGGCAAGGATTTTGACGCTTCATCTCACATACTTTGGGCATGTGGCCAGGAGGGACCAGTCCTTCAAGAAGGACACAATGTTTGAAAGGGTAGAGGGACAGCACAGGAGAGAAAGACCCCAGATGAGATGGATTGACATAACTGGGGCCAACAGGGTTAGGTGTGTCAGAGACAGTGAGATTGGATCAGGATAGGGAAGGGCTCAGAGCTGTTGTACACAGGGTCACTATGAGTCACAAGTGACTTGATGGCACATAACAACAACAACATGCCCAAAGTATGTGAGACATAGCTTTATCATCTTTGCCTCCCTCTGGCTGCACTTTTTCCATAATATATCTGTTCTTGTGGCAGTCCATGGGATATTCAGTATAAGGAGCTTAAAATTCAGACTGACAAAATGAGGACTTCAGAGCCTTTGGAGATGCCTCACATAAAGCACAGCAAACTGGCATGACCACAAAAAAAAAAACCTCAAAATTGGCTAAATTTTATTTCTGCCCATTTGTCTTCCAGGATTGAATATCCTGAACCACTACCAGTGGCAAAATACCGGAGCCTAGTAGCATAAAGTTACATAAAATGATTGCCTGATTTCAATAGCTGGTCATAATCAGCCCTTGTTATCAAAACTATAGCAATTGAAAGTCTATTCAGCTCAGCAAGCCCACAAGAAAGGGGAATAATTATCATATTTCCTTACAAATCCTTTCTAACCCCTTACAGCTAACTACCTGAGTTAATAGCACACATAGTAAGCAAAAGAGATACTTCTCTAACATAATGTAGGAAACTGTGGAGTGGAACCACGTGGCCAGAGCATGTGAGGCAAGCAGCAGGGTGTACAGGAGCAACAAATGCTTCATACTGGTGAAGAGGGGTCAAGATAGCCTATAACATTAATAAGGATCATCCCAATTCTGAAAGCAAAGATATTATCATCAATCAGTTGTCTCTGGAGTCCAGTTCAAGATGACCCCAGTGTGCCAGAGGAGAACTGTGCTCCACAGGTTTCCAATGGTTTGTTTTCAGAAGTAGATCATCAAGTCTTCCTTCTGAGGTGTGTCTGGTTGGACTCAAAGCTTCAACCAAGTAGGACCAATTCCCTAGGAAAAGCCAGTAACTGAAATTAACCTATGCTTTTCAGGCACACATAGTGACAGATGGTCACCATCATTGGTGATACTGCTTTTCTGGATTAACAAATGCCATTAAAAGTCAGGACTGTATTGTTCAGACAGATTGAAAATGTATGGAGACAGGAAACATCCCTGATGCACTCCTTTCTGGATTTTGAACCATATAGTATTTCCTTGCTCTGTTCTGACAACTGCTTCCTGGTCCAAGTATAGGTTTCACATAAACATAATCAAGTGTTCTGGGATTCCCATTCTCCTCAAAGTTGTTGTTGTTGTTATGTGCCGTCGAGTCGTTTGCGACTCATAGCGACCCTATGCACAACAGCCCTAAACCCTGCTCTATCCTGTGCCAGTCACACTGCCTCCGACACACCCATCCAGATTACCCCAGTCACCGAATCAATCCATCTCATGTCTTCCCCTCCTGCGCCGTCCCTCCACCCTCCCAAGCATGATGTTCCTCTCCAAGGACCCGTCCCTCCTGGCAACATGTCCAACATATGTCAGACGAAGCCCCAGAATCCTTGCCTCCGAGGAGTAGCTTGGTTTAATCCTCTCCAAGATGAATCTGTTTGTTTTCCTGGCAGTCCATGGTACATTCACATTTTTTTTTTTTTTTGTGATCCACACACTCAAAAACCTTTACATAGTCAATGAAGCAAAGATAGACATTCCCTGCTTTCTGCTAAGATCCCTCTGACTTTGGCAATAATGTCTCTAGTGCCATGACTCTTCTAAACCCAGCTTGTACATCTGGTAGTTCTCTGTCAATGGATTGTTCCAGTCATTTTTGGATAATCTTCTGCAGGATTTTGCTTGTGTGTGATATGAGTGATATTGTTCTATCATTTCTGCATTCAGTTGGGTCACCTTTTTTTTTTTAAAATGAGAATAAATATGGATCTTTTTCAATTAGTAGACCAGGTAGTTTTCTTCCAGATTTCTTAGTACAAGCAGGCCCAGAGCAGCAGTTGTTTGTTGAAATATGTCTATTGGTATTCCATCAATTCCTGGGGAATATTCTTTGTCAAATCTTTGCAGCCTGCACTTCCTCCTTCATCACCATTTATCTTGATCTATATGCAGAACAGATCATTAGGGAGGCCGAGCTTTATGAGGAGGAATGTGGCATCAGGATTGGAGGCCTTAACAACCTATGTTATACAGATGACACAACCCTGCTTGCTGAAATTGAGGAGGACCTGACGCTCTTGCTGCAGAAGGTAAAGGACTGAAGTCTTTAATATGGATTGAAGCTCAATATCAAGAAAAAAAAATATTCTCACCACTCAAGAAACTGACAGCACCATGATAGATGGAGAAGAGATTGAGGTTGTTAACAATTACAGCTTACTCAGCTTCACAATCAACATTCTTGGCACCAGCAGGCAGGAAATCAAAAGATGAATTATACTGGGGAAAATCTGCTGTCAGTGACCTCTACAGAGTACTGAGAAGTAATGTCAGTCTAAAGACTAAGGTGTGCCTAATCCAGGCCATGTTCTTTGCAATTACTTGCTATGCATCAGAGAGCTTGTCAGTGACTAAGGATGAAAGAAGAAGAATTGACGTCTTTGAGTTGTGGTGCTGGAGAAGAGTCTTGAACATACTATGGACCGCCAAGGAAAAAAAAAAAAAATAGGTCTGCCTCAGAAAGGGTGAAACCAAGTTCCTCCTTGGAGGCTAGGATTTTGAAGCTCCATCTCATGTACTTTGGCACATTATCAGGAGGTCCTTGGAATAGGACATCATGCTCAGAAGGGCAGACAGACAGTACAGGAGAAGATGACCCAGATGAGAAGGACTGATATAGTAACTGGGGCTATACGGGTAGGTGTGTCTGAGTCAGTGAGACTGGCTCAGGACAGGACAGGCATCAGAGCTGTTGTCTCTATGAGTTGTAGGGAACTTGATGGCACATAACAACAATGACAATATTCAGAGAAAAACTAGTGATCTAGAATTTTTCTCTTTATGATAATAGCCAGGACTAATTACAAAGTAATTGGCATGATAATTCTGAAAGATGGATTTGTTTTGACCTTTCTTGAGTTACATATTCCTAATTTTTTCCTTCTCTTTTAGTAGATTGGCAGTACTTTAAAAAAAAAAAACCACCAAAAATAAACAAACAAAAAACCACACACACAAATGAGGTGTCAGGGAGTAGAATATTACCCAAACTGAGTTATTATGGCACTAGGAATATCACTTCAAAGTCAGAATTATAAAAGGAATTCTAAGAGTTAGACCCTTTACAGGAATTCTGGCGGCCCAAGTGCATAAGGAGTTATATTGTCAATCTAAAGATAGGCAGCTGGAATCCACTGACTACTTTTCTGAAGAAAAACAGGCAATGTCCTACCATGTAATTAATTTACAGAGTCTGAAAATCCACTTGAGGATTCAGACACTTTGGTAATGAGCTTTTACGGAATCTTTAAGAAGTGAAAAATGAAGGCACTCTGGTGACCTAGTGGCAAGAAGCCACCCTGCAACCCCAGAGGCATGCAATTCCAATCCACCAGATGCTCTGCTGTAGAAGGCAGGGCAATCTCCTCCTGTACCAGTCAGATCCAATTTAATGGTACACACACACACACACACACACACACACACTTAAAAAGTGTTCAAAAGCAACAATTCATTTAATAAAGTGAAAAATGCAAATCTGAAAACAGATGTGAGACAAAATATACAATTAAAGTGCTATATCAATCCCATTTCTGACACTAATTGTAATAACAATTCATTCTTCTAAGATTACTAGTAAACCACTTCTAAGAACAATGTTCCAAATGTTTAATTTTCTGTATAACTTCATTATTTCTTTTTTAAAAAATGTACTGATGTTTTAATGAGTTTTTGGAGAAAGATTATATTGGAAGTTAAGTTTCAAGTGTATAAATTCCATACAAACTGTTTCATGACATTAGTTACATTTATTACAATGTGTCAACATTGTTTGTGCTCAGTTTGTTCTCTTGCCAGGATTCTACTTTCTCAGCCCTCTTATCTTCTCACCTTTGCTTCTGAGTATTTGTTGACCTTTTGGTTTTATATTGATGATCTGTAAATGGAACACCAATTTTCCTGGTAATTTGCTTATTTTGTTTAGGACAGGTTTTGAAGCAGGAGTGGCATCCATTTCCTAAACCACATGCCTCTGCAAACTCTATGAACATGGAGAAATGAAGATACAGAAAGGCTTCAGGTCTTCTGTTCATAGCGTTGCTATGAGTCGTGCTTAACTCGACAGCAATCAACACCACCACAACAACTCTGCTATTTCACTAAAAGGTGATGTCAGAAGGACTCTGTCCTAGGTTTAAAGAGTGTCTCAGGGAATCAGTTCTCCACTGTTGTAGTATGTCTGTTCTTTTTTGTTAAAAAAATATTGAGTTCCCATCTATTTTCCCCCCCATTCTATCTGAAACAAAGTATCATGACATTGGTCAGAACAGCTTGTAGTGCTACCTGGGCACCATCTAAGTTCTTCTAGTGTCAAAAGAGAAAAGCTTTTGTAGACTTGTTTATTTCTCTCTGCTTTTGATTACCTTGTTACTGTCTGGCTCCTGACAAGTAGTGACCTACACTTATGTCTTAGATGCCCACTATCCTTTAAGACCTCAGACGCTACTCAATTCATTGCCGTCGAGGTAGAATAGACTCACAGCTGACCCTCCAGTGGTTCTTCAAAGGCTTTTAACTGCTCAGAAAAAGGTTGTTCCTCTTTCTCTGGCAGAACAGTGTTGCTTTTGAATAAGCATTTTCTCCATAATTCTTTTAATAATTCCCCTCCTGCATTAGGCTCCTGAAAGGACTCACAGTGCATCTTTCAAGTGTCCCATGCTACGGCTTTGGACATTACATTTCATGTTTCAGTTATCTTTCCAGTGCACCCACATTTTACAAACTTGGGTATGTTCCAATTTCTCTAAATCTGCCATGATTGAAACGGTTCAAACCAATTTTAAAACCCAACAAATTACACCTCATCATTTATTCTCCCAAGCTATTTTCTATGTGAGCATCTCCAATTAAACAAATGTCCATTAACAGCTTAGATTTGATATTATGGAGTGACCCTTGACTCTGCACTCCACTTTTGGTCTCATATTCAGAATGGAGCTCTGGTGGCCTAATGGTAAGAACGTGCACTGCAGACCTGAATGCATGTGGTTTGAATCCACCACCTGCTCAGCTGGAGGATGGGCAATCTCCTCCTGTGCGATTAACTGCTTCTGAAAACACACTGGAGGGTCTGCTATAGGTCAGTTCTGACTCAACAGAACTCAACAACAACAACAACATGCAGAAGTACTACCCAATGTCTTATAGGATCCAGTTAACAATACTTAAGATGTTTCACTAGCTTTGTATTCCTGTTCCAACCCCTTCAGTTCATCACTAGTCTATTATGTACCTTATTGCCTATCACTAAAGGCTATTCTGGCTGGGATCACAATAGAAGCTACACAGTAGAGGAGGAGAAAATAGAACAAAATCCATATTCATTAAAAAGACCAGGCTTACCAGTCTGATAGAGACTGGTGGAACCCTTAAGCCTATGGTCTAAAGATACTCTTCTAACTTAGAACTGAGGTCACTTCTGAAGATCATCTAACAACAACATAAAAGATAGGTCTATAAAATAACCAATAACACTAAGAAGAAACATTCTCCTCAAAACAATCTACTGGACAAAAGGGAAAAGGGGAAGCATTTTCTCAAAAGCAAAAATAAGGAGGTAGGGATGGTGGATGTGTGGTGTGAAGGAAAAGATTCAATGGGAATTTGAAAAGGCAGGGTCAATAGTGATTAATTATATGGAATGCAATATTTATTAATGATTGCACAAACCACAATATACATGCATGAAACACAATGTAATGATTTGTTGTATGCAAATCAATAAAAATATTAGAAGGGGAAAAAAGGAAGGGAAGGAGGACCAGGAACACCAGGCAAGTACAAACAAGGAATCCAAGGTGTAAATGGGGAGAGTACTGACACACTGAGAGGATTGCAACCTATGTCAATCTATATGTCAATGTCAGTGTCAAGGTATATGTCTATGTATAAATTGCTGAATGGAAAATAAATTTGCTCTGCAAACGTTCACCTAAACCACAAACACTAAAATAAAAAAGTTCTCACAATTGTTCCCACTCAAAAACACCCAAAACCCAACCAAACAATTGTTCCCACTCCTACTCTTTATCATACTCCCCAAGTATTCCTGGTTGCTCTCTCAGCTCTCCTAACTCTTCGTTAGCTGAATTTCAGCCACTAAAATGATCCAGGGGAGGCTCTGTGACAGTTGAGGAGGAGAAGTAAGGTGTGAAAAGCAAATTTAATACCCATCTCAGTGCCTGAAGCCTTGGATCTTACATCAAACTCCAAACAGCTCTTGAATTTATAAATTTGTATGGTCCCTTAGACACAGATAATCACATGTCTTCTCTAATCTTTACAGGCAGATGTATAAATGGAGAAGAACTGAAACTGTCAAAGACTTAATCTTATTTAGATACACTTAGTACCAGCAGTCAGGTCTGTGAAGAGCAGCACACATTCAATTTGGAGCAACTGACCACCATCATCAAGTCAGGCATCTCTTTTTCCAAATCAACTCACAATCCAACAGGAAGTATCTGGTTGCTATGTAAGCATACATTGCCCTTGTTCTCATAGTAGGAAATTGAGTTTCTAGTAGTTTCCAATGGTAATTTTCCCCATCTAGGTTCTCATTCCTCACCTTTTCATCTACGGAGTATATATATCATACCTGATTCAAAATGCCCCATGCCAGTCCATCTCATCTCACCAGTCAGGAGATCAGGAAACATGTTGCACTGTGAAAGTCTGCAGTCAGGGACTTCTCAAAACTACTGAGGAGAAATGATGTCACTTTGAGGACTAAGGTATACCTGATCTTTTTTAAAGGCCACAGTCTTTTCAGTCACTTGCTATACTGCTGGAGCTAGGTTCACAAAGAACATACCCAGACTTGCCTTCTCATTTAGAATTTAAGATAGTGGTTTTAGGTTCACTTCACATCATTTACATACAATGCATGTTGGCCCGTCCCGTTTTGTCAAGACTTCCAGGATAGGCAGTTTTGCTCAGACAAAATTTCACACACATAGACTTCTATGTGAGCACTATGCTGGGTGCAACAGCACTATCAAAACCAGTATATCCTTTGAAGGTTTCACTTTGAGAAACTAGAAATAAACTTTTGTTCATTTCCTATGCTTGATTTTGCTTACCTCTTCTGCTCTGCTTCTGTCAGTTAAATAGAGTTTTAACCTTCTATGTCCTATCTTTCATGGTATTCCAATTTGTAAATAACATCAAGTAGATGGAGTGTAAATATTTAATCCAGGATGCCAAACTAGCCTCTCAAATTAATAAATGGAAAGGTTATTTTAATTACAGTTTCATCACTGCAGCAAGCTCAGGAGACTGGGGGTAAAGTTAAATTATGTGTCTGTAGCATCAGCCCTAAACAACCTACTGCAAAAGAATGGGTGATCCACAAAGAATGTGTATGGTTCATGTGACAGTAAACGTGCCTTGGGGTATATCAATGGTGAAAGATTCAGAATAAATACAGTCACACATATCTTTAAAGTGTTTCCACAAATTTTCAGCTACATCTCAATCACCATACTTCCTTTTAAGCTCCTGGAAGTGCTTAAAAAAAAAGTAGCAGGTCAGCATGAAGCAGGTCATTTAAATAGCATATTTCAAAATAATGCATTTGTGTTAGCTTACATTGAAATTCAACTCAACAAAGAAATTGGAAAGCCATTCATATAAATCTTGGAAATTTTAAAGCAAAACATTCAAGATGCAATTTAGTGCTGACCATGTGATAACCATCTCTGCAGTCAATGGCACTGGTGATACTTGTTTTATACTTTCCATTCAAAGCCTAAAAATTGTTGGCATCATTAGAGCTTAGCTGTTTCTACAATAAGTGCACTTGTAGCTACTTGAAAGACGGAACTCATACATTGCTTCATGTAAAACATAATTCAATGATGGGAAGATGATTTCTATAAACACAGACACTTACATTCCTTCCTAAGCTTTTCAAAATATTTACCACCCACTGGGCATCCCAGTTTATTTTTCAGTGTTTATTTTAAGACATTTCAGTACTTTAAAGTCAGCAATGTTTAAAAAGAGAGAAAAGAGTAGTACAGATTGAGTCCAAGGAGTTTCTGAGATTGCCTTCAAGGATCAGAACTAAAATCCAAGAGCTCAGCTACAACTGTTGTCTTTCATCTGAGTTGTCCCAGAGGAACAAGTCTAAAATTGTGTGTATTACTTATGCAGTGCTGCTATAACAGAAACACCACAAAGGAATAGCTTTAACAAGCAAAATTTATTTTCTCACAGTGTAGGAAGCTTGAAGTTGAAATCAAGATGTGCAGTCTCCTCCTGTGTAACTGACAGCCTCTGAAATCCAACAGAATGTCAGTTATGAGCCACTTCTCATTCAACAACTGAAGTTTGGTTTTGTGTTTTTTTTTTAAGAATGGTAGACTATAAAATTCTGTAAAATTCTCCTGCTGAGGGCTGTGGGGGAAACAAACCCCAAAACAAATAACTGACCCTCTCTATGACCTAAAGAGTGGCACAATTTATACCCAACTACTAACCTAACCATAACTTAGCCTAACCATCTGGAATGCTGGGCTCTGTGAGGAGGAATGTGGCATCAGGATTAGAGGAAGATTCATCAACAACCTATGTTATGTAGATGACACAACCCTGTTTGCTGAAACTGAGGAGGATCTGAGGCATTTGCTCAGAAGGTCAAGGCAGCCCTCAATACAGATTGAAGCTCAAGATCAAGAAAACAAAGATTCTTACCACTGAGCCACTTGGCAGCATCATGATAGACAGTGAAGAGATTGAAATTATTACAGCTTCAGCTTGCTTGGCTCCACAATCAACACTCTTGGTACCAGCAGCCAAGAAGTCAAAAGACAAATTACATTGGGAAAACCTGCTGTTAGGGACCTCTCCAGAGTAATGAAGAGTAATTATGTCAGTCTGAAGACTAAGGTGTGCCTGATCCAAGGCATGGTCTTAATAATTACTTGCTATGCATCAGAAATCTGGACAATGACTAAGGATGAAAGAAGAACCATCAACGCCTTTGAGTGGTGGTGTTGAGGAAAAATAATGAATATACCATGGAGTGTACGAGAACAAACAGGTATGATTAGAGAAGGTGAAACCAAGCTGCTTCTGGGAGGCAGGGATTTTGAAGCTCTGTCTGACATAATTTGGGTATGTTGCATATTGCAGTCCTTGGAGAGAACATCATGCTTGGGAGAGTGGAGGGACACCACAGGAGAGGAAGACCTTGGGTGAGATGCATTGACTCAGTGACTGGGGTAATGGGAGTAAGTGTGTCAGAGACAAGGTTGGCTCAGGACAGAGTAGGGTTCAGGAATTTTGTGCACAGGGTCACTATGCGTTGGAGTTGACTTTACAGTACATAACAACACAACTAACCTAAAAACATTGGTTCAAACTTAAGGCAGTGATGCCACAGAAGCAAGTCTTGGTAAATTGCTTCTGTAAAGATTATGGCTAAGAAAATCTTACAGTGCAGTTTTACTCTTTCATATGAAGTCACCAAGAACTAACAGTAACTTGACAGCCACAAGTTTAATATAGTCAATATATTTGGAAATATTTTTCTCAATCCATATATTTCTTTGCTCTTCATTTTCCTCTCCTTTCATCTGTTCTTATTTGCTAGCCCCACATCCACTCTTCATTCCTTTCTAATAATGTATTCAATAATATATGAAGCGGCTACTCTGGCACTGGTCAGTTCCTCCTACTACATTACTATTCCCATTTGTAATAGGCTCCACATCTAGATCAGAACATCACAAAAAATTTATTAGCCTAACCCTTTTCTTTCTTTATTGTTAGTTTAGCAATAGGGTTCTTTACTTTTGGCAAATTTACTATAAAGGAGCGCATGCTCTTGTTATTAGCAGTTGTTGTTGTTACATGTTGTCAAGTCAGAACAGACTCACAGCTGACTCTCCAGTGGATTTTCTGAGGCAGTAAAATGCCTAAGAGTAGAATGCCCATCTTTCTCCCAGAGAACAACTGGTGAACTCGAACTACATGCCGGTGGGGTGGTAGCTCAACTCCTTACCACTGGTCTAGTCTATAATAACTATTCTATACATATTTTCTGATTTTAAATATATAAATTTATATATTTACTTACTTTTGTCAAAGTAAGAGGGGTTTGTATAGTCTTTCAGTCCTTATGGTGATTTCCAATGTTGATAATCCCTCCCTGACCCATTACTCTGGTTGTCTGCCTCCTGTGATTGCACCTCTCTCTAGTCAAGTCATGGCTGCAGCAGCAGAAAATGGCTCCAGTTAAAACCTTCCTGCATCATGTACAAAACCAAAAACAAATTAACTTTTAGCCTTGGACTTCCATGGAAAACCATTTCAGACGTTCCCTTTCTGTTCCTATATCTTGTTTACCCTTTTATTTGTAGTTTTTCTTCTTCCCCCCCCCCCACCCCTCCAACCAACCGATCGTCTGTTTGGGGTTGTTTCAGCAGCTCCTAAATTGGATGCCACTGAAAATAACTTTCATCAAAACTCTCAAGACCTCTTTTTTCCACAGGTCAAAAGTTGAATCCTACTTAGATCAGAGAGACTTGGTAGAGTGACAGGTCAGAGACTTGCTGGTGCTGCCCTAAGCGGACCCCTTGCTCTTTTTCTTTTTCTCTGGAAGGAAGCAGAGTTACTATAAATTTTCTTGTGTGGGTGAAAATAATATGGAGCAGACAGCTTTTGTTCTTTTTGTCTGTTCATATCAGTATATTCAAATCTATAAGCTTTTTGTTGTAGTTGAATACCATAGAGTTGGAACCACCATCCAGAAGATTTTCAAAGGTAGTAAATCACACAGGGGGAGAATGTCCATCCTTCTCTCATGGAGAAGCTAGTGATTTTGAACCACATGCCCTGAAGTTGGAAACACAATTTCTTAACACTAAGCTACCAGAGCTCCCTTAAAATCTTTTGTCATCATTGTTGGTGTTAGGTGTCATCAATTATGACTTATAATGACCCTATGAACAGCCAACCTGAACTCTGCCCTATCTCCTGTGCCATCCGTATCATCTCTGACATACTAGAGCCCATTGCTGAAGCTACTATGTCAATCTTTCTCATTGGAGGTCTTTCACTTACCAAGCATGATGTCTCTTTCCAAGGAATAGTCTCACCTAACTAAATGTTCAAAGTATGAAAGACACCATCTTTGCCTCCAATGAACACTCTGGCTGCACCTTTACTCTTCTCCAGCATCACAACTCAGACATCACTTCTTCTTTGTAAACTTGATTCACTGCTCAGATTTCTAATAAATAGCAGGTGATTGAGAAGATCATGGTGAATAAGACACACCTTAATCTTAATTGACATCATTGCTCTTCAGCCTTTTCAAGAGGAAGGTCACTGACAGCGGGCTTCCTTTTGTTGTTGTTGTTGTTAAGTACCGTCGAGTCGCAGGCGACTCATAGCCACACTATGAAGGAGAGTCCTTGACGCTTGTGTGTCTTTCATCCTCTCTCCAGGTTCATAGTGTTTCTGGAGGCAAGCTGTTATGGAAATGGATGTCACTCCTGGCTTCCCTTCAGAGTAGTGTAAGATTTTACTATATCTCAATGTCTTTGATTTTTTTTTTCCTCCCTCTGTATATTTGTAGGATTAAATAAAATTGTTTGTATGAAAGCAAGCTGAAAATGTAAAAAGTGTAACATTTTTTAAGGAATTATCTTCTCTGGTATGAAAGATTCTCTCAGGCAATTTACAGTCTGACTACTAATTTCATTTACAAACTAAAATCAATAAAAAGTCTAAGAGTACTGAATCTAGAGAACAACAGAAGATAGTTCATGTAGAAAGTGACTTGGTACGTAAGTCGAATGCTTGGAATTTGAGTCATTGAGAAGTTCTTTTAGCTGAGTGGTGAATATCAGAATGCAGAGATCTTAACATTGAGTAGTATCACTGTATCTATTCCATTTATAAAATTTGTCTCTAATTATCTTTTTAAACATACTCTACAACTTTTCTCAAAATGTGCATGGTATAATAAGCAACATGTATAAAATATCATTTTAAGTTAATGAATCAAATGGAAAGAACTCTTAACTGCACTGTTAAAAAGGGGGAAAGTATATGACAGACCTAATACAAACTACATTCACAGACCAAATCCAGCCTACCACCTGCTTTTGTAAGTAAAAATTATTCAGGGCTTCAAACAGGTTTGAGCTGATTCAGTCATAGCCTGTGAGATGTAATTGGAACAGTCTCAGATTCTTAAAATTGAGGTGATGTGGAATTATAATTGGAAAATTATTAGTTTGAAAACATAAAAGAGAGGTAGGTAGTAAGCTCTTTGAGGAGTCTGATGCATGAGACTGGATTACTGGCAGGTCTGTGAAGAGCAGCACACATTCAATTTGGAGCAACTGACCACCATCATCAAGTCAGGCATCTCTTTTTCCAACTCAACTCACAATCCAACAGGAAGTATCTGGTTGCTATGTAAGCATACATTGCCCTTGTTCTCATAGTAGGAAATTGAGTTTCTAGTAGTTTCCAATGGTAATTTTCCCCATCTAGGTTCTCATTCGTCACCTTTTCGTCTACGGAGTATATATATCATATCTGATTCAAAATGCCCCATGCCAATCCATCTCACCTCACCAATGCCTAGTATGTCAATATTTATGCATTCCATTTCTTCCTTAACAATATCTAGTTTTCCTACATTCATGGTTCTCACATTCCTTGTCCTAATCACTAGTGTCTGCTTACAACTGTTTCTCTTCTTTTATATTTCCATACCTGGAAGTTCCACCTCAGTTCCCTTTCTGTTCTTCTACGTGTGTTCTGTTGTACATAGGGTTTTTAGAGGTGTGCTATTTCAGAAGTGGATGGCCAATCCTTCTTCCTAGTCTGTCTTAATCTGAATGTTCAGATTTAGAGAAGTATCAAACAGACCAGCATTTTACAGAAAAAGTGATAGATATATGCCTTATTGTGGAGTTCACCATTAGTATCAGTGTTGTCCCTGCCTTTGGCACAAGTGTCTTTACCCACTTATATCCCTGCTCCACCATTCACCAGGATACCCATCCACTTCTACCCACTCCCTTCAATATTTATCTTCCATTGTCCAGCCCTTGATCTGATAGCTTATATCTGAAGATTCCTTGACTTCTGTGATTCCAAACACGTCAGCTGCTGATAGTTTCTTATGCTATGAGCAGTATCTCTTAAGTTTAGTGGTAATGTTTCCCAAAGGAGGTGATGTGTCCTTTAGAACTGGTGTGTAGATAGGTGTTTGGGTTTTTTTCGCCCGCAGTCTTGTGGACTTCAGTGTTACCTGTGAAGTCAGGTTTTAAGGTCCCCTGAGGTTCTCATTCCAGTTCACCTAAATTTTAAATGTTCTGGTCTGTTCCAGTTTCGGTTTTTGTTATGTTCCAGTTTTGCTTCCTCATCTATGAATGCACTGGGAAGAACCAGTTTATTGGAACATTGCCATGAACATTCATTTACATATTTGTCTATGTTTGCTTTTACAATGTGGTTTGAGAAGTTGAGAACTTGCAAACGAGACTTTAGAGGCCACAAAGCTGGACATTTCTACTCTCTGGCTCTTTACAGAAAAAGTGTGCTTAACTTGATATCCTGGAGTGTTAGTATGCTTCCTGAAATACACCACAGTATTTTAGTGTTATAGGTTCAATAGCAAGGACTTTTTAGTAGGATGGGTCGTGACTACTTATTAGCTAAAGAAGCTTTCCACTCTTCCTATTTAATTTTCATTATCTTGAGAATGTTATTAGTTGTGGTCAAGTCAGCTTCAATTCATGGTGACCTCATGTATAACTGAATGAATGACTATGGGGATTATGCTCCCAGTCAAGATATGATAGAGTGCACTGTTGCAGCCACTATGTCGATGCATCTCAGAGTTTCCCTTACTTTCACTTACTTTCTACTTTACCAGTCATTGTACCTTTTTCTACCTTTCGTAAGAATGAGCACAAATATAAATTGATAATGTTTTGCTGTGCACATTTTTAACAATTTTAAAAAGATAATAGGTGTGGTGTCAATGGTTTATCATTCAAAATGTCTTTCCTAGCTACTGATTAACTATTTTGTGCTGAAGTATTTGTTTTATTAATGAGATAAGATTAGGGAGGGATACAAGCTTCATCCTACTATTACTGTTATGTGCCATAGAGTCGCCCGTAACTCATAGCAATGGCTCTGAACCCTACTCTACCCTGAGCCAGTCCCACTGACTCCCACACACCTAATCCCATTGCCCAAGTTACCATATTAATCCATCTCATCTGAGGTCTCTCTCCTGTGCTGTTCCTCCACCCTTCCAAAGATCATGTCCTTCTTCAAGGACTGGTCCCAGTTACTGTATCAATCCATCTCATCCAGGATCTTCCTCTCCTGCGCTGTCCATCCACCCTTCCAAGCATGATGTCATTCTCCAAGAACTGATTTCTCCTGGCCATGTGTCCAAAGTAAGCTGGTTTACTATATTTTAATCCGTTGTTGTTGTTGATTGCCTTCAAGTCAAGCATGACTCATAGTGACCCTATGAACAAAAGGCCTGAAGCCCCTTTGCAACTATCATTTATCAATAGTTCATAGTTTCCAGAGGCATGGTGTTTAGGAAGTGGATGCCACTCCTGCTAAACACTATAAATAACAAGTCTTACAAAACTATTTACATTCAAAAAGAAAATGTAGCAAATATTTTCTTGACAACAGAAAGTAGAAGTTGAGTTACCATAACTATAGAAATTAGAGAATTGCCATGAGGTCTTTCTCTTTGAAGTATCAGATTTTATTCCTTCAAATTTGCTACTTTATATACATATACATACACACACACACACACACACATACACACATATAGATTTTATTCCTTCAAGTTTGGTACTTTATATACATATTATATACCTCTTGCTGCATAACAAGTTCCCCTAACACTTAACAACTTAGAATAGCAATCAATGTGTATTATTGCATATAGTTTCTAGGTTGTACCTCAAGGTCACATTCATGCTGGCAGCTGGTGCTACAGTCATCTGAGCCTGGATTGAGGCTGGCAGATCTACTTCCAAGGCAGTCCACTCATGTGCCTGGCCAGCTTCTATTCATGGCCTCCTTCCAAAGCTGCTCCCACACTTGCAGCTGTGTTGTGGTAGCACCCCACACCTCAAATCCCAAAATCTGTATTATTATCTATTACAGAGCAGAAAAGAATTTCAAATCTTAGAGGCTTAAAAGAATAAATGCATTTACATAGTTTCTGTGGGTGAGGGGGCTCAGTTTAGTGTAGTTGTTCTACTTCAAGATCTTTCATTTAAGCCATCAAATTGAAGATCAGAGTGTAACCTCTGATCTTTCAGTTAGCAGAGCTGAAGCCTCTGAAAGCATGACTAAAAGCTGGAGTATCTGTTTTCAAAAGTGGCTATTCACATGCTTAACTTTATGAGTATTCTCATGACACAGTGGCTGGCTCATCCCAGACCAAGGAGAAAGTTAAAGTGGAAACGGCAATGTCTTTCATGATCTCCTCTCATTTCTGCAGTATCCTGTAAGTTATTTCCCAAATAGTTTTTCATCAAATAGATTCTGACTCATGGAAACCCCATGTGTATATAACAGAACTGCACCACTGGAGTTTGAAAATTCTGACTTTAAAGAAGCAGATCATCAGAGTTTTCTTCTGAGGCACTTCTGGGTGGGTTCGAACTGCTACTTCACCTAGTAAGTAGTTAAACACTTCAACATTTGTACCACCCAGGAACACGTAAGTGAATCTTATTTTGTGTGGAAAGAATAATTGTGAGTGGATGTATCTTGGAGCTGGCAATCACATTATAGTTCTCATTTTCTTAACTAAGGTGCTCTGAAGGCACAGTCCATAGGAAGTTGTGCTGCTAACCCAAAGGCAGCTTCTCTCTAATGGTTCAAAACCACCAGCCACTCTGCAGGAGAAAGACAAGCAGTCTCCTCCCACACAAATTGTCAGAAACAACTTCACAGCCATGAAAGAGAAACTTTCTTTGTTCTTCATAAAAAATCAAACCCACTGCCATCATGTCAATTCTGACTCATGGAAATTCTCCTTTGTGCTTTTGAGGCTGTCGATATTTAAGGAAGGAAGCTCTCTCATCTTTTTTCAATGCAGTGGCTGGTAAACTTCAACTGTCAATGTTTCAGGTGGCAGCCAAACATAGAATGCATTGTGCCATGCCTTCGAGTTCAACACGACTCCTAGTGACCCTAAGCCCCTCTACAACTATCGACATTTAACAAAATTCATAGAGTTTCTGGAGGCATATTATTTAGGAACTGGATGCCACTCCTGCTTGAACCTGTTATAGTATGTTATTGTTGGTATGTGCCATTGAGTCGCTAGACAAACTTGCTCCAACCTGAAATTGTATGAAAAAAAAAACTGGCGTAAACTGTTATGTTGTTATGTGCCATCGAGTCGTCTGCAATTCATAGTGACCCTATGTAAAAGAGCCCTAAACCCTGCTCTATCCTGTGCCGATCGCACTGCCTGACACACCTACCCTCATTACCCCAGTCACTGGGTCAGTCCACTTCATAGAGGGCCTTCCCCAATTGCGCCGTCCCTCCACCCTCTCAAGCATGATGCCCCTCTCCAAAGACCTGTCCCTCCTTACAACATGTCCAAAGTATGTCAGATGAAGCCTCAGAATCCTTGCCTCCAAGGAACACCCTGGTTTAACCCTCTCCAGGTTGAATTTGTCTGTTTTCTTAGCAGTACACGGTATATTCAATACTCTTCTCCAGCACCACAGCGCAAAGACATCAATTCTCTTTCTATCATCCATAGTCATTGTCCAGCTCTCTGACACTTAGCAAATTATTGCAAAGACCATAGCCTGTATCAGATGCACCTTAGTCTCTATAGTGACACCATTGCACCTCAGCACCCTGGAGAGGTCCCTAACAGCAGACTTTACTATCACAGTATGTTTTTTTATTTGCTGGGTGCTGGTGCCAAGAGTGTTGACCGTGGAGCCAAGCAGACTAAAGTTGTCAACAATCTCAATCTCTTCACCATCCATCCTGATGCTGCTAATTGTTCCAGTGGTGAGAATCTTTGTCTTCTTGACATTGATCCTCAATCCATACTGAAGGCTGAAGTCCTTAACCCTCTGTAGCAAGCATTTCAGGTCCTCCTCAGTTTCAGAAAACCAGTAAGACAATAATTAATCTAATTATCCCACTTGGTATCAGCATTTCTATATTTTGTTATGGAAATGCATTTGATTAGATGGCAGTGTTAAATAAATTTAAGATAGATGAAACATATTTCTAAAATCTAAAAAAGTGTGGTATCTAAGAAATTTTTTTTCTCCAGTGGTTTGGGATAAAGTTTAACTGAAAGGAATGATGGTCTGTTTCATTCTACTACTCAATTTTGGAGAACTCTTCCAATGCTGGAGACCACATATAACTGGCTGCAAATTCTCCTAGTGGCAACATAAATGCAGGGAAAGTACCCAAGAAGCAAAACTGGTACATTCACACAACAGAATATTGTGCAGGACTGAAAAATAATAAACACATGAAACATTACACAACATGGGGGAGCCTGGAAGACATGCTGCATGAAATATCTCAGTCACAAAAGGACAAATACTGCATAATACCCCTTTTCTAAAATAGGACTGACATGGGGGGATTGAATAGGAAAAGCATGGATATATAATGAATACTGCATTGGAATAGATGAAGGAAAGAACTGTCTGAAAAAAATATATGATTAGGCATTATATGTATGACAACAATCTGGAACAGGAGGTGTATTGCAAAGTGGACAGCTGGAGGGAGCAGGGAAAGGGGAGAGAGGAAAATGTACAACAATGAATGAAAACCCAATCTTTCAGTAAATTTTCATTAACAGTTTAAAATAAATAATTTCTATTTCTATTCACACACACACATAATTTAAGCTTGTTCTTTTGATTTTTAATTATTGATTTCAAACTCTACCTAGGAAATTAGAACATCCTCCCACTCTCCCCTCTCTCCCTTCCATCACCATTGTCTCTATTCTGCATTTTCCTTCTTTCTGCTCGTTCCTTTCTCTTCTTTCACCTATGCCAATATTGTTCCTCCATGTTTACCTGCCATTTTCTCCTTGATATTTCCAAAATTACAGTGATCACCTCACAAAAGAGTGTTAAGAAAAATAAATCTGGAGCTGCAAAAAGTATCATGTGTACATATATGACTGTCTGCCTCTGACCACCCACGTTCCCTCAGAATAATTCTGAGTTGACCCAGGACTCTGATAGCCAATACAAGTGCAAGTCAAAAGCTTCTTACTTAAAGAACCTAAGATCCTCTGTTACTCTGCCTACAGACTTATCCAGTGACAGAGTTTGGGCAGCCTCTAAGTATCAATCTTTTTGCTGTTTCAATCAATGAGGAATATCACTCTTTTAGCATCTTCAACCAACAAGAAATCAAAGTTGATGGTTAAAAACTCTTGCTCCCCAGTACTCAGTAGAACAATCTCAGTGGCATAAAACAAGATTTATTTCTGACTTGCTTCAAATCTGTTGCAGGTACAGCAAACTCCACAAAGGCGCTAAATTCCATGTGGTTACTCTTAACCACAACACACATGCCCTTCATAGTGGAAGCAGGACATTACAAAAGTAACATTCTGATTCCCTGAGTGAAGAGAGATGGGATATACCTGGCCAATGGAAGAAGATAATGACTGTAACAATGGAGCCAAGTATATCGGAGATTGTG
The DNA here is from genome assembly GCF_000299155.1 of Elephantulus edwardii. Classification (NCBI taxonomy): domain Eukaryota; kingdom Metazoa; phylum Chordata; class Mammalia; order Macroscelidea; family Macroscelididae; genus Elephantulus; species Elephantulus edwardii. The sequence continues at coordinate 3,377,351 of NW_006399790.1, read as the reverse complement.
AAAATGGTGCTGGATAGGGCAAGGTTCAGATCTGTTGTTCATAAGGTCACTATAAATCAAATTCCAGTTGACATCACCTAAAAACAATTGTTCTAGTTTAAATACTCTTTTATGTCACTCACTCATTCCAATCAAGTCTGCCCTTTTCAGAGGCTATAAATTTCAAAGGAGTAGATTGAATATTTTTCTCCTTTTCTCCTGTAGAGGAACTGGTAGGTTTAAACCATGTACCTTAGGTTGGCAGCACAACTCTCTATCACTAGGCTACCAGAGCTTCCTGGAGGCCTATACTGAAAAGGATGGAGAGGTGTCAAGAAAATGTCTAAACTACTAGGTGCACAGACCAAAAGACCAGATAAGTAGAGAAATCAAAGCTAACATCACAAATACATTCTGTTCATGTTTCTTCTAAAGAAATAATGTGATAGGATTTTCAGAGCGTTTTTCCTTCTACATTGAACAAAAGAGAACAAAAATCCAAGGTTGTTGACAATGCATAATCCAGTTATAACACAAATGCCAAAAATCAGATATTCTAGCAATTTTCTGCACCTTACTCAAATTCTACTGCAGATTATGAGAACAATCGCAATTTAATATTACTAATAGAGAACACACCTTTGAAGCTTTCTGCAAATGTCAGGATGAACGAAGTGTTTGACAAAACAGAAGAGATTGATCAGCCACAATGCTGTCCATCGTAGAGTAAAAACAAGGCAGTGTGAGTGCCCTAAAAATTTTTCTGAGAACAAAATGTGCTAGGGAGAAATGGATACAGTAGAAGAGGGGGGGGATTTCCTCTCTTTAAAAGTCGAGGCCAGGGACAAAATAATCATTCAATTGAGCGGGACTGACTTTAACAACTAAAGAATGTAGCAGTCAGCAATGTAATTGCTCACGTGCAGCTACACCTAAGGGTAGAACTGGGAAGTCCTTCATAGTACTTTCCACTCAAAGTGAGTGAACAGTTTCCTCTCTAGGTGATATTCACCAAACAGAATCTCCTACTTTGTCTTTTGCTTCCTCCTTATTATTGTTATCTACATCGAGCTGGAACCAACTCATAGCAGGATTTCAGAGGATGTAAATCATAGGGGAGGTGACTGACCATCTTTCCCCTTTGGAACAGCTGATGGACTCAAGCTGTGTGCCTTTGCGTTGGCAGCACAACTTCTTACCACTAGGTTGTCAGAGCTCCCTTTTGTATTTCTTGTTGTTATTGTTGTGTACCTTTGAGTTGAAATCAGCTCACAGCTAAGTTTCCAGAAGGTTTTCAAAGGCAGTAAATTGCATGAGAGGAGAATGCCCACCTTTCTCCTGTAGAGCAGCTGGTAGATTCAAATGACATGCCTTCAGGTGGGCAGTGCAGCTCTCTACCACACGGCTACTAGAGCTCTCCTAAATCTTCTTAAATAAAATGGGCCCATTTCATTTTGCACATTGAAGAAAACTCACTCTTTAAAATGAAGTTTGAACACACGCCCCAAAATGGATAAACCTTGCAAACAGTATGCTCAGGGGAGTAAGCTCATCACAAAGGGATGAATATTGGATTGCACCACTGACATGAAATTCTTAGACTAGACCAAGTATAGAGATCAAAGTTTATTAGTGATTACCAGAGACAGACAGAAGGGGCAAGAGGAATCTATTGTTTTTGAAGCACTGGACATCTGTTTACAGTGATGGAAAACTTCACAACAGATACTGGTGATGGTTGCACAATTTGATTAATGTAGTTGGTGTCACTAAATTGTCCAAGTGAAAAATGAAGAATTGAAAAATTGGTTCCACTGCTTCATAGACATGCACACACACAAACACTTAATAACAATAACAAAACCACTCTAACATGTCTATGCAATCCAGGTGAGTGAAACCGTTTAAAATAGTGTAGCCAAAGAAAGCACTTGTTTTTCTCAATCATCCTTCATAAATTATCTGATTTGCACTAGTTGCCAGGAGGGTTCATTCTTTTTACTCATATCCTGAAGTGGGCCCATAAAGATGATTTGCCTAAACATGGGCTTTATGGAAAGCTGGGGCCCTAATGTGTCTCAGTGAAGTAAAGCCTGGCTGACAATGTAATTCCATTACTTTCAGAGTTATGTTAGTGGCCACTGTTCAGGAAGAATGAAAAGACTGGCAGACCAAAAGAATATGGAGAATTGTTGAATTAATGCTGACAGGTCCTTCCTGATGTTTGCAGAGTCAGAGCAAGAATACATGTGCAGGGCCACATATCTTATGCTTAAATATTTGCAAGGGAAAAAGTAAGCTAGCAGAAGGGTAAGTCAAATATATTCTATCCTCTTACTTTGGCAAATACATCTTTGTAACAACCTAGAATGTTACGTTTTGATCTAGAATTCTAGAAGTCTTTGATATTCTGAGCAAGAACAGGACTACAAGGAGGAAACAGATGGCCTGTGGCCTGCTTTCCCCTGCCTTCCCTTGACTTTTACCCCCCTTGGTCTTGTAGATTTGCACGTGTACAAACACACATACACACACACACACACACACAAACACACACACACACACACACACACACACACACACACACACACACACACACACACAGACATCTTAGGCTACGCACCAAAACCCTTTTGGCTCCCCATTGTACACTTGATATCATCTGCTCTTTGAAAGAATGGAGTTAGGAAAGACACCCATATGGTCTCTGGAGCATTGGGACTCTTTGAAATAGAGACACAAAGAATCTAGGTAGTCAAAGTGTAGTACAGAAGAAAAGAAGGTTAATAATCATAGTGGACCCACTGACTGGACACTACTGAACACTATGGGACACTGACAAGACACAGAGGACCAGTATGTCGTGAGGCATAGTACTCCATAAGACAGGGCACAGCTAGAGGAGGCTCAAGTCTAGTCCTCTAGGTTACAGAGCTAAGCACAAGGACGTCTCCTATCAGGCATAAAGTCAGCACTGAATAATGAAACTTACTTCTCTCAGGGGAAATTATCATCAAGGAAGTATACATGCATAAAGTCATCTTTCATTCAAGATGACAGTCTTAGCCAATTTGTGGTTGAAAAATGTGGTCAGGTGACAAAATATTTGTGAAAGGGGTACTTGAAGAGAAAGAAAAATGACTGAAATTTTGATGGGGATGACATGAGAAGAAAAAAAAAGTCCTCTTAGTGAAAGACAAAAATGGATTGAAAATCCAAAGAAACGGAAACTGACAGTGCGCTCCTCTTTCATGTACTTCCTGTTCTTACACATCCTGTCTTTCTTACTAAAACTCTTCAGATCATGAAGTCTTAAAAAGTCCTGCTGTGTTATAGCACTGGGACAACGACAAGGGATAAAAAGAAAATCCATATAGGAGTTCCCATCTTCAGAGATTTTAAATGCAACAGTAATAGCACAGAGTGAGCTGGTTTGTGCTCAAGGACTAAAACACAGAGCACAAAAGTTGAGTAAAGAGGGTTAGATCGGATGTGAAGTGGCCAGGAAATGGCTGCTTCAATTCCATCACAGTCTTCTCTGAATTAATGGGATTATATGGCTTCTAGGGAAAAAAAAAACCTTCCTTCTCAAGAGCAATTTCTCCTAAGTCTACTCCAACTCATGGCTATGAAAGTGAAAAGAAATCTGCCAATTTCACCAGGCAAAAGTAGGAGTGAGTGGCAGAATCCCAGAGTCTAATTCCAGCTGTGCTCAACATCCTCAAATGCCAGTTCATGAACATGATAGAGACACACAGAGTGACACAATAGTCCCACACATAGTTTCTCCTCTCTGGAGATTTACCTTTCTTAAACTAGGATGATTAAGAATGATAGGTATTTCTTAATATGTTTTTTCCCCAGTCAGTAGGTTTTCTTTTCACTCTGTTGGAAAATTATTTTTACATACACAGGAATTTAATCATTAGAAGATCCCATTCATCAATTTTATCCTCTCTCAGTTGCGTATTTCTGGCTTTATTTGTCAACCTTTTTATACCATGAGCTGGGCCTTCTAAGCTTGGTCCAACTTTGTCTCTTACGGTCTTTATGGGTTTGGGCTTTACCCCTAGGTCTCTGGTCCACCTTGAGTTGGTTTTTGTGTATGATGTGAGATGTGGATCCTGTTACAGCTTTCTGCAGGTAGTACTGCAGTTTTGCCAGCACCATTTGTTGAAGAGGTGTCGTTTCCCCATTTGATAGGTTTTATTTTCTTGTTGAATATCAGTTGACCATATAGATGGGTTCTCAATTCTGTTCCATTGGTCTATGTACCTGTCATTGTACCAGTACCATGCTGTTTTGGTTATCAGAACTGTGTAGTAGGTTCTGAGATCGGAAAGTGCTATGCCTCCCACTTCGTTCTTGTATTCCAGAAGCGCTTTTCTTATTTGAGGTCTCTTTCCTCTCCAAATAAACTTGCCAGTTGCATTTTCTTCTCTCTTTGAAGAAACTGAACCAAGTGGCTTGATACAGCAATGGGCTCAAGTGTGAAAAGGATGGTACAGGATAGGACAGAGTTCAGATCTCGTTTATTGAGTCACTATGAGTCATACTACTTGACAATTAATAACAACACAACTCAAACCATAGTATTTTTCTATCACCTTATAACCATGTGAAAAGCTAACAATGAATAAGGAAGAATGATGATTTGACGCATTTGAATTATGGTGTTGGTGAAGAAAACGGAATTTACTGCAGACTGCCAGAAAAATGGAAATTAAAAAACTGTCTTAGAAGAAATACTGCAGAATGCTCCTTAGAAACAAAAATGGTAAGACTGCATCTCAGGTACTTTGGATGAGTTGGCAGGAGAGACCAGTCAAAGGAAGTCAAGCTTGATAAAGAAGAGTTATGTGAAAAGGAAAAAGTCCCTGAAAGAGATTATTTGACACAATGGCTACAAGAATGGGCTCAAACATATAACAATTGTGAGGATGGTACAGGACTGAGCAGTGTTTCACTTTTTTTTATGTAAGATTGAAATTAGTTGGCACCTAACAATAAGAACAATAGATCTCTTTTCAAAGTTGACATTTTCTTTTTATAATAAAACAGTTTTTCTGCTTCTTGTATAAAGATATGTAATCCTAATAAGAGTATAAAGAAGATGTGTAAGGTAAAGGAACTAGAAAAAAACCAAACCACCAAGCATGCCCATCTTTCTATAGCTGTAAAGTTTCCAAAAATCATTATTTCGTTTCCATCCAATTGATGGCACATACCATACACCAGACAATGAGCACTTTCATGACATAGGAGAGACAAAATCTAATGAAAGAACTCCATTTTGAGGTACAATAGGTTTTGCATTCAAGATACCATCAGCCTCAGGGTTTAATTAGACACATTTTAGGTGTAAAACATTCAAAAGTTCTTCCTTTGTTTATCACTGAAACCCTCTATGCTTTCTGGACAAAGTCTTTATCCTATTTCAATTCACACCGAAGAATTAGGATAATTCAAGTATATACATGAAACTAGATCAAATTATATCGAGGTATACTTATGTGAGCTGTGTTAGAAATGGAAACTAAAAAAGAAATGCGAAAGTTGACTGCTTTTACCGAAGTACACATAATCTAAATACATTATTCATATGGATTCACATTCAAGAAATACGGTAGATGAGAAAAAGGGGCATTGGTGCTAACTCATGTAGCGTTCGAAAGGAATAAAGTAATTTTATGCTGGAGTTATTAAAGACTGCTTCATAGTGAAAGCAGGACATTACAAAAGTAACATTCTAATTCCCAGAGTGAAGAGAGATGGGATACCTGGCCAATGGAAGAAGATAATGACTGAGAAAAAAATTAGGAAAAAAATGTATGTTACTACATGAACATTCAACAGAATTCCTACAATAACCTGTTGGGCCCATGGATATTTATTTTATTCCAATCATTTATATAAAAATAAATCCAGTTGCATGATTTATTCTCTTTAGAAACCCAAAAGCTGCTTCTTATTATGATATACTTTGTCCTTGTGAAACAGAGTGAGAAATAAGAATATGTGAAGTAAAAGAGAAGATTTTTTAAACCAAGAAAATAACTAGACTTTCCAAGGTCACCTAACTTCAGTCGTTCCTTTTTCTGTTCTCTTAGGACTCATCTCTGTCCTATTTTTTATTCCAGAATCTTAGGATTGCAGTTCTTTACTACTATAAGAAGTAAAATCACATAAATAAACAGGATACACCAACAACCAAAATCCATAAGTGGAATTGGTATGAAGTGGAACTTCATATCAGTATCTTAAAATTTTGAGGCAGTTGTTAGGTTTTACCAAGACAGTTTCACCAAATAACCTGAATTCTCTTTCCACATTTGGGGGGGAAACCCCAAACCATCTTAATTATTATAACTTTATTATCATAAAGGACAATCTAAAATGTTATAACTTTGAACCTATACCTTTTCTTTTCCCATTGGATGCCCAAATCTTCAGTGATTCTCCCATCATTTTTGCTGTGTGGTCTTACTATTTACCAGAAGACAGTGACTGTGAAATAACCAAGCAGAATGCCATAAAGCAACTTTCCCAGCCTCTCTCCTTGTGGCCACAGTGGTCAGAAGAGGTGGGTGGTGTGGGCTGAACAGCATCAGTACAGGGTACAAGAGTAAAGAAAGAAATGTGGGTTTTTATTAACAAAAATGTCACCGTTCTGTTTGATAAGCTCAGCCCTGACAAAATACATAGCCCACTTCACAAACCTCTGAAAGCCAACACTTTCAAGCTAATATTGCTTCAAGGACCATCATTCCGCCAGAGGTGGCAATACCTTAATTTGTCACTGTCAGGCAGGCAAATTTCTTTAAGGTCTGCTTATTGTTGTTCTGTTCTCCTGTCTCTGGACACGCTGGCTTGCTAATACAAGTAATATGTCAGAGATCAACTTCAGGGACATCAAACAGAGCTCATTACTCTGAACCGCCTGCTGTGTTAGCTGTCCTAGCAAGAGTGATGGGACTCAGGGAAGGGTATTTGATAACACACAGGCTGCCCAAATGTTTCTGTGCTCTTTGCCGTGAGGCCTTCAGGAGTGGATGTTGAAGAGGAGATATCTGTTTCTCTGACACTGAACATTGACTGGGAAGCACTGATTCATAATAGAGAAAACGCTTCCTCTTTTATCGTTTCCTTGTTTGGTATCTTTGAGTGAGTTCTGACTTAGAGGGCCCCTGTGCACAACAGAGCAAAGTATGTCCTAGTCTTGACTTGGTGTCGCAACTATTGCTATGTTTAAGCCCAATCTTGCAGCCACCGTGCCAAACCACCTCCTTGAAAGTTTTCCTCTTTTTACTGACTCTCTACTTTACTAAATGTGATATCCTTTTCTGGTGACTGGTCTTTCCTAATGATATGGCAAAATTAGCAGGATGAAATCTTGTCATTTGCGTTACTAAGGAATGTGTTGGCTTTATATCCTCTAGAAAAATGTATTTTTGGGTATTCAATACTTTCCACCAATACCTACAATTCAAAGGCATCAGTTCTCTTTGGTCTACTTACTCAACTGTTCAGATTTCTCACACACATGAGGCAAATGTAAATACCATGTCTTGAGTCAGGGGCTCCTTAGGCATCAAAGTCACATCCATAATTGTTACTACTTTTAAAGAGGTTTTCTGCATCTGATGTACCCAATGCCATTTGACTTCATGACCACTGTCTCCAACGGTTCTGACTGCAGAGCCAAGTAAAACTAAGTTCTTGGAATCTCCAATATTTTCTCCACTTAATTGGCCTAGTTTGTGAAGACTTTTGTTTTAGTTTGGTTTGTGAAGATTATGTTGGGGCGTCATTCATAATGTAGTCTTTCATTCGGGTCCTCTTTACACCAAGCAAGACTATATCATCTTCAGACTGCAGGTTGTTAATGAGCCTTTCCTCAATAGTGAAGCCCCTTCTCTTTAATTACAAGCCAGCCTCTCAGACAGTTTGCTCAGTAATACAGACTGAATACATATGATGAATGAAAACAGTTCTGAATGCACACTCTTCCTGACTTAAAAGCACACAATATCTCCTTTGTTCTGCCTTTTAATCTCTGAACAGATTCCACATGAGCAGAAAAAGTGTTCTAGAAGGTTCATTCTTCAAAATATTATCCATAAATTTGCTAAGAGTCATACTATCAAATGTGTTTGAATAGCTAACAGAGTAAAGGTAAGCATACATACAGAGTAAAAGCAAACATATTTGTTTGCTTCCAGCCTAGACCTATCTCATAGCAGAGTTATGTCTGCATTCAGCTTGAATTTTTGACCATTCTCTGTCAATGCACTGTTACAAAAGTCTTTGCATTATTCCCAGCAACATTTTACTTGCCTGTGATATCAACAATACTGATAATTTCCAAATTTATTTTATTTTTTTTAGATCACCTTTCTTTGGAATGGGCACAATTAGAAATCTTTTTGCCACGTAGCCAGGTGGCCTTCTTTGACATTTCTTGGCACAAGTGAGCAAACATTTCCAGCTCTGCACTTGTTTGTTAAAATACTGAAAAATTCCCACAGCCAGGTTTTCAACAATGTTTCCGGTGCCCCCAGTACGTCTTTCTTCAGTATCATCAGGTTTTGGTCGTATGTTATCTCTTAAGAGATTGAGCACTGGCCAGTTGTTTTTGGTAAGGTGGCTCTGTATTCCTTTCATCTTCCTTTGATACTTCCTACACCATTCACTATTTTGCCATAGCATCCTTATTACAGCTTGTTGTTATCGACTGCCTTTGAGTTCAGCATGACTCATAGTGAGTAACCCTATGAACAAAAGGCCTGAAGCCCCTCTACAACTATCAACATCTATCAAATTTCATAGGGTTTCCGGAGGCATGTTACTTAGGAAGTGGATGCCACTCCTGCTTCCAAATCTGTCACAGTATGTTATTGTTGTTATGTACCATATGATGCCTGCGATGTATAGTGAACCTGTGTACAGCAGCTCTGAACCCTTTCCTGTTCTGAGCCAGTCTCACTAATACTGACACACCAACCTCCATTGCCCCAGTTACTTTATCAATCCATCTCATCTGGGGTCTCCCTCTCCTGCGCTGTCCGTCCACTTGAGCATGATGTCCTTCTCCAAGGATAGATCACTCCTGGCCACGTGCCCAAAGAGAGGCAAAACTTCAAATTTCTAGCCTCCAAGGAGAGACTTGGTTTCACCCTCTCCAAGACAAACCTATTTGTTTACTTGGCAGTCCATAATATGTTCAAGATTACAACTTGAAGCTTCCATTTTTCTTCAGTTGTTTTAGCTTGAGAAATGTCCGGCATGTTCTTCCCTTTTGGATTTCTAACTCCAGATCTTTGTGCACTTTCTTATAATTTAGTTGAACTTCTTGAGCCACCCTTTGAAATCTTTTGTTAAACTCTTACATCATAATTGTTTCATTCTCTTTTGTTGCCTTAATAAGTTCAAGGGGAAGTTTCAAGAGTCTCTTCTGACATTCGTTTTTGTCTGTTCTTTCCTGTCTTCTAACTTTTGCTTTCTTGAGGTAAGATGCCCTTGATATCATTCCACATAACTTATCTAGTCTTCAGTGTTCAGTGCATCAAATTTATTCTTGAGACAGTCTATAAGTTTAGGTGGCATATATTCAAAGTCATACTTCAGCTGATGTGAACTTGTTTTCATTTTCTTCAGCTACAACTTGAACTTGCATACAATTGTCCCCTAACCTTGTTCTGATAATATTGAGCTTTTCCATCATCTCTTTCCACAGATACAGTCAACATGATTCTAAATTATTCCATTCATGATATTCTTCTGTAGAAGTAATTTAAAAGATATTTACAATGAATAAAATATTTTCAAAGTCTTTGAATGGCTTATTCTGGCAACACTGTATCAAGTAATTTCCTATGTCAATTCTGTCACCAAGACCATATTTTCCAGCTACTGATCCTTCTTTGTTTCCAATTTCTACATTCTAATTACTAGTAATTATCAATACATCCTGATTGCATATTTGATCAATTTCAGATATCCATGGTTGGTGTGTTAATTTGAACAGTAGTCGTATTAAATGGACTATATTGTAAACATATGAATATTATCCTATTAGTGGCAGCAATGTATTCCAGGATAGACTTTGTTCTTTTTGATGATGCACACACCACCATTCCTCATCAATTTACCACCCTTGGCATTATTAACTATGTGTGTGTCCAATTCAACGTAGCCAGTATCAAACATATCAGTTCACTAATACCTAATATATTCATTTGAATGCACTCCATTTCATTTTTTACTACTTTCAATTCTCCTAGATTTCTGCTTTGTACATTCCATGGATGTCTGCTATTTTATCTTCTCATTTTGAGTCAGGCCACATCAGTAAATGAAAAGTCCTGAAAGTTTTACTTCATCTATGTCATTAACATATACTGTACTTCAAGGCAGGCAGGCTCAGTCTTATTTTAATTGCCATACAAATTGAGGAGCTTGTTTTCCTGCATTATGCTAGACAACATACCACCAATATTAATAAAGTTTTCATGGTCTTATTGTCAAATCTTTCTTCCTAGTCTGCCTTAGTCTGGTAGCTCTGCTGAATTCAGTTCATCATGGTTGACTCTGCTGGTATTTAAAATGCCAGTGGCACAGCTTCCAACATCACAACAACACACAAGCCTCCACGGTGTGCCGAACTGTCAGACATGAAATCCAAATCAATCTCTCAGCCTACTGAGAGCTCTCAAGGATAAGAACAGAAGATTTCTCCCTAGAAATACATACAGAGATTTCTCTCATGATTGGAACCAAGTATCACTGGAGAAAACTCCATTCAAAGTTTACAGGGTCCTTCACCTCCATGGAATTCAGAGGACTCTAGATTATCTAAGAGACAAGGGTAACAAACAATATTAGGGCCCCAAATTTCCATTATGCATTTGTTCTCTGTACAATTTGCTAGTTCTTGTTCAGAATAGAAAATATTTCGCTTTTGAACAGTACCAAGACAAGATTTTTCGATGGTTTACTGAAAGATAATGAGGAAATAATACGAAACTCTGACATATGATGTAGGAGTGTGCAGTTAAAAGCTGACAGAATACAATATTTACAATGTTATTTAGAAATGATAGGACAGTTAGAAAACCTTCCAGAACCTTTATAATAACTCTCTTGCAAGGGTCCTTGACATGTTATCAACTTCCTGTTAGAAATTGTCTTAAAATGAAGACACTTAAGTGCCTTGATAACGGCAGCAAGACATAACTTCCCTTAAACCAACCAAAGATGAAGGCTCTCAGTGGAGGCTCTTCCTTAAGGGAAGTAAACAAAAAAGTCACTCAAGAATAAGGCTCCAAAAATAATCATTGTCAGGACATTTTAATCCTAGGGGGATATTTTCTGACTGATGTAAGGATAAAAGTCAGCCATTTTTGGTTTTATGGAAACTCATTCTGTTCCTCTAAAAACCTGTAGGGAACTCTGGTGGACGAATGGTAAGAAACTATACTGCAATCCCAAAGGCACACAGTTCAAATCCACCAGCTACTCTATGGGAGAAGGATGTGCAGTCTCCTTCCATATTATTTACTGCCCCTGAAAACCCACTAGTGGGTCAGCTATGTGTCAGTTCCACCTCAACGACATACAACAGTAGCAGCACTCTATTAGGTCACTCCAGCAAATGGTAGTTACTTAATCTGTTTTCTTTTCCCTATTTAACATGCTCCTCCTCTCACATGGTAATCTGCTTTTCTGTGCCCTTATTGTTGTTGGTAGGTGCCATGGAGTTGAGCATGACTCATAGCAACCCTATGAACAAATCTGAAGCCTATCTTATTCTGTGTCATACCCATCATCTCTGACACACTTGAGCCCCCATAGTTGCTGCCATAATTCTTTTCAAATAATCCTCTAAGAGCTGACTTCTCTGTTGACTGCTCTAAAAGTTTCCTGTGGTTCAATAGGACATCTTGGACAAAATGAGCCAAAGATGTGGAACAGAATTGAAAATCGTAAAAATTACCAGCCTTACGAGGTTGACAGAGACTGGCGGCACCACCAAGCCTTAGTCACCATTTTGAACCTGGAACTAAATTCACCAACGTGGCTCAACATTCAGTCAAACAATAGGCAGGCCTCTAAGAATACAGTACCACAGGGAGGTACTCACTCCTTAGAACAATCAACCATACAGGATTCAAAGGGTGTCATGTGCTCAGCAATAGTCAAAAGTCAGAAATGAGTCAAATAGAAGGATTTATAGAAAGAAGAATCATAGGGAGGAAATGAGAGAAGTATCGTTATATTGTGGACATTGGAATTAATGTCAAAATAAAATGTTTATTTAAAAAATATCTGAATGATTGAATGAAAAAATAATTTTCTCTGTGAAATTTGACTCAAATCTCAATAAGCCAGTCACAATAGGACAAGTACTATAAAAATAAAATAGTAGGCAAAGGTTTACATAGAATATCAATCTAGTAGGGTTATCAAGGAAGGAAAGTGGGGAGTAGATAATGGACAATGATAATTTCTTAAGATGGTTGAAGGGAAGGACAATATAAGATTAATGGACAATCAGACATTGTACTGTAATTGATGTTATGCAACAAAATATATGTGAATGGTTGATGTCTTTAAAAAATAATATACTTTTGAAAAGTTTCACTATAATCACATTTTTTTAAAAAACTACAATAAAAGTAGATTTCGTCCCCTTTCAATTTCTTCTAAGTAACTTCTAGAATACTTCTTTATCTATCAACTCTTCCCTTGAAATGCCCTGTCCTTGATGTCCCCTTTTCTGGTTTTTTGCCTGTTCCCCCAATTACTTCTTTCCCACCTTCCTTGGCTCCTGATGGGTTCTACACACGGGCTAAGGCATTGTTCTCCTCCACATCCTCTAGACCAGAGCCTCTCAGATCAGGCTACCCATCAGTACCACCTAGTGAGATTTTAAAATTCAGATGCCAATGCTCCAGCCCAGAAGAATCTCTGATTCAGAGTCTCGGAGGTGGGATTCAGAGTTTTTCAACTTCAATTGTAATTTGCTCATCATGAAAAAAAGAAATTGTGGACTTTCTTTCACAAATGTGTATACCTGTGTAACATACTTCCTTATCAATCTCTCTCTCACTTCCTCCCAAAGGCCACTCCTATTTTGCATCCTGGAGGGGTATTGTTGACACAGGGGTTAAGTGATTGACTTCTAACAGGAAGATCAATGATTAGAACCCATTAGCTGCTCTAAGGGAGGAAAAAGTGTGGCAATCTCATTCCACAAAGATTTCACCTGGAGGCCTCCTCCTTTTAAGGAGGAAAATTCATCCTTTTGGGATGTACCTTTCTAATAAATCTATCTTTATTATAAAAAAAAGCCTTAAAAATATTTCAGCCTTAGTAGCCCCATAGGTCAGTTTCACTTTGTCCTAATGGGTCACTATGACTCACAATCAACTTGAAGGCTACAGGTTGTTCAGATTTCTACCACCATGGATTAGTTTTGCAAAGTTGTATCATCTGCATAATGCAGGTTATTGTTGGTAAGTCTCCCTCCAAACCTGATACCACACTCCTATTCGTAGAGTCCAGCTTCTTGCAAAATTTGCTCAGCATACAAATTCAATAGGTATGGAGATAGAATAAAACTCTGATGCACTCCTTTCTTAATTTTAAACCATGAAGTTTTCCTCTGCTCTGTTTGCACAACAGCCTCCTGGTCCAAGAATAGGTTTTGCATGAGCACAATTAAGTACTCTGGGATTTCCATTCTCAATATCAGCCACAACTTGTTATGATCCACACAGAAATCGAAACTGTCAACAACTCCATCTTACTTGGATCCACAGTCAACACTCTTGGTACCAGTAGTCAGGAAATTAGCACTGGGAAAGACTGTGGTTAGGGGCCTTATAAATTATTGAGGAATGATGATATTATTTTGAGGACTAAGGTACGTCTGACTCAGACCAAGGTCTTTCTGATCATTTGCTATTCATCTGAGAGCTGGACAATGAATAAGGATGACAGAAAAAGAATTGATGCCTTTGAGCTGTGGTGTTGGACAAGAGTACTGAACATCCCATGGGCTACCCAAAGAACAAACAATTATGTCTTGTAGATGGTGAAGCCAGAGTGATCTTTGGAAGCAAAGATGATGAGGCTTTAATTCATATACTTTAAGCATGTTGCTAAGTGGGACAATTCCTTGGAGACGGGCATTATGCTTGGAAAGGTCAGCCAAGGAGAAGACCACCAACAAGGTAGACAGACACGATGACTGCCACAATGGGTGCTAGTATATCAGGAAGTTGAAGATGGCACAGGACTGGATAGGGTTTTAGATCTGGTGTTTACAGGGTCACTATGGGCCATACTCAACTCAACAACAACAACATTACAAAGTGTAAAGTCATTTAACTTTATAAGGAATTTCCCAGCAGTCCCAAACTGAGTTTTAACATTTTACAGTTCCACCAGTAATCTATGAGAACCCTTATTGTTCTATATACTTACAAGGTATTGTCAGGATTTTTAAATTTTAGCCATTCTTGTGTACAGTGCAGCATCGATATTTTTTAGTGCTTCCCAGATTATTCCAATATGTAGCCAAGGTTGAGAATCATTTCAATATGTAATTTTCACCAGTGAGCTTACGTCTAAACTACCACTGCTAGAATTGTCCAAAGAGAATGAGTTACCTTATTTGATAGTCAGTGTAAGAAAGATGAGCACAAATCAAAGCAACTATGAAATATCAAGCCAACTCAGTAACAATAGCAAAGTTCAACATATCAGCAAACAATAAATGTTGGCAAGGTTGTGTAGAGATTGGAACTCTTATTCACTGATGGTGGGAGTAAAAAGGGTGCAACCACTATGGAAGACAGTTTGGTGCTTTCTCAAAAAGCTAGAAATAGAAATATCATTTTATCCAGCAAGTCCACTACTGGGAATACACCCTAAAGAAACCATAACTGCCATCCAAACAGATATATGCACACCATGTCTATTTGTGCATTATTTACAATAGCAATGAGATGGAAGCAACCCAAGTGTTCATCAACAAAGGAATGGATAGAAAAACTATAGTATAGTCATACAATGGAAAACTACACAGTATTGAAAAATAATGAACTTGTAAAACATTACAGAACATGGGAGACCCTGGAGCAAATCATGCTGAGTGAAATATCTCAGTTACAAAAGGACAAATACTGCTTAGCACCACTGTTATAAAGCCATTCTGACATGGGGCGTTGGGAGGAGAATAGGATAAGAGTGGATAGATCATGACCAGTGCATTGGAACAGATGAAAGAAAGAATTGTCTAAAATGAATATATGATTGATTAGGCATTATACTTATGACAACAGCCCAGAATAAGTGATATAAGAAGAAGAATGAGGACTTGGGGAGAAGTAGGTAATTGCATGACAATGAAAGAAAATATATATATATATATATATATATATAAAGTGAACTAGGGGAGGAAAAATGAAGTGCGAGGGGATAAAATGTGCAACAATGAAGAATGAAAAAAACTAACCTCTCTGTAAATGTTCATTAAAATCACAATTAAAATAAATTTTAAGAAAGAAAAATAAAATGTTAAAAATAAAAAAAAAAGATGAGTAATCTTCTCCTGTGAAATTTACTGCCTCTGAGCACCTGCTGGAGGATCAGCTATTAGTCAGTTCTGACATAATGATACACAACAATATTACTTACTAAAGCCACAGATATCAAATAAACTCTGACTCATAGCAACCCTCCACTGGGTTTCTGAGGTTATAAATCTTTAGGGAAAAGACTAATTATCTTTTCCTCAAGGAGTGCCTGATGTATTTGAACTTCCAGCCTTTCAGTTAGTAGCCAGCCCTCCACAACGAGGAGCCTAAACACAGAGGGTATAAAGCAGAAATGATATTTCAGGAAACACTTCTTCGTCTGTAATATGCACAGATTTCTGTGGGGACGGTGTTAAAATGCAGATTCAAATTTAGCAGTAAGTCTGAGGTGCTGCCTAAAGTTCTCCATTTCTAAAAGGCTCTCAGGTGATGGCAGTGCTGATGGTCTGGAAACCACACTTCGAGCAGTTAGGGTTTAGAGGCAGGTCCTGTGTTGGGTAAAGGGCTGGGATAAAACTGAGAGTCCTTCTATCGCTGTGATTTCCTATTCCAATGGCATTTCAGACTCCAACATGATCTTTTGCCTGGACTGTTGTCTGAAGATTTCCATTTGGATTCCCAAAACATTACATCATAAGTAATGCCATTATACCCCCAATTGGCTGCCTACTCAAACCTTCCCATTTAAACATAACATTAACACATTAACCTTAAAACCCTGCCCATCAGTGCTGTGATTCTGCTTATATTACGGGTTGAATTTTGGCCACTCAAAATATGTGCTTTGTACTCTTGTGCCTATAAACACGAAGTTGTTTTGAAATATGTATTTTTTCGTTTGTGATATTAAGGAGGTCATAAATATGATCACATTTGAATTATAATAAACTACTTGTCTCAGAGTTGGCAGCAAACTTCTAACCTCTGGACAACTCCTTGCTCTCAAAGATGCCATTAGCACAGGCTAAACTTCTTCCTCCTTCAGCACCACTGGTTCTTACTGCCTCCTGAAGTGGTTAATGCTTTGTATTCCTTTTCTTTTGATTCTTTACATGTCTTCTTTTGATGTTTTCTGAGTCTTTCACTCTCTTGTCTGCAGAATCCTCCAATATTGAAACTCAATATTATTCTCAATATTGACTCAAGTGTTCTCTTCCAATCTTTCACTCTCAATTTGATAATCCCAAACACTTGCACATATCACTTTAATACTTCACCTTGTTTTCTCAAGAGACCTTTTGAAAGACTGTTCAGTTCTTCCACATCATCATTTTTTCTGCTTGTGTTAGTGACTGTGTATTTAAAAGTAACCCCTTCTCCCAGCAACAATAGCAAAATTCAATAGAGCAGCAAACAATCAGTGCTAGTGAGGTTGTGGCGGGGGGGGGGGGGGGAGTGGGAAGTAATCCCTTCTGAAATAATTTTGGTCTTTTCCTTATTTCTCTATTTTTTATTTAACACATATTTTATTTCTGTATCCTGTCCTACAATCCATTAAATCTATTCTTGAGATGATGATCTCCACATGCAATCTTGGCTGAAAGTTAATCCACAGGTTGAGTTTTATGCTGGTCTGCAAGGAGGATTAAGGGTCTTAGTCTCAGGAGTTACTCCAGTCTCAGACCTGTAGGTCTGACTATTTATATATGTCTGAGTTCTGTTCCACATTATTCTCCCACTCTGCCCAGAAATTTCTATCATGATCGCTCACAGAGTGGCCAGTGATGGTAGTGCCATGTAATTCTTCTAGCCCCAGACTCCTAGTCATAGAAGTTGAAGTTCATCATAGAGATGGCAGCCTTGCTCCTCTGGCACTTGTCCCCAATCCCCAAATTTGGTATGATTAGCTGTTGTGTGATTGCTTACCCTGTGTGAAATCTCACCTACCATGGACCCTGGCTCTAAACCTCTTACATTAAATCCCCTCGCCCACTCTCACACACACACATAAGGGATGCAGCTGTCACAAAATTCCAACCATGAAAGCCACAGCTATCGGCAATTAATAACTCCTTGTGATCAATTTTTCTTCTGGAATCAAGTGCCAATCCCTACTTCTATCTAATCAATTCTGATTTAAGTGATGCTACATGTTTTGGAAGGAGGAGTGGCATCCACTTCCTAAATAACATGCCTCCAGAATCTATGAACTTTGATAAATGTTGATTGTTGTGGAGGGGCTTACAGGCCTTTTATTCATAGGGTCACTATGAGTCATGCTCAACTTGAAGGCAATCAACAACAACAACAACATGGTTTTTAGTAGAATTATACATTATAGGATTTTCAATGGCTGTAATCTTAAAAGAAACAGCCAGGGCTTTATTCTATGGCTTTACAGATTGGATTAAAACTGCCAATATTTTGGTTAGTTTAGAAAGCAAGCCATTTGTGTCACCCAGGGACCAGCTCAAAGGCCTCAAGAGCAAGTCATAGGTTAGCACTTACTTGGTTTAAAAAAGAACCCTCTGTGTTTGCTTAATTGATGCAAATGTGTTGATGTTTTCTCACTTAACTGAAAGAAAGCTCTGTGCTGACAGGGTCCTTGTCCTACCTGCACATCATACACCAGGGAGGACCTTGCTGGTGTTCCTTGGGGGAAGAAGGGAGATAGTAAGGAAAGAAAGATATTAAGTACAGTTTTCCTATTTGTCCGATACTTTGAGATCTGTTTCATAGAAAGTCGCTTCTTTCATTTTCACAGCCATCCTAGGAGGTATTCTGGTCATTATTTGAAGTGGATTTATGGCACTGATCCTCAAAGAATGTTCCTTAGACCAGTAGTATCAGTATCTGCTGAGAGCTTGTTAGAAATGCAGATTCTTTTTGAGAAAGCACCATACTGCCTTTCACAGTGGCTGCACCATTTCACATACCCACCAACAATGAATAAGGGTTCCAGTTTCTCCACAACCTCGCCAGCATTTGTTGTTTGCTGTTCTGTTAAATTTTGCTATTCTTACTGGGGTGAGATGGTATCTCATAGCTGTTTTGATTTCTATCTCTCTTAGAGCTAGGGATTTTGAACATTTCTTCGTGTTTGCCATCTGAATGCCTTCTTTGGTGAAGTGTCTGTTCACTTCCTGTGCCCATTTTGCAACTGGGTTATTTTATTCTTGTTGTAGTGCTCGAGTATTTTATAAATTCTAGATATATGTCCCTTATCTGACATGTTATTACCAAATACTTTTTCCCAGTCTGTGGCTTCCCCTTTTTACCCTGTTGGAGAAGTTTTTGGTTGTGCATAGGGATTTGAATCTTAGAAGGTCCCATTCATCTATTTTATCCTGTCCTGGTTGTTGATTTTTCTGGATGCTTGGAAGACTGTTGATGCTGTGGATTAGGGCTTCTAGAGTTCTTCTAAGCTTTTCTTTAATGAAGTTTATAGTCCTTGGGTTTAGTCCTAGGTCTATGATCCACTTAGAGTTGGTTCTTGTGTATGGAGTGAGGTGTGGATCTTGCTTGAGTTTTCTTCAGATAGTTTTCCAATTTTGCCAGCACCATTTGTTACAAAGGCTGTCGTTTCCCCACTTAAATGATTTCATCTCCTTATCAAAAATAAGTTGATCATAGGTAGATGAGCTGATATCCGGCTTCTCAATTCTATTCCATTCATCTATGTGTCTGACATTGTACCAGATTCTCCAAGTCTACCTCATGCACACTGACTCAAATTCTATTCGGGATAGATTTTCCAATTGGTGTTAAGCTTTCCAGCTTCTACTGGAGAAGCATGCAGTAGGAATCGACAAACTGCTCTGTGGGGAAAAGATGGGCAATCTCCTCCCATGCAATTTACTGCCTCAATTTACTGGAGGGCACCAACTCAACAGTTTACAACAACAACAACAACCAAGTGCTCCTCAGAAATCCTCAAGTTTTAAAATCACTGAATTGGAGATTTGGAATAAATTAATCAAAAGAAAATAACTTGTTACTGACAGAGCTGGACTGGAGACAGGTCAGTGTGGAACCAAAGCTCATTCCCTTATTATGACACCACAGAGTCTCCTTGACCAATTGAGAAGCCTGTCTGAGTAATGTCTAAAGTGATGAGCTTGAATGGATCTGCCTCATTTCCCATTTTTAGGAATCTAGAGCAAACCAATCATGGAAAAGGAGGTTATTTGAGAAAATGAAACCACCTGTCCCAAGACAATTGTAGCTGGAAAAATTATGACAATACAAAAAGTTCATATTGCTTCTGTTGACATAAATTGGATTTCCAGGAGGCCAGATGTGCTCAGTGACTAAGGAAACTGGAACTGAGTCCCTACCAATGCTAAGCATTGGACGCACATAAATTGGAATGAAAACAAAATAACACCAACATTTGAAAAGAACTAAATAAATATCAAATTAGGGCATTCCATTTTAGCCAAACATCCCACAGAGTAATTGGTACAGACAGCTAGAGCTTTCAGTGGGCACAACAATCTCACTTGCTGTAATTATTGAATAGAGGGGCCAAATCCATAGCCACTAATCAAGTTCACCATTCTCTGAACAGAAAGAGACTTTCTATAACCCCAAAGGGGTCTCCTGAGAAACCTGCTCCCCCTCTCCCTCCCCCCTCAAAAAAGCCATTAATCACAACCAGATCTCATGGACATCCTCCCAACACTGTCTTCCAGACATTCTCACACTAAAAAAATAAAAAGAATAAAAAATAAATAAATGTTTTAATTTCTAGTAAAATCAAGGCAGCATTTTCTTAAAAGCTAGAAATGATACTATGGTATTACCAAGAAGCCTGTGGGGTTTGGACTTCCCCCACCCCCTTTTATGAGAGCTGTTCTCTAAGCTTTTATGTTGTGTATTTAAAATATATGACTGCACTCCGTGGTGCTATGGAAAATCTGCTTAAGCTTATTGGATATCATCAGCCCAGTTGCATGAGCCATATATGCAAGGTAAGGCTATATACTGTGTTGGTCTTATTATGTACAACTGAGTGACCCGCCAGTTGGTTTTCAGAGGCTGTAAATCACAAGAGGAGATTTTCCATTTTTCTCCCCCAGAGCAGCCGATGGATTTGAACCGTCTGCCTTTGGATTGACAGCATAACTTCTTCTCACTAAGCCATCAGAGAGGCCACTAGTGACAAGATGCACTTCAGAATATGCCCCATTTTAACAGACCCAGCTGAATGCTGAATCACAGTAAAACTTGTGAAATCTGGAACTCAGGTAAGGAAGGAATTTGCAAGAAGAAAAAAAAAATGCAAATGTTTACTACTGAAAGGAATAACAGAAAAGTAGTACAACTACACCCTGACACAGTGAAAACTTGCAAGTCACAGAAAAACCAAGCAGCCCTGGTGAGTTCCACCGTGTACAGCAGAGTGAACACTAATCAGAGATGAAAGAGACTTCGAAGGTAGCATAGTTGTACGCTCTTCATTTTTACAAGTGATAAATCTAAAGCCCTGGAAAGGATAGTGACACCTCCCTGTTATTGTGATTGTTGTGTGCCATCGAATCAGAAATGATCCCTTAAATGACCCTCTAGTGGGTTTTCAGAGGCAGTAAATCACACAGAAGAAGACTGCCCATCCCTCTCCCGCAGAACAGCTGGTGGATTCAAACTGCATGCCTTCGGGACTGCAGCACAACTTCTTACCACTAGGCCAGCAGAGCTCCCTAGACACCATCAATGGCACCCTAATCTGGGAACTAAATCCCCTGACTTGGAATGTTGGAGCTCATTCATATAAGTAAGCAGGATTAGACAAAATTTTTTCCATTTGACTCATTGTTTTTCAGTGATGAAGAGGAAAAAAAGGGTGTAAGATATTACCAGCCCAGTCTCAAGCTGCTCCATAGGAAGGATTTCTCCTGTACATCAGTGCAGAAAAGAAAAAGGAGTCCGCAGGGCCTCGTCCTTCATGCCCTTCACCTTTGCCTCCTAAAGGAAGGGTGGGGGGATGTTTCCTCAATCTGTTGGCATCAGCAGAAGAACAGAGGTTAGGGTACTTCCAGGCTTGCTTCTTTGAACAGGTCTTGTCCTTAGGACATATATAAATGCATCCTTTTGAATCACTTAAACAGATATTTTTACTTCCATTTGCCTAATTCTTTAACTTATCTCTCTGCTGGTAAAGGAGCTAATAATAACAACTTCAAGCCTCAATAGAGAGTAAGAATTTTTTTGCCCACTGAAGAGTCAGCAACCAAAGTCAGTTTCTGATTGGTTAAAATCTCAGGCGTGAAAGCCAAGATTTTAAGGCATTTGGAGAGGGGCATCTTAACATCAGTATAAGGCAAGATTTTTAGAAATCAATCTCTAAAAAAAGAAATTAAAAATGTGAAAGAAATTTCTAAAATCAGAACCACTGCCAAACAAAAGTAAAGGATTTATATGGCTAGGCTACATTAAATTGAAGAACATCTGTTTATCAAAAGTTTCTATAAAGAGAAGTGAAAGACAATCTCCAAGACTTACAGACAAAAGATGTGTATCTAGATTTTAAGAAAGGTTTTCATGAGCTAGTAAAAAAACTGTGAATTGGTTTGACGCTGGAAGATTGTTTATTGTGTCTTGATGAGGGTCACATATGGAACGTTTGGCTTTTTTTTTTCTGTGCATAAATGGGACTTGTCAGATGGACTTGGGTGGGGTGTGTTGGGTTAATTAATAGTTAGCCAGCATTCAGGTGTGCCTGTATTTAAAAATGCAGTATGTTAATTGTTAATTGACTTTGGGATGAACATTCTTTTAAGTGGTTCAGCAGTGGTCTATTTGCTGTACTTGGAGTTGCTGTGATGCTGCACAACAATGCCATAGATGTGTCACACACCACAGTGCTGAGCCATTGTGGGCAGTGTGTGGTGGAGCTCCCAGAGTGATTCCGGTTTGCAAGCAGGAGTGGCATCCACTTCCTAAACGACATGCCTCTGGAAATTCTATGAACACAGAGAAACAACAATAGTTATACAACAGGGTTAAGGTCTTTTGCTCATAGGGTCGCTATGTATCATACTTGACTCAACAGCACCTAAAAACAGTCAAAAATCCAAAAGCATCCCACTAGAAAATTACTCTAATGACATGAGTGCTTCATAAAACAAGGAAGCCAACAGGATACAGAAGAGGATTCTTTCTATACTAATTAGCAAAATGGAAACTTGTAACCAAAATGCAAACCCACAAAATTTGAAGCCTAAGAGGGATGACATGCTTGGGAGGGTGGAGGGACAGCACAGGAGAAGAAGACCCTCAATGAGATGGATTGATTCAATGACTGGGGTAGTGGGGGCAGGTGTGTCAGAGACAGTGAAATTGGCACAGGATAGAGCAGGGGTTAGGGCTGTCGTACATAGGGTCATTATGAGTTGCAGGTGACTCAACGGCACATCCTAACAACAACATTTACCAAGAGTTGGGAGAAAACGAAGCAATGTTGTTGTTCTTACTGTGTGTTCTGTCGAGTCGGAACTCATAGCTGATCCTCCAGTGAGTTGTTGCTGTGTGCCATCAAGTTGGAACCGACTCATAGCTGACCCTCCAGTGGGTTTTCAGAGGCAGTAAATCATGTGGGAGGAGAATGTCCATCCTTCTTCCGCAAAGCAGCAGGTGGATTAGAACCCCATGCCTCAATGAGTTTTCAAAGGCTGTAAATCACACAGGAGGAGACTGTCTTTCTCCTACAGCACAGCTGGTGCATTTGAACTGCCTGAAATTCGGTTGGCAGCGCAACTCCTTAATTACTCACCCACCAAAGCTCCCTTTATACAATGATACATTTCACAATGCAAACAAGTCATCTGTCTAGTTGATGCAAAAGTGAGCAATTTAGTTTGCTGGAACAGTCAACACAGATAGTGTACAAATGCCCAAATATCGCCAATGCCTTGGGATGGCCAATAAATTAACTTTAGCAAAGATAGATAAGGCTGATTTACCAGGGAAAACAAAAAGTTGTAACCTAATAGAATTTGTCACCTCTCTTGATTTCAGACCAACTAAAGCATCCCCCAGGTTTCTCACCTCTTACACAATTCTTTACAGCATCAATATAACAGAAATGAGAGTCAGTTTAACTTATGGAGCCAAGGCTCAAAGGCAAAGCAGGAGCCTGAATCATATTCCATCCCTGCAGGTGAGAACTACTGACCTCACATTGATTTCCAAGACTAAATTATTCTGCAGAGGCACTGGTGGATTTGAACCACTAACCTTTTGGTAAGCAGCCAGACATGTTATGCCCTAGGAAGATGGAAGGAGAAAATGAGAGCCAATGCTCTTCCACCAGCCCCCGGGGGGGGGGAAGAAGAACCAGTTTTCTGGGCATTAAACTATGCATTTGAGCACATACTGTCAATGTCACTAAGGAGATTGTACCCAATTTACAACTTACTCCTTTCACTAGCAAAATAAAAAGTGCAATCAGAATGCTCCTGAGGGACAAGAAGGGTCAAAGTTCATCTCACATACTATGTGAATGTTGTTAGAAAGGGCCAGTCATTAGAAAAAGACATCATGCTGGGAGAGGGCCAGAGAAGAGATGAAGACCTCCACCAAGATGAATTGACACAGTGACTATAACATTTGGCCCAAGCTTATCCGAGGTGGTGAAGATGGTCTGGGCAAAGCAAGGTTCAGATCTTGTTGTTCACAGGGTCACTATGAGTCAAAGTTGACTCAGTGGTGCCCAACAACAACAACCTTTCATTGTCATTTACATGCATGAGTTTTTGCAATTTAACTTCCTCTCTGAATAGAGTTGTTCTGTTGGCACGGTTGCTTAACACTGAACCACAAACATACCAGCCACTTCACAGAAGAAAGATATAGAAGTCGGCTTCCTTGAAGATTTATGGCCATGGAAACTCCATCTGGCAATTCTATTCTGCCCTCTAGGATTGCTATGAGTGAAATCAAGTCAAGAGCAATGTGTTTTGACTAGAATATACTTCCCCATTTCACTGATGCTGGGTTTGCTCCAGCGACTTGCTACATAGTCAACAGACTATGAGAGAAGTGATAGTGTCCCAGTTCTAAGCCTTTCCCCACCCCATTCCCCCAGTTGCCATGGAGTCAGTTCCATCTCCTGACAACCCCATGAGTTGCAGAGTAGAACTGTGCTCCATAGACTTTTCAATGGGTGAATTTGCAGGAGCAGATCACCAGGCCTTTCTTCTGAGGCACCTCCAAGTGCATCCAAACCATAACTCTTTCAGTTAGTAGTTGAACACAAAACAGTTTATGTTACCTAAGGCTTCGGTTATAAAACAGCAATGTTTATACAAGTTTTCTGTGCTCCTGTGATGTGAAGGAAAGACGTGAACCTTATCAAATCGGCCCAGTCAAATTCAACCCATGTTCACTGAATCACAGCTGATTGGTAGACCCAAGACTCTGAAAATAGATGCCTGATGTACTAACCCTCTGACATCTTCAAACTGATTGCCTCACGGTAGAAACTAGAGCACAGTAATCTTAAAGAAACAGAAGGGCCTCCAGGTGGTAAGACACAGGAAAACAGAGAAGGGAAAGTCTGAAAGGTGGATCCAGCTAAGAGGGAGGTAATAAATTGGCGATCTTATAGTGTCCAACTGGAGATGTATAAACTGATGAATAAAGTCACAAATAAGAGCTTAAATCCCTATTTCATATAATTAATATGAAATATTACCTATGATTTTCATTTGCAGTATATTTTGTTATTTCTCATCATTATTCAAATCTTCTTGCTGTTCCTCCTTGTTCCTAGGTTTAAATCTAGGAAAGGACAGACTTTCATGTTTATTTTACATGTACAAAACCTGCAGCACAAAGGTGCTAAAGGAATCCATTTCTAAGAATCGCCATGATGTCACATATAAAATCTAGAATTTATGACATGACCATGACTAAGCCATTCCCTTGGACACTTCTAAAATGCCTTGGCTTGCAGACAGAATTGTGCGGCAACACTAGTGACTAATAGTTATATTAACATGAAAGTTCCTGTTGCACATGTGCTCTATGCATCACTGCCATTTTCTAGAATCTGAAATAGTCCATCAATATACTCTTGGGAGAGTACAGCAGCAAGCAAGTTGGATCAGGGATCATTAGCCAGGAGGTGGTTCAGTTACAGCGAAAGGAGACGATGAGATAGAGACCAACACAGGAGCCCCCAAAAGGAAGAACAGGCATTTTCTTGCTCTGTCTAGGCATCATGTAAGAAGGTGCAGTGACTAAGTGACCTTAACTCTAAGAAACCCTGCAAAGCTACTCAATCTATCCCCTGGCTCCCATAAAGAACTTACCTAGAACATTCTGGACAGACTAAAAATGTGGCTGTTGTCATCAGGTGTTGTCGAGTGCGACCCCTAGCGACACTGTGAGCAACAGATCTGAACCCTGCCCTATCCTGTGCCATCCTCACCATTTCTGATACACTTGGACCCATTGCTGCAGTCACCGTGTCAAATCATCTGATTGAGGGTCTTCCTCTCTCTTGCTGACCCTCCACCTTGCCAAGCATTACTTCCCTTTTCAAGGAATAAACTCTCCTACCAACATGTCCAAAATATGAGAGAAGAAGCTTTGTTTGACATCCTTGCCTCCATGGAACATCTTGGCTGGACCTTTTCTAAGACAGACGTGTTTGTTCTTTTGTTATTTATGGTCCAGCTCTCAGAAGCATAGCAAGTGACTGAAAAGACTATGGTCTGAATCAGACGCACCTTAGTTTTCAAACTGACATCCTTGTTCTTCAGTATTTTGGAGAGGTTCCTGACAGCGGCCTTGCCCAAAGCAATACATCTCCTGGCTGCTGGTATCAATGGGTGTTCATATAGATTCAAGCAAACTAAAAATTGCTGTTATAATTGTGGTGCCAACCCAAAGGCAGGCAGTTCAAATCCACCATCTGCTCTGCAGGAGAGAGATGGGCAATCTCCTGTATGATGTACTGTCTCTAGAAAGTCAGCTATAAGCACGTAACAGCAATACCTTTAAGGTTTGCCGCTTACAATAACAAGTTAAGACTGCTAATTCTTCCAACAGATCATAATCCAATGCCCTGGGAAAGTACCGCAGTAGAGTACATTTTTACTAAGCATCCCTGAAACACCAGGCAGATACTATTTTACATTTACCGAGACGAAAACAGGAGCTTTAATGAGGTGCATTAGCAATAATTATTCTTTTCGCTGTACTGTGCTTGGCATTAAGAACTGTTCTTTAATGGACGACATTCCACTTCAGATTTTACAAAATCTGCTTCACTCTCACAGTTTACAACAAGATATTCTCAGTGGTAAATAAAGTTGAGGAGTGGGGAAATCACTGTGGCAGTGGTGCACACACCGGCTAGCTTAGATTTCTTCTTCCATCCCTTTCCCATTATAAAAAGTTTTAACATCTCTGGTGATTATTTCCTGCCTGGGGAAATCCATTGTTCTTAGAATGTCACTTTTGATCAACTGTAAAATTCTGGCCCCTTCTCTAAGGGCCCTGGTAACAATCAATACATTTTTTAAACTATTGACTTTCTTGAAAGCATGCAGCATGCCTGAATGGCTTTGCTTGTAGTCACAAAAGCCAGGCAGTATTCATCATTATTTTGCTATGCAGAACTTTTTGCTGGCTCTTCCTTTTTTTACCAGCTGTCACCAACACCTTCAAGGACAGAAACAAGGTGGGGGTTTCCGAACCTTTTCCCTCAGTCTTCCTGGAAACCTTTAAACTTTTGGCAGTCAAAGTGCAGAGGTTCATAAAACTTCCTTCGGAGCAGCCGGCACAAAAGGGGAATTATTGCTGCATTTTTCTTAAAGGCCTACAGATGACAGTAAACCACAGAGTCTGTCTCCTTTCCAGCTACATACTGAATACATCTGTTGACATCACCCACCCGGTCATGAGCCCCCAGCACCTGTATTCATCATCTCCACCAGCAGCAAGATTCTTATTTGTTTTTCCTATTCTACCTGCTAGATAGTTGGTCAAATTTGTCCTTGCTGCCTCCTGAAAAATTAAAAAGGAAGGAGGAGGTCATTTCTTTCTCTCTCGAGACCAGTGTGGTGATTACTAAGAATCACATGCAGGATGTGTCTGTGCTCTCTGATAGTCGGCTCTGACTCAACAGGAGTGAGTTTGAGTTACAGAGCAGAGAGTAAAAGAGAGAAACAGGTACACACAAATACACACACACACACACCCCCCCCATACAAAAGAGAAAGTGCCAAAGGGAGGGGGGGAAAAAGAGAGAAAGGATCACAGATTCATTTGACAGGATGTAGATACACAGGTAGTGTTTCAGATGAAAGGCCAATTATTTTTCTATAATCACATTTTTAATATATATTTGGCCCTTAGAAAGGCCATTACCAGTTAGACAGTTCTGAAGGAGGAATGGCCACAATCAGCTCACAAACACATCTCTTTTCACCTCATCAGAATAAAAGAGAAAAATGAATGGGAGGGTCTCTCCTCCACTTCCACCATCTCTTCACACAGCTGCTTGAAGCTGCATATTTCTGACACAGGAAAAAAGTTACTGTTAGGTGCCACTGAGTCACCTACAACTCATAACTTATGAGCAACAACTCAGAACCTTGTCCTATCCTGTGTCATCCTCATCATCTCTGATAGACTTGAGCCCACTGTTACCATCACGGTGTCAGTCTACCTCCTTACGGGTGTTTCTTTCACCGACCTTCGACCTTTCCAAGTATGAGGTCCTTTTCCAAGGACTGGCCCTTTCAACAATGCACCCAAATTGTGTGAGACCAAGTTTCACCATCCTTGCCTCTAAGAAGCATCCTGGTTGCACTTTCTCCAAGACAGACTTGTTTGTCCTTTTGGCAGTCTACGTGATTGATGGTGAAGAGATTGAGATTGTTAACAGCTTTAGTTTGCTAGGCTACACAATCAACACTCTTGGTCCCAGCAGGCAGGAAATTAAAAGACAAATTGCATTGGGAAAGTCTGCTGTCAGAGATCTCTCCAGAGTACTGAAGAGAAACTATGTCAGTCTGGAAACTAAGGTGCACCTAATCCAGGACATAGTCTTTTTAATTACTTGCTATGCATCAGAGAGCTGGACAATGACTAGGGATGATAAAAGGAGAACTGATGCCTTTGAACTGTGGCGCTGGAGAAGAATATTGAATATACCATGGACTGCTAAGAGAACAAACAGATTGATCCTAGTGAGGGTGAGACCAGCCTGCCCCTGGGAGGTAAGGTAGCTTTGTCTGACTTACTTTGGACATGTTGCAAAGAGGGACCAATCCTTGGAGAAGGACATCATGCTTGGGAGGATTGAGGAATGGGGCAAGAAAGGAAGACCCTCAATGAGATGGATTGATTCAGTCACTGGGGTAATGGGAGTAAACCAATAAGATTAGTACAGGATAGAGAAGGGTTTAGGGCTGTTGTATACAGATAAGGTCGCTATGAGTCTCAGGCAACTCAACCGCACATAACAACAAATATAGACCATACTCTTTTCCAACACTACAACTCAAAAAAAAAACCCTAGCTATGACGGAGGAACATACCAGAAGTCCATAATATTATTTATCCAAACTCCTTAAGGGCTCTCCAATGAATATAAAGAATTTCACATAGTAGAGGAAAGACAAGGAAACAAAAGCTTGGCAATATGTAGAAGAATATGACTTTTTTTAATGAGAAGAAAATGTGTGCTGTATTTTCACATTTACCAATGACACCTTTGTTCTCCTTTCCATACTATTTGAAGGTCATTCTATCCATTTAGGAGTGCACATTGTGACTGTTTAACCCACAATGATCAACATTCTTTTTTTTTGTTGTTGTTGTCGTTTATATACATTGTGAGTTGTTGGGTATTTTTTTTTTAATTTTATACTGGTTTAAATAAAAAGCTCATAAAATTTGTATAAATTGTTTTTCACACTAGATCGTTCCCCTTTCAGATCAACATTGTTTCTAACACTTTATTCATTGGGGAGAATTTTATATTATTTTTTTTTAGAATTTATCTTCTATAATGGGTTTCCCGAATGCATTAATTTCTTTTGAGCTAAGATTTAAGCAGCCCGGTGCCTGTTCGATAGGCCTCTTCTTCCAGGGCTAGAGGAAGCCAGAAGCCAGCCAGGCAGGAGCTAACAGTAAGAAACAAAACTGCCATTTACTTGCCTGCTTTGCAAAGGAGAACCATGCCCCTCATCTATCTCTACACCAAATGTGGAAGAGGTAATATATAACCCAAAGGGAGGAAACAGTCCACATAAAGCAGCTAACCTTTTCTTATGAGTTTGTCTTTCGAGGTGGATATGAACTATTGTTTGAGTTGCTACTTTCAGTTTAGTTCACTGATACAAGGAAGTCGTCTTCTCAACAAGTTTAGGATGGATATATAAAATCCAGGGAGCCGAGGTCATTCCAGGACTAGACTCCTCTGCGCATGCTTGACATCTGAAAAGGGCTTTCTAACTCAGAATAACAACTCAATTGGTCAAAAATATATGTTTTAATCAATACCCTCTTTTTTGGATGAGAAATGCTCAAAGCTTATTTTAAACCCCAGAAAGATGTTTATCTGTGTTTTCTTGACTACATTTGACTGTGTAGATTAAGACAGTTGTGCCTCTGTGGGTTGACCATCCACTTCTGAAATAATGGGGCTTCGAAAACCTTAAGCATTTACTTTTGTTGTTACGTTTCGTCAAGTCGCCTGTGAATCATAGTGACCCTATGCTGAACATGGCCCTATCCTGAGCCAGTCTCATTGTTTCCAACACACCTAGCCCTATGACACCCCAGTTATTGTGTCAATCCATCTCCTCTAGGGTCTTCTTCTTTTGTACTGTTCCTCCTCCTTTCTAAGCATGATGCCATTTTCCAAGGACTGGTCCCTCCTGGTAACATGCCCAAAGTTTGTAAGATGAAGGTTCAGAATCCTTGCCTCCAAGGAGCAACTTGGTTTTACCCTTTTCTCCAGGACAAACATGTTTGTTCTCTTGAAACAGAACAAGCCTGTTTGTTCTCATGAAATGTTTAACACTCTTCTCCAGCACAACTCAAAGGCATATAGTTCTTTCTGTCACCCTTTGTCACTGTCCAGCTCTGATGCATATCAAGTAACTGCAAAGACCATGGCCTGGATCAGGGACACCTAAGTTTCCAGACTGACATCCTTGTTCTTTAGCACTCTGGAGAAGTCCCTGATAGCAGACTTTCCCAATGCATTCGCCTTCTGATTTCTTGCGTTTGGAAACTTCTATGAACATAAGAGAAACAATGACAGATATAGAATCGAGTTCAGATCTTTTGGTGATAGGGTCACCATGAGTTGTGCTCAACTCGGTGATACTTAAAAACAACAGTGTCAAGGGTGTTGATTATGGAGCTGAGCAAGCTGAAATTATTAACAACCTCAAACTCTTTTCCATCATGGTGCTGTCAATTGGTCTACTGGTGAGATTCTTTTTCCTGATGTTAAACTTCAATTCATATTGAAGACTGTAGTCCTTCACCTTCTGTAGCAAACCTTCAGGCCCTTCTCATATTCAGCTAACAAGAATATGTCATCTATATAATGCAGGTTGTTGATGACTCTTCCTATAATCCTGATGCCACAATTCTCCTCATAAAATCCAGCCTCCCAAGTGATGTGTTCCACATACAGATTGAAAAGGTATGGAGACAGGACACCCCTGACATATTCCCTTCCTAATTTTGAACCAAAGAGTGTTTCCCTGCTCTGTTCTGACAACTGCCTCCTGGTCCAAGTATAGGTTTTGCATGTGCATAATCAGGTGTTCTGGGATTCCCATTCTCCTCAGTTTTAGCCACAGTTTGTTGTGATAAGTCATATGACTTTGTGTAGTCAATGAAACAGAGATAGACAATCTTCTGATATTTTCTGCTCTTAGCCAAGATCCATCTGATATTGGCTATGATATCCCTAGTGCCATGGCCTCTTCTAAACCCAGCTTCAATTTCTGGTAGTTCACAGTCAATGTACTGTTCCCGTTGTTTTTCGATAATCTTCAGCAGGATTCTGTTTGCATGTGATTTAGTGATACTGCTCCAGAATTTTGACGTTGGGTCACCTTTTTTTGGAACGGGAATAAAGACGAATCTCTTCCTGTCAGCTGGCCAAATAGCTGTTAGGTTAGTACCAATGTCCACTGATGAACGTGAATCAACCAATGCTAGTACCAGAAAACTTGGTGGTCAGAGGTCAATTTTAAATATAGAGAGTGCCCAGGCTACAAACATCTGACTTACAGATAGCTCCTACTTGTTCTTTAAATGTTAGGCAAAATGTCATCCTTTTGCAACCACTGAGCCAACATCTATTTGCACACAAATCCTTCATCACAGTCACTTTCCCTTGCTCTGCTAATACCTTTTAAATCAGTTTAAAGATTTCCAGCTTTTTCTTGCACTTACTCCAAAACTAAACACACTGCTAGTGAGTTGATTCTGATTCATCATGGTGAGCCTATGGGACAGCAGAGAAGGCCCCAGAGGGTCTCCAGGGCTGTAAGTCTTTACAGAAGCAGATTGTCATGTCTCTCTCCCATGGAGCAACTGGTGTGATTAAATTGCCAAAACACTGGTTAGCAGCTGAGCACTTTAACCACTGTGACACCAGGGATCCTTCTTGTACTAAAATAAGACACACATGCCTGTTCCAACGTACCTGTAAATTCTACTTTTACACACACACACACACACACACGGACGGATCTCATTTGACCGGCATTGGAAACAGAATGACATTTCCCTTCTGTCTGATTAATTTTAATAGAAATCTGTTTCAGAGGCACAGACCTGAGCTGCACTTGCTGACAATGACTACAAGGACAGTTTTCCATTCTAGAATGGCTTGTTTGCACATTAGTTCTCAATTTCTGCCTTGAAGAATTGCTACATATGACCCTTCACTTATCTTTCCTATTATCAGAAAATCCCTGGAGGCCCGAGTCTCCTATTTTCAATTACAGTGTCTTTCACGAGAGCTGTTCAAAAGACATATGTGAAGTGATGGAATGAATAATTCTAAACTATTTATCCACTCAAGGGAGAGGAAGATCTCCAACCAGATTAACAGTGACGGTAAAAATGGCCTCAGAGATCACAAGGATGGCAAACAAAAATGCAAGTTTCATCTGTTGTTCATTGGCTCACTATGAGTCATAGTCGATACAGTGGCTCCTAACATTTACCCACCCGAGTAAATGTCATAGTCTTACTGCAAAACTCACATTAGTCTTGCTTGGGTGTACAGGTAGGGGAAGCTTGATCCTTTCCTTGTAGAAATCTGTTGTCATCAACTTGATTCCTATTCACAGCGGCCATATAGGACACAGCTGACCTGCCCCATAGAGTTTCTTGGACTGTAAATCTTTATGGAGACAGACAGGCCCTTCTTTCTCCCACAAGTAGCTGGCAAGAGGGAGGGCAGTTCAAACTATAACCTTTTGTTCTATCTTAATCACTGGGCTGCCAGAGATTCTGTTGGTCCTGCCCTCATTGAGCATGTATTCTTATAGGAGACATGCATGCCAATGAACAAGTTATAAGTAAGTAAATAAAATAAGTAAATAAATGAGATCACTTTTATGATGGAGGCGTTCATCAAACAGGACATGGGCCTAAAAGAGCTGTTCCCAGGTTTGCTTAGCAGTGAGAGGTGGGTGAGCTGGATGGGAAAAGAAGAGTTGACATAATTGAGACCAGCCAACAGAGAACAGCTCATATCATTGGAGTATGAATGAGAACTCTGTGTGGAAGGACAAGTGAGTTCAGTGATTATTAGAATGAGGTGGCTATGGAGGTAGAGGAAGGATAGTACAAAGAGCACCACAATCTGAGCCAGAAGACCTAGGACTAGTTCCAACTCCGCTATGGAATTGCTACAGGTTAGCTGAACACGGGGAGGATTGTGCCTCACAGTAAACAGTCAGGGTCTAAATAGGATGCAATGACCTGCTATTCTGTTCTTTGCTCAAACAACACTCTGATCTCCTGAAAAATACTCCCTTTTCCACTCTAATTATATGCTTCAAATGGAACTGCCCAAGTCTTTAAGAAAGGCCTTTTGACCACTCGTGATTAGCTCAGGGTCACCCAATGTCCAAGAACACAAACTCTGGGGTCAGACTTCCTGAGTTTGCGTCTCAGTCTTGCCACTTTGAAATTGTGTGGCGTTGGTTCAATTACTCAATAATTGCCAGTCTCAATCTTCTTACATCTGCAGCGTGCATAAATAACACTAATCTATTTAATTCATGGATAAAACACTCCTCAAAGTACATACAACACATGATTCACTAAGACTTGTTACTGCTGTATCTTCACTGTCATTATCTGAGTCAAGATATTGCAAGCAGTCATATTCCTGGCTGCGTGGGAGGAGTCGGCGTAAGAGAATATGGCAGACTCACAGAGAAAAGCAAAGACAGGAAAAGGAAAGCCTTGAGTCCAGTCAGCCCTGAATCCCAGTTTGGTTCCAGCTTCCCATGCTTTGGGGACATGATCCCAAATATTCTCCAACTTGATTAAGGAAGAATCTGTTTTGTTGCTATTGTTACTTGCAATCAGAAATCCTAACACAATGATTATAGGATGTCCAAAACTTTTAAATGTCAGGCAGGCCAAACACATTTTAGTGTATTTGGAACAGTATTTGCAAACCTGCATATCTGTTCTAGGAAGCTTCGTGTCTTAGCCTTGGTGCCAGGGAACCACCGCAAATAACCATGAGAACACAGTACAAAGTCTACTCACAAACACATAGATAAATTTAATGTATAGTGTGACCTCCATGTTTTCTCTATTAAAAAGATGCTGCAAATAAATAAATGAATGAATGAATGAATGAATGCTGGCACTTGACAAGTTCAAGCAGCAATGAGGGGGGAAAATTTAATAATAAAATATCTTCAAATTTAAAAGTCTTTTAGAAAATATTTCTCAATACCAATTTAAAAGTTGCCTAAAGAGTTTGAAGTACAAAACACAAAAATTAAAGTAGGTGTTATCTCTACAGAATTCATTCTGTGTTAGTGGTGTCTCAGCGTTAGCATATGTCAGTCACCTGGAGAGTTTGGAAAACACAAATTGCTGGGTCCACCTTCACAGTTTCTGAGTCCGTATATCTCAGGTGAAACCCACGAATTTGCTTTAAGAACAAGGTCTCAACAGGTGCGGGTGCTACTAGTTCAGGGAACTACACCTTGAGAA
This sequence comes from Elephantulus edwardii, assembly GCF_000299155.1. Taxonomy (NCBI): domain Eukaryota; kingdom Metazoa; phylum Chordata; class Mammalia; order Macroscelidea; family Macroscelididae; genus Elephantulus; species Elephantulus edwardii. The sequence continues at coordinate 3,342,588 of NW_006399790.1, read as the reverse complement.
GCACTGCCTTAAGTGAATTCATGGGAAGGATTTAGCGTAAGGAAGACCAAGCTCCAAAAATCTGTCAGGTTTACCCAGTGGCTGTGGTGGCTGGAGCTTGATGAGGAGGTTAGGTAACCAGGGGAGGACGTGCAAGGGGCTGAGACTTGAATCGACATGTGATTGACATGCAAAACCTTGGAAAAGGGCTAGAAAATAATGAAGGGGAAAAATGCTAAAATAGAAATAAGACTTGCCTCGGATGTTAACATACTCTGCCTCACTCCAGACAAGCAATATTAGCAAGTTATGTTTACTGGTTTTGAACCTCTTTTCTGCATCTGTTAGAAAAGAACCCAGGTTTTAAGTTATCCCATTAAACTAAGAAAAATACAAATTTTAAATAGTAATGTGAGAGGCTCCCAAGCAAAAAAAGGTAATTGTGAATCATGGTTGTAACTGTGGAAGGAATGATGCCTTTGAGGTGTGGTGTTGGAGAAGAGTACTGAGTATCCGATGGACTGGCAAAAGAACAAACAGACATATCTTGGAGAAAGTGCAGCCAGAGTCATGCATCCTTGGAATCAAGGATGGCTAAGCTTCCTCTCTCATACTTTGGGCATGTTATCAGGAGGGATTCATTCCTTGAAAAGGGACATCATGCTTGGAAAGCTCAATGAAAGAAGGAAGACCCTCAATGACATGGACTGACACAGTGATTGCAGCTATGGACTCAAGATGTCAGGGCTGCTGAGGATGGCACAGGAAGGGAGAGGGTTCCGATCTGTTGTTTATGGGGTTGCTATGAGTCATACTCAACTCGATAGCACCTAACAGCAATAACAGTATCTCCTTTCAAAAGTCTATGTGTGAGGATGGAGGTGTATGTTTGTTTAAGACAGGTATGTTTTCCAGGTTATGGTTTGTCCAGGACATGATGACTGAGTAGGGAGGTAACCCACTAAGGACAAAATGGGAGCATGTCAAAGCCCAACAGTGGGTTGAAAGGTAAACGGGAAAGAATGTACACAGTGCTAACAACATTGTTGTTGTGTATCACCAAGCTGGAATCAACTTATATCTGCCTCTTTAGCAGGTTTTCAGAGGCAGTTTAATTGTACATGAGATTTCCCATCCTCCTCCCAAAGAGCAATTGGTGGATTTGAACCATGTGCCTTTGAGACAGCAGTGTAGCTCTTTACCACTAGGATACCAGAACTCTGGTGCTAATGAATCCAAGTTTTTCAACTAACGAGTAGTCAGAAACCAGGGACACCGGAAACATCAAGTCCATGGAAGAAGTCAAAAGCAACAGAAAACTTTTAAACAGAACAGAAGGGCAAGATCCCTGTAAGACACTTTGAAGAAGAGTTCCATGACCTTTAATGTTATCAAGCCAAAGTTAGAGAGAGAGTTGTCAAAATCATCAACATGTCAAAGAAGAATTTCAAAAGAGCTACTTACTGAAAGGTGCCCTTTCAGAAACTTGGTTGGATGACAAGCCTTTCTTTCTTGCTTCTAACAGTCTGTGTCCTAGAAGAGAAGTTTCAAATCTGCTTAGTCAGGTTCCAGCTCACAACTGTTAGATGGTTTTTATCAGTTATCTATTGCTGCAAAACAAACCCCAAACATAGTGGCTCAGAATACTATTTAGCAGCTCATGATTGGCCGGATCAGCAATCTGGTCTGGACTTAGCTAGGCATTTCTTTGCTGGTCTTGCCTGGGCTCATATCATACAACAGCAGATGCAGCTCAGTGGGGGTGGATGGTCCAAGATGGCCACCAAAATGACCAATGTCTGGCAACTCCTGCTGGTTGTCAGCTGGATCTTTCCCCCACTGGGCTTGCCATCCACAAGGAGGCCAGCCTTGTCCCTCCACGTGGCCATCTCAGGTCTCAAGAAGGAAGGAGGGGAAGCTAAAAGCCTTGAGGCCACGACCAGAACATAAACAGTCCCTCTTCTGCCATACAGTACTGGCCACATCAAGTTTTGAGATCAGCCCAGATTGAAGGAATGGGCAGGTAAACTCCACTTCTTGATAAAGTGAGAGACAATGCTAAAGGGACAAACTTTACACTCTACTGCAGAGCATGATATCAAAGAAGTCCAGGGAAATCTCAACTTCTCAACCCTGGTCAGTCCAGACTCCTCCAGAGAGTCTTTCTCCTCTCCATTCACTCAGGGTGAGAACAGTAAGTACCCACCTCTCCCGTTAAGTCTGAAAATGGTGTACTCAAAAACTGCATGGGGAAATAGCTATCTTTAAGAGGAGTGCAAGAGAAAAATCCAGGAGGTTTCCTTTGTGACCATTTTTTCCCTGAGAATCTCCCCTCCTCTCACTAAAGCCTACATCCTACCTACTCCCTGCTTTCTCTCTCTGTACCTTATTATTCCAGACTGTACTTGTTTATTTACCTGTCAGTCTCCCCTAATAGATTATGAGGGCTTCAAGCGAGGGGTTACTGTGAGGCTAGCTATAAACACAGTGACTGGCACAGAGTGGGAGCTTTATAAATATTTATGAACTACAATTGGATTTATTATAGATGTGAACATGAATGTAAGAGCTACAAAATCACAAATCAACAGATGCAGTAATAAAGCTTAGAGTATATCCACCTGCAAAGGGGGCTCGGGCAGTATCTCTGGTGTCCTATAAACTACTCAAAGAAAGTGAGTTCCCGGGTACATTCCACAGAGGTTACAACCCATCTCATTTTTCTTTTCCCTGGAAAAAGTTTCTCTTGCAAGAAAGAGGATGTATATGTGGATAGGGATGGGGATGGGAGAATATGTTTGTTTAAGACAGGAGCAATACATTTCGTGATTAATAAATCCTTAAAGTAAAAACTTCTGTACTCATTCATGGTTTGTATTAAAGGTCTCCTTTCTGATTTCCAGGTTTATAGAAAATGTTGTTTAACTTTGCAAAGGGTATTCGCTGATGGAATTTAAACTTCCATACACTTAAAGTTGAAAGAGAAGCATGCAGCCATTAAAAACCATCGAGAATAGAATAGACTCATGAAATTCAGGGCCAGAAAACCAAGTCTGCAAGGACTGAGAAAAAAATGATAAGAAAAAGAAAAGCTACTTCCTTAGAATCAAATTCAAGTCAGAATGAGAAAAGAAAAGTTCTCAATTCCTATGTTCTTTCCAACTTTTTTATCAAGGAATATAATCGTCAAATTGGAAAAGGCAGAACCAACTTCACTAAAAAGGAAAAGAAACCTAAAATTAGTAAAAAAGACTATAAGCCTTTTAAATTAGCCTGTATCTCCAGACATTAAATGGCTGGGTGCTGTATGGGGTGGCGGGGTGGGGGTGGGGGGGAACAAGGATGAGAGAGGTAACCTTTATTGGACAGGTCATTTGTTCTAAGACCTAAGTATGGTCCATCGGCCAGCAGCATCAGCGTTAAATTTGTTAGAAACATAGAATCTTGGGGCCCACCCCAGATCTGCTGTATAAGAATCTGAATTTTACCAAGATTCTTAGGTGATGTCATAGGCTCCTTAAGTGTAAAGACTTGGTCAGGGAACCAGGAAGGAGGTCTAGGAATTAAGGCATTTGGACACTAACCAGAGGGATAGAGGTTCAAATCCACTAGCTACTATGTAGGAAACAAATGGGAAGCCGGCTTCTTTGAGTATTTACACTCTTGGAAACCCTACGGGCAATTCTACTCTGTGCTACAGGTTCGATATGAGTTGAAATCAACTTGATGACTGTGGCTTTGGCTTTTGGCTTTAGTCTGGGAACCATGTCGAGAGTTTTATGTACATCATCTCATTTAAACTTTACCACAACCCTATAAAGTAGACTGTAATTCCTCTTACTGTAAATTTTTAAAAAGTCACATTCAAATAATGTGAGAAATCCGCATAGTGTCAAAAAGTAAACAGGGTAGTCAGAAATCTGAATCCCTATGAGCCTGACATTTCCAAAGTTCACCTTTAACCATGAAGGATCTTTGGAACATAATCGTTTCCACCATAAACTACTTGTAGTTACCAATTTTTTAACTCCTTTCCTAGATTATTATATTGCTACTTTGTCTGACACACTTTGGACATGTTGCAAGGCAGGATCAGTCCTTGGAGAGGGATGTCACGCTTGAGAGGGTGGAGGGACAGAACAGGAGAGAAAGACCCTTGGTGAGTTGGATTGATTCTGCCACTGGGGTAATGGGGAGGGATAGCTGTGTCAGAGACAATAAGACTGGCAAGGGATAGAGGATGGTTTAGGGCTTGTTGTACATAGGGTCGCTATGAGTCACAAGCGACTCGATGACACATAACAACAACAACAATCCTGAGAAAGGGGTTGTGAGATAACTATAAAATTCTAAGTACCCAGTGGTAAGAATCGGCACTGCAATCTCAAAGGCATGTGGTTCAAATCCACCAGCTACTCTGCACACAAGGACGGGCAACCTCCTCCTGTGCAATCAGCTACCCCTGAAAACCTGCTGTAGAGTCAGCTATGGGTCAGTTCCAGCTCAACAGTACATAACAACACCATGCATACACTATTTATTTGTTACACACTATGCCTCTTTGAGGGAGCTCTGGTGGCCTAGTGGCAAGAAGCTGTGCTACAATCCCAAAGGCAAACGGTTCGAGGCCACCACAAGCTGCTCTGTAGAAGTGTGGGCAATCACCTCCCATGTGATTAACTGCCTCTGAAAACCCACCAGAGGGTCAGCTATGACCCGGTTCTGACTTGACGGTAAACAACAACAACTACACCTCTTCTAGGAGTCCTAGGTGGCACAAATGAGTAAGAGTTGCCATTTGAAGCATCCCAGAGATGTGTTTAAAGGAAAGCATGGCAGTATGCTTCCGGAAGGTGGCAGCCTTGAAAAGTGGAGCAGCTTTACTCTGCAATGTGTGCATGCTCCTACGAGTCAAAATCTACCTGGGGCAACTAACTGGTCTGGTTTGGAGATTTTGTTTAGTTTGGTGCCTCTTCGAAGTACTGTAAGGTACTATTACATACTAGATACTTATGATCCATTGTGTTGTACCATCAAGTCGGAACTGACCCACAGTTGACCCTCTGGAAGGTTTTTAGAGGCTGTAAATGGCACGGGAGGACACTGCCCATCCTTCTCTCACAGAGCGGCTTGCGGATCCAAACCACATGTTTGCAGTGGCAGTGCCATCCCTAACCACTAAGCCACCAGGGCTCAGTCAAGCCCTCAGCTACGAAGGGTGGCCTTCTCACCATGCCAGCAGCATGGATGAAAGACCAGCTGTCCATCTGCTCCCCTTAAAGACTACACCCTTGCAAACTCTATGGGACAGTTCCACCCTGTCACACAGGGTCGGAATGAATTCAGTTGCATGCACCACCGCCACCACCACCAACGATGAACACAAGAGGCAAAGACAGCCGCTCTCATTGAGCTCTCATGCTTTCGGGGAGGGAGAAGACAATAAAGATATAGACATAATGAATAAGTTAATTAAATGCTGTCTTTGCTGTTGTTGAGTGTCAAGGAACAGATGCCGTCAGTGGAACACAATGAAACCCTTCCTAGTCCTGCAATGTCCTCACAGCTGCCACTGTCCTGGGTCCCATCACTGCAACCTCTGTGTGAATTCCTCTTGTTAAGGCTCTCCCCGTTTTCACTGATCTAATTCCTCCAGCCTCATATCCTCTGTCAGGCACTGACTCCTCATAACACACCAAAAGTACCTGACACCCAATCTCCCTGGTCTTGCCTCCAAGCAACACTCTGGCTGCACTTCTTTTCAGACAGATGTGTTCGTTCTTTTGGTAGTCCACACTGTTTCCAATATTTGCTGCAAGTGTCTTAATGCAAATATATCAATTCCTTATTTATGGCCCAAATTCCACATGTATATATTGTTGTTAGATGCCGCTGAGTCGAGTACGACTCCTAGTGACCCTATGAACACCAGATCTGAACCCTGTCCTATCCTGTGCCATCCTCACCATCTCTGACACACTCAAATCCATCGCTACTGTCACCGTGTCAATCCGTCTGGTTGAGGGTCTTCCTATCTCTCATCCTCCCACCACCTTTCCAAGCATGATCTCCCTCTTCAAGGAATATCCTCTCTTAGTAACATGCCCAAAGTGTATCTGCATATTGAAAAGGGGAAAGTGTGATTTGTAATATCAAACAGGATAGAAAAGGAGAGCCTCACAAAGAAGAGACCTGAAGAGACGCAAAGCAAGGAAGAGGCCATGGCAACCAGACATGGGGGGAAGAGAGTTAACAGGCAAAGAGGCCCCTAGAAGGAAGCCTCTACTGTTGGAGGTCAAACTCGCCTGTTCCCTGAACAGTAAAGAGGTTAGTATGGTAAGAACAGAGCTGGAAATGGGGGACAGAGCCGCAAGGAAGATCATAGGGCCAAGGCCATGCAGGGACTAGGAGACCATAGGAGGACCAGTATTTCACTCTGTGTGGAATGTTGAGCCACTGACAGGCAGCACAGGAACTCTCTTACCTGATACACAAAGAGAACTCTAATGAGTGTGTTGAAACCAGACCATAGGAGGCAAGGATACAGAGAGTATAAATTATAGCCTACTGCCTGTCCCTAAGTCACAGCTCATGCAAGGTTGACTTGTACTTAGGAGTCACAAGGTATACACAACTAAAATAACTGTTTTATGAGCAATTCCATTTTCTCTTTTGGCTCCATACAAAGGGCAAGTGAGAAGCAGCTCCAGGAAGAAGTCATTCTCAGATGCTATCAAGTTGATTGCAACTCTATGAATGAGACCCTGCCCAGTCCTGCGCCATGCCCACAGTCTCTGCTGTGCTTAAAGGCCATCGTGACCTTTTTGTTGCTCTGTCTCACTGAGGCTCTTCTGTTTTGTCTGGACCCTCCACTTTCCCAAACATGATGTCTTTCTCCACAGGCAAGCCCCTTTTTGCTAACACACCCAAAACAAGTGAGAGGAAATCTTGTCATCCTCACCTCCAACAAGGATCCTAGCTAGAATTCTATACTAGATGACAAGATTTCCCATTATTGAAGTAAAAACCTTCCCATTATTAAAGCATACTGTACAGGCATGGACTTGGATATGTGACTCATATCCATTGCTGCCAAATCAGTTCCAACTCAAGGCAACACCATGTGTTACAAAATAAAAATACTGCATGAGATTTTCTTGACACTGTAATATTTACAGAAGTATTTTCAGGCCTTCCACCTATGGTACTGCTGGATGGGCTCAAACTGAGAACCTTTAGGTTAATGCTCAAGTGGAAACCATTTGCAAAACCCAGATGGCCTTGTCTATTGACTAGCACTGCATTAATAAAAAGGAATCCAGACACAGGTTACACAGGATGGCCTTTTAGACTCCTTCCAACCTTGCAATTCCAGCTTCTTAATCCATACCAAACTAACCTTGTTTCCAGACATCTAACTAGGGCAGAGCCACAGGAGATTTGTCACATAACCCCATGAAGTGGCTTCAAGGCATTATTTGAAAAGTCTTCTTCCTCCTCAGAAAATGTATCTCCACTTGAAACCCCATGGTGACTAGCTTGTCACACACCCCAGGACAGCCATTAAAGACAGAATGCCAGATACCCAAGATCAAGGACCAAAAATCAGTTGCTATAGAAGTATGTAGTCAATTTTGAGTCATGGTGACCCCAAACATGCAGAATAAAATAGTGTTGCATAGGAGTTTTGTTTTGTTTTTCAAGGCTGTGATCATTTGGAAGTAGACCATAGGCCATCCTTCCAAGGTACCTCTGGGTGAGTTTGAACTATCAAACTTCCCATTAGTAGCAGAAAACTCAGAATCCCTGAGACTCCTCTATACAAAATAAATGTTCTTTCATTCCTATTTTACCTCTGAATTTCCTTGACTAGTATGATATTTTGATTAACAAATGGAAAAATTAGGACATAATTTTTATACTCTTACTCATTGCCATCAGGTTGCAACCAACATATAGTTGACCCTTGAGCAGGTTTTTGAAAGCTGAGAAGAGACTGCCCATCTTTCTTCTGGAGGGCTGTAAGTGAACTTAAACGACTAGAGAGGTACTGCCTTTGGGACAGCATTGCAACCCTCTACCAACTGTGTCACCAGAGATCATGTAATGTTGTTGTTGTTCTTGCTATTTGCCATCGAGTCGCTTATGACTCATAGCAACCCTATGTACAACAGCCCTAAACCCTGCTCTATCCTGTGTCAATCGCACTGCCTCGGACACACCCATCCAATTACCCCAGTCACTGAATCAATCCACCTCATAGAGGGCCTTCCCCTCCTACGCAGTCCCTCCACCCTCCCAAGCATGACGACCCTCTCCAAGGACCTGTCCCTCCTTACAACATGTCCAAAGTATGTCAGACAAAGCCCCAGAATTCTTGCCTCCAAGGATCAGCACGGTTTAACCCTCTCCAGGATTAATCCGTTTGTCTTCTTGGCAGTCCATGGTATATTCAATACTCTTCTCCAGCACTACAGCACAAAGGCATCAATTCTCATTCTCTCCTCCCTAGTCATTGTCCAACTCCCAA